>NW_027137443.1:2979848-3576480 GCF_001889945.1 Aspergillus brasiliensis CBS 101740
AAACCCTGGGCGACAATGTCGGACTGGACATCACCGTCGTAGTCTGATCAGTTAGCAGAAGCCCTCAGATCGCTTATAGGGGGGGGGGGGGGGGGCGTATGACAACATACACATCAACTCGGAACAAAGGAAATAGTAACATATATAGGAAAGAGGAAAAGAAATCCGGAAGAAAGAGAAATATAAGAAAAGGAGATCTTGAGAGGAAAATTCATGCGGATATGATGCAAACAAGAAAGGGAAAAGAACCGAGAACTAAAACGCCTCTCTAATGCTGGAATACTTCTCGTGTTTCAGCCTTTCTCTTCTTCAGTCTCCGTCCATGCGTCACGGTTCACAGATGTATAAAAGGAAATTAGGAAAATCACAAAAAGAGAAACAAGGGGGAAAGGAATCGGTGTATTAAAATGGTTCAGTTCCGGCATCTCTATCACATGATCCATAGATCGTAACGTCTGTCATTGGTCGTGCGGACTTGGGAAGCCCCATGGAATGCCCTGTCGTCAATGAGAGACGGAGTGGCGGGGACCAAGCGGCAATTGAAGAGAAAGAGATTATAGAAACGGAGAAGCGTTCGTATCGGAGACGCATAACGTGTATCATGTCGTGTCAGAGGGTTTGGGTGTGCTCCCAAACTTTTGGTGGGGAAGGGTGTGTTGGCTTGGTTTGGTGCCTTGTCGACATGGGGCAGGCAACTCATATCAAGCCAAAAGTAAAGTCATGTTCAAGTCGTTCCGTCAATTAGCACAGCGCTGTGCAGTAAGAGTGTGTTTCATCTTGGATCGGCGAAGTCCGAGAGCAAGCCACGTGCCGTCAGATCTTTTAGTAATCACCAAAGTCAAGGCCTGTTCGGACAGGATTGGGATCCCTGCATGACACACATGCTGCCCCTATCATGACCGTGCTGAGCGGCTCGCCGAGCGCTCCGGGACTGGAGCTGGCGTAGGCGAGTAAGCCCGGGGGGCACCAATCAGGTCGACGTCATGTTCCTGAAGGATGCTGGCACACTTCGGATCACGCAGAAACTTAGGGACGGAGTCCTATTGCGGGTTAGCTTCTGTCGCTGGGTCGGATTCCTGATGGGCGAACTTACACTTGACATCAGCTTGAAGACCGAAGTCTGAGCCATCTCAAACAGATGCACCACCTCCTGCAGACTCTTGAGCATCGACTCATCGTCGCCTACGGCCTTGGTCATGCGGCTGGCCAGGCTGTTGCGCAGCGCGTGATCGATATTGAGTTCGCAAGGGGAACCCGGCGCCAGGAACGCATTGTAGAGGCCTATTTAGGTTCATTAGTTGCTGGTCGAAAGAAGATCATTGACATTGCGAACAACTTACCATAGGCTGCAGCCAGTGTCTCACGGACAGCATCCGGCTTCCTGAATGTGCCCAACTTCTCTGCCTTGTGGTAGGCCGAAGTGAATTCAGACACATCGAGGTAGAACGACAAGTTCTCTTCACAGAGGGAGAAGCGAAGGAACTCGCGGAACAAAAGTCGCAGGGCAGGGTCGTGGAGGATGTGGTTCAAACGGGCATTGTTGGAGTCCTTCGGGATGCCACGATTGTCGTACATGGTGGTTTCACGAGACTTGTCCCGTGCGATCCACCCGCAAACTCGCTGACCCCGATCCGTGATGCCGTAGATCGCATTCTTGGAGGGCTGGAACGCAACTATCGAGTCGTCCGGTTGGTTGATGAAACGGTCTTCCTGCAGCATCGTGATCAAGCCGTATTTGACGAAAAGCTCGGCAATGAGTACGGTCTCACGGCGCTCGATTGTGGTGGAACAATCCATCAACCAATCAACCGCAGCTTTTCCGGTAAACGTGTTGATGACAATCTTGTCATTGATCTTGCGCTCCTTCGCCATCTTCACACCGACCAAGCCATTCGAGTAATCACTCAGGGAATCCGAATCGGAGGTGGAAATGCTGCTCTTGACGTTGGGACCATCCTGTCCCGCAAACCGGCGGAAGATGACTTCAATAGTCGCTCTATCGTGTGACAGCTTGTCTGTATCGGTATCGCGCTCCAGGTTGACCAATTGCATCGTGTTGCGGGGCGACTCCAGCACGTCAATGACATGGCGGGCAGTGATACCGTTCCTCTGGCAGAACCTTTGCAGAATGTTGATCCCTTTCGGCGTAAGCTGGTACAACGCGCCCTTCAACGGAAATATTTGTGCCGATTTGCCATCCACGGCCTCGATGAAGCGGGCATCGACAAAACGCTGGCATACCGAGCGAGCCATTTCCTTGGCCATGGAGAACGTGGTGGTCGTTGTGGTCGTAACGATACGCGAAGGGTCCTTAGGATCGGGCATGCGGTTGGACTGGGAGAACTTGAGAGAGCCGAGATTGTTGATGGCCTCTTCCGAGGTGAAGGAGTGATCATATTTCGTAAACCGCACACGATGCGAATCCAATTTCAAGCTGACCATCAATGTCGAAAACAAGTCCATGAAATCCTAACAAAGAGACCATTCGTGTTAACAGGTTCCACCCAAGGCCATAATCCCCACATTTCCTTTCCTTCTCGCCCTGTCGGCAACTTTAGCGCACAATTGGGTCACCTTACCTTTGTGAATGGACGGTCATCCTCCGTCATACGCAGTAACCGCGAGGATGTTTGATGCATCTTGGCGGGAGATACGGTAGGTCCGATTTCGGGTAGCTGCTCAAGTGGGGACGGGGCACGCTGAAGGGTGTAACGGCGCCTCTCAACAGAACTGGTCTGTTGTTCAACCACAGCCGGGGAAGAACGGCTAGTAGCAACGTCGAAGGGCGCGGGACTGGACCGTTCACTACTGGCGCTACCGTCTGACAATGGCGGAGTTAACGGCGTGGCACCTGGCGCTTCGCTGACGCTGACCTGCGAGGCCTTGCGCGAGTGTTTCGACAGGCTTCCCGATGAGGCAGAGGAGCGGAGGGGATAATTCGGCGCTCCGATGGAGGAGAGATTCGCAAGGGCGTTGGAAGTCTTCTCACGAGCTAACGCAGCGAACGAACGGCGATTGCGACGTGAGATGGATCCAATTACCGAGCCTGTGAATCCGGTGGTTGTGGTGGTGGTGGCAGAGGTAGTGGTATTGGTAGTGGCGGGTTGAGAGGGGGCGACAACAGCGGAGGGTGCGGAGTGGTGTTGTAGGGAGGGAGCGGAAGCAGTACGAGGGCGAGTTTCAACCGGGGAGGTAGAGACCGGGATAGGAACAACAGATGGGGGAGGTTGAGAGTAAAGAAGGTGAGAGGAAGGAGGAGAGTCTTGGTCAAGATGAGCGGAGGATATGGTTGGCATTGAATAGTGCGAACCAAGACGGAGTGGGAGAAAAGAGAAGAGGGGGGGGGCTTTGTATGTATGTATGGGTATGGGTATGGGTATGGGCAAAAAAAAAATTGGGTAAAAAAATATTTCCAAAAGGGAGAAAGAGGGTCAAGCAAAAAAAAAAAAAAAAACTAAAGAAAAAAAAAAGAAGAAGGTGGAGGGGTGGGTGTATGTATGGATAAGGGAAAGCAGAGAAGGGAAAATAAAATAAAATAATAATGGAATAAAACACGAGGTAAAATTCCACTTTGAGTGAAGGAAAGTCTTGACCCAAAATTCAAGGCGGTTTGGAAACAGACCCAGGAAAGATTGGGAAAGGGCAACGGCAGAAAAAGGGAAGAAAAATATTTAGAGAGGGAAAAAAAAATGTAAGAAAATGGAAAATGAAATAAAATCAAACTCAATGACGAAAAGAGCAAGCGGGGAATTTTGGGTAGAGTGTTAGTCAGGTATTTGTACAAACAGTAAGTGACTTAACAAACTGTTTTGACTTCCCAGAAGTTGGAGTACGATCTGAAGTGGTTTTTTTGGTACAGAGTGGATGCTACCGGATGGATCCCTTACAGCGAGCGAGCGAGCGAGAGAGAGAGAGAGCACAGCGAGGCAGCGGAAAGAATGAGAAGGGAAGGGAAAGGAAGGAAAAAGAGGGAAAAGATGAGCAGAAAGCCAAGTGAGCAGCGGCTGCTCAAGAGGGTCTCCAGGGGCGTGAAGAATCAGGCCTGTCATTCTTGACCCACTGTGCACGCGGACGGTTTCATGCACCAGACAACGTGGGCCAAGGGCAAAGGTGGACGGATCGTCCTTTGGGGCGATCAGAGGTCGGCTTCCCTGCAGAGTCCGGCAGGGTGGGATGGGTGGGATAGGATGGGATGTTACGGGAATTGCCCTCCGGAAAGGTCTACCTTGGGTAAGGTAAGGTTCCTACAGGCGACCGCCCCGAACCTGCAGGCCTTTTCTTAGCTACGCTTCCTTCTCGTCAATTATTTCTTAAGGAGGGATGGGGGCCCTTCTCCGCGTCTGACATGAAAGGGGCCATATTCAATATGTAAAGTTGAGTTAGTATAAGTTAATTCTCCCCCTTCCTGCCAGAATTTATCCTTTCCCTGTCATGGTTTGATGCAAGGAGATCCCCGAACGGTGAAGGTAACTTAACCAGGGCCATCTTACTTACTCTCCCGGTCTGTATCCCTGTGTATTGTAATTTGTTGTCACATACCGTATCGTTCTCCGAGATACATTGCTTGCGCCGTCTCAACCATCTCCTCCAAAGTGGGCCGGTTTCCAAAACCGCTGGCGTCGGATGATCAGCGAAATCTACGACTGGGGAGGGTTTCAACCAGATCGCACTGTGTTCGCTGTATGTACAATAAATTCCCCCCATCAGACACGCAGCGACGGATTGACTGGTGGATATTATTCCCGAAAGACATGGAGGCAGGGGACTGAGCGGTAAGTCATATAGGTATAGGGAGCTGTCAGAAGAATGCTGGAGCGAGCAAACAAGCAAATGACAATAATTACCAGCATCGACCAGCAATTGAAGTGATGTGCGACATTATTGGTTTATCTGCCTTTGATTATTAGTAATGTGCATCTAAGAAAGTTCCCACCGTATCTCTTATCATATGACGAGGATATTTTGAGTCTGGTCAGCCCGGGTAGGTACTTGAACCTCATCTCCCGAGCCTGAGCTGACAGGCTGTGTACCTGGTCTATACATACATACATACATACATACATCAAGGCGAGCACGTTTGTTCCTTCCAGTCAAACGGAACAGGGGCAGATGCGAGCAGGCACAAAACGTGGCAGACACGCTTTTGCTCGGTCTGTACACCCAAAAGGTACCTCCAGCCAGACCAAACAGCAGCCAGCAGTGCCAAGCCCATCACGTTACCTTGCACCTTCCTTCTTCAGCAAGCAGGCCTCCATACTGGCAGCGGCCTTCAAGTAGTAACGATCATCCTTGAGTCATGACCGGAAAATCCCCAAGGCACGGCAGCCAGTCAGAGAGTCTCGTAACGAACACTTGCAGGCAGGCTCTTGCCAAATCGGGACTAGACCGCCACTAGTACCAGACTCAGGTTGCTCGCCATTTTACGCTGGCGAACACCGACTTCCAACCTTTTCCCCACCCCCAACCCAGCCCGGACGACCCATCACCTCATCGTCGTCTTTGGGCTTTTAGCCTTTTAGGCCCTGGATGCATTTGGGTGTTGCGTTTCGGGCTTTGCTGTTTAGGCTTCACCCAGCGTGCTATCCCCGTCAATGATTGATACTATCCGGACTTCCCATTCAAACTCTACTCTCATTTCTTCCCTTCCCCTTTTTGTCTACACAGGCGATCGTAAGTCACTAATCATTGCCCCTCTATGGCATAGTCCTGGCTGGCAGTCTCATAGGCCCCTCTTATCTTTTTTCCTTACGCTCCTTTAGTCTTGTAAACCTTCCTTTCGCCCACGTGGGTATCCCGCCCGAGCAAAACCTTGTTGGGTTCTGATTCGAACCAAGCGAACCAAGCAATTCCCTGATGCAGATCAGTATTTACTTGATGTTTGGATTCGTGGCCTCAGGCCCCCTGTCTTTTTAGGGCCTTGGGGAAAGCCACGCGAACGATACATCAAGCCTCAAATCCCAGACCATAGTTAGAGGAGTCAACTTGACCAGGGGGACAAACGACACTATTTACAATGCTGCATATGATGAAAGTCTATGGACCAGTCCTGATCCGGTCGGACCAGGCAGCCAGCCATCCAGACTGCCAGTAGCAGCGAAACCCCCTGCCGGACCACTTCTCAATAATGTGATCGAGCCGATCAAGTTTCAGAATATGCCTACAAAGTACCCTGCCTAGGTAGCATCCCAGAAAGAAAAAAAGAAAAAGGGTAAGAGGACCCAGATGGATAGACGCAGTGGAGCAGAACAGACCAGATGGCTTCCCGCGTGGCTGAGTTCTGATGGCTCTCGTATTTTATTGTTTACTTTGCGTGGGTGAAAATCAACAGCTGTCGATGCCTTCTCTTGTTCGTCATTTTTCCAAAATCTTGGATGCATCTCCCGCTCTTCCACGACTCTTCCAGGTGCATTCTTTTCTGCCTTCTGTCCTAACCGAGACCCATGCGGTTCCACGTGGACACACGTGGAGAAAAGCTGGCGGCTGGTTTGGGTTGCTCGGGCGGCTTGGCTGTCGGCCGTTTTGGCCTCGCCCGCCGGTGTGTCTCGCAACTCACATTCCACAGGGAGACTTGTATCCTCTTTCTCGGGGTCCAAGCCCAATCATCCTCATTTCTTGGACCTGACCGTCCCGTCCTGAACCAAATCATGGCTCCCTCTGGTTTCTTTTTGTTTTTCTGTATCCGTCCACGATGCCAATCGTATGGCTAACTGACAAGCTACTTTATTGCTCACAGCAATTGTCCGTATTCAACTAGTACTACTTCCGCACCACGTCATAAACCCTGATATTCATGTCTGAAATAGGTAGTAGGTGAGTCCAGTAAAAAGTAGTGCCGCTATGACATACATGGAGGATCTGCTGGGGCCTATTCTCCAAACCTACTAACTAGTCCAAGTTTCTCCAGCCCATCTCCAGATCTCTCTCCCAATGTTGGGAACTTAGGACTCCAACAAGGTTCACAAGTGCGGTCCAATTCCTGATTCTCCCTAAAAGAGCCACTAGGGATTTTTTAGACCAGGGTTACCAATGTGCAATGCGGCTACACTGACCACCACCTGTCCCAGTTTAAAATGGGGGCAGCGTCTGAATACGGTATACAGTTAATAGTGACCATCATCATATACCCAAAGCAGGCTGTCTGTGCGCTTGTCACGACCATTGGCAGTCCGCCACAAAGTTAAAAGGGCCCCTTCCAGGCATCAAGCTAAAAAAACAAAGGAAATGAAGGGGGGCGCTCAGAAAGAGAGACTATCCTGCCAACACACAGTTCGATCCTCCTGATCCTTTTCTGAATCCTGAGGCTCATCCTAAACCCCGGGACATAGAAGGTCTGATCGCAGCAGGATTGCGTCTGACGTGCGCCCCAGCCGGCTAGCTACAGCAGTGTAACTCGAAAGGAATGGCAATCAATCATCATCTGGTATGCTTACGAAATATTCCGGGCACAACGTTAGTAGTTAGTAGTACGGAGTAGTAGTAGTAGTAGTAGTAGTAGTAGTAGTAGTAGTAGTAGTAGTAAACTTCCCAGGGGCCATCAGGCTAGCGGTCAGATAGTCGACTGTACCAATCATAGTGACCTGCCATGGCGGCTACGTAACCAGTTCTTCGTTGTGATGAAGGATTCACGATCAGATCCCCCTTCCCCCAGTAGGCAAGGCAATCTATCTCTGTATCTATCTACTGACTACTATGATATTCCAGTCCCCACTTTTCGAATTGTTCTGGTGGCTTACCTATCAAGCTATCAGCAACAGTAGCAAATGTCTCCACCCAAGCAATTGGGGCAACACGAAGCGGTGAGCCATGAGAAGGAGGGGCTGCAATGGCGCAATTCCCCCGTTTCGGAGCTATCCACACATTTTTTCCTTCTTTCCTTCCTTCTTTTTTTTTTTCTATTTTTCTTCCCTTCCTTGCGCCCGCCCTGGAGCCGTGACCGGACTGGCGGTAAAGACGGACGTGAAACCCGATCTGTCACTGTCATGCTGTCACGTAATCAGTAATGAAGGTTCGGATATCAGCGGTCAGACACTTGTGCCGTGCCCAGACAAAAAGAGAGTGTATCCGTATTGCTTTGATCATTCGGCTTCATGTGATATGAGATGCCAAAATATTCAAGGGAACATCACATAGTATGGCCAACATCCTACAGTATGACAAGGTCCGCGTCAGCTTTTCAATAGTAACAGCAAGCCATGAAAATAGAACAAGGCAGAACACAGGGGTGCGCAGGCCGCCGAATCGGGAAGCCTCCATACACACCAACAGATGGATAGCTTCAATCCTGCTGCATGACAGCATACAGTATGTACGGGGTTCTTCTAGAGCCTCTATCTCTCCCTCTCTTTCCCTATCACCCAGGAGACAACCCAAGCCGAACCACGCCCCCAACAGCAGGAATTAGCAACAACGCTACTAGCCGCAACACGCGAAACTCACTATCCAGTTCACGCATATGGATGATCCCTGTCAGCCGCATTACTCCTCGCGTGGCGGTCAGGGATCATCCCGTCGGAACGCAAGACAAGGCTGCGTCTAGACAACTGACTGGCGATATTCTTAGTGACATTTTTTCGCTCCCTACAAAGAAAAGTACCTATTTAGCACCTATATGTTTTGTTAACTGTTATAGCCTCTTGCGCGGCGCCAATCATACTATCTACCACGCCATCCATCCTTAGCCTCCCGTCCATGCGTCTTTTTGCTATAGTCAACTAAATCTTAGTGAGGCGAAAAAATAAAATAAAGAGTCAGTCGCATTTGGCATGTGGCTTGCGACCGAGTCAGACATTCCTAGGGGCTAGAACCTCAGTTATCGGTGCGCCTCATTACTAGCCACATATCAACTTTGTTTTTTGCCTCTCATTTATACTTTTGAACCTTCTTGCATGGCGTCGTTATGGACCTGTCTAGGCCAACGTTTGTGTGTCTGTGAGTGTCTATCATAATTTCAGTCTGATCCAGGGGGTGGTTGGTCGGTGAATAAGGATGGTATCCGTGCTATTCAAAATTAACTTTAGGTAGAAAGTATCCGTCTCTAACCTTGCCATGTATCTACTTAGATGGGGGCGGATAGTCACACAGATGTCTCTTCAATCGGTCCAGCTATTAGCCAGGCCGGACAGGTCATAAACAGTCAACCTAATCCAGCTGGGTCTCAGATTTTATTTTCTGCTGGCCTTTCTTCAGCAATCTGCCACAAAACCTTGGCAATATTGACTTGACAGCTGAAACATGTCAGTCAATATTCGTATAACTTCGAAGGCCAAGATGTCCGGACTTCTAAGTATACTTCTGAGTAGGCAACCACGCTAGAGCTTACCTATACATTATACGTCCATGCAATATCCCCGATAATAGCCGAGTCAACAGACACGGCAGTTGGACGATCAATCTACCTACCTAGCTCTAGGCTTCAATCGCCGGTCTACTATTATCTACAGCCACACAATACTCAGGCAAAATACGAGCAACGCCTCCGTCAGTTCCATATCAGCTGTTTCGCCACTAAATTCATTCAGCCTAAATACCTACCAGGCTTGTGCTTGGTTCATATATTGCAGAATGGATGACAGCTACTATATTGCTACGGAGTATAGTTAGTTAGTCAGTTAGTATGGATCTATCTAACCGTAGCTAGTACGTAAAGTCTGCAGCACCTACCCTCCTACCTGATAGAGTGACCTGCAGACTAGTGGAGTGATAGCTATCTTTAATATAGGTTTGTAGTTAGATGCTCCATAGCTAGACTATCACTACTACATATGTTGATAGACCAAATAAGTTGCTACTTTATCATGCCCCATCACGTACCTTCTATACTAACTGCGACTGACCGGAGAACAAGATATCCGGTCTATGGATCTACAATTACATAACATGAGTTTCTTCCTTCTCTCTTCGAGTCTTCTGATTTTTCTCTTACTTACTCAGCATGACATAACATAACTAGTTAACTAACTCGATAACAAAATACAAACCTCAATCAATTCAATTCCCTATCATCTACCAAAACCACACCGTACGAATAGAAAACAATTCTGGAATGTGACTCATACGTCATACCCATCTACCTCGGCTGAAACGTAGCAATTCAGCAAGTTCACAAACATCCTGAAATCATCCGAACCAAGGTACGGCCCTCAACCCTGATCCATAAAATCCCCTACCTGGAAAGAGGGAAAAAAAAAAAAAAGATGGAGATTGTATGAAATACCGAAACGAAACAGAAAAGCGGTCAGAGAGTTCACGCGGTTCCCAGGCGCAGCGGGGTAAGCGCAAAAGTTCTTGGCGACCGGTTGGGACACCCAAAAAGAACAAAAGGTGGGGATTTTGGTTACTTACAGTATCGGGTCAACTGGCTCAATTGGATTTGTTGTTATGTACCATGTATGTTTCGGAATCATTCTCAACTGGGGATATGGGAACGAATCATGGGACGATTGACCAACGAAGAGAATATTTCCTTTTTTTTTTTTTGCCCTGGTGGGTACTCTGTGTCCATTCCACATGGGAAGGAAAGAGTAAAAAGGTGAGTATGTATAATGGAGATTTCTCGGGCGCGGGAGTGTGCGCCACGTGGGTTTTGCGGTGTTACAACTTACTTTCTTTTACTTTTTTTTTCTTTTTTTTTTTCTATTATTACGAGCAGAGAGGTCATATGACGAATAGTTACAGTAGATACTAGATAGGTATGAAGGGCGCGTGTGTCGTCATTATGGGGCATGGAAAAATTTTCCCTCATATGTGGTTTTGTTAATTTTTTTTGGTGGGTTTTGTGCTTGGAGGCGGTAGGTTAGGGTCAATGTCTTGTCTATCTACTTAGTATTTACACATTCTATCTAATATCTATCTGCCTATTAGTCCATTGGAGGTAGTACTATAGTAGTGTGTGTTTGTGCGCGCTTAGGACACGACGTTAACTGCCTAGTGTAGGTTGAAAGTAGTATCTAGATTCTGGGCAATATGTAGGGGCGGGATATTCCGCTGCCGCGCGGGTTTTAAAGTTCGCACTTAGAGTTTTGCTCGATATGAGCATGTCTTATTTCTACGGAGTATCTAACATCTCTGATGAACTGTAAATTGATGGTCGGAAGCCCCTGAATTCCCAGCCTCTCTCAAGGCTTGGTTTGTGGCTGAAGTTGGAAATAGTAGCAATCGGTGCCGGCCCCTGAACCAACACCAAGGTACTTGATAAACTGACGTCCATTGGATCACGGAATTATCGGCTGAGGTCTGTTTCAGGTGCCAGAGCTGATGCATGGTTGGGAAGGAATTCGTTCGGCTCTCGGCAATTTTGCAATCCTGTATAATCCTTCTCCAGGGGAAGGGGGAATGGGATGAACTATTTTGGGATCCTCGTTTATATGGGGCAATGGAATGGGATGTGAATCCTGTCGGGCACAGGAACCACGCTACAATGTTCTACTGTTAGTATCGTCTGCGCCAGATATCTGGAACGAAAAGTAAGCGCTTAAAACTTCTAGAAGGAAGTTGTTAGAAGGGCTAAAATCCAGCAGGATTCCACGTCTAATCCAACTTACCCATCACGGCGGAAATATTAACTTACGTAGCATGTACGCACTGTTCCTGCATCGTGCAGTAGTTCGGTGGCGAAAGAAGCCCAGCTGAAGCTTCTAGAGCGGTTACTAGTTTTGCTAGGTTAAACTACTGTTGTATACTGTATACAATTTACCAGGGTTCGGATGACGCCGATGTCCATTTACTCACCAAGCTTTTTTATGATGATTTTATTCTATTACCTTTATCTTCCAACAATCGCAGAATATTACCTACTTGAGTAACTGAGATGCACTTTCCATAGGTCGCAATTTTCGATCGGCTGGAGATCTACAAATCCGCAAAAACTCAAAGACCCATCCGTCAACAACGTGTTCCTCCCCAAGCAAGTATATCCTTCTCAGGACGGGAAGCGTGCGTGTATGTGTGGTTCGCAACCAGTCCAATTTTTCCGACTGTTGGTCCTCCGATCTGCCGATCAATGGAAACCGTAGAAGGAATGAGATCACAGAGAATCATACGGTGTTCCCCGTTGGAGACAGAGAAACTAGTGAGGCTGTATCCACGGTTGAGTTAATTGAGTTAATCTACTCCTGGGGCGCTATTGCTTGGTGGTTCTTTGTTTCGGGGCCGGTGGGACTCCGATGGATGCGCTAGAAGGATTCTGGAAGACTTCTGGAAAACGCTAGAAGGCGTCGTCGGTCAAGTTGGGGGCTGCTTATCCCCACCCTTGACCAAGTTTTACTTTTTCTTTTCTTTTTCTCTGGTGTAAGTTGTTGGGTGAGGCTAGGCATTCATACCTATCTGAGGTAAGTTGGCGATGGATTACACGGTGTACGTTCGGACTTTTGCGGCGTTTTGTTATGGGGGCGTGGCTGTTCACCGTATTTGTATGAATCCCACTAGCCCCCGGATATGATGGTGGTGACGGGCCAAGGATGTACGGAAATACGGATTGGGTAAGCTGGGCGTCGGAGTTTAGTTACCGCTTAATCAAGGAAAGGGGCGGAGATAAGTTAAACCGCATACAGGTCACCTTGTCTAGTTTCGTCTTGTCTTGGCTTTTTTCTAACTCGTCTTCAGGCTATTTTATCCTTCCAGGCAGGGTTTCCCGGGGAAATTGTCCGACTCCGGCCTTCAACTGCTGAAGGGCGTGAATTGGGGCCCTTTGCCAAGCACCCATGGCGGCCGATATCGTCGCGCGAAGTGTGCTTAGTCAGAAGCGAAACTCTCCGAGGGTCAACTGGCTCACTGCCTGAGTCGGTCAGTTCCAGGAGACGAGACGCACGTGGAGGATCTTCCGGGAGGCGGCCAATCGAACCTTGAGCGTTTCATTGCGTATGGGAGGGAAACGGTATGGACTAGTCTCGTACAGACGGGTTACTTACCGCCTAACGCTAAAAGCAGCCAGGCCACTTACCAGAAACTGGAAATAGGGCGAGAAAAAGGCCCCAAAAGGGTGTCGGAGTCGGAGGCGGAAAGAGCCGGAGTCGGAGCCGGAGCGGGGGGCCCTGCTTCAGGCCAACTTCAGGCCAGCATCCTTCGGGCCAACCTAATGTGCTGCTACTGCTGTCAGCCTGCGCTGCGATAGGCTGGCTGCTCGTTCTATCTCCTCCTCCAGCTGCTGCTGCTCATCATCATCATCATCATGGGCATCACCATCATCGCTCATAGAGGCTCCATCCTCATGCAGGATCACTCCCAGTACTCCTGATGAAGAGATGAGATACTCCCGACATGAAATAGGCACACTATACATACCCCTGCCTGTCCTGCCTCAAAAAGCAGTTTGGCCCACCACCGGCATGAATATGTACCATGTCTTCTGCCTTGGCCTCAACCACGCCTTTCTTTCTGTCGCTGCAGAAGCAAGGGGTTACCAGCATGCATGATAACAACACTGGTTCCTATTTGGTGTTTTCCTGTGGCAGACGCTGATCCTTGCTCTCCACGCGAAAATTAACCCCAAGACCTCTTCCTTGTCTTAGCCCCACCTGACCAGCTACCAGGGGGGGTTTTTCCCTTCAGGCTGTTTTCATGGGCAAATCGTGAGTTATGATGCTGATTGCTGACTGGGTGATATAGAGGGGGGAAGATAGCCTGTTGTTCCCTCTCACACCATCCCGCAATCGGTCTTACATGCTGTGCGACCTGATCGAAAATGGCTCGGATCACCGTCCATCTGCTGACGGTGCCATGCGAAGGGCCAGCCGGCTTGATTGCCCACGCACACACACGCGAGAGAGAGACCCGGTCTGCCCCGGATGCTGACTGGGTGCCGCGCGATGATGGAACCGGCGCGACAGGGATCTGGACGGTTGATTGCATCGTCAGTGCATGGGCCAATGATGCCCATCCCCAACCATTAAACGAGCTCCAGCCGACGAAGTACGAGGCTGGGCCATTAGGTCAACCTTGAACAATGGTGTGTCTCCTGTCTAGCTTGTTAGGATACCTACTCCGTACATGTGTATCTGTTTAGCGACTGGAGGTCGCTGTTCGGTCCCCTTAGTGTCCGGTTAGCCTAGGCGTGGCTTGGCTTGGACCGGATCACCATCAGCAAGAGCAGCAATATACTTTGGGGCCGCGGAATATCCCGCTCAGATTACGGAAGCCCATCAGTGACATCTTTCCCGGGGGGAGGCGCATTACATTAATCTGTCTTCTGCCCAAAACGCTCCTTAACCCCCAGACGAACACCTTACGACCGGCGAAAGCAGGCAGCCTCTCTTCCCGACTAACCCCGCCGCCGATTCCACTTTTGGTCCTGCGCCAGCTCAAGACGGTCATTTCATGCATTAGTGTGCAAGAGACGTGGCCCTGATTCGTCTTAGTTCCCTGGTCGACAAGCGATGGAGATGAGCCAGGATCGCACCAGGATTCGGTTCAGAGCCACGCAGTTGCATCGTCCATGCGTACATAATCAATAACGGTGCATTTTCGCCCCCATTATTTAAGTCTATAGTGCCGTTATATCACAATCATTTATGCGTGGGCATATACCAGCTATATGATATAGACGGGGGCTACAAGTGCGGAGTATCGGCCCAGTCGCTCCCTCCATAAGGATTACTGTCCCAATCCCATATCACCGCTCACACCCAGGGTGACCAAAGGAACCTAATCTCAACCGAGGATTGCCTCTGTCACGCTGATCGACCAGACTACTGCCCATTATTGGCTGGACTTCCGTTCGAACTAGTCCGGCAGCCTCCCTTACTCACGGCCTGGCGTGGCTAGGGTTGCACAAGGCTGGTCGAGACCATCGGGGGTGGTGGATGATTCCTCATTTCAGCCCATCCTGTTGGCCAATCTTTGGTCATCCGCGGAGCACTACATGGGCGATGGTGCGTGAATCCCTCCCCTCGGCGTGTCCATGTACCTTACCTGCCATGAGGAGACGGTGCAGCAGCAGCATCATTCCGGGCGCGGGCTGGTTACCCTGCTTGGCCATGAGGTGGTACCTACTAGGCAGTTTGAGCTAAGGCAGCTCTGCCGATTCCCCTCTTTTTTTCCTCTGCCACACAGCCTTCAGCCCCGTCTGACACCACGACAATCATCATAAACCGTCCGTCATCGCGATCTCACTTACACAGACCACCACACACCTACACATCATCTCCATCCCGTCCGACTACCTTTCTTCCTCCCCACAGTTGACCCTAGCAGTAGGTACATACCTAGACCGCGACTAGATATGCATTGGTAGGTCCAGAGCAGCACTCAGCCCCATCTTATATGTGCATTCTTGGCTTCATCACCACTCAAGTTGGTCAACCTAAGTATGACCCCTGTAGCCTATCTATCACATCCCCTCCCAACGGTACCACTCAACCCACCGCATCAATTAGTTACTCCATGAGCACGAATCACATCTTCCATCACCGTCCGGACTGCAGAATAGTTACTAGTCACTCACGCATCTTAAACAAGGTCAAGAATGTCAGGCACACCCATCCATCCATACACCATAACCAGTCATCCAGTCACTTACTGTATGTAACTACATGGTCGATCACTTTTCTTATCCATCCACGCGACCGATCACTCTTGCGAATCAAAAGAAAATAATACTCCATACAGCCAAGCTTGCTGTATTAATCGGCGATCTTATCCCCCAAGTTACCAAATTATCGACGACCTGCCTAAATAGTCCGTAGTTTCCATTGCATAACAATATGCACATAATCGAACCATTGAGGTGGATTTCAATGGTAGCTGACTTACAGAGTACATGATTCAATGAATTACTGTGTTTATTTCATGTTATCGGGGAACTTTAGATAACACTACTAACTAACATCTCCTTCTATACTGTATATTTATCTCCAACATACATTCCATACACACGGATTATGCCTAATATCTTATCCATTGATCATGATACATGTATAAGTTACGCTACAAGGTAACGTACTACAATGATTGATCATTAATTATTCTACTTACCGCTAGTAGTAAGTATTTACCACCTAGTTAATTGACGAACCCCAATACATAATGACATTCCTCGAAGAGAAAATCATGATTTCATACCGAGTCATGTTAAATCCATCAAAACCCCGACCAAATCAGCTCAATTTTCCCTTCTGGACATTGGTCTATCACTCATTTAGTAGTTCTATATAAAAGAAAAATATGCATTGTCTTGCTCTCTCGACTTTGTCTGATAATCTAAAGCTGCGAGTCGCGCCGATAATATGCTAGTTACATATCTCTCCCAATTTTCCACACTACCATCCATTGACTTGGTACATACTATATCCATCCCCCAGACAAAAATAAAAAGGACAATTCTAGACAATTTACTTAGTCAATGGATACTATAACTAGTGGGGACTAACTGCACGAAAGGAGGGGTTGTTTACTTTACTAGTCAACTAACAGTCGGATCATCATCACTACTGCAGTCAGTTAGTTAGCCAACTACTAACTAACCACTTAGTTAACCTGGTTAGTACTTAGTAGGAACAATATAAATCGACCACCTACTTAACCAAGTTAAACACTTGCCCGCTTTGTTGCTACTTGCTACTACTCATGCATACTACTAGAACCAAACATTCCGCTACACATAGTCTGGATTCTTTTTTGTATATGTGGGGAAAAGAAAATCAATCAGTACTAGTTTGTATATTCCGTAGGTAGGCTAGAACTACTATGTCTATCCGTGGCGAGGCTTTCTGCAAGGTGGATTTCCACTTTCCCCTCTTTATCTTCCATCTCTGCTTCTTGTTCCTTGTTTCTTGTTTATTTTCCCCGCCTAGGCAGACGTCTAGGCAGATTCTCGTCTATATTTACTTCCTTGCTTGCTTGGGTGCTTGTTGTGTCTAGGCAGCTATCTAACTACCTACTAGGCTTCTCTTTGTTGGTAGCTGCCTGCCTAGTATGATGAAATAGGCAGATGAATACAAGAGAAGGGACACAAAAAAAGTACTTTTCGTCCGACTGTCCCACCCTCAATCTGCCTGTCTGTGGAGCAATGGAATGTGCAACGTGCAACATGCAATGTGCAATGTGTGTAAGATTCCTCTTCATGCAATGCAACATAGTACTATACTAGGTAGGTAGTAGTCTAGACAACCCATCCCGTTGTTGAATCTAAGCAAGGCTGAGTGAGTTCCCCTTCCTTCGTGTCCCCCCCTCACCTCACGGACAATTCCCTGCACCGTGCAGGAGCAACAACGGCAAGGCAACATGGTTTTTTTTTTTTTCTTCCTTCTTCCTGCTCAGCCATCCCGCCACCACCGTCCTAATGATCCTCCCGTGCCGGCCATCTCGACCACTTCTTCGAAGCTGATTTCCACCCGGAACATTCGTCCGTCTGCAGTGCCACTGCCCCCGCCGACGGGGCTGATCAGCCCCCAGCTGACGAGCTTCTCCCATGCTTCGCGCGCCACGTCCCGACCCCAGACCCGTCCCGGAGTTACCGCTGCTCCGGACACAGAGGCTGACGTCTTGGCGGTGGTCAGCAGTCGCACATACTCTGCGTAGGCTGCGGGGAAGGAGAGCGCGAGGGGCGCAGCGCTCTGAAGCTGCGTCGTCTCGAGACCTGGTTCGTACAGGGCTGCTAAGCGGGTTGCTGCGAGGAGGAGCGAGAGCGGGAGGGATGAGGGACTTGCGGAGGCGGTGGTCGACGCGGAGAATGGGAGAGGGGCAGGGTCTGGGCAGGATAGAAGGTGACTGGTGAAGGTGGTAGCGGTGGGGATCTCCAGGGAAGACGTTCCTTCGAAAGTAGTACTAGTAAGGGACTGGGTGCTGTGGTAGAGGTCGCTCAGTCCAATCAGAGCGCTCGTGAAGAATTCCTTCACGGATTTGGTTTGGTGGTATATCCTTCGTAGGTGGGATGCGAACGCCTCGTCGATCCATAGGCCCTAGGATTTGCCCACTGGTGTCAGCAAAACGTGGTCTGTGTGGTTGTTTGTCGCGCAATGAGGTGCACTTACCTGCAGATAAGCTCTCCATCCTTCCAGTAAGCGGCTCCAGCTGTCAGATTGGATGATGGCTTTGTCTTGGGCATCAACCAATTCCATCAGTTCCGAGACTTCCTCATCCTCCAGGTTGAGTCCGGCGAAGCAGATGTCAGAAAAGGTTTCCAGGGATCGTGGCAGTGGAACGTAGACGTAGCGGTGGCTGAAGCGACTCTTGACTCGCTTCTCCAACATTTCCGTCACATCCACCTTGGTGGTGAGCCCAATCACTGCAATCGGGGCCTTGCGTGCCTGCGCAATATCAAACAAGTTGTACAGCAGTGTTTGGCGAGGGTGTGTGACAAATAAATCGAACTCGTCCAGAACAATGACGATAGACTTGGCAGCGGTCGCAGTACTTGATTCATTGGACGGACCATAGAGCTCCTCTGGGTGCGACAGAAGAGCAAGGAGTGTAGCCATGGTATCAGCATAGCTGCTAACTTTGCCAGCTTCATCTTCAGTGTTTGTCTCACGGCCAAGCTGACGCCACATTTCGCGGAGCGCCAATCGGTCGTCCGTATGCAGGAAGCCATTGAGACGGACAACGTGGAAGTCATTCTTGTACGACCTTCCCAACGTCGAGATGATTGTCTCAACGATCGCGGTTTTTCCGCTTCCACGAGATCCGAGAAGTAGCATTGAGTTACCCTCGCCCACAGCAACAGTCTGTTCAATCAAATGGTTGACCTTGTGATACTCAGTCTCGAGCCCTTTCAGTGGCACCCGTCTTTTGCCGTTCAGCTTTTGCGTTACAAATCCTGTCAGTAACCGCAACTCCTCTGTCAGACCTTCTTGCAAAAGAGCTTGCAGTTTCGCGGCATATTCTGGAAGCGGCTCCCCGTTGGCGGGAACGGTCTGATCAGTGCTGATCAAGTCATTGCTGGCAAGATCCTGCTGTAACTGCATGGACACAAGATCCTCCAGCCCATCCTGATAGTCATCCGGTGTAGGAGACATCTGCGACTCATCCCTTTTCTTAGACGCAACTTCCTTATCCGTTTCGAACCGAACAGTAGCCTTCTTCGACCGCGTCCGTGTCGGTCGTCTTTTCGGTTGCGGAGAAAGTTCCTCCTCATCCTCGTCGTCGACCTCCGCTTCCTCCTCTTCCTCATCGCCCTCTGTTTCCGAAACATATTTAGCCCTGCGAGCGCTCCTTGCCGCCGACCCATTCGCACCTGGTGTAGAAGCGTTTCTCCTGCCCGATGGCGTATTCACGATCTCGTCGCCAAACCTCTGCGGCGCTCTTCGCTGTCGTCCACTCGACCGTACTCCACCCCTCGTAGGTGTATCTGTAACTTGTACTTCATTGTCCTCCTTCTCGGTCACAGCGGCGCCCTGCGAAGATCGCCGCCGCTTTGACCTCACGGTAGCGGGCGTTTCTGGCTCTTCGGCTGCCGGAGACGCAGCTTTCGCGTGTTCGATTGCCGGCGATGCGGGTGCATCCTGAGCGCTCTCGCCCATGGCAGTATCTCCATCTTCGTCAATCACTTGTGCGTCCGACACTCTTCTCCTCTTGCTGGCGCGCGGGTCCTTCATTGTGTCGATATGGGTATAAACGTCGTCTGGGAAGGTTTAGCTGCGCCGCTCGTTATTGCGGCAGCAGCTTCGTGTCAATCGTCTATCGTTTCGGGTATATTTTAAGTAAAGGTCAATGGCGCGCTTAGAAACCATCAGAGGGTGCGGCGCTGGGGGCGGAGGGATAGATGCGGAGAAGGAAATATTTTTGGACTGCGACCGGGGAGCTTCGATCGGATTAGAAGGAAGGGATTGGGGAGGAAAAGATGAGTAAGTTGGTTAGACAGAGAACTATAGCTTAGATGTATCTGACTATAGCCGTTACCAGCTATATACATAAGCTGTGGCCAGTTCAATGAAAGAGTTGTATTGATTGTTGACGGAGAGTCTGTCTCAGGCCAGGCACGGGAGCCTTCCATGCCTGAGGCAGCATGCATGACGCCAGGTCAGGTGCATCGTACTTGACAGACAAGCTGAACAGAACATGAAAGATACATACTAGCAACATCTGTTCCCAATCACTAATAACCTGTATATAAGCTGTCATCTCGTCATCTCTACGGATATCCTTGTGAAAGTGGGATCAAGAATAAGTCCATGACGAGTACTATGTATCCCACCCGTTAGGATCACAAGCATCATGGCATAGCTTGTCTATTGCGGCCCGAATCCCGGGACAGATACCCACGATCGAATCTGTCAACCAACCGATTGATGAAGGTTAGAAGCGAATAAGTGTTACCATGGAAGGAAATTGCAAGTCAGAGACATCAAGCAGCTCCATTATACTTCCAGGGCAAGTAGGAGGTCTGTACGGACAAGCAGGTTTAAGATCTGCCGGCAACCTCGGCTGTTTTGGATCCTTATCCAGGGAGTCCGGACTATGAGAGATCCCCCCATGCTACGGATTATCTACCGTCCTCGTTTCTCACTCTCAATTGTCTATAAAAGTAGAAATTCCCCTAACCCCTTTACAGCATTTTCATATTGGCATTCTTACCAAGAAAGACACGTGCTCATAACCTTAGTCACAGACATACTTACACCCAATTCAACATAGACAACCTCAGCCATGGCTCCAACGACTACTACTCCACTCCAACCATCCGCGATGCCAGCACCTAGTGTTCGTCCGCAATCCCAACTGACCCCGTTTGAGCAGCTCGTGCAAAGCTACTCTACGGGGCCTCCTACACTGGATAAGAATAACGAGGCGCGTATACATAAGTTGTCCTCCATCCGCAAACAGCATCCTAACGATTCGCACAGGCCTGGGACTTCTTCCCGCACGAATGCAATCTCCGGTTCGAGTCCGCCACCCAGGATCCCCCGGCTCGGGTCTCGTATCTCTTCAAAGTAATCCCAAAGCAATGCAATTACCTCGAGAACCTTCATGGCGGGTGTGCAGCCACTATTATTGATATCCTTTCCTCGACATTACTCATGGCACTATCCAAACCGGGCCTGTATTCTTATGGGGGTGTGAGCCGGAACTTGAAGACTACGTATATCCGGCCAGTGCCAGCGGGGATGGAGGTCCGCGTGGTGTGTGAGCTGGTGCATATGGGGAAGCGGATGGCACTGCTACGGGCGGAGATTCAAAAGTTAGATGGGAGTGTTTGTGTCGTCGCTGAGCATGATAAAGTGAATTCTGACCCCGCGGATACCAAGATCTGAAATAGCCTTGACGCATGTTGATAGAAAGCAAGTTCTACATTGTTGTTAAAATAGAGATTTGTTCACATGTCATGGCGCACCAGACACCAACTTATCGGGTAACAGATGTGTATGCAGGCCCGACTACTACTTCAAGACGCAAAACCCAAGTGAGTGTGCGAGTCCAATAGTGGTATGATTCATGAGCGTAGAGAAAGTCCAAAAGAAATTAGGATGACTCGATTCAAAAGCGCCCGTAGCGTCAAGATATTACTTTACCCCAATATGTATTCCACGGAGGTTCCTTTACTCCTCCGCAAGCTTCTGGCCCTCCCGGAGACCCTCAACGACCAACTCCTCGCCCGTCGCGCGACGGTAGATGTCCCGCACATCGTCTGTAGAACGTCAGCCATCACCCTGCAGCTAGCCTGCCATGCGCTGGGGTCTTACCGGTCGTGGTCTCAAAGTGGGACGAAGCGTCGTAGCTCTTCGAGATGAAGATGTTGTCCTTCTCACCGCTCTCGATAGGCTCGTACAGAGGAATGGGGGCGCCGAAGAAAGTCTCCTCGATCTTACCCAGGCGCTCGAAGCCAGGCTCCAGCTCCAGGTGGTGGTTAGCATCCGATTCGGCGATGGTGGAGACGATGGCAATGTAGTAACCCTTGGGGCAGACGTTGTGAGCCGAAGACACCATGGCAATGTAGATATCTGGCAAAAAGTCAGCGCGAATCCGATTGCAAGGTTCCCAGTCCCAAAACTTACCGTGCTTTCTGCCGACCTGCGACTGAGGAATGATCAGCTGCAGCGAGTCGCTGCCGTCGGTCTTGTCAATGGGGTGGTTCAGAATGCAAATGGCCTTCAGCAGGTAGCCGGTGACTCTGGCCTTTCCAGGGAAGTATGAGGGGTCTGCGAGGATCTTCTTGGTCTTGGTGGTGAAAGTCATGGACTCGGCCTCGTTGTCACGGTCCTTCATGGTGGCCTTGATGCCGGAAACCTTGCCGCTCTCGTCGTAGAGAACGTCGTCAACAGAGGTGTTGAGCATGTAGGTACCTCCGTAGATAGCGGACAGACGAGCGAAACCCTGGGGAAGCTCGCCCAGACCGTAGAGAGGGTAGATGTAGGGGGACTTTCCGTAGCGTGCCATCGAGTTCACGTACAAACGGATGCGGTTGATCGTCTCGGGAGCCATACCCGACTTGAGGAAGTACTCATCGGACGAGTACAGGGCCATGGAGTGGCCAACAAAGTCACGAGTGTTGTCCTCCAGTCCGAACTTGTCGTAAACTTCCTTCATTGTGCAGCTGTGGATGTTGAGACCTATATTGCATTAGCGCCGGCGCTACAACGATCAAGCGTTCTTGGACCAACCCTGGTGAGTGGAGGGGTCATCCTCCTTGAATTCACCAACCCATTCCAGGAACTTCTTCGCTCTCCGCTTCTCGAACATGCCCATGAGAGATGAGCGCAGAGCTTCACCGGCATCGGAAGGCACCTTGGCAACGGTAGCCTTGGGACCCTTGCCTTGCTGGACGTAGCTGCCAGCAATCTGCTTGAATTCGAGATATCTCGTAACATCGGTGGAAACAAGAATGTTGGTCAACTCGCCGTTGGCCATGAGCAACTTGGGGACCAAGTCGATGTTCCAGTCGTTGACGCGACCATACTTCTTCCAGGGCTCCTCACCGGGCTTGACGTTGCCGTACTTCTTGAAGAGCTAGAAGACGGAAGATCCGTTAGTAAACTTCTGATCAAGAAAGAGGTATTTCCAACTCTCGGAGGCATTTTCGGACACTTACAGTCTCAATGTTCACCGAGGCAGCCTCGCTGGAGTCACGGTTAGTGGCGGGTGGGATGACGGATAGCTACCAAGAAGCTGCCCAACTCACCCTCCATAGTGATCATTGCGATCGATGTGAAGCACCTTGTTTCCCTTGACACTAAGAACACTGTAGAACAAACTGTCAGTGACCTGCAGCAGTGGGAATGCAAGCAGCAAGGAGTCCGTACCCCGAGAGGACACACTCGGTCAACCCTGTGGAGGGGCGTCAGTACAGCTGTCGTCGAGCGGCGGCGGGGTAGCACATACCAGTGCCGAGCACCACAACATCATACTCGGGGGCAATCTCCTCCATGGTGTATAAGGTTCAGGTAGGAGGCTATGAAGAAAAAAATGTACAGAAAAGAAGTCTTAAAGCAGTCAAGAGGCACGCGGATGGGATAAGCAGAGAAGATGTGCAGGAAGGGGAAAGAGAAGGGAAGAGAGAAGATGCGGAGACGGCAGCGGTCAAGTTGAAGGGGAGGGCGAAACTGAAAGGAGGTCGCAGGGTAGATTTGGCACCCCCCGCGGATCATCGATCAGGAAATATTGATTCGTTATTTGTCTTAACGCCCGCCAGCCTGGCTCCACCAGTCCAAATAACGTTGGCAATTGGCATTTCAGGGTGATTTCTCCTTACGACCATGCAATTAATTTGATGGAGCATTCCCATCTTCAGTTTCGCCTCCTGAGTTCTCCTCCTGCCCCTTTTTCCCATCGGTCGTGCCGCAGTGGATCGATCATGTCTTCCGCTTTTGACACAACTAATAGCTGGTCAGCTTCCTGACTATTGGACACACTATCTGCTCTCATCTCCCCTATGGCTCTATAATGCACTAGCTATGGGTATTGACAGTCTAGATCTGGCATCCTTTCCGCCACGACCGAGTACAGTAAGTAAGGTTCTTGATGAAACTACAGGACACTGGTTCTCGATATTAAGGTCGCGAAAAGTCAAGCTAGTCGGGATTCCCGACATGGAGAAACAAAGGAAAATAGCTGAAAAAAAAAAAGAAAAGAAAAGAAAAAGAAAAAAAAGAAACAGAAAACGTTGCCAATAATAAGAGAACATATACTACATACTACTACATACAAAAGTACAGACCAATAGTTTCTATCGAAGCTCCCAGTTCGAACCCCGGTTCCTTTTGTGATATCTCTCGTGGAGCTGATGTCCTTACTCCTGGCTATCCTCCTGGGGCCGGTAGCCCTTCTTGTAGAGACGCTGTGCCTCCTCCCAGGCGTACCATCTTTCCCGAAGAACGTGCTTGATGCCGTTTTGCGTGACGCGGATCTAGGACAGCCATTCGTTAGCACATTGAGTACCAAAAGAACAGTAGACGATTGGATATTGCATAAGATTTTCGTAGTAGGACAGTTGTGATTTTCCATGGGTCTGAAACAGCGGCCAGCAACAAGACTGAACTTACCACACGATCCCGCTCAGCAGATTCCCACTCTCCATAACCAGCCTTCAATCTCTTCCTTTCCATATCACTCGTGGCTATGCGATTGCGCTCCTTGACGCAGACCCACCACAGGGAATGGAGATCGTCCCATGACTTCTCACGGAGTTCCTGGATAGACCACGACCGGCCTAAACAATCGATAGTAAGCATCACTAAGTCACCACAGCCTTATAAGGTCCCAGAACTAACCGCATTCAACGTCGTATGTCGGCGTACTCAGGGCGGTCCGGTCCGTGGGGAAGAAACCCCAAAGTCCATGGTCTGGTGTGGCATTGCGCTTCGGGAGAGCATCTGGGGAGACCGGCTTGGGCAATGGGTACTTGGACACGCCCAATCGGTACTTGGGGCCAGTGCGGTGAATGGCGGACACGCCGCGGACTTTGTTGAGATCACCACGGCCAGCGGCGACAGCGGCGGTGGAAGAAAAGTTCGAGCACTGGACGGTCGACCGGTTCATAGAGAAATGGAGAGACGGAGCGAGGTAGGGAGGGGGCAATTCGGCCAGCGGGAAAGCCCCAGTCTGGCGAGCCAGCCGTAAAACTGACTGACGATGCATTGTGAGCGTAAAGCAGCCCTGTGACGGCGAAGGGACTCAGTGGAGGATGTCCTTGCGGCCTCCGGATCAAAAGCGAACGGAACGGACTTTTGGCGCCTAGATCACGTGTGCGGCTGCGGCTGGTAACACTGTGCGACCAGCAGGAAACGACTTCCTACTTGCACATCATGGGGAGCAAACTCGGGGCCGGGAATGAGTATGGATGAGTTATTCTACTAGCTATAGGATCGGGTGCATCAATACCGGCTGTTTCAAGCAGAACAATCGTATGTTGACGAAGTGGGAGAGGATGCCGTTGGTGATGCTATTGATTACATAGATAGCTGAAAAGAAGGCGATACACATTATCTGCCATTTCCACGTATTGAGCGCTATATATTCCCTGATCTGTATAGTAATGCTGGCGTAAGAGAAAAGAAACCACTAATCCATGACCGAACTCTTCATCATCCACCCGATCTAGTGCCTGGTCGTGTGCTCATGGTTACCAAGAAGCGTGTATGGCTGTGAATGAGCGGCTAATGGAGGTCCGTGCAGGAACCAGAAGCGCGCGTCTGCAGCCACTCCACCTCCCAGAGCCGGCGCAACAGAGTGTGGGTAGAGATCCTGGCTGCACATTGGTTTCTTATCGCTCACATGCTGTACCACTGTTATCCTCTAAATCACACCGCAGAGCCTTGTTTCTTCATCTGTACTGCTCAAACGACTTATCTGCATCATGAATAGGCCAGGTTTGTGATTTTCACGTTCTTCCCTTTTGTCCTCCCGATCGGGCTTGCTACGGCAACCCCAGCAGTCTCCGATCACTGCTTTCTTTCATGCCCATCCTCTTGGAGCTTCATGGTGCTGTGCGGAGGGTGGCTGGTGCTTGGGTCCGCGTGTTGTTATCTATCTGGCTTCAATTGCAAGCTCACTTTCAGATGGATCTTCCTCTGCGCCCTCAATATCCTTCTCCGTCACCATGCCAAGCCCCTCCCCCGGCTTGGGTGAAGCAGTGGTCCCCCCGAATTTGGCACGTTCACCTTGGCCATGTCGCTGATCACTGTTATGGCTTCTAGGACCCGGCCCCCAGCCCTTGCGAGGCATGTCCGGCTTTCCCGCCCAACAACAAGCACAAGCTCGAAATGCGGCTTTGGCATCGGCGCGCCTTCCAAACGGCAAACTTGGTGCGACTCTTGTCTGGTCTTGACTGGTAATTCCGCCTTGCGAGCTAACGGCATCGGACCTAACAGGTAGCGGAGCGAATTGGAACTTCAACCTACCCGTCAGCGGAACGCCGGGGATACAAGGAAACCAGCAGCGCAGCATTGGAACAATGGGAACGTTTGCACAGAGCTTGAGCGGTTCCCAACCTGCTACTCCTCTTGACTTATCGTGAGTGTGGCTTGCTGTCTTTTATTATTGGGTCTATGGATAGGCCTCCTGAAGGACACATTGAACTTATTGCTGAGAACTCCGGTTGTTCATTCCAGAGATTTCCCTTCGTTATCTGGAGCGCCTCCGCAGTCGCAAACCCAAAATCCGAGCCATCTCGTATGGGCGAACGCCAGCCAACGCGCGATGCAGCAGACCCCTGTGCAAAGGCCGCAGCATGCTACCTCCCAAGCACCCTCACGAGCTCCGCAGACACAGACGCACCACCCGCAACAGCAGTCGCAACCCTCTCATGAGGACGTATTCCCCTCGGGCGCTCAGTTCGCAAACCGCTTGGACGATTTCCGAAATGGTGGACAGGGTATCAGCGGTCAGTTAGGTGCCGGGGGGCAGCCACAGACCGGCAACATTGAAGAATTCCCCCCGCTCGGACGTAATGTCACCACGGACCTCGGTCAGGATCGGAGAGGGTCATTGATACAAAGTACAGGGCTTGGCAACTACAACGGTGGCCTTCCGTTTACGGGCGTGAGCCAGGCTCAGTCTGCCCAAGCTCGCAACATGGTCGCCGCGTCGGTAAATGGGCAAGAGCGGATAATGTCGCCTGCCACTGCAGGATCAGGGGGTATGTTTCGGTGACCCGGTGGAATCGGGACTAAACTAATAACTTCTGTTCAGGTATCGAAACGTCGCGATCGCCGGTGAATCAGGGGTCAAACAGGGTCCCGGGGCAAGAAAAGGAGGTAAGAGCGGTGACCAGACACACTTGTCGCTCCGTTGCTAATTTGGCTTCAGGAACTGAACAGCAGCGTAATATCGAATCAGAGTGCCTACACAGAACAGCACATTATGCGGCCACCAGGGTTTCCCGCTACTGGGAAGGAAGCTTCAGGGGCTACGCAAAGTTCTGATCAATTACCACTGGCCGAAATGAGCGAGCTCGACAAGTTTGGACTGGCAGGACTGTTGCGCATGATCCATAGCGAAAACGCCGATGTTTCAAGTCTCGCGGTAGGACAGGATCTCATGACATTAGGCCTGGACCTGAATCAACCAGAGTATGTTCTGGCGACTTCTTGAATTCCGAAGCCTTTTCTCACACAGTCATAGACCTCTACATACGTCATTTGCCTCTCCGTTCGTTGCCTCCATGCCGGGAGTTCCTCTGGAGCAAGATTTCGCTCTCCCGGCGTGCTATAGCGTCGCCAATGTTCAGCCTCTCCAGACACGTATCCCCAGTTTCAGCGACGAGACCTTGTTCTACATATTCTACAGCATGCCTAGAGATTTACTGCAGGAGGTCGTTGCGGAGGAACTCATGGGTCGGAAATGGAGGTACCACAAGATCGAACGGTGCTGGCTTACCCGCGACGAGACGTACCCCGGTCCTGTTGACGTTGATCGCGGCGTAAGTGAAAGGGGCGTCTACCTATTGTGGGATCCTGCCAGCTGGAAGAAGGTTCGGGTATGTCTACCCTCGTCTTTGCTTGAAGTCTTCCCTCCGTGACTCGCTTCCGCCTCGGCATACGCTAACCAGAGGCTACAGCGCGAGTTCATTCTTCGTTACGAGGACTTGGATAACAGGATGGATCCAAACCGGGGTCTTGCGCGAGTCGGATTTCCGCATGCTTCATGAATGTCTGAGGGGAGCACCCGGGGGAGGGGATAGGATCAAATGGCGTTAGGTTCACTACCAGTTTTCAGGTGGCTGTTCAGGTGTCGCAGTACTGCCAAGCAACAGGTGTTTCTCTAAGCTTTAGTGGTCTATCCGGGATAAGGACATTCATGCGAATTCAATGACTTCTATGACCTCACTTTGCGGTGTTCCAACTAGCTGATAAACACGTAAAACAGACCATTTACATTAGCACTAACAGATCAGTCGATAACAGTATCGCGAACTACTAGCACCCCAATTCATCCCTACATCGACTAGGGCTTCCTCCCCGCCGCAATAATAGCCACCGGCTCCAGCTTGATCACCCCATCAGCTCCAAACTTCTCCTCCAGATACTCTCTGATCACCACCGGCGCCTTCGCCCCATACTGTTCCCGCTGCTCGGGCGTCCAGAAGGTACCGGTTACAGTAGAAATCATCCACTCACCGACCTCCATGAACTCAGCTACAGTCGACGAAGTCTCCCTCTGCACAGCAGTAACTTCCACGTCTTCGAACCCTTCCTCTTCGAATCGAGCTTTCACGAAAGACTCGTCGTCCCAGCCTTCGTTATGCAAGGCCAGGAACTCTTTCGTGGTGGGGAACTTGACATTCCATGACGTGGCTTCGATGGCTTCTTTCATGATGACGAACCAGGAAGCTGTCATAACTTCTGGTTAGAACCGACTGGTTGAACAAACGGAGGAGGGGGGCAAATCATGGACATACAGGTCTTCCACGTCGAAGTCGCAAGTACACCTCCCGACTGGAGGATACGGAAACATTCTACCATTAACAAACGCAGACGATCAGCTTCAACTTCCAATCAAACTAGCGATAAATACGTACCTCTCATCGCAGCCCTCGCATCGGGTATCATCATGAACGCTGCCCCGATCATTCAGTCAATAAGTCAATCGGTTCAATATAAAGACGCTACCCCCTCCTCCGCCGAAAGACATTTACCACTCACCAAAAGCCGAAAACACATGCGTATACCTATCCGCCGGCAACCCCGTACACTGAGCATCCACGACCTTCGCCTCGGCATTCACCCACCCTTCCCTCTCACTCCGCACCTTGGTATACTCCACCATCAGCTCCGTCACGTCCCCGCAAGTCAGTGTCCAGTGTCTCTTGACGTCTTCGGGCAACGTGCTGTTCAGATGGCTGGAGACGATACCCAGCCCGCAGGCGTTGTCGAAGACTGCCAGGGGCTTGTTGTTAATGGGGTCATTGTTGGGGGTAGACAAGATGCCAGAGTGCTGGACGAGCGGTGCAACAAAGACGCCGGTGATTTTCTCGGCCAGGTGGTAGCGTGATACGTAGGCTGGGGTGATGTAGGAGGAAGCAGAGATTTTGGGGGTCATTATGATGATAGGATGTTAAGACTTTCTGGTGGAATGGAATGGAAGGGATGATATGGAAGGTGTTGACTTGTTTATTTTGAAAGAGATAAGTGATCCACTGGGAGCGAAGAGGACCTGGAAAAGAGCACCTTTTTATATCTTTTCTAGCTACCTAGTTGTTACTCATTCTATGCTTGGCTGTGCCTTGGAGATGCGAAGGATGGGAGTAAGTCTCCGATATGTCTCCGCGAGCACCTTGGTGACTGTCTCTCGGGGACTTGGACTCGATAGATGTATTATCAGCTGATATTCTATGGACTAGCCACCTCCTATAAACAGGCTCCCAACCAGGTTGTGGAGTTGGTGGCTATGTCAGAAGTCTCCGGAGCATGTTCGTATTCTTCCCATCCCGTTCTTCCATGATGGCACACCCCGAAACAGACCAGAGATTCAACATGGCATGCATATTATCCGCCGGAGGGGTAGCAAGGAAACAATAAAGAAATAAAACGAAAGTCGATAAAAGAATGCAATATCAACGAGAAAGAACAAAATAGAAAAGAAAAAAGAAACGTCCCGGGAGAGGATCGAACTCTCAACCTCACGATTAACAGTCGTACGCGCTAACCTTTATTCTGAATTAGTAACTGATTGATTGGATGAATTTGATGAAGGGCAAGCTTACCAATTGCGCCACCGAGACGACTCGTTATAAGATCTGCGCTCTTGTTTGCTATATTAGGGGCAGGTATAGGAAGCATCATGGTAGCTACCACCAACCCCATACGGAAGGAAGCTGTTTTCTTGACTAGCATTTACTAGTTACTACAGGTTTTGATATGGTTAGATGTATAATCAGCAAGTGTTTCTCAAGCTCTTGGTGGGTAACTTGGTTTATTAGAGTTCTCGGAGATTTAGAGGGCCACATAGTTAATAACTAGTAGTCAACGGTTAACGATGTCGCGCAGCACCCGGTCCGACATCAGTTAGGTACTTATCTAGTACACCCCCTTCTCATACTAAAGGGACTGGGTCACGGGGAGACGTCTGTTGGCACTACTTGCCTTGAATCTTTGTGTTGCCTTATGCGATCATTGGGATGTTGCAGCAGTTAGCTGCCTCCCTCCTTCCTTTTGCGGAACGGAGACTAGCTACATCTGTTTTCTTCGCTTGCTTCGCTTTCTATCATCTTGTACTTAGAACCACGAACAGAAATACGATCAAAAAACACCTTTGAATGCTAGTCTTTCTTCTTTCATTTCGTTTCTTCCTCTTATTTAGTATAGAAACGCATGCCACGACTCGCCCGCTGCGAGCGAGACGCAGCAAAGTGGTACCAGGTGTTGATACGCTGGAAGAACGGCGACGAAACCTGGGAACCGCTGGGCAATGTCAAAGAAGATGTTCCTGATCTACTTAAGGCCTTTCAGAAAGGACAGAGGAGGCGTCGCATGTTGCACCGTTCGCAGGAGTAACAGGTATCTCACTGATAAAGCAAGTGTTAAAGTAAGTAATAACACCTTCATTTCTAATCCTCTCCTCGCCCATCTTTCACTTCTGTTTTCTGCTCCCACCTTACCTCATCCACTTTCATTTCAGCTGATCTCGTTTTATCTGATGCTTACTTCTCTCCTTCCTTTGACACTATATCTTGCATTCAACCAATCCTCTACACCACTCTGTCCTGTTTCCTGCTGTCCGCTCTTCACGTGTCCGCTCTTTACGTGTCTGCTCTTTATTACCAACTAACACGCGAGCATTCAACGCAACATGGCCGCGGCGGGTGCGAACGGTGGAATGATGGCAATGTTGCCTCGAACAACAACCATGGCCGACCGTCGGGTCATGGATACAATCCTCACAATCTATCAACTCCCGCCCGTCTGGCATGACGGGATGCCCCCAGGACCGGACATGCTACCACTTTGCCACGACTCGCCCGCTACGAGCGAGACGCAGCAGATGTTTTGCATGTTGACCTTCTCTGCCATGAGGTGATGAATCCCACAAACATTCATCCATAGCTATAGTCTAGCAAATCTATAATCCGGTGGAATCATTCTGTTGCGAAAGGGCCAAGGTGACCTGTTTTATGGGAGTTTGGCTCTATGCATAAAGTACCGTTGCTTGGTTGGTAAATTACTATACGCGGTGGAAGATGCCCATCTTTACTCCGTAGTTGAAGCTGGGTAAGACCTGAAATGATGCTTCATGAACAGCGTGATCCCAGATTTGATGTATACGGTCTGGTACTCGCTTCTGGTCAACAGCGGCTCAGTCATGGGCTTCCGTTACAGCGTGTCATTGTAACCATTCCATGACAACAGGGCAGCAGCCAGCCGGAATGGTCATCGCTCAGTCGATGAAGAAGACGGCTTGAATGCAGCAGGAAAGTTGACATCATATAGATCGCTCGGAGGTACTAGCCAGAACGTAGTATTTCGGGCTCCGGGCCGTCTGCTGAACAGTCTGGAATATGCGGTTCGTATGATGCGGGTGCGCTACCTATTGAAAGGTCTTCAGGACCGTCAACAGTTGAAGCCATCCATTTATGGTTAGGGTATACGCCTGCGATGGGTCGAGGTGATGACTTGTGGGTACCGAAGGACACACAGTAGTCTATTCCCTTGTGAAGCCATACGAGCAACTTCCGTGCTGGTATATAACTGAGGCACAGTTGATACTAAGCATGTATAGAACGAGACTGATACTGATTGAAATCACAGCTATCAAGAGTCAGCACAGATGCTTGTACGGCGACCACCAATAGCCTGTTCCTCTGTTGCTATTCGGCTCGGCAATGGAATAGGCTCGGCAAGGAAAAAGTATACAAGAGTCGGTCAAAAATGTGCAAAAAAAGAAGCGTCCCGGGAGAGGATCGAACTCTCAACCTCACGATTAACAGTCGTACGCGCTAACCTTTATGATGAATTAGTAACTGATGGGTGTGGAATTAAATTGTAGGAAGGGCAAGCTTACCAATTGCGCCACCGAGACTACTCAGTTGTTGCAGGGGTCCACTTATGGTCTTATCAACGGGTACAGGACGATGAGTAGCAGTCAGTAAATGATGCCACCAGGCGATACCACTGTAGAAGAGGGCAGCTATTGTCCCATCATAAAATGTGGCACGTCTGATCAAAAGCTTGTAGTTGTTCAGCATCAAACAGCTTGCACCATCAAGCCGATCCTCGTGCATGCATGGTCTGGACTGAAACGAACAGTCAGAGAAGGATGTCCTCGGACGGTATCTCTTGGCCTGGCCGGATTATGCACACTATCGTTGACTTGGGACCCTATGTTATAGCACACGGCCGGGTGTATCTCTCATCACAGAGCATCGAACTGACCGCTATGTTATCAACGCACAGTGCTCCGTGCTGTCTACTTTGTACCTGGTGTGACTTAAATGGTAGCGATTGTCGGGTATCTGAGTATACTGCGCACTGTGTATGGTACGAGCAGAGTATACCCCCAGCAACAGTGGCAATGCTATCGGCGGAGGTGGTGGACCGTGTAAGAGCCATGGAGCGTCATGTTCTCAATGTGAAGGTCCACACCCATATCACTGCATGCATTTCGTATGCCAGCAGACTGGCTGTGCTGGTGGAGTCTTTCCTCGTGTGGTATAGCCATGTTCATCATTTTTTCGTATACTCCGAGTATGACGCCTTATATGACCTCCTGCTACCAGCGGTTTGTCTTCCTGCATGCAGTCCAACGGTCACTGCTTGGTCACTCTATGGCTCACAGCGACTGCGTCTGCGTATTACCGGGCGTGCCCTTCCATCGGCCAGGCCTTCCGAGAAGTACAGCTGGTGCATGAGGCAATAGGAGTAGTCCTTGGTGCCAAGGCCGCGTGGTGCCGCCAATCTGGCAGGCAAGTGTTCGCCTTTCTGCATTCGAAGCCGTCTGCCAGCTAAGAGTTATGCTCCCCATTGAGCCGACCATGAGGACCTGCTAGGCCAGGCTGCTCCATCGATTATGGGATAGTTGCGGGCTGTATGGAGCCGATGTGAGATGGAAGTAAAAAAAAAATAGAATAGAAATAAAAAGAATGGACGTCCCGGGAGAGGATCGAACTCTCAACCTCACGATTAACAGTCGTACGCGCTAACCTTTGTGATGAATTAGTAACTGATTGATTGGGTGAATTTGTTGAAGGTCAAGCTTACCAATTGCGCCACCGAGACAGTTCGTTGGTGCCGGCGACGAGATCGGGTATCGTCAACGCTCGATTTGCAAATAGTGATGAATCTTGGACCAAGCCCCTCCCCCCTTTACAGTCGTACTGATGGCCTGTATACAATGCCAACTGCCCATCAAATAGGTATGTATACGCTCGATCTTACGGTCAATGATATGTATGTCACTAGTACATGGTCTCTGCACCTCACATAACATGCTGTGGCCTACATCTACTCGGAATAATAGAACCCATCTCTTGTGTTCATTCTACTATATATCCGTCGCGGTGGCACAGTACATACTACTATCCGCAGTTACGAACAGCACTAGGGCCAGTGCACAACCATGTAAAATAGTGAAAAGAAACGCAGCCCGTGACAACTGCGAACTACATACCATGGCATCCAAGGGGCTTTGGCCCATATACTAGCGAAGTTTCCACCGCCGCTAAGAACTAAAGCGCACCCGACAAAAGGGGTGCCATCATGTCGCGCTCTCTAGCAATACAATTGAGTGTCCTGCACAGAAAAAGACAAAGGCCGAAGGTATTGTTATGGCAGGGTTGGACTCCAAGAATGATGTGTGCGGATATCCATTATGCCACACTCCATCATACGGTATCTCCGCTATCGAGATATAGTGATCAAGGAGCCACACATACCTCTCACATATAGCCCTACAAATACTCAGGTACACCAAGGTCCGGGATATCACAAGTGTGCAAACACCCACACATGGCCCAGTGCTGCAGCTGTAAATGGACCGACAGGAGCTCATTGGGTGTGGCAACGCCGTCGAGCCACACCGGAAACAACATGATAATGGCCCAAGCCACCTTACTGAATATAACCAGGTTAAAGCTATCATTCTGCCACATGAGACCGAGACATTCTGGCTGTCATGGGCTCTGTTGTAGTCGTAGACGCTATTAGCTCCCAAACCTGCTGCTTTGTTTGGCCCAAAAAAATGACTATAAGCATAATGCCTTCCATGTCCATATGTGGTACGCACTTAGGCCGGTCATATCCAAGCTTGTCATGGAGTTGGCAAAAGCTCTTTGTTCATACCTGTAGAACAAAAAGGGAGAGCAGAAAGAGCCATGGTTCCACTGCGCCTTGGGCGATGGCTATCCGAGTAACAAAAAAAGGATAAGAAAAAAGATACGTCCCGGGAGAGGATCGAACTCTCAACCTCACGATTAACAGTCGTACGCGCTAACCTTTAATCATGAATTAGTAAATGATGGGTGTGCTGAAATGTGGAAGTGTATGCTTACCAATTGCGCCACCGAGACCGGTTGTTGAAACATTTTCTCTATTAGAGCTACAGAAGCTAGGAAGGTCCAACCATGCCTCTATCACGTGTAACCCCTCCATGATTACATTATCACGATAGCGCGCACCAAGCCCGAAAGAGCAAACCGTAAACAGCGCTGGGTCTCGACGGCAAAACACCGCCCGCAAAATCGCTCCCCAGACGTCAATAAAGCCCGCAACTGTTCTCTCGGCCCCCCCTCCCATGCACCTGATCGTCTAGTTCATGGGGCTGGATCAGAGTCGCAACAATGAGGATCACGGAGATTATTATTGACGTAAGTTCATGTTCTCTGCAGCGCCCGGGAATGTGCGATTGCTGACTGTCTACCCACAGGGCTTCAAATCGTACGCCGTGCGTACGGTGATTTCAGGATGGTATGCGCGGACTGAGACGCTTTCCACTGTGCACTCTGCCTGCAGATAACAGACCTAATTACTTATACGTAGGGACGAATCCTTCAACTCCATTACCGGTCTCAACGGTAGTGGTAAATCGAACATCCTCGATGCCATTTGTTTCGTCCTCGGTATCACGAACATGTCCACCGTCCGTGCGCAGAACCTACAGGATCTCATCTACAAACGTGGTCAAGCCGGTGTGACCAAGGCCAGTGTGACGATTGTCTTCGACAACCGCGACACCGCGAAATCGCCGATCGGATTCGAGGAATATGCGACAATCTCGGTGACTCGGCAGATTGTTCTTGGAGGCACAAGCAAATACCTGATCAATGGCCACCGTGCGCAGCAACAGACTGTGCAGAACCTCTTCCAGAGTGTGCAGCTGAACATCAACAACCCCAATTTCTTAATTATGCAAGGTCGGATTACGAAAGTACTGAATATGAAGCCCGTTGAAATTCTGTCCATGATCGAGGAAGCGGCTGGTACACGGATGTTCGAGGACAGGAGGGAAAAGGCTGTGAAAACCATGGGCAAGAAAGAGCTCAAGTTGCGCGAGATCGAAGAACTTCTTAAGGAAGAAATTGAGCCCAAGCTGGAGAAGCTGCGGTCTGAAAAACGTGCTTTCCTCGACTTCCAACAGACTCAGAATGACTTGGAGCGCTTGACTCGCTTGGTGGTTGCTCATGACTACCTCAGGGGTAATGAGAGGCTACGGGTCTCTGGAGAAGAATGCGAGCAGAAGAGAAGCAAGGTGCAGGCGCTGGAAGACAATGCGGCCAAGCTGAAAAGCGAGATTGCTCACCTTGAGGAGGACGTGAAGCGGGTCAGAGCAGCTCGCGATAAGGAATTACGGAAGGGTGGTAAATTCCAGGCTCTGGAGGATGAGGTCAAGTCCCACTCGCATGAGCTTGTCCGGTTGACCACCGTTTTCGACCTCAAAAATGCCAGCATTGCCGAAGAGAAAGAGAAAAAAACAGAAGTCCAGAAAACAGTGAGCGACCTGGAGAAAGTCCTCAAGGAGAAGCAGAAGGTCTATGATAAGCTGCAGGCGCAGTATGATGCTGCTAAAGCAGAGCTTGACGCCCAGACAGCTGAAGTCGAGCAGAAGGAAGAATTGCTCCAGACCCTGCAGACTGGTGTCGCTTCAAAGGAAGGCCAGGAAAGCGGTTACCAGGGCCAGCTCCAGGACGCTCGTAACCGTGCCAACACGGCTGCCACTGAACAAGAGCAGGCCAAGCTCAAGATCGCAAACTTGGAAAAGAGGATCAAGGAAGAGGAGCCCCGCGCAAAGAAGGCCAAGGAACAGAACTCGGGTCTTTTGAAAGAATTGGAGGGCCTGAAGTCGCAAGCCAAGAAGCTTGACTCAGAACTTTCTAGGCTAGGATTCGAGCCGGGTCGCGAGGAGGAGCTATACCAGCAACAGACCGAGCTCCAGAAAGAGATTCGTGAGCTGCGTCAGAGAGCCGATGGCCTCCAGAGGAAGGTTGCAAATGTCGATTTTAATTACACCGATCCCCATCCTCACTTCGATCGTTCAAAGGTCAAGGGTCTGGTTGCGCAGCTCTTTAGCCTTGATAAGGAGAAACTCCAAGCCGCTACAGCACTGGAGATCTGTGCCGGTGGCCGTCTGTACAACGTTGTTGTCGACAGTGCTGAAACCGGTACTCAGCTGCTTCAAAAGGGAAGACTGAAGAAGCGTGTGACTATCATCCCTCTGAATAAAATCTCCTCGTTTGTTGCCTCGGCCGAGAAGATTGGAGCAGCGCAGAGGATTGCACCCGGAAAAGTTGATCTTGCTTTGTCGCTTATCGGCTATGATGAGGAAGTTACTGCGGCAATGAACTACGTCTTCGGCAACACCTTGATCTGTAATGATGCCGACACAGCGAAGCGGGTCACTTTCGACCCTGCCGTTCGGATCAAGAGTGTAACGCTTGAGGGTGATGTCTACGACCCGTCCGGTACCCTGTCCGGAGGAAGTGCTCCTAATACGAGCGGTGTGCTTGTCACCCTGCAGAAGTTCAATGAGGTTACTCGGGAGATCCGGAGCAAGGAGCGACAGCTGGCTACTGTGGAGGAAACAATGCGAAAGGAGAAGAAGAAGCTTGATGCTGCGCGTACGATCAAGCAAGAATTGGACCTGAAAACTCACGAGATCAAGCTTACGGAGGAGCAAATCAGCAGCAACTCGTCTTCCTCAGTAAGTCTCACTTCGATGTGATCCTAGACGCACAACTGACGAAAACAGATCATCCACGCTGTAGAAGAAATGAAAGCGAACATCGAGCAGCTGAAGAAAGATATTTCTGACGCAAAGACTCGCCAAAGCGAGGCATCCAAGGATATCAAGCGGATCGAGAAGGATATGAGTGAGTTCAACGACAACAAGGATAGCAAACTCGCGGAATTGCAGTCTTCCTTGGACTCTCTCAAGAAGAGCCTGGCCAAGAACTCCAACTCGGTTAAGACCCTGCAGAAGGAGCTTCAAAACTCCCGTTTAGAGCTGGAGCAAGTTGGTGGTGATCTGTCGGCGGCCGAGGAACAGAGCGCCGAGGCCGATAACACCCTCAAGGCTCAGATGGAAGAAATCCAGTCGCTGAAGAGAGAGCAGGCTCGGATCAAGGTAAGGGTTTAACGTCAAGGCTCAAGACTGTTTGCTAACGATCCATAGGATGCCCACGATATTGCCCAGGCCCACCTAGAAGACGAAAGGGCTAAGCTGACCGGTTTCGATGATGAGCTGCGTGAACTCGAGCGGACGAAGCAGTCGAAGAACTCCCAGCTTACGGAAGAGGGCCTGGAAGTCCAGAAGCTAGGCCACCAGCTCGAGAAACTGCAGAAAGAGCAACAAGCCGCGGCGCAGACGGTGGCTCATATGGAAGAAGAGCATGAATGGATCGCTGACGAGAAAGATAACTTCGGACGGTCCAACACGGCATACGATTTCAAGAACCAGAATATCGCCGAGTGCAAGTCGACCCTGCGCAACCTCACGGAGCGATTCCAAGGAATGAAGAAGAAGATCAACCCTAAGGTGATGAACATGATCGACAGCGTCGAGAAGAAGGAGGCTGCACTGAAGAACATGATGAAGACTGTCATTCGCGACAAGAGCAAGATCGAAGAGACCATCATCAACTTGAACGAGTATAAGAAGGAGGCTCTCCACAAAACATGGACTAAGGTCACAGCGGACTTTGGACAGATCTTCAATGACCTGCTGCCCGGCAGTTTTGCCAAGCTGGAGCCCCCTGAGGGCAAGGACATCACCGAAGGTCTGGAAGTCAAGGTGTCTCTGGGCAAGGTTTGGAAGCAGAGCTTGACTGAGCTGAGTGGTGGACAACGGTACGTGATAACTCGATGGGTTATTCTTTTCTGGCTACGAGCTAACAATGCTTAGGTCTCTCATTGCGCTTTCGCTCATTATGGCGCTACTACAATTTAAGCCGGCGCCAATGTACATTCTGGACGAGGTTGATGCCGCTCTGGATCTGTCACATACCCAAAACATTGGTCGGTTGATCAAGACGCGATTCAAGGGATCGCAGTTCATCGTTGTGTCGCTGAAGGACGGCATGTTCCAGAATGCCAACCGGATCTTCCGCACAAGGTTCAGCGAGGGAACCAGTGTGGTCCAGGCCTTGACTCCTGCCGACATGAAGTAGACCTCAAGCTGGGATTGTTATTCTTCATTTGTCGATATTGCGTTGGTGCATATGGGTCTTTTGGTTGGGACATTGGACATGGCGCGTTATGTGGCAGGCCAGGAGGTTGGGACAGGGTGTTCTCGGATGATGTATATGATTCTGGATGATTCTGCAGTTCTACACCGTACTCTTATGAGATATGTTAATGACGGACGCAAGGAGATCTCCGTAGATACAACGGTAGGATCCAATAAGAGTTTGGAGGCTGGAGTGCCTGCCAACTTCTATACTACTATATTAAGGGCGACCGACTGCTGGCATCATCTGCCACGACATCATGGTGGATGCCAGCAAAAGCGGCCTCAGAATTTGGTCCCCTGCCACTCTGTCCTGTTGAGTAGATCGGCGTTCTTCTTCCCCCCTTTCTCAGTGGTAGAGGTTATATTGCTTTTTCTGCGCACTTTTCCCCTGGCCAAATCCCCCCGAAACCCAAGCACCGCCGCAATCGGTCAACGTGCGACCGCCCCGATCCGGCCGGGATCCGAGTGTCCCACCGCCACCTCGCCGCTTTCCCCCCAAACGAACTGCCGCGGCATCATTCCTCCCATCCCCAGCATTCCATCCAACGCCGCCTTGTTCTGTCTGGGCCTCGAGCTCTACCTATTTCACTCCGTTAACTCCAAGGCGGTCACATACGCTAATCTCGAGTCGCGACTCAACCGTCCGATCGAACCAAGAGCCCACGTTTACGTCCTATATCCTCTACCCTCCACCAGAGCGATCACCAAGACAATGCCAGAAGAAGAGCCGTCCCTGAACATCCCCTCTCTCCTCACCCTCGCCGTGGTGTCATTCTTCGTGCTTCGATGGTTCCTCAACCGCGATGGAGGAGAGGCCGGGCCTGGCAGCAGTCGCAGTCGGCCGCGAGGCACCGTCGACCCAGCCCAAGTTGAGCAAATATCCCAGATGTTCCCTCAGCTCAGCGCCCGTGAGATCATGTGGGATTTGCAGCGCAACGGCGGTAGTGTTGCGGCCACGACAGAGAGGATCCTGACCGGTCGGGGACTGGAAGTGGTGAGTTTTTTCCCTTATCCTTTCCTCACCTTGATGTGACTTGACTTGCGCCGCTGGCCATACATCATCCTCTTATCCTCTTTCTTCCCCTTTCTCGCGCCCCGCATTGGGTCAGATGCATAGCCAGCTAACCGAAACTACCCTGTAGCCGCCCCCATCCTTCCAACCTCAGATCGCTATCCCCAATGCAGCCCCCGTGCAATCACCACCCACTCAAACGACGACCTCCAAGGCTGATGCCCAGGACCTGATCTCCCGCTATAACCTCCGCGCGAAACTCGAGGCCGAGAACAGCGCCGCTGGGTCCGCGCCGTCGCAGGCTGCTTCCACGACGGGCTGGTCGCAGAGCAAGGAGGAGCGCCAGCGCTTGCTGCAGAAGCGGAGGGACGAGATGATTCTGGCGGCGCGGAGGAAGATGATGCAGAAGGATCAGGCTGCTCAATGAAGCTAGTCTAGCTATATCGGTCATATGTGGGGACTGGAAACTTGGAATCACCATCTGGGGCCCCGGTATTGCGCGTCATAGGGGCAGGTAATGTGACGGCTTACTGAAATGGGGTTTATCTATGCCTTTCATCCTGTATTCAGTTGGATCACTTTTGCTTGCTTCTTCTATTTTCTTCGGGTTGTTATATACCTCTTGTTGTCGGCGTTGGGGATGTGTAAGATCCAATCTATTGTTGCTGGCATTTTGTTGTGTTTCATGTGATTCCTTTGTGTTCCTTTCGGAGATTGACTGGCCATGTCCTTTTTTTACTGTCTGCCCTCTCCTCTCTCATTCAAAGGAGCGTCGCATGCATCTGGTGTTTTCATAGGGTGATTGATCGGGACTACTTACTACCTATCTACCTGCTTACTAGCATGACACCCGGCCATCAACCAAGTAACTTCCAATCAATGATATAGGGTATATATACATACACGCGTCTGATGTATGTGCGATGCCAATATGATCATGTCCTGCCATGTCCCATACATATAGACTTGACCCCCATAACTCCCATCATGAAACAAACACTGAACAATGAACCAACCCACGCATTGCAGATATAAGAGAAAAGAAGAAGCATCTAAAACTCCATTTCATCATCATCATCTTGTGTCCCGTCATATCCCCCATTTGCCATTTCCTCTGCCATCTCCTCTCTCCTCGCCTGTTCCTTCGATGCCCCGATGCGCCTATCAACATTACTCGTTAGCAGCCCACTCACAACACAACGACAGTGAAGTGAAAAAAACACAGAAGATAAGAAGCTTACCTAAGTCCATCGACCACGCCCGCGATAAACCTCCTCCCCTCCCCCAACTCCATGGCTCCCACACCCGTCAACGCAACACCCCCACCTCCCATAGCCGCCGCATCCAGTACGTCCACACCGGCCCTCACCTTGGCCATCCGCACCTCCCTCAGCTCCTTCAACAGCCGTCTCGTCTGATCCGGCTCCACTAGATCATCACTCGCCGCCTCCAGCAACATCGTCCCTACCTCCAACCAATGGAACGGTAATGCGGGCGGCTCCCCCGGCGGGATGTGATCGCGAGCTGTGTTCTGAGGCAGAAATGGTGGCGCAGGGTAGTATTTCTCGCCGGAGGGGGTGTAGCGCGGTGTTGCGAGCGGAACGCGACGGTGATCACCTGGGGCGGGCTGGCCGGGCAGTGGAGGCGGCGGGGAGAAGGCGTGCTGGTATTCGTCGTTTTGGGTCTCGATTTCGAGGATCAGTTCGAGAGATTCGGGGTGGAGCCAGGGCGGGGGAAGGATGTTGGCGCGGCGTTGGCGTTTGAGGAGGAGGGCGAGCCAGAGAGGAAGGGAGGTGCGTCGGGGTGGGAGGAGGGGGGAGACGGCGCCCTATTTAGGATTTGTTAGTTGTAATTTGTAGTGCATGGTGTTTGTAGGAGACGCACCCCCAGTAATTCAAGTCCCTCGAGTCGCTGACGAGGTAAGACTGTGACCATCTCCATCTCCGCTAAGAAGGAGATCTCCGGGGGCGTGATGCCCCGCGGGAGGGGAAAGGCCATTGACCCTCACGTTTGCGCGTGGATTGGCCGGGGAAACAGAGTTAGGGACGTGTCGGGGCAGTCGGAGGAGAGTATTCCATGCCCCGGAGTTACTTTGCGGACTAAATGAAAGAAGGGGAGCTTGAACTTGTTCATTCAAATTCGATCACGATGGGCGTTGATTGCCCGATGCGGTGTGTTTGTCCGGTTTGCATTGCAAGCTTGCATTTCCGCTCGTGTCGTTTAGTTTAATTGATCTATTCTTCTTCTCTTACTTCACACTTCAATTGTCGAGAGCATGGTTAAACCTCTTCTCTAAGCATTGACCGACATGAATGCGCAACCCAAGTCGGGCGTGGCATTGGCTGCCCGCTACGCCATTCCTTTTGTTCTGCTGTTGATCCCCTTTTGGATGACGAGGATCAATGCCGTCGTTCCCGAACCGTATCTGGATGAGGCCTTCCATGTCCCCCAGGCTCAGGCATACTGGGCTCACAAGTGGACGCATTGGGACCCCAAGATCACCACTCCCCCGGGTCTTTACGTTTGGTCCTATGTGCTGTGCGCGATTGCGCTCTTCTTGCGCGGTTCCCCTACGCAGCTTACCCCGGAAGCTTTGCGTGCGACCAACGTGGCAGCCACTGCCGTGGCTCTGCCGTTGCGATTGCAGACGTTGTTGGATCGGCTGCGCAGAGTACGCAACACGCGTCCCTCTGGAGCATGGCTGAGCCATACGGTTCTGAACATCTGCCTCTTTCCGCCGCTGTTTTTCTTCTCCGGCCTATACTACACCGATATTCTTGCGCTGCTGGTGGTCATTGAGGCGTACAATTGGGACCTGAAGCGCTCGTCGCAGGGTGGGTTTGCCCCGCTGCAGACTTTGGTGTTCGTCGTGCTGGGGCTGGTGGCGCTGGTCTTTAGACAGACGAATATCTTCTGGGTGGCGATCTTCCTGGGTGGACTGCAGGTCGTGCGGCGGTTGAGGTTGTCTTCCAAGAGATGCGAAGCGTCGGGGTTCGCGGATATTGCTCAGGCGGGGTGGAAGAATGAGCTGTATGATCCGTTTGTGTCGGATGCTTCGATTGGAGGTAAGTATTGTTGTTGTGGTGTGTTGATGGCATTGCTGACTGGGGTAGACTACTTCAAGGTGTCTGTTTCACTGGTGGTTGTTGCCGTGAACAATCTCGGCTCGGTGATTAGCTCTGCTCTTCCGTATTTGCTCATACTTGCTGGGTTCGGTGGGTTCGTGCTGTGGAATGATGGTGTCGTTCTTGGTAGGTCCACTGGTCGGGTCTCAAGTGCTAGGCTGACAGCTGCAGGACACAAGGAGTACCATACCGCTGGGCTGCATGTGCCCCAGATGCTCTATATCTGGCCCTATTTTGTCTTCTTCTCGTGGCCTCTACTCCTCTCGCCGGTCGCCAACCTGGCGCTTCCGAAGTCGCTTCTGCCCAAGTTTATCGACTTTGGCTTCCCGAAGAAGCAGAAGGGCCTTCCTAAGCTGTTGACGGCTCTTGTTGTTATTCCCATTATGCTGGTCGTGGTTCATTTCAACACCATTGTCCATCCATTTACCTTGGCTGACAACCGTCACTATGTCTTCTACGTCTTTCGCATTCTGCTGCGCATTCACCCGGCTATTAAGTATGCTGCTGTCGCAGTGTACTTCCTCTGCGCGTGGATGGTCATCTCCGCCTTTGGATTCTCGACGACGGCCACGCCTCCTCAGTTGATGCGTGTCCCGCAGACAGCAGCTCCTCAGCCGGAGCCAGTGCCGCAGAAAGAGCCCAGCCAGAAGAAGGCCGAACGTCGAAAGGCAGCTAAGAAGCCCGCGCAGCCGCCGAAGCCGGAGCCAATCTCGTTCGAGGCGTACGCCAAGATCCAGGAGCACATCGCGCAGCGGCAGAAGCAGCAGCAGGGTACGCCGCAGGTGAGCTTTGTACTTGTCTGGCTGGCAGCCACGGCACTGTCACTTATTACAGCGCCGCTTGTCGAGCCGCGCTACTTTATCATTCCTTGGGTGATGTGGCGGCTGCATCTGCCACCGCAGCCCACGCCTCTTGTGCACCGTCAACGGGCGCGCGATGCGACCGAGGAGCTGAATGCGAAGGTTGCCACGAATATGGCGCTGTTCCTGGAGACGTATTGGTTCTTGGTGATCAACGCGGTGACGGGATACATCTTCCTGTACTGCGGGTTTGAGTGGCCCCAGGAACCCGGGAAGATCCAGCGGTTCATGTGGTAGACCTGTAAAATTGTATAGTGTATAATAGTGTAGTAAAAGCTATATATAGATCTGAATTAATTTGTGCTTGTGGAGTAAGCGTTCGGAGTATGATGTTTGGCGATATGCAAATGTAACTGGCATGCTATCCGCCATCACCGCATCCCCTCACCACCTTCTCACCTCACCTCAACCGCAACATGGAGGAACCAGACCGGCCAGCCAAAAGGGCCAAGCTGTCTCCCAAACTAGACAATGCAGACAATCCCAGCAAACCAAGGAGCAATAGCAGCAATGAGAGCAACAACCACCCCCTAGCATCCCTGCACCGCTCCATAACTCCTCCATTACTCTCCCGCTCCAAGGGACCGAAAACACCGCCACAAGAAGCACAACCACAACACAATGTCACCCACCCAGCATCACCAAGCACTCGAACTACAAAAAAGGAAAAAGATAGAGAAATAAACAATAAGAAGAATATAATCCCATCTCCCATCCAACTAACCCACATCCGGGACCTCCCTGCCTCCTCAGGCCACAACACCGACACCGTCCGACTGCGCGACATTCTCGGCGATCCACTGATCCGCGAATGCTGGCAATTCAATTACCTCTTTGATGTGGACTTTTTGATGAGCCAGTTTGACGAAGATGTGAGACGGCTGGTCAAGGTGAAGGTTGTGCATGGCTCGTGGAAGAGAGATGCGCCGAATCGTCAGAGGATTGATGTATATCCCCCAATCTTCATTCTTTCCATTCCATTTACACTTGTATCATATGGATACACGTGACGAGATGATGTTAATAATATGATCAGGAAGCATGTACTCGTCACCCTAACGTCGAGGCAATAGTCGCCTACATGCCCGAAGCATTCGGGACGCATCATTCCAAGATGATGATATTGTTGAGGCATGATGATATGGCTCAGTATGTATCTATTATTTTACTCATGTCTCCAGCGGAGCTGATTCAATAAAATACAGAGTTGTCGTCCACACGGCAAACATGATCGCAGGTGACTGGGCAAATATGTGCCAGGCTGTGTGGCGATCTCCTCTTTTCCCATTGTCGTCTTCTTCTAATCAAAGTGGAAGTGAGAGTGTAGCTACCCCCGGGGCACGTTTTAAACGTGACCTTCTCACGTATTTAAGAGAATACGGACCGAAGAAGACCGGTCCGCTTGTCGCGCAGCTAGAGAATTATGACTTCAGCGCCGTCCGCGCAGCACTGGTTGCTAGTGTCCCCTCGAAGCAGAAGGTCCAGGAGTCGACTGACTCGGATCGGAAGACGCTGTGGGGTTGGCTAGCTCTGAGGGATGTTTTGCGGTCGGTGCCTGTTTCTCCTTCAAAAGATAGACCGCATATTGTGACTCAGGTAGGCTGGTCATCATAACCCACTGGGACTGTCTATGGAATATCTACTAATGAAGTACAGATATCCTCCGTCGCCTCTCTCGGCCAAACAGATAAATGGCTCAAAGATGTCTTCTTCAAGTCCCTCTCTCCAGCATCAAATACCCCCAAACCAACATTCTCGATCATTTTCCCCACTCCCGATGAAATCCGCCGCTCCTTGAACGGCTACGGCTCCGGCGGCTCCATCCACATGAAGCTGCAGAGCGCAGCGCAACAGAAACAGCTGCAGTACATGCGACCGTATCTGTGCCACTGGGCTGGGGATGTTGCTGAGGACGCGGTGACAGTGAAACGAGAAGCAGGTCGTCGTCGCGCGGCACCGCATATCAAGACGTATATTCGGTACACCTCGTCGGAGATGAAGCGGATTGATTGGGCGATGGTGACGTCGGCGAATTTGTCTACGCAGGCGTGGGGAGCGGCGGTAAATGCTAACGGGGAGGTAAGGATATGTAGTTGGGAGATAGGGGTTGTAGTTTGGCCAGAGTTGATTGCTGGTGCTGAGGGGAAAAGTGTGATGGTGCCTTGTTTCCGGAAGGATGTGCCTGATGCAGATGCGGTAGCGGTTGCGGCTGCAGATGCAGACGCAGATGCAGATGGGAAGGAAATTGCTACTACAACTACAGTTGGCTTCCGAATGCCTTACGACCTGCCGTTGACGAGGTACAGCGACACGGATATACCCTGGTGTGCGACGGCTAGTCATAGCGAACCGGACTGGTTGGGACAGACATGGGAGGGTTGACCTATCCCGTCCTCATCCTTATCCCTGTACCGTTTATATCCATATGAACATCAATAAAATCTTAAATGATGACTATGCAAGCAGCTCAATAGCTAAAGTTAGTTGAGTAGTAAGTAGCTCATAACTCATCTCATCCTGCTAATAGACAATCAATCCACCACATGATGAACCCAGAATAAACCTCCTCATTTATGACGGGAGAAGTCTATAATCTATTCCCTCGTTCCAATCTTTCCAATCAGAGTGTCAACCTGCTTGATGTACAGGGCCTGGGCCTTGGCCTCGCTGATGTGGCTAATTTCCTTCCATGCGTTGTACTTGTACTTGCCCTGTATCATTATATCGAACACGATCAGCCCTTCACTCTCACCAGAACCACATATACGGAAGAAAAAGATCCAGTTGAGAAATAATACATACCGCCAGGTCAAACATGCCAGGCTGAGCAGGGGTCTCGTTCCTCGAGCGCTTGAAGTACTTGTAGAGCTACACGTAGAAACACACATACACATTAGCATAAATTTTCAAACTCATCTTCAAACCATCCACCCCCGCCCCCATCCTCCACCCCCACCTAGGATATCCGAGGGAAGGAGGGGCAGTTATCTTACCTCCAACTTATCATCGTTATCAGGCTCCGACTTCAGCATCTTCACAAGAACAACAGCAAACTCGAAAGCGTTCTTCAGGGCAGCAGCCTGCTCGCCCTCAACGGTGGCGGTGTCATCGCCTTCAAGGACGGCCTTGATGGCGTCGGAGAAGGCGGAGAAGTCGACCTTGGCAGCGGCGGCCTGCACGTCGGCGGTGTACTTCTCCTTCTTGATGGAGGCGGAGAGGGCGTCGGTGACGTTGGTGACGGACATCTTGGATGTGAGTTCTTTGAAATCTTGGGATGTGGTTTGGGAAGTTGGTTGAAGTTGGGTGGAGGGGAATAAATATGGAGGAAGAAGAGGGGAAGAATGAGTGAAGTGGGAAAGGAATGGCAAGCTGAAGGTGGGGGGAGATTTGTTGATTTGGTGGGGGAGTTTGCTCGGCGGGTTCATTGGTTGACTTCTCAGGTGACTGACTATCTATTGACGAAGTACTATGAAGTACCATCTGAACTATTTGCTGATCATCGCAATAGTTCTGGATATTGCTTTATTGGAGTTACTGTCTGATTTGTTGGGTTTGTTATGGTGGTAAGCTGAATGGAATTTGTTGGCTCAAATTGTTGAGTTACTGGGCAAGTCCTGGCGCTTTGGTGTGAATATAGGTACATAGCATAGTGCTGAAGCTTGCTTTTGCTGTCATCAAAGCTTTCTGCTAGCTTATAACGGGATATTCAGCTATATACAAGTTTTTCTGTCCACATTGTGTCTGTCTTCATGGCTGAAATGATGCTATTACGATGTACCTCAGCAGCAAGATCATCACGAGAGATGGATCATCTATGCCATCTGCTCTGCCGGCTAAGTAAGATCCTTTATTCAATGCTCGGATTTTCCCTCAATATTGACTACTAATTGGCCTTGGGAAGTTCCGGACAAAGCTCCTTTATCATGACCTAAACCTCTGTATTAACACCTCCGCGGGCTCGCTTTGTTCGGATGCAATGTCGCCCCCAAGACTCAATGTTTGCTATCGATTCGAAAAATCAAATGGCTCGCACTTATGAGGTATGCTGTCTATCTTCTGTATGATTCACTATCCCTAACACTCAGCAGAATGCCCTCAATCTCCTGGAAACGCGCAGACGTCGTGGCCGTCCTCTAACAGATCCTCCTACAGAAACAGGATCATTTCCAGCGAACGTCACTACAACTGTGCGAGGTATTCCGAGCCTGCATGGAATGAGCGAGTGGCTACAGACCCTTGGACATTCGGTAGGCTTTCTACTTGCTACGGAGAAGATAAATTACTTACTAGATATAGGACGCTGATGTAGCCCGTCTAAACATAGTCCACGTCACAGGAACGAAAGGCAAAGGCAGCACATGCGCGCTTACTCGTTCTATCCTACTTGCACATGGCTCGAGGACCGGATTCCCCAAGAAAATCGGACTCTATACATCACCTCATCTACAATGCATCCGAGAAAGAATCCAGATCAACAACGAACCTGTCACCGGGAGCCTATTCACCAAATACTTCTTCGAAGTATGGGACAAGCTTATGGATCCCAACATCCAAAACACAGATACAGAACAGCAGCCACCTCGATACCTGCAATTCCTTGCCCTCCTAGCTTTCCATACCTTCATCCGAGAGAACGTCGACGCCGCAATCATCGAAGTCCACCATGGTGGTGAATTTGATGCCACGAATGTTATCCAGAACCCCATTGTCACCGGTATCACTTCCCTAGGGCTGGACCATGTTGCACAGCTCGGCCCTACAATCGAATCCATTGCCTGGCACAAATCGGGGATTTTCAAGTCCGGTGCACCTGCATTATCTGTTCCGCAGGGAGCTAGTCCTACCGAGGTCTTGCACGCTCGTGCCGCCGAAAAAAATACTTCGTTGACTATTGTCCCGCTGAATCCCAATCTCCCTCCAGACAGTAGGGTACAGGAGATTCCTGTCCAGCGGCTAAACTGCTCTCTAGCTGTTGAGCTAGCCAGGGCATTCTTGAATGCCAAGGCACCTGACCATGTACTCGAGCCAGACGACATATCCACTGCCGTGAGGAATATCTCCCTGATTGGAAGATTCGAGATTATCGAGGACCCGGATGGTCAATCACAGTGGTTTCTGGACGGCACACACAACACGCTTAGCCTCAAGCAACAGCGGAATGGTTTTCCGAAGTTACCAGGAGGTCTGCGGTGCAAAAGTCAGTATATTTCCTATCTTTTGTAGTAACCAAACAATTAACCTTTGTGATTCACAGATACCGTATCCTAATCTTCAGCCACTTCTCCAAAGACCGAGACAGCCTAGCTCTCCTAGAATGCTTAGCAGTATCCCTCGCTGAATCAGACGCACTTCCAGATCACGTTATTTTCACTACATACATTGAACGAGAAGACAAATCTGAGAAGATCGACAAAGGTCAGGGTCACTTATTCATCAACCCAATTTCCTCGATTCTTACTAACTCTTGAGCTTAACAAATCAATAGACATTCTCCCTAATTCCCTCCCAAACCTCAGCTTACTATCGCTATACGCCGAGAAATGGGAAACTCTTGACCCTCGATCCGCTACTTCAATATTGACGAAAGAAACAATTGAAGAAGCGATCGACGCTGCAAGGATAATCAGTGCGCAGCAGGATACCAATGGAACCCAGGTCTTGATAACGGGGAGTTTACGCCTAGTTGGCGGTGCACTTAAAATGTTGCGACCTTGAAACTAGCATACAATACATCATTCAATTTTAAATACCAAAGCAAATTACCATTAACATTGAATACTACTATGATGCCATGCGATATATAGTCTGAAAGATAGTTACTACTGAAGGAAGAACCACAAACCCTCAAGATCAGCTATCAGTAGTAGTGGGGGATGGATGTGTCATGTAAAAGATTATCTATATGGCAGTAAAGTGGCTACCACCGGGGGATTTTCATTCGTAGATAGTAGTAGTTGATTATCTAGAAAAATGAATAGGACCAGTTGTTGCACTTAGCTGAGTGTTGAAGTTGTTAAGCAAGAATGTGTTTTCCGGATAGATAACCTACCTACGCATACCGAGACACCTACGGTATTTCATTCTCAGAGGTATGGAATAACTAGTATACATCTGTATTACTCTAGAATGTAGTATACAAGCATATGTCCTGTTAATGGTATCAAGTAGTCTACTACCAACGCCATGCTAATCATACTATTTGTGCAATCAATCACCAATCCACTGCCCATCCATTCTTGTCCAGGAACTCCTCGCACGCCGCCTTCAAGGCATAATTGGGCCGAAGATCGTTCACCGTCATGGACACCCGTGTGATGGGATCAACCTTGGCCTGCTCCACGTACTTGGTGATACCGACCCGGTCAAAGCTGGTCCCCGATGGAGTGATGACAGGGTCATGCATGATCTCGAATGTAATACCATCGACCAAATAGTCGGGCACAACCTATCCCATATCATCAGCACGACTCACCAGTAATGAGCCAAACAGGAAGAACTTACCCTCTCGGTCACTTTCCCCTCCGACGCGATCTCGAACACCTCCCTCACCCTCTTCACCTTTCGTTCAGCATCCTCTCTAATTTCCTTTTCATCCTCTCTGAATCCAATTTCCCCGATTTCTCCCTTCTCCAACCTTCCCTTCAACTCCGCCACTCCCCTCTCCACATCCGCCTCAATCAACCTCTCCACACTCGCCAACGTCTCATCCAGCTCCCTTATCCGCGCCGTCTCCTTAGCCGCCCAGATCGCCTGCTTAGCGCGCAGCACCGTCCGCGAGAGATTCTCAGTCTGAATGTTCTTCGCCGCCAAACTCGCCCGATACGCTTCAATGGCTACCTCGTATGCTTCCTGAGGTCGTTGAAGGCCCAACAGCGCTTGTGCCAGATACCAGGAGGACTTCAAACTAGTGGGGGATTTCGCGCCGTAGAGATCGATGGCGGCGCGGGCGTCGTGCTCGACACCGGCCCAATTCTCGAGACGGATGCGGGTGAGGGCGCGATTGGAGAAGAAAGTAGGTTCTTTGGGGTTTTTGAGGATACTATTTGTTGTAGATATCCAATGTTTTAGTATATGGGAGTTGTGTGGAAGATTGGGCTGTTAGCGGGGTAATGGGATGCTCACGCTTGTGAATACATCTCCTCGGCGCCATTGTAGTCACCTTCCTTGAAGAGCTGGTTGCCCTTTTCTTTTAGTTCCAGAGCCATCTTTGCTGTGAAGTGACGGGTTGGTGTTGTGCGCGCAGGTGTGTTGTGCGCACACTGCTTTTGTGCTGTAAATGACGACGGGAATCCCCTTTTTTTGGGTATCGTGACAGATGTTTTGTCAGCTGGAAAGAACAAACGAAGGAACAAACGAAGAAACAACGCTTCGGATGTCGGATGTGTGGGGCTGCGCGGTAATCCCCACTGTTTGCAAGTGAAGTAGATACTAAATGGTGACTGGATGTGCTAGAGATTCTATCCGGTCTGTCTAGCGGATAGCGGTCTGTGGAGTGGATTTCGATTCCGTAGGATGTTTGATGAGAGGAGCAATGAAGAAGCACTGCGAGGGCATGGAGATGCTTGGAACTTCACGAGTATATAAGTATCCAGGTAAGTAAGTACTGCTTGCTAGTTTACCCCTCTCAGGACCTGAGATCCTTGAAGGTCAGCTCAAGGATGGAATTGATGAGCCCAGGGGAGCTTTCAGTCGTGATCCACACAACCCGGGTGTCGGGATAACATGTTGGCTTCTCCATCTTTATCGATTGATGTTCGATTTTATGCCTGTTCCTGTGCAGAGGGACAAAAGAGGTGGTTTGATCAATCGAAGGTGATCGATCCCCGCAGAATCCAGATGAGTCAGCAGTTGAGAGTGGGCAGGAAATGTTGGGAACATAAGTAGTTAGCAATTGGCATACTGTGCTTGCTGTAGAGTTACTTATTGACTACAATGGTTCTTGATGATATAGACGGCAGTCTACAAGATAGAAGACATTCGGAGCCATGTAGTACATTTTCTACCTACTGCTCTAAGAGAAGATTGGCCGGCCAAATCATTCCGTACACTCGTGGTATCGTTGACTCGTCGGATATTAGAAGGGAAAGGCCCGGATCCAGCCGTACCAGATCGCTTCGCTCAAGAATTAAAGAGGTGAAAGGAAGCTATAGTTTATAGTAGCACACCGGAGATTATGGCGCTGCCGCTGCTGCCACATTGGAGTGGCTGGTGTTCATGTCATGCCGCACAGACGACAAGGAACATCGTAGTACTGGGTTGACCGACTTGACTGACAGACAGATCAAACAAATCTAAGCAGCACTGGCGAGTTCCTTCTCGTAGTCGGAGATGGCTTGCACCTTGGCGGCCGAGGCACTCTTGGGGTCGAAGCGGTAGGTCACCCATTCGTTTGCGAGCTTCTTCGCAAGCTCAATACCAATGACGCGCTGGCCAAAGCAGAGCACCTGGGCGTCGTTGCTGAGGATGGAGCGCTCGACGGAGAACGAGTCGTGTGCCGTTACGGCACGGATGCCGGGCACCTTGTTGGCGGAAATGGCGACTCCGAGACCAGTACCGCAGATGAAGAGACCACGGTCTGCCTTGCCCTCCTTGATGAGTTTGGCACCAGCGACGGCGGGGTGAGGGTAGGCGGTCTTATCGGAGGTGGAGTTGACGCCCACATCTTGGATGGACTCAACCAGAGGGTTCTTCTCGAGGGCGGCCTTCAGGGTCTCCTTGTAGGGCTGACCGGCCTCGTCGCAGGCCATGACGATGCGGAGGGGCTTCAGATCGGCAGACATGGTGAAAAGTGTAGAAGGAAGTAGAAGAATTCAAGGAAGTAATGCTAGTACAAGTGGAGAGTGAAGTCCTAGTAGACAAGTGACTGTGGCTTGAAGTGGATAGAAATGATGATGGAATAGTGATGAAAGAGAGGATTGAAGATGGAAGACATGGACCATTTTATACCTTTTTGCTCCCAGCTGCCTCTCCAGCTTTCCCCTCCTATTGTTCCCCTCCCTTCACAAAGTACTCCCCGATCGAAAGGTCCGATGCAGTGGGGGAGGAGAGGCCGTGCCGTGCCTCCTGGACCCAAAGTTTGGTGGTAGACGCCATTTCGGTTTGGCGACACGCATGTCCCAGTGGCTGATTATCCCTCATGCTTTTTTTGTGCTTCATGCGCGACAGCAGCGATAGACACTAGTTTCGCAACTCCCCACAGCTGGAGGCGATCCAGAGAAGCCGGTTTTGGGCCGGACCATGTTTGGTTCTAGCAGCTCCACTCATGGCGTCATGCATTCTTGCACTTTCTCAAAGGTTGTTTTGCTGCGACTGCCTGCAAGCGGAACCAATAGCATCGAGGATTGATTGGCGAACCCTTTCGGACAGATTAGGAGGGTTTTCAGCCAGTGACATGCACAACTGTCACTGTCGAACTGTCGTCCACTACTAGTACTCCGGACTGTCTACTGTATAATGTGATATACTCTCTTCCGACTTTATCTCTACGGTGAAGTTCACCGGGAATAGTGTCATCCCACAACAGCCGATGATGTCAGCCCGCCATCTGGTCTCCTCCTTTTTTTCTTCCCTTTCGGTTCTGTTACATCGCCATCCGGAACCGACCTCAGATTGCCCCCGGGATTCTCCTTCATCCTTCCCCCTTGTTGGATGTCTTGGAAGTTTGGTAACTGGTCAGCTCCGCGGCCAAGCTAACCGGGTTGGGGGAGAGGGGGGACTGCATGCCCGCGCACTATTGTCGGCCAACTTGACCTATTCAGCCAGCCTATACAGGCATTCTTTGGCGCGGATTGAGATTTCTCTGGGCAATTGCCCAATACATGGAAGTATACCGAGACGAAGAAGAGGGGGACGGGAATGTGTGGGCTCATCCGGGATAGCATCGGTGTCGTATTAGTTCCGAGGCACGTTAGCTCGCAGTGAGTTGCAATCGATTCTGTGATAGACATGGGATTAACGGTAGACTATCTTACAGAGTAAGGTGAACTTAGGACGCTGAGCTGATCAGCAACAGCATGTATAGCTCCTTGTTACTGGCATAGCATGTCAAACGGAAAGCTCAGCTGGTCTGATAATGGTCCATGTGGCATTCACGTAGGAGGCTCAACCTCAGCCTTCCTCCAGTTCAGTAGACATACTATGCTGTTGTTGTTGTTGTAGGATTATTCTGGGGTCGGCGGGCCACGGCAGGCAACGAGGAGCAAGTGGAGGATCCTGTCCGTATCAAAGCGCATGGTTATTAGCCTGTTACAGATAGTCGGAGCCAGTCACTTCACGGAAAGGAATAGAACTAACTCTTACAAAGTAGGTAAGTGCAATTAGGCTGGGGGACTTTTTCCAAAAGGTCGCAGTTCAGTCTGCCCGGCGCCATTGACGCGTTCCAACATCTAAAACTTAAGGCTCACCCAATTTTTGGCTGCTGCTATGCCTTGTTCTCGCACCCTCCATACACCGCAATTAACCTCCACTGATGCCTCTTTCCAATGATTAATACAGAACAGACATACCTTGAGTATTTGTTGATTTTTGCAAGATACTCAAAACTGTCCAGACTGGGCCCTCCAGATTAAGACGAGGTTACAACTGCACGCCCCACTGTAACCCCCCTCCCCACTTGACTAGTATCTTACTGGCCTCTGATAGGACACTTACTATTATTGGTGGCCCGTTGACGTCCGATCGATGGAAAGTGACAAGTCATACCGTTTCCAGGGGATCCAGAACCCCGGGTAACTTACTGTATCGCGGGAACCGACGAGGTCCAAGCGGACCAGTCGGAAGCTGTCACTATCGTTCGGGGACAACCTCATTTCCGGTCGATTCTGTATCTTTCCATTCTGTGCCTCAATCGGGCAGGCTTTGCTTGTCCTTTTCCTGCAAGCTGTTTTGGTTCCTCTCCCAACTCGCATTCCCCCCTTCTTCAAGCCTATCCCCAATGTGCAGAGTGGCTTGCACCCATCGTACTCTTATACCCCCCAAGTTAATATAATTCTTCCCCACCAAGTCTGATAGAGTATTAAGGCAGTAAAATTGCACCGCTCTGAAAATACCACACTAACCACCCGCCATTCCCCAGGTTTCCCATCGTTGTTCTGACATCAGCAGATGGAGATGCACCTCGCGTGGGCCGATCATCGTGTCTCCTCTTTTCTTCCCTTCCCAACACAAAACTATGAAGGGAGAACCGGTTGCATGCTAAAACTAAGCCCCAATGAAATCGTCCGCGGCACAGCATGGCTACTACTTCCGCGGTCGACTGATTGGCACCGCCCCTCTTTACCCTCCGTTGTCTCCTCCTGAGCTATTTCTGTTACGCTAATCCAGCCTCCCTCGATTCTAACGCTTTCGATCGAATCCCCGACCCAGCAACCATCACACAATATCCTTCCCTGTCAACATACTACTTTGCGCTCGAGTGGGTGCCCTCACCAGCATAGTGGAGTTTAGCAGTCTCAGGTTTTAAGATAACTAATCTCGTTGGCCAGTTTATATCAGTGGAGACTGGTTGATCGTGCTCTGATTGCTACGGAAATTACTTTCGAAGACCATCATCCACCGGTCCCATCCCATCATTACACCGGTGCCTCAAGTCACCCACCATGGCGTCCCAGCAAGCCTACCCGGTTCTCCCAAAGAACCTGCTCATCATCTCGTTGAAGATGTACTTCACACCCACGCGTACGCTCGACTACTGCCGTGCTTTGCTCGATCCCAAGAATGATATTGTCCGCCCGGAGAACCGTTCTAAGCTGCTGCTGGCCCTCATCCCCGACTTCCTGACCGTCTACCCCTGTGCGGAGATTGTCAAGGCGTGGGAATCCACTCTCCCAAAGGATGACACTCCTTCACTGCCGGCTCCATTCCTGCTTGGGGCTCAGGATTGCTTCTGGGAGCCACTGGGCGCCTACACCGGAGAAGTCTCGCCGCTGGCGCTCCGCTCGATGGGGGTGTCCATTGTCGAACTCGGTCACGCAGAACGCCGCGCCATCTTTGGCGAGACAGATGATCAGACTGGCCGCAAAGCTGCCGCTGCATGCGCACAAGGTATGGTTCCACTGGTCTGCATCGGAGAGGTCACCGCGCCCGGCCCTGTAGCCTCGCAGGCCATCGGACAGGCCGTCAGCGAATGTGAAGTCCAGATTCGAGCCGTCCTCCAGGCCATTCCGGCGGACGCGCCAGTCATCTTTGCCTACGAACCGGTGTGGGCAATTGGGAAGCCCGCCCCGGCGGGTGTAGATCACATTTCGGCGGTGGTCGAGGGCCTCAAGGCGGTGATTGGCACCCGCGCGGGGGATGTCCGGATCTTGTACGGGGGAAGTGCCGGACCGGGGCTGTGGGGCCCGGGCGGTCTGGGGAAGGCCGTCGACGGCATGTTCCTGGGCCGATTCGCGCACGAAGTCGAGGGGGTCCGCAAGGTGGTCAGGGAGGTTGAGGAGACGCTGGCTTGATGATCGGTCTGCTGCTCCGGGCAGATCCAGACTCGGGTTACGCTCTCGGACGAAAACCAAACCAAACATAGTACATCATGGACCACACTACTAGTTGTCTACTACTGCTAGATGTGGGGGAAAATGGGCATCACGCGGGAGAACAGAAAATTTTAGACTGCTAGCAGCCCCCTTTTCCAAGCACTCTTTGTGATATCCACCACCGTCGGGTATCCTGTTCAGGCAAACCCGAGCAGTATCCATCATTTAAGCGTTCCTTTCCCTTCCTTGGAGGAATGGGATCTCGAAACAGGCAATGCCGACTTGACGACCCATCTCCCGAGTGGGATGGATTCATGGATGAAGGTGGATCACAACCGAGTCGGTGAAGAGCTTCTCGAAGGTTGCGGGATCCCCGCTCCCAGCAATCTGGGCCCTGATGGATTCCTGCCCGCTCGAGTCCGCGTGAGGTTGAAGAAATTTTCGGTGGGCTGCATGACCAGCTTGTTCTTCCCCTCCGCTGCACGTGTGACAAACTGCGGCCACCTGACCCGACTCGCGGGATCCACTTTTTATCTGATCGCTTAATGCCAACACCGGCCGGTAGATAGTTTAAATCTAATTTTATTTTAGGGAAGCTTGAATTGGGAGGCAACGTGTGGGATCGTGGTTTAGATCCTTATGCTGCTGTGGCTTGGAATTTCGGTTGAGGGTTTAGGGGGTCAGGGGTTGTTCGGTGTGCAGTTCATAGCTGCAGCTATGAGAACTAAGAGGATGATTATGATGTGGCACGGATATGCCCCAGGGTTTGAGGCAATATTGGCTGCCGGATTATCAAGGCACAGGGTCGTCCAACGTCATCCGCTGCAGAGCTAACTAACTAGGCAGCTAGCTGGCTAGCTTGGTTGCAGCAGCAGCAGCAGCTATCTAGATGTTTGCTCATGGAACGCTAACTATAGTGACTTACCCTTATTAACAGCTGAAGCTTTCGTTCGTCTCGAGGACATTCCCTATCTCTACTGATTTGCAGCATTGACGGACTAACAGGAGCAGCTACAGCAGATCACTTTACCTGCCTTCAGCTGATACCTGTATCAAGTTTTATATCTTGACAGTAACTATGTTTGTATACTCTGCCGTAATTACCCAGGGCCGAATATGCTCAATGAAACCACCATATTCTATGCCAATAGCGAATGAATAGATAAAAATACTCTTATTCTTCTATTTACAATATCACGTCCTCCCTAATCTACGCCTACCTACTGATCTCTACCACCCATCCACCCTAATGAACCCGGTCGCTCCTTTTATAATCACATATCTAACTCGTAGTAGTAAAACCTACCTTAGAGGCCCCAATACTTCTTTCCCTCCTCTCTACTGCTTCTCCTTCATCTCCTGCTTGACCCTCGTCACCGTCCCCAACCCTCCATACGTAATAGCCGTATACATCATCGCAACTGAAGCGCCCGCATCGAGGACCTTCCTTGCCTGCGCTCCATTCGTCACACCTCCAGAAGCAAAGATAACCTTCCTAGCAGGCAATCCCTCCACAGCCTCGCTCACAGTCGGAGGAACATTCTCCACATCCGGCTCCGCGACCTTTGTCGCCTCCAGAGCCGCCTCCTCGCCAACCTTCGACACAGCAGTAGCAGCAGGGGCACTAGCATCCAATAAACTCCTGTACCTCGAGACCAGCGCCACCGTGCGATCATACAACTGCGGTCCAGAGTACCCGCCCGTCTCCTTCAAGACATCCTGCTCCTTGCTGGGCAGAGTGAACCCCTTAGGAAGTGGCTCCGGACGACGATTCGTCGTGTTACCCACGATCACACCATCAACGCCAGACTGCCAGACCGCATCGCAGATACCGGAGACTTGCTCGTCTGCGTCCTCGTCGGGACTAACCTTCACCATGACGAAGGGCTTAGTCTTCCGGTCGATGCTCTTGGCTGCGCCGACGACGGCTTTCAGGATGGCGGTGAGGGGTGCGGTGGCCTGTAGGTCGCGGAGACCAGGGGTGTTAGGGCTGGAGACGTTGACGACCAGGATGTCGGCGTATTTGGCGAGTCGGTCCACGCAGTAGACGTAGTCGCGCTTGATGGCTTCGATGTCGTTGTCGGGCGTGAGTTTGTTCTTGGCGACTTGCACGGCGAGGAGCTTGCCTTCGCGGAGACTTCCCGGGGGAACGCCGGCTTCGCCGTTCAGGACACGCTGCTCGGCCAGCTCGTGCTCGCCGAAGCCGTGCGCGTAGGCGTAGTCGCGCACGCGCTGTTCCAGGACCTCGGCCATGTGGTCTGCGCCCTTGGAGTTAAGGCCGTAGCGGTTAATCATGGCTTTTTGGGACGGTAGGCGGAAGACGCGCGGGCGAGGGTTGCCTTCTTGAGGGAGAGGGGTCGTGCCGCCTACTTCGACGATGGCGGGGCCGATGTCGAACAAGGGGTCGGGAATGTCGGCGTGCTTGTCGAGGCCGCCGGAGATGCCGATGGGGTTGGAGAGGGTGTAGCCGAAGACCTGGGTGGGTGAGTATGGGGTTGAATTTGGGGAGGAGGGGGAGTGGGGGAGTACCTCAGTCAAGAGTGCGCCATCGCTGTCAGGGTCACCACGCTCGCGCGGGTTCAGACCGTACTTGTAGAGTGTCTTCAGGATGTCCACTCCAAAGTGATGCGCATCTTCGGCGTCGGGGTAGAGCAGTCTGACGAGAGGGACGACGCCGTACCGGTGCACACTGGCGCGGGTGTCCGTTCCATAGATGTAGCCGGCGAGGAGAGTCAGGGCAAGAGAGGTGCCCCAGACGGTGCGCTTGAGCTTGCGTCCGGTCTTCTTGGGGGCTTCCTTCACGGTTTCCGTGACCTGCGCGGTGGTCTCCTTGGCTGCTTCCTTGGTCTGGGATGCTGCGTCCGAGGAGTAGCGAACTTGACGGAGGAGAGACTCGCGGTGGAGAATCGACGGCCGCTGAGTAGCGCGGAGAGAGGGAAGAGCAGGAGCTCTGCGGCCTGCGGATCTCCAGGCGAGAGCCACTGCGTTGGTAGCCATTGTGGTGGGGTCTAATGTCGATTGTGAGGGGTACGGCAATTGACCTACACAGTTGTCAGTTGAGCTGCGTCCAAAAGTCTGCATAGTATATAGGTAGTCAATCGCAATTGGGCTTTCGAGAGGCACTAGCCTATGCTCGAGACTATGCCTGGCCATAATTGCTATGCCGAAGAACAGCCGATTCGACCGATCATGCTAGCGACTCACCATTCAATGCCAATCAATTGCAAAATAAATCCACCGAACTGGCGAAATAGCAGCCCAAGATACCGCAATTACGCCGCCAGGTCGAGCAAAGACACAGCTGCCGGAATGGATGGACGTTGCTGTGATCGTCTTGGATATCCGGTTCTTTTGCGTCAACGTCCCGAGGCGGTCAAGTGTTTAGCCGGCAGAACCAACTCACCGGGCGGTGTATCACAGAAAATAAGGCAGACAGACAAACGGAGAATGTTCTTCGTGCAGGATCATAGATTGTTAACTAGTATTTACGGGATGTACATGAATCTCAGGGGCAGCCTGCTTCTGCGCATTCACACGACCGCAATAAGAAAAAAGAAACCAGACTTCGCTACGTAACTCCAGATGATCATGCCACACAACGCCTTTTGCTGCCTCGACTCCAATACCAGCCACCCAGCCCATCAATGCGACTGGCAGCGCGGACCCCATTCGGAGACGGCCATGCAATGTGAACAAGTCCAAGGAACATCAGCATAATGACAAATGAAAGGGTATGTAAGCTGCAATGCATAGGCAAAAGTTACACTCAGGAAGGCATGCCTGCCGCCGTCATAGCGCAAAGAGGATGCAATATGATAGACTGAGCTGATCACTCGTCACTCTCATTGCCGGCATCGTCGTGCGCGTCTTCAGGTGAGGCTTGACGGTCGACGTCGTGCTCGCCTTCGTCTTCCTCATGCTTGGGCTGTTCAGCATCGTTCTCCGGGTTCTCTGGGGGTGGAGGCATCGACTCGGCAAACTTTGGGTCAATGGCGGCCCTGTGCAGAGACCGCTTGTAGACTTCCGCCTCGTCAGGATCGCGCACCGCCACTTGAATCTGATCGACCTGATCCTCCTTGGTCTTCGGACGGGTAGGTGCCAGACCAGCCTGGGCGATGGTACGGGCTCTCTCCGGCTTCAGACGCGTCTTTCCGAGAATGGGATAGTAGTAAGCGGCCTTCTGCCTTGAGTCGAGATCGTCACGCTTTCCAGCCTTCACTTCCTCTGGATCAAAGAGCGTCAACGCAATGTCCTTTTGCTTCTGATCGTTGCCCAGAGTCTGAGCGCTTGTGGCGTAGGTGCGGACACGGTCGAAGCGGTGGAACTTAGTGTTGTCGGCTCCTTCGTGAGTGTACAGCGCTTCATTATCGCGGTCCGGGTTAGTAATGCGCAGACTTGCCGAAACATTCTTGGCCGCATCCTTCTTCTCAGGCAGATAGAGATCGTAGTCCCATGGAATCGGACCTGGGTCGTGGTACAGGTTGGGATTCGTCTTATACAAGGCCGTCTTCGTGGCGTGCTCTTGGCAAACGCGTTCCTCTGGTGCCGATGGAAGAAGAATGGCCACATCCATGCGTTCGTCTCTCTTTCCTGAAACGTCCTGCACAGGCGCCTTGTCGAATTTGAATTGGACAAAACCACCAGGGTCCGGGAAACCCTTCAGATCGGGGAGGAGCGGATAAAATCCGACCGGCTTCAACTTGGGGTTATCAGGGTGCACTGGGTGGGCCCATGCGTCATGCTCAAGCTTGGTAGGAGTGTGGCCTTTGATCTTGCTGGCCGTATCTTCACCGACGTGTTTGCTGTTAGGATACGCAATGTCGAAACCTTTCTGGAGGTACTTCTTGATGTAGGTAGGATCATCTTGCGACTTGGTTTTGTCGATCCCACGCTTCGTCCGGATGGGAGCGACCTTGGGACCATCGGGCGCCCGAAGGCCGGCGGAAATGTACTGCGTACGGCGAAGGAAACTGACGTTGGAATTCTTCGGTGCCGGGTTCTTCAGCTGCTCCGGCGTCATCAGAAGTGACAAATCAGCCTGGTCAATGGGTTCCGGATTCTCAGGAGCCATAATTGCTGTATTTCCAACACCTGTCAGCGACCGATTCGAGAAAGACGACATCATCCTAGCCGGAATACATACCGCTCTCATCACCCAGGTGAAGCCCGGGAATACCGACCAAGTCGATTGGCATACCACCTTCAGCGTCAACATCGATGTTGGGTTCCTCGCGGCGAGCCAAATTGGACGCAAATCCCGGGGTCAGAAAACGGTCCAAGCCCTCATGTGGGATATCGAGGAACTTGGGGGGCATATCCGGAGGCGGCAGGTCATTTCGGTAGCGCAAAGAAGCAATGTACTCCTGGTGGAAGCCCCCAGAGGAGCTGCTGTCCTTGGATTTCGACATGTTCGCTTGGAACTCAGACAGCAGCAAAACCTTTGGTTCAGCGCCGTCAGAGGGAGATGAACTGTACACTGCAATCGCTTTAGTAGAAGCTCCTAACTTGCGCGCGCGCGGCGACAGCTCGCTGAAACTTACGTGGCTCTGGGAGGGAAAGCGGCGGGATTTCAGAGATAGGCACAAGATACCCAGGCGTTCTCCGTCTCCGACAGGTCACTACAAACTCCCTGGGAGCTTAGTGAAGCAATAACGCAGTCAGTGAGAATGGGTGAATAGTATGCACGATTGCGAGCATCGAGATGCAGGATAAACTTACATGGGGGTGGCCGGCTCATTTCTGCAACCTTTCACCGCCTGACTAGCAGGGGTTAGCATGAATCAACGTGAATGGAGATTCGGAGAAAGGATGCTCCGAGCATGCTGGCCGTGAGTAGTTAGATTGGAGTCTAAGGGAAGTGTTCTTGCTGGGAATTAATCTCGTATCATACTTCTGAACGTCCCATTCACTTGTCATTATTCGTATTCGATGCGTGTCACTCTAGGCTGTAGGACATGCATGGACAAACAGAAAGCTAGCTTGGAATTCAATAGAGTTACAAAATTGTCACATAGTGTTCCCGTATCATAACAACACCCCTCAGATCATAGAAATATCCATAGCCCTCTGGAAGAGACTGACAGTCAGTAGGCCCACATGCACTTGTATGCCATGAGCCTATGTCCCAGTCGATCGTATTCCAGCTGCCCGATCCAGCTATCATTCGTTCCGCTTAACTTGCCAAAGACACTCGCTCCCTTCCAGACAACAACTTGGGGATCCAGATCTCGCGGGGGCGTGCCAATCATGATCTCCTTGGCGAAAGCTGGCCGCAAAGCCTGTAGACGCTCCTCCAGGAACGAATGGAATCCATTCACCAAGCTTCCGCCTCCAACCACCATGATACCGCCGAGGAAGTCTCGCATTTTGCGCTCATCCGATCGAGCTGCCTGAGAAATAGAGGTTAAGATCGCGTTATCCAGGGGGTATACGGGAAGGATGTCGTCCCTCTCTTCGACCGTCGGCCCGCGAGGTTGCGATGTGCTCTGGCCTTGTCCACCCGGGACAGGGGTAGCAGCGCCGGCCTGAGGTGTACCGGCTGCTTCCGGCGCAGGGGAGCCAGCGACTGAAGATCGTGGAGTGGCTTCGAGCTCTTGCACGCGACTAAGAGCATTGAACTGCTGGGCCCGGCTGGGTGTAGCCTGGACGTCGAGGTTGTTCGACTGCGAATCACCGTTCACCTGACCGTTAGTGGCCGGGGGAGCGATGCTGGAAAGGATGAGTGATTGGGCGGCTGATGTCGGGTCATTAGGCTGTCCGTCGTAGATATCAACAGAGCGTGCAATCAGCTTTCTGCGCCCTTTCAGCTTCTGTGAGTGATCGAAGATGGTCGGCTGGAAGTAGCCCATCGGCGCCAGATGGACTTCGTCGTAAGCCTTGAAAGAGTACTTCCGGGTATCGTGACCAGCAACACGAAGATGAAAATCAAAAACTTGCACTGATACACTCGCTTCGTTCATGGTGCAGACGTTTCTTTTCAGCTCTTCTGCTAACAGGTAGTCGTATCTGCGCCAGAGGTTGATATCTGAGTAGGGGAAGTTGTCGTAAAGCATCATCTTGATAAACGATTCTGTTACATCCAACCCGCCAAACTTTAGATTCACGCGAGAGTTCTCAACGCACATGCCTTCCTCGACGCAGCATATGGAGGTCTTTTGAGCACCGATATCGACGACGCAAGCCGAGGTGAACCCGGCGCCGAATGTGGCTGCCAGACTTTCCTGGATGAAACAGACTCGGGCGAAGGCAAATTCCCTCATGAGCAACTCAAGTACTTGGGTGACATAAGACTTTTCGTAGATATCAGGGATAACGAAGACGCAGGAGTACTGAGGCCAGTCCTTCTTGCTAGTAAGTCCCAATTGGGTCTTGAAAGCATCCTCTAGAATGAGGGAGATGTCAAGGAAGAGAAGCCGCTTATTATCATAGTCCCGCTCATTGCACCAGCCATGCCTTATTGGCCAGTAAAGCTTATAGCGAGGCTTCGAGTCATCGGGGATCCTCAGGGCTGCTTGTCCCACGATGTATTCGGGTGCTGGGTTCGGAATCTCAGTCCATTCCACGCGCATCGGGTCGTTGTGCTCTGAAATTGTCTCTGGCACGGTCCTCCGATTAAAGTTGACGACCATTTCTTTGGAGTTGGGCAGTGTCCGACGCTTGTTTTGTCGCATGTGGGTTTTGAGCTCCGCCGCCATCGTCGTATACTGGGACGCAAACTGTGACAGGTTAGAAGCTAGGATGTCGATGAGGTATAGCCAGGCAAGAAACAGACCTCAGGACCAAACATCTTCTCCGGATCCATAGTTGAGCCATCGTCCAGTTTTAACCGCTTGGGGCAAGGTTCCTCTTGGTCTTCGGACTCGCTGGTAGCAGCCTTCCGCGCAATCACCATCGGCACAGTTTTAGGCAAAGCATCACTGGCCAGTCCAATCCGCAGATTTTGGCTACCCACGTGGATGACAATAACCTTTGACCCTATTGTTTCCGTAGCCGTGTCCTCGGCATCTTCCATGTTGGTATCGCCATCTTCCGCGTCTGCTTCTGGCAGCCCTAGGTCGTTAGCTTTGGCCATGGCTAGGGCACGATCGCGGTCCTTGGCCGTTTTCGCCATTCGATTTCGATTCTCCTCATTCTGTAGTCTGAACGCCAGATACTGGTCATCGCGCTTCAGATAGTCTCTATGAAGGAGATGACGGTCAGCGTTGAACGTGGAATGGTGGAGCGTGCAAGCCCAGTAGTAGTAACACAATCGCGTATCAGATATGGAGGTATAGCGACGTACGTATAGTAATTTTTCTGATTGATAGGAGGAATCTGCGGCCAGCTCGAGAGTTCCATATTGTTATCGGTCCGCTCCAGGCCTAAGCAGGTCTGTTAGCAGACAAGGTATAAGTTGCTCGATAGGCCGCTAAATACGTACCCTCATCCCGAAGGAGAGCCTTTCCCGACTTCTTGCCGACCATGATGGGTTGCTATACCGGCAGCCGGTGATGACTGAGTAGGGTGGCAGTGAGAGAAAGTTGAGCCGGTCAAATCGCGAGCGGATCGCGAAGGGTATCGGAAGGGGTAGATTCGGATCAGATCAGGAGCATCCCAACGGTGAGGTGGCGCGTAGGGAAGAGGTGAAGAGGGATGATGGAGCGAAAGGCGTCGTGGCTGGGGAGGGAAGGAAGGAGAGGCAAGAATCCGACGACAATTGAATGATGGGAGCCAACATCGGCCAGCGAGCGGTAGTGAACCGCATCCCCATCCAAGCCATCCTTAGTCGATTTGAGCTTGGGCCAGGCCGATCGGCAGGAGACCGCGGGCCAATGATGGCCACCAACCATCCCTCCATGCCATTTAGTCAGCTCTTGATCGTGGCCTTGTCTCGTGTCAAGCTGTGTTTTATTCAGTTCCGTTAAACAGACCCTTCGTTGACCTCCTAAATTTCCTCGCATCCCCTTGGCTGGTGCGCTCTGCTTGGAACGAGTGCTTTTCGTGTTCGCCGCATCCTCTCCGCCACCGCTCGACGCCTGACGCTCCCTCCGCAATATCTCTCGCTAGCCGACATTCTCTTGTCGAACTCCGGCCCCCCTCTGACCCAGTGTTACTCTGCTTCGGTCGCTGTTACAGTTATCAACATGGGAGGCTCTCTGTCTCGTATGTGGTCCTTCCTCTGGACGAAGAAGGAGATTCGCATCCTCATCCTCGGTCTGGTAGGTATAATCATGCTTTGGCACTAGGCATCAAGCTACTAGCGAGTTTCATACTAACCCGCGCTCCCATCTTTAGGATAACGCCGGAAAAACAACACTTCTCTACAGACTCAAGGTGCGTATAGGTTGCAGAGTACTCGACTATCAGTTAGAGGCCAGTGCTGATGGGCCAGGATTAGATTGGTGAAGTTGTCACCACGATACCAACCATTGGTTTCAACGTCGAGTCGGTGACGTATCGCAATTTGAATTTCAACGTTTGGGTAAGTTGATGCTGCAATATGATTAGGGTTCCATTTGGTATGAAAAGTGTAATTGAGTGGCTGCTGACGTTTCGCTGTCGTTCAGGATCTCGGAGGTCAAACGTCCATTCGACCCTACTGGCGCTGCTACTATGCGAACACCGCTGCTGTCATATTCGTCATTGATTCCACTGATATCGAACGACTCGGTACGGCTGCCGACGAACTAGCGGCCATGCTGAACGAGGAGGAGCTTCGTGATGCAGCGCTGTTGGTATTTGCCAATAAGCAGGACCAGCCTGGCGCCAAAGGTGCCGGCGAAATATCAGAGGCTCTCAAGCTGGGAGAGCTACGGGATAGGAACTGGAGCATCGTTGCATGCTCTGCTATCGACGGCAAAGGTCTTAACGAAGGCATGGATTGGCTGGTGGTATGTGCATTTTCAAGCTCCTTCGCTTCACTTTGATTAATGCTGACCATTTACACACACAGCAAACTCTACAGTCTGAAAATGCATGAGCGACGGTGTTACTGTACCATCTTATAGATTTCTTTTGATATATGTTCTCCGCTTTCAGGTGGTAGGGATCGGCTGCTTCCTGAATGCTTTCTCTTTGATCCTTGGTGTCGTTCACTTGTCCTCATTTTTACATCCTCTTTTCCCCTCGCAACCTCTATTCAGGGCTCATGTCGTTTATACTGTATACCTCTTTGATATCGAAACATTCATACTTAGTATAATATCATAATCATTTGAAATGACTGGGTTGCGTTCTACAGAAATGATTTACGCCGCTTCTATGTTATGGTTGGGTTGAAGTTGCAGGGACCGTACAGCTTGGGTGCAGTCATATCAGAATTCAGGCGAAAAATACCAAGCATTTACTGCCAGCTGTATATTAGAACTGCCAATCGAGCAGAAACAGAATCAGAAGAGGTCTAAATATGCTTTGGTCGTTTCGGTCATGGTGGGCACACTGATCTGACTCTATGCCTAGCTTCAGTATATATAGTAGGTATGATAATCTGTCACAACTGATTTGCTCAAGCATACAGACAAGCCCTGAATACAATCTAAAATTCTAATCTGTCATAAGGCGACTGGCGACTAGTGAATTGTAAACAATAGCGATTCGTATCTCCTTATCTACCTCGAGCCTATCGCTGACAAGACGCGTATCAGCTCCGATTGTTAACTATAGCGTCGGATTAGCTTCCAGATAGATTATCTTGCGTGAAGTAGTATCAGTTATCCATACAACTGATTTTTATCTGATTTAGAACCGAGCCATAAAATTTGATTCTAGATAAGCCTCACTTCCTTCAGCGTCTTTCTCCATAACGGTCAGTTGGTGTTAATCTTCTGTATGCAGAGAAGTATATTTACCCCGCAATAACCCACCAGCATCCCTCCGCATCTCCGCGATCACTTCACCTACACGGTACGACATGGCAATTCCCCAAACCCAAATCGCAGCTGTTCTTCCGCCTTCTGGGGCGACTACAACTGCCAATCTACAAATCAGACATGACCGTCCAATCCCCTCCCCCGCTCCGGGAGAGGTCCTGGTCAAGCTCGAGTACTCGGGAGTATGCCATTCGGACGTTCACAGCGTGCGCGGGGAAACCCCCATGTTGACGGATGTAGCGGGCCATGAAGGAGTGGGAAAGGTGGTGAAAGGTGAGTCTGCTACTATGCCACTGTCTCGATATCTCTTGTCCATATCTGACCTGTTATATATATAGTGGGCGATGGTCTCGACGAGCAGGTGTGGATGGGACGAAGAGTTGGTATACGGTTCGTACGGCTGTTGATACAGGGAAGAAGATATTAATTGAGGGATTCCGCAGATGGCTGTATAGCTCCTGCTTAGAGTGCGAGATCTGCGCGATCAACAATACGGCGTGTCCGTATCAGAAGAATGCTGGAGCGGTAGGCAGAGACTGATAGGCCTAGTAGTCGTGGTCATGCTAACTAGGTGTAGAACGTGCCAGGGACGTTTCAACGTGGGTGTCATTCTTCTTTCGACTTCTCAGGCTACTTACTGACCCATATCCGGATAATAGAATACGTCGTCAGCCCTGCGATACATGCAACTATAATCCCTCCTGAACTGGCGCCGGATGTAGCTGCGCCACTCTTGTGCGGTGCGTACGATTGTTCACCTGATACTTGCAACACACACCTAGGCTAACCTTACCGCAGCGGGCATCGCAATGTACTCTTCGATCATGAAGACCAAAACTCGACCCGGAGACTGGATTGTCCTTCCTGGGGCAGGAGGAGGCCTAGGACATATGTAGGCGCATGTGCAATTGTCTCCTTCCACGGACGTGACTGACGGAGTATTAGGGGCATTCAAATTGCTGCTAAAAAGGGACTCAAAGTCATTGCGATTGACAGGTATGGTGCCCACTAATATTGAATGGTCTTGCAGCTTACCCAGCGCAGCGGCGAGAAGAAAAAGCAGCTGTGCCTCTCCCTAGGAGCCACCAGCTTCCTAGACTACAAAACAGACGACGTAGAGCGTGAAGTGGAGGCTCTGACCTCAGGCCTGGGTGCGCATGCTGTCATCTGCACAGCAAACAATGAGCCAGCATACACACAGAGTATGAAAATGCTTCGCAGCTTGGGGGTTTTGGTTTGCGTTGGTATACCGAGTGTGCCGTTTAGATTACCGGCGACACCGTTTGAGATGATTGTGAAAGGTGATCTATCTTCATCGTTGTTCTCTTCCAGTTCCATGCAATCAGATACTGACCTAGAACAGGACTGACTATTGTTGGAAACTCTGCTGGGACCGCCAAGGAAATGGAAGAGTTGATGAAGATGGCTGTAAGGGGCGAGGTGACAGCACATATCGAGTGCTTTGAATTCGACCGCATTGATGAAGTGCTGCAGCGGCTGGGAAGATCTGAGATCGAGGGACGGGCTGTTGTGCGCATCCCTGAATAGACAGGTGTACTTGCTCATTAGCATCATAGGAAGATAATATGATTTGCCCTAATGATACGAGCTATGGTACAGAGGCTTAGTCTTCTTCTAGCAACATCTACGTTATTGCGTTATTCGAGTAAATATATTTTCTGAGAAAGAGGCCCAAGTTGCTCATCACTGTGTGTGCCTGGTATAACTCTGACATTGTTCTTTTGACAAGCTAGGAGAACCCATTGGGAACTATCGTCGATTGGCCTTTTAAGACTGTAATGCTCCATCTATCAGACAGGACATGAACTGACCCGACCTGAATATTTGCCATATCGGCCCAGACGTGCATCCGGGAATGATAGTTGTGGCTTATTGTCATGCATTTACTGTCTCACTCTCCTGTTCACTCTTGTCTGTCCCACTGTCTACTTCGCTGTCTTCTTCATACTCCGTTTCAATCTCTGTTTCACTATCCGTTGCTTCTCCAAAATCCCTTCCCATGTCGATGCCTCGGGCCCTACATTCCCGAGCTAGTTTAGCAGGAGATACATATTCTTTGTCATTTCCTTCGAGTAGGAATGACAGACCCACTGTTGCTTCATCTTCTGTTGTTTCATCTTCTATTGATTCTTCCTCTGTTGTCTCATCTTCTGATGCAGACCAATCGTCAGGATGCGTGTTGAAAAGTTGCAATATCTTCAGATGAGGAAACAGATTTCGATTTCGAATGACCGTCAAGAGTTCCGACAGCAGACCAGGATCCTTGAGAAGCACATCATAGACAACGAGTGTTTGCAGGGAGCTCGGAAGCCTGTCAATAAGCCGGCCAACTTTGTGCTTCTTGACCGGGGAGTCCTGGAAAATTCGTACGAGGTGGGCATGCCGAACACCCAAATGCTCAAGGGCAGAGAATTCTCGGAAAGACTCGAAAGGGATGTTATCTTCGGGAATGCTTCTTCCGCTGCCCAATTCCAGACATCTATTATACCACCGATCATATGTCACTTCGAGATGTTTGAGTGTATCTTTGAAGGGAAGGAGAGCCCGGTTGAGTACTCGAGGATCGAAGGGGACAGAGACCCCATACTCTTCGGGATGTAGTGACAGTCCAAGTGAAAGACACTCCAGTTCCCTGCATGCCCCAAACCAGGTAAGGCTCCCGCTACATTCCCAAAGCTGACTGACCGAGATGCTTTTGACAGAGCCAGGCGAGGCGATATCCTGAAGAGCATGATTGGCATTTTGAGCCGGCTGTCTGCTGGCCCAGACCGATTGGCCTATGATCGAGTGGACGTTCTGGAAATGGAAGAATGGAGTAATCAGACACTCCGAAATTCCTTCCTCTCCAGAACTCCATCCGGCATCAGACCGGACGATGGCATTTCGTAGAAAGGGAAATGGCGGGCTCTTGTGAAAAGGCCGCTCCCGCTTCGCGGCTTTGTTAAGAAGGTGATTGACCAGCATCGCAGAGCAGGATAGATCCATGGAGATGGTTTCCAAGCGCGTCAAACGAACAAGCAGAAGCCCCAGCCAAGCCTCTGTCACGAATCCGAGCAGGCCATCCATCCACCTGGTCTTTATCAGTTCTTCCTCGAACGTAAACATCTCCTTTAGAGCTTCGGGCAAGAATTCTGCGAATTCCTCATGTTCGTCATCGTCGGCGTCGTTGATGTAGATGGTTTCGTAGCCCCAGCTAAGTCTGAGACTGCGAACCCGGTCTGCCAGCTTGGGGTGTTTCCACAAGCGTATAATGAGATGAATATCATGTCTATTAGGGTTAGAGCCCAGGTCAAGATGGTAATAAAGGATAGGCTCGAAGATTTTGTAGAATTGGCGACAGCACATGCTCAGAGCAAGCAAAGTCTTCTTCCCCACTGGTTTGAAACCTTCATTGTCCAGGGCAATCCACTTCCCAATCATCTCGAGGATTTCGATTGGTAGGCTCTGCATGGTGTTTCCGTTGTGATTGTTGTCGGTGCTGTCGGTGCTGATATTACTATGCTAACACTGACAGAACTTAAGATCCTGTGTCTTCTTATATATGTATTTGGGAATACAGGGAATGCAGGAAAGGAAAATGCACATCCCTACTGCACGGCAACAAATTTCTGGCAATCACCCTCTTTGCACCGTGGCTCACTGTGTGACAAGCAACACCGCGGTAAATCCCACGTGCATTCACTCTCAAAAGCGGGCTGAATCCAAGTCACAATGCCAAAGTATATATACTATTTCCGTCTGTCCGTTCCAAGGTAGGCATAGTGGAGGTCCCAGGCTTATTTATACTCAGATTGGCCAACTAATTATTCCAAACATGCATGCGGCAGACAAAAAGAATCATAAAATACAGCGACTTGCCGTACCTAGGCCATGGTCTTCCCGCTTTCTACCACAATTTCCGAGATACCATTGAGATCAATTTCGCCCATATTCAGCTCCATATCATCGTACTTGTCACTAGTAGGACTCAAAGTAGGGTCGAAGAGAACGGGGTCATCCGCTCTTGTCGAGCCCACCAGCCACTCAAGCTGCGTCTTCCAGTCGGCCTTTGCCCGAATCGAGACATTGGCCTGGAACTTTCCTTCGTCTTTTCTCTTCAACAAAATGGCTGCTCTCATGGCGGCGGGAACACCAGCTTTTGTTGCGGGATTCTCAATCAACGTCCACGAGGCACAGTTGGCTTTCCCAAAATTCCGGCCCCTCAGGTCAATCGACCCAACAACTGTCGCGGCAAAGCTCATTTCGCGGCTAATGTCATGCCCATACTTCACCGTACTGCTCACATCGACAAAACTGCTAACGACAGCTCCCGCACCGAGGTTCAATGAGCCCTCAGTGGAAGTCGTTTCAGTCTGAGTAGTGCGGGAGATACTGAGGTGCTCATTTGGAGCAATGGCATAAACTTCCGGATCTGCTGCACCAGGCTCAGAACTAGAGAATTGCAGCTCAATGTCGACCTGGGAAATGCGACGGGCACGCTTGCGTGGGTCGAACCGGAATTGAAGAACAATGAGGGTTGCAAACGAACTGCCGTCCGGGTTGAGTAGTCCATGGACAACGTCGACGCAGGAGCAGCGAATGTCGACTGCGGTCTTGCGCTCAATGTAGTTTTCGCGCTGATAGGGTGCGGAAGGGTCGTTCTGGGTATGGAAAGCACTGCCAGCGTCGCCGGTTGGGCTGAGGCCGATATCGAAGGTTTCGGGGTGCGAGACTACAGTTGTCGTGATGTCTGACTTCATCGTGGAGGTAGAGGTTTTGTATTCTGCCTGCAGAAATATGGGAAGTGGATGCGATATTGGAGGGAAGATGGAGATTTGAAAGCTGTGTGAGTGCCAATGGATAACTCTCGAGATGGCGGGATGGTTGCTGACTTTAATAGCTTGATTCCAACGACAATATCAATTGTCTTGCGAACCGTAGCGCCGTATCTGCTGCTCTGAATCTGTATCCTCGAGGGCTCTAGGGGCTGCGCCGCGTCAGCTCAGCTCCTCTCAAGGCCAATGAAGCCGAGGACAAAGATGAATTTTGTATAGCACGCCAGAACATGGTAAGCACGGCGCTTCGGCACCGAGTTCAGCTCACAAGGTTCTAGACATGAACGACAAACTTGTTGGTTCAGATCTGTGCTCGGTTGCCGCCATAAGACAGTGGATAGTGTGGACTAGCCAACCGAACTGCACATCGACTGATATATACGCGCCGAGACTAGCCTTCGCCAGACATAGTACCAACTGGATTTACATATGAGACCATAGCTCCTGCATCCTGCGGCTAACGACATCTCTCTACTGGTTCGTATTAAGTGCTAACAAGCAACATTACTATAGATAGTTGGAATAAGCAAGCAAGCAAGCACGCACGCACTACGCAGTGGGTCGAATATTTTTGCCGGCTGCTGCACTAAACCAATCGTATAACCGAGAATTATATCAAGCGCTTGCCTGAGCGGATTCGTATGAGAAAAGTGGGAACAGCGCTTGCGGTTGTGGCCCACTATAAATGCAGCGGATCATTCGTAGGCGCTAACGGCGAGTCATGGTAGCCTATCAGTACACATTGCTCTTCTCTGGGGTAGCAAAGTACAGAAGACAGTGGCCCCTATTTTGATTTCGCGGCGCTACCTAACACGCAGGTTCATGCGATTTGGGGTGAGTCTCAGTTGCAAAGTTCGTGTATCAATGAAATGCCTCAGCGCTAATAGGATCTCTTAATGGGAGCCCAGCACGTTAACGCCGGAGATTGTAAACGTAACCTGCTTCTAGTGTTGATCCTTGCGGCGGCATTCTGATTCTGTGCATTATCAAGAGTTGATAGGAGGATAATAATAACAGCAGCGTGGATTAAGCGCTCTCCGATTTGGAAGTTTCAGCCTTAGACTGGCATGCTCAAGCAGCAACTAGAGCAGGCTCTCGAAATATATTCTCAGCTCAGAGACACAGCGAAAAGATCAGCCACGAAGATAACTGTATCTCTAACATTGGTCAGGGGCATACCGTTCGTCTATAGGCACCATACGGTGCCTTAGACACGTGTCAATTGAAAATTTCAGATCTCTTTTCAGCTTCAGTAGATCAACACATAATCAAAAAGCTACCATCAGCAATGTCTGGGTATCGAGGCCAAGGCTAACTACAACAGGATCATTCCTTTTGATAAGCCAGCATTTACTTAGGCTTAGACTTTTTACTCACTGATCATATATTGGAGCCATGTTGTGCTGTCTCTACCCATACCATCGGGGCAATCATGCAACGAGTCTTCAGAGATCTAAACTTGATGAAATATTCCGCTTACTTGCTAGTGACCTCGGCTGCAAAGTATTCTACAATGGTTGCCGATAAGCTCTACAGGTAAGCACCAGATAGCAGTTTTGCGCGGAGAACCTTTCTTCAACCACTTATATACGGACGCTCTGCAATCGTTATCAAATTGAAGCAAGGCCTTGTGGGACGAGGAAATTCGTGCCCTTTTTCGCCTCCGTCGATTTGATTCTGAGAATAATTTGGAGCAATACCTGAAACAGTAAGTTCAATCGAGATGAGATCCTTCAAAATATATGAACGATGCGAAGGCATTTACTAATAAGTCCCATCATCTGATGACTTGAGTCTACAATCTCAAGACGGCTCTTCCTACTACAATCAACGATGCATTTGGTGAACTAACAACAAGTTCAAATGTGGACAACGACTTCATACAGACACCTTCTTTGTTACAACGCAAGTATATCCGGGGTGTTCACAGTTTCGCTTCACTTGACACTGGACAATAACAATGTGAAACACCTCCCTACAAGTGATGAGCTGGGACAAGTAAGCCGACATGGCAGGAACTATTCTACATGTCTAGAAGACGAAAACACTCGGCTAACGCGGTTACAAGGAGGGGTATCGTGTACACAGACTTGAAATGGTGGGAGACATGCGTGCATGCATGGACCAGGTAAATATGCAGCAGTGTGAAGCGCCATAGACCGATCTGCGAGCAACAATCCGGGATCATCCTTCGTTGTCAGGTCGGATAGTTTCGTTAAATATTTATACTTTCATGCTACACTCGAACTCACAAGCTAACCGTGGTTGTCTTGAAGTTTATCAGACATGTGCCTCTTCCAGGATCTGAGAACACCCTAGTACCTGGACACGACATGGAAAGGAGGGATGGAAGAATAGAGGGAGGAGTCAAAGAACCCGCGTCTGCATCGAGGATCTGCCCGATAATACTACTACTTATTATTAGAGTACTAAATTGGTAGTACTATTGAAAAGGCGATGAATGGTGCTGACCGTTGATCGGGGCCCACCAATAAGTGGGAAGATCGGGGTGCCTGGGGCTGTCGTGCGGGATTCATTGGCGGCGAGTGGCCCCGAGGGCCCAAGGCGTGCGGCCACATGCACCCTTGATTGGCCTACCCGAACTATACGCAGACGCATTTCTACAACTGCTGCAATTCCCTCTCCATCCTCTGCTACTGAATGTCTCCCACTGCAATTCAGTGCCGGCTGGTCCCCCAAGGACCGCCCGGAGATCCTTCCTCCACCTCTTCCCGCGAGCCATTCACCCTCGCACCACGGACAGCCAATGTAGCCTATCATCTCCGGACCATGTGTCCCCCTGATAGGGCATCACACTACGATCATGCTTTTTTGGATTCAACTTTGACCAGGAGGGGCTGTCGCAGGTGGGGCGTGCATCCCAAAGATGTGGCCAATTCCTCCCGCATCGCTCTGTCGGTGCTGCAGGCGCAATTGATTCAAGAAGCCGCTCTTCCTCGCAGTTCTCGAGGCAGAAGGTCTGCCTCTCATCTGTCCTTCTTTCGACAGGAGGCTTTGACTCTGCCCCGTTACACCTCCTTGCACCCTCATGTCTTCCAGCAGTGTGACCGGTCCCTTTTGGGGCCAATTGAACTGGCTGCATGTCTACATTGCCGGCACTGCGTTTGCGGTATGCGCATTCGTCGCAGTGGTCATGATGCTGTCATCACAGAAGCGCAAAATCGACTACAACAGCGGTGTCTTCACTTATCTCAAGTTTGCATATGCCACCTTCCTCAAACCCCACGAGAAACACGGTAATGGCCAACAGGATGCTCTCGAGAGCTTCTACAAGACGCAGGTATGCCAGGCTGACCGCCAATTGACTATCCCAGTGCCAGTGGCTGATACAAATGAGAATAGGCTGGTGTGTATGATGCCACTCGCAAGCGTCTCTTGTGCGGCCGAGAAGATATGCTGGGTCTGGTTGCGGCCCAATTGAAGCACAAGGTCGAGAATAAGCAGCTTCAGTCTGGAAAGGCTGTCTGGGTTGATGTAAGTATCATCTTAATATCTCACAGACTGAGTCCTGGCTAACAATGCAGATTGGCGGAGGAACTGGGTAAGCACTCTCGAGGACATAACATCCGACGAAACCCTAACCGCAATTAGATACAACATCGAAGCCATGTCTGCCTTCCTTCCCGTCAAGGATTTCTTCTCCCGCGTTTATCTGGTCGATCTATCGCCCTCGCTGTGTGAGGTGGCCCGCCAGCGTTTCGAAAGGCTGGGATGGAAGAATGTCCATGTCGTCTGCCAGGATGCTCGCTCCTTCCGTTTGCCGGAGGATGACAAGGTCGATCCCCGTAACGAGAGCAGCGCTGGTGCCGACTTGGCGACAATGAGCTATAGCTTGTCCATGATCCCAGGTTAGTGTACCGAGGACGTATCTGAGGGCGGTACTCATACAATACAGACTACTACAGTGTCATCGACGCGCTGCCTGCGCTTTTGAAGCCTACTGGCGTTCTCGGAGTTTGCGACTTCTATGGTAAGCCTTGGTGACCCCTTTTGACGCAAATCTTCTGACCCTCGATAGTCCAAAGCATTGTTGATGTCTCGTCGCGTAATTACACCGGCGGTGCTTTTAACCGACATGTGAACTGGCTCGGCCGTGTCTTCTGGCGCGCTTGGTTCGACGTGGACCGGGTCAGCTTGGAGGCAGCCCGCCGTGACTACTTGGAGTATCGTTTCGGAACCGTCATCTCTGCCAGCGAGAGAAATTATCTTCTGGGTGGTATCCCATACTATATCTTTGTCGGTTGCCAGAAGGACTCAACTACCCACTCTGGTCGCGAGGCCATTGAGAAGTTGAACGCTTCGTTCACGGAATCACCGTACCTGTCTCCCGCAAACCACCGCAAGGAGATAGACACTGCTGTTGTCAACAGCACGCAAGAAATTAGATCCAAGGCTTACGAGTCGGCTGTGATCAACTTGAGCGCGAACCTGCCTCTGCCTTCGTCTTTCTATCAGAACCACCACCATCGTATCTTCTACAATGACCTCCTCCCGAAGCACACTCAATTTGGAAATGAGTACATCTATGCTTTCAACTGGGAAGATCCTCGCGTTGACCACCGCCTACTGGATATTAAGCGAGACGATGTCATCCTGGCCATTACCAGCGCTGGTGACAATATCCTCGACTACCTCCAGAAGAGTCCTCGTCGTGTCCATGCGGTTGACCTGAACCCGAACCAAAACCACCTGCTCGAGCTCAAGGTGGCCAGCTTTATGGCTCTGGGCCACCGCGATGTGTGGAAAATCTTCGGCGAAGGAAAGCACCCTGAGTTCCGCAACCTGCTTATCTCCCGACTGAGCCCGCATCTATCCAGCCAAGCGTTTCAGTACTGGCTAGAGCATACTCATATCTTTACCTCTTCCTCCGGCAAGGGACTCTACGAGACGGGTGGATCGCGCCACGCTATCAAGATGGTCCGCTACCTCTTCAAGGTCTTTGGCCTGGAAAACCAGGTGCGAGAGCTCTGCGAGGCTCAGACCTTGGCAGAACAGCGCAAGATCTGGCCCCGGATCCGTTCTGTCCTGATGAGCAAGCCTCTTCACTGGGCGGTGGTGGGAACGGAATGGTTTGCATGGAAGGCCGCAGGCGTGCCTCGAAACCAGCGTAACATGATCGTTGATGACTACTTCAAGAGGAACGGACTGAACAAGGACATGAAGCAGGCGAAGGATGTCAGTGGCAAGTCGATCTGGGAGTACGTGGTGGACACGTTGGATCCAGTGGTCCAGGAGACTATGATCAGTAACGACAACTACTTTTACTTCCTCTGCTTGCAGGGACAGTTCTCAAGGAGGTAAGGGTTATATTACAACCGAGAGTCCTGGGAGCTAAGCTAACAGCGACAGATGCCATCCCACATATCTCTCCCCCAAGGCCCATGTAAAGCTCTCCTCACCAGGAGCATTCGACGGTCTCCGCATCCACACAGACGAGATCAATGAGGTGATCAAGCGGATCAAGCCGCGCAGCCTGACTATCGCTGTGGTATGACCCTACCTCAGCCCTCGAAAAGATAACCAAAATTGACACATCCAAATAGGTCATGGACTCTATGGACTGGTTCGACCCCGAAGGTGAAGAAGCCTCCATCCAAGCACAGAAACTCAACCACGCCCTGAAGAAGGGTGGCCGGATCCTACTCCGTTCCGCGAGTATCGAGCCATGGTACATCAAGCACTTTGAGCAGAACGGTTTCTCTGCACGTCGTGTTGGCGCTAGATTCCCGGGTACCTGCATTGATCGGTGAGCATCCTGATACTGGTAACTGTGTCACATGAGCGCCCATACTAATGGAGAACAGTGTAAACATGTACGCCTCAACCTGGATCTGCACCAAGACACAAGAACTCGAACGCCCAGCACCGAGTCGTGCCATGTCCGCTCTCTCACTGGACAATATCACCCCGAAGAGAAACAGCGTAGAGCATCTTGAGATATGATTTGACGTTCCCACCTTAGGTTAAGCTATTAATGTTGTTATGTTTTCTACATATTGATCATGCTGGATACTTAGTATTGCCTTGATGGCAATGCAAACATATTATTTCTTTCTACATATTCCCCATTGCTTCATCACGTCTACACTCACAACTTTTATCTTCACCTTTTCTTTCTTTCTTTTTTTTGTTGTCCCCTTGCCATATTACACCTACTTATCTATAACCTCTGGTTGTTTACGATGAGTATGATTCAGATACTATGCACATAGTCAAAAGTCTAGAATAGACAATGAAATTTCTCAGAAACAGCTTTATCTATAGTATTGCCGCAAATAACATATATTCCATGGCACGCACGCATGCCTTTCCTACCCCTTTTCAACATACAACTCTTGTCCAGAGACTGCGAGATGTCTATAACCATGAAGGGAATCACTCATGAATGACTTCGGCAAGAGCTGTGTGGCTATTGTTTCCTTTTACTCACCTCGACCAATCAGAATCGACTAATTAGTAGCTATGTGATATAGTAGTCAACCCCAGTTAGTACCTTTCTTTGGTAAAAGTACCAGAGTAGTAACACTTTTATCTATTCGTCACACACACACGATACCAGTAGATTACAGGATACAACACATGACAACGGAAGATCAGCTAAAGTTCTAATAGCACAGGTAGAAGCTAGAAGCAATCAGGTAGTAGCAAGAAAAGGTGAGAAAGGAGGTAATAAGCATAAACGGCATTGACTTAATTCTGTACACGTTGAATAGTAGGAAGATACTAGTAGTAGTGACATCCCAGTAAAGTTTCATAAAGTCAGTTCACACACACACACACACAAAAGGCCACACAAGGTCACACAAAGATCATCATGAAGAGAAGGAAACAGCGAAAATTAAAAGGGGTTGTAAGGTATTTATTGTGCTTGTCCTGCTCCATTAACCACCATGTACCAAGCAGCAGCCCGATCCGGCATGGAGGAAAGTACATAGGGTAGGACATCGGACAGAAAGGGGAAGGGACATCTGATTCATCAGAGCAATTTGACTTAATGAATCAGCTAGCCGTCCAGAGGAGAGCACAAAGTCACGCATCGCATAGCATGATATGACATGACGATTTCATCATCAAAACAACACCACATAATCGTCTCGTCTTCATCACATCTCATTGAATTTCTGCCATGACTCATTCAGGCAGAAGGAAAAAAGATATTTCTAATATTTCTTTTTATGTTGGTGTGTCGCTTTATGACCGGCCGTACCGCGTCTTACCGAACGAGAACGGCACATAGCGGTACTTGATCATGTGCTGGATCTGGCGGCGCACTAGTAGTAGATTCGGGTTAGCCTTCCCTCCGCTTTTTTCCCACCAAAGATAAGGAGACAACGGTATACGTACTGGTCAACACAAACAGGATAATCCAGTAAACCACCAACACAGGCCAGAACACCGGGATATCGAAGACGGCGAACCATGAGCAAACAAAGCCGATAGCAATGGCGCGAGTGGCCGAGTGCCAGAACTTGAATTCGGGGAGACGGCGGATAAAAGGACGGAACTCGTCGTCTTGCTTCATGGGCAAGCTGGGAGCGGCGGCGTCGCCGTCTTCCAGACCCTCATCCTGGGTCAGGGAGGGGTCGAACTTGGGTTGCAGGAAAAGAAGAAAGAGGTTGAGGAGGTAGATGCCGAGGGTGTAGGCCACGATGTACCATCCCTGGGCGAGGACGATTCTCAGAAAGAAGATAAGGAGTAGGACGACGGTGCCGGTCCAGCGGTAGGCTGTGAATGGGGTGGAGGCGTCGAGGTAGGTTTGATATTGCTGTATAAAGATAAATTAGTTAGCAATCATGTCATGTCATGTCATGGTCCGTGGGTAGGTGTTGTTTTCTGGGGTAGCGGATGTGCATGTCGTCTGCGCTGGTTGCACTATCGTGACAGGAATTGCAAAAAACAGATCAAAGGAAGTACATGTACATACCCTAGCCAGCTTCGAGGTTTGCGCCGTGACGGCCGTGAAAGGCGTCTGCTCAGGCTCAGGAACGTCCATGGTGGGAAATGTGGATGTGGCTATCTATCGCGTAGCAGGAAGAAGAGTAGAGAGTGGCGAGAACGAGGAGAAGAAAGATGCGGAAAAAAAGCCGACAAGAAGGTACCCAGCAGACTCAGCGCATAGGGCACAAAGACAGCACGGAGCACAGACCGAAAGCAATGGATCAGGAATGCGAAGTGCTTCAGCTGATGAAGGTGAAGGACAGCCCAGCCAGCTGCTCGCGGGAAAACTGGCCACTGTCCGGCTGCTCCCGCTAACCCGTTTTGGGTGACACTAGCCACTGTCATCCTGACTGCGCCTCAGGGGCGCTGACTCAGCAGCAGCTATCACGTGCAAAAGCTGTCACGGCTATTGCCGGGGTTAACTCGGCGGGAATTGCGGGGAGCTACTCCGTAACTATCATCATCATAACTATCCCCTTCCCTTCCCTTTCCCCGATTCTTCCTTTCTATCACATCTGCAATTGATCTCTTCGATTCCTCTCCCCTCAAGTATCAATTAAACCAGTAATTGCTTTCAATATGTTCTCCCGCCAGTGCTCCCGTCTCGTCTCCTCCCGTACCGCCATCCCTCTCACATCGTTCCTTGCCCGCGGCCGCCCGTTCTCCGCAACCGCAACCTCGGCATATGAGCACATCCTCACCTCGACTCCCAAGCCGGGCGTAGGACTGAGTATGCCCCCTTCGTGCACAGAGACACTGAACATATATTCAGTACTAATCGTATCCGCAATGAAAATGAAACAGTCACCCTCAACCGTCCCAAAGCCCTCAACGCGCTCTCCAGCCCTCTCTTCGAAGAACTCAACGATGCCCTAACCACCTACGACACGGACAAAGACATCGGCGCGATCGTCATCACGGGTAGCGAGAAAGCTTTTGCTGGTACTGTCCCCAAGCACAAGCACAAGCACACACTCAACACTAACAAAGCCAACTTTATTGCAATGTAGCCGGCGCCGACATCAAAGAAATGGCCCCCCTAACCTTCTCCTCCGCCTACAGCAACAACTTCATCGCGCCGTGGTCGCACCTCGCCAACGCCATCCGCAAGCCCGTCATCGCCGCCGTCTCTGGCTACGCTCTCGGCGGTGGCTGCGAACTCGCCCTGATGTGCGACATCATCTACTGCACGTCCACTGCTACTTTCGGGCAGCCTGAGATCAAGCTGGGTGTCATCCCCGGCGCGGGTGGATCGCAGCGTCTCACGAAGGCGGTAGGAAAGAGTAAGGCGATGGAGTTGATTCTGACGGGGAAGAACTTTAGTGGGAAGGAGGCGGGTGAGTGGGGGGTTGCGGCGAGGGTGGTGGACGGGGGCAAGGATGAGGTTGTGCAGGTTGCGGTGGAGACGGCGGAGACGATTGCGGGATATTCGAGGGTTGCGGTGGTGGCGGGTAAGGAGGTGGTGAATAAGGGATATGAGGTTGGGTTGAGGGAGGGAGTGGAGTTTGAGAGGAGGTTGTTTCATGGGTTGTTTGGAAGTCGGGATCAGAAGATTGGTGAGTTTCCTTTTTCCTTCCTCCTTGGTTACATCGAGGTATAGGGTGATGCTGACGGTGGGTAGGAATGACGGCGTTTGCGGAGAAGAAGAAGCCGGAGTGGTCGAATGAGTAGATTGTAAGATGACGGGTCATTGAATAGTTGAAGTGATGAGAAACCTGTTGGTTGTCAATGTAGTAAACAAGCCCACCTAATGAGTAAGCATGAGATTGTGAATGCATCATTAATCGTCTATATTCATGATTAGCTGTCTCTATGTACATTAATATATTATAGTTATTACAAAATGTGCGTCATTCATCATTGCGGTGGAGTCGAATTCTCCTTCCCAACGGCCGCCACATCAGCCGCCGCCGTCTTCTCCGTCTGATAGTGATCGACTGTTCCATGCTCCATGGTCTCGTCAAACACATCCACCCTGGTCTGGGCGAACTTGCGTGCACTGACCCCTCGCTCGAAGAGGACGTCGAGCTCCGCGAACGACCGTCCGCTGGGCTCCGGCACCCGGAAGAACGTGTACACGATGCAGAGGAAGCAGATCCCGCCCCAGAAGAAGCCGGCATAGTTCCCCCAGTCCCATGCTCCGGGGTTCAGCATGTACGGGGTCAGGACACCGCAGACGATGGCCACGATGTTGTACAGATTGCGGCCCAGCACGACCGTCTTGATTTGGAGGCGGCGGGTGGAGAGCTCGGCCACAAGGGAGTAGGCGACCGTGCCGACGGTCAATTGGTAGAAGAGCGCCCAGATGATCATCATGGAGCCGGTGGCCAGGGCGGCCTGGGATTTGTGCTCCTCGGGCACCAAGCCAAGGAATCCCATGACGAGTAGCATGACGCACAGCCCGCAGAGACCGTACAGGTAGAGGGTTCTCCGGCCCAGGCCGATGGACATGAGAAACCAGGCCCCGAAGACGCCGAGCATGTTGATTCCGTACTGGCCCATGGCGAACGCGTAGGCGTTGTCGGTGCTCAGGCCTGCCTGCTCGAGGAAGTAGGTCGAGTAGTTGGAGAAAGAGTTGCCGCTCAGGTTTTGAATGGCCCACACCATGCAGACGATTTCAGTCCGGCGCAGGTCGGTGCCCTTGAAGCAGTCCAGATAGCTGGCCCCCGTGGTGATCTTATTCTCCAGAGCTGTGGTATGGACCATCATGGAGATGGTCTCGTCGGCGTCGAAGTTGGTCTCCCGCTTAACGCTCGTCAATCGCAGCAGGGCTTTCTTGGCGTGTTGCGTCTTGCCCTTGCGTACCAACCACCACGGGGACTCCGGGGCGAGGAAAATGCCGATGAAGAGAGGCAAAGGCCACATCCACTGCAGTCCATAGGGGATCCGGTACGCCCATTGGTCATCCCGATTGATCATACCCTTGATCACACCGATACCGATCAATTGTCCCAAACCCCAGCAGAAATTAACGTAGGTCGTGAGGTATCCACGCAGCGCCACCGGACAGACCTCCGAGGCGTAGGTGACGGTCAATGTCTGAAACACTCCCCAGGGAATACCGGCCAGAATTTCCGCAGCCAGCAGCGCCTGGACGTTCGGAGCGGTGAAGAAGATGGCGGTCCACGCGGTGATCAAAACGAGACAAGCCATGATAGTATAACGATATCCGAAGCGTTCCGAGGCCCAGCCATTAATGAAAAGGCCGATAATTTCTCCGACGTAGGCACCGTTACTCAAACCCGATTGCCACTGAATAGGAGACATTTTGTTAGCCGATTGTGTCACGCGATCACTGCATGGCGTGCGGGATAACAGTGCAATGGTAAGGATATTCCAGGGAGATAAGAGGGAAAGGGAGTCAATTACCCGTGCTGGCACCTGATATGTCCCATCCGCCGACAACTCGCCATATTTTCGATTGAATTGAGGGAAAGCGTAGAAGTTGTTGACGAGACTGATATCGTAGCCTTCCATGACAATGCACGTGGAGATAAGGATACTCCAAGCGACGGCTTTAGGATAGAGCCTGACGCCCTGGAGCAGGGTCATCTTCTGCTCCTTGTCGGTGGCCGCTTTGGCATTCTGGATGATCTTGGCTGCGGACGCAATTGAATCCTGGCGATCTGTGGAGGGCGACGGCGATGGGGCCTGCTCGGCCGGGGCAATGGCATCCGGAGCCTTGGGGGAAGCCATGCTGGCGAGCAATTGCAGGCAATCCCGGGGAAGGAAGAAGAAGGTGAACGGGGGGAGGGAGGGAGGAGGTGAAGGGGAAGGAGAAGGAGGAGGGAAGAGGGAGGAGGAAGTGACCGACAATCAATGGAGGGCAGCAGGAAAATCAGGGACGTTCCGGACCGGAGCGCATTAGCAGTGGGACGGCCATCGTTAGATTTTTATGCCCGTGGCGGGGCCGGCGGTGGTGAGAATGGCGCCGCCCCCCACCGACTGCAGGAACCGGTTTGGTGTCGTTTTCTGCGTCGCGCAATTGCCAATGGCATGACGAGTCAGTCTGATAGAATGCTCGAATCATCTTGGTTTGCAAGAGATCTGGGTGACATGGATTTCCAGGCAGATTAAACTCCGACTAAGCCAAGCCAAGTCTCATTTTACGCCCGGAACCAACAGGAGGGGTTTGCGGGGAAAATTAAGGGACGGCTCCTCCGCCAATTGGTGTCCACAAGAAACAGAAAGATATAATGTTCGAACGGTTATCATGACTTTATCAAGAGAGAGAGAGAGAGAGAGTCGATGTCTGGTCAATTGCTGCACAATGTATAGATGGTCAGTATATACGCTAAGATGCATCGTCTGCAGGTGCCTCGTGGCAAGGAATGCAGGCCAAAATTCTCCGATAAGCTTGATCCCGTAGGATCCGCCTGGATCTCCAGTGCTTCGTTTCCATTCCTTGGCTATCTTCTTCTTCTCTGCGCGTATATGCATGAAAGCCCACTACGAAGGATTTCGGATCCCCTTCGATCTAAAGATCTATCCATTGGCCAAGAGGATCAGCAACGTCGAGCACATGGCGTATATGCAGATAGCCAATCATGGCTCTGCAGGATTGTTATCGGTGTGGTCTGATTAGCCCTCGTCCGGTTACCTACGGGCCTAGTGGTCGGGGTTAATTGGTCAATTCCATATACGCGGCTCTGTCCAGATTCCAGATTGGCATGGAAGAACATTCCACTATGAGACTGACTTGTGTGCATAGTACTACTAGTATATTAAGTAGGAAATTATCAGATAGTATTTGACTCTCCACTGGTTGCTGGTTTATCGTGACACACGCACATTCGAACATGATTAGCCTTTGCATGGTACGTGTTTCAGGGTCATTCTCATCATATAATGCTGGAACGATGCTCTTTACTAAACTGAGTAATACTATATCCACTTGTTTAGATGTTACTATTTATGTCTGGCCGTTTGTTGTCTTCACTCCTGTCTCTTACTGTACGGCAACCACGTAGTAGCTGGTTGGCCGACTCAGGTATGCTTAATACATTCCGTATATAACTAGCTGATTATAAAAGTGTCTGTAAAATATGCAGTCTTACAGTTCCTTGTTGTATGCTTCGTCAAGCACGGATTGTGTCAAGACATTAGGTTTTTGGACTCTCCATAGGTAGGAGTACCCCGACTCGTCTAAATTTTATACGTTATAAGCACTAGTAAGTGCCTCCTCCCGATAACTATCATGTTAGTCCCAACTAGATAGTGGCTTATAGCATGGCATGCCTGCTGAGGATAGAGAGGGTCCTATGTGTTCCCTACCCGTTGAGCTCCCACGAAAACGAGTCCTCTAGAACTAAGTGCTTGCCAACTCCGACTAATTCGTACTTCTATGATTATATTTCTTGGATTTTCTTCCGAATTTGTATAATCAGAGAGATTTGGTTTGTTTCATTCAGAAAGGAACAGTAGATCCATTCTCTAAAGGTCCTTTGCTCTATCTGCTCTATCTTCTTCTCCATGTCCCACCTTATTGGATATATCAGAACGTTGTTACCATAATACAAGTGTGGACATATGTAAAAAGGAAAAGTAAGGAAGGTATGATAGCCTTAAGCCAATTTGAAGCCGGAAACATTTCCCACAAGGGTATGTAAGGGGCGCGTTCTTAAAATAATGCAGTCTTACAACGAAGTATCAAGTACTTGTATCAGTTACTGTTTACCACCTGTTTACAGAAAGGGTTTCTAGATGATTGAAGTATTGTTGCGCTGCTCCTGCTCATCTTGAGAGCACCAAGATAAGGTAAAGCCACCTTTGATCGCTAGTACTGACAGGGATCCTGGCCTTTAGAACTATTTAAAACTTCTAGGTAATCAGCCTACCAAAAAAAAGTTTCTTCTTGAACTAAAGCAGGAGTAAGTTCTAAGACTTTCAGCATTTCTACTGGCCATCGTAAGGAATCAAGTTTTCATTGCTAATAAGTAGGTGCTAACTACCTATGGCTATCTCTTTATGCTCAAACTGCGGCTGCATATCCCGGTCACCTACATCAAGCTAATACTAAAATCTAATGATGATCTACGAACCCAAGACCCCGAATTACCAGATCCGGTTTGGACGACAAGAGCTCAGCCTTACCCCGCATGCTGGCAGCCTTGCAATTGAGCCTATGAAGTGCTGAGATTTAGTACAAAGAAACGGGCCTACTCGGTGCCCTAACTAGGCCACCTACTTTATCCCTCTAGCACCAACATCCCTCCTGAGGCTACACGATTGGATTGGACACTTGGAGAGATCGGCATGTGCGAGCTGACAGAAGTACATCACTCATTGCCCTTATTTCGAGTCCGACCAGTGCACTAGACGTAAACGTGTCGCGAGTTTATTTTTTCCAACGTAAAATTTCGCATAGCCAGCCTTATATATCTAATGTTGGCATGATGTCAATTATCTCTGCAGTTACAACTCGTTCTTCTCTTGATATTATAAGCAACATGTTATAACCACACAGGAGCGAATGGATTTAGCAACATAGCATACTTCCGCTATGTTCGCAAACAATTCGTTCGTCCGGGTGGACAAAACAGTCGGGATAGTTTCTTTTGCCCTGCTTACGCAAATACTAGCACATCACTCGTTCACACAATGTGCTGAGATTGGCTCTGAGATGGTGGCATGGACAACATTGCCCATAATATTCAGCCTAGGTTCTAGATACCACCATAATCCAACTTATTTCACTGAGCATAATTCTAATCTGCCGAAATATGGGTCTCTGCGCTCCCCACACTTATGGTTAATTGCTCTCGGCGTATGCATATGTTCTTGGTTCAAAGCGGAAATCGGGGTTCTACAAAGTTTCGTGCGTCGGGCGAGCACCCTCGAGGAGATTTTTTGCTGATGTGACAGCAGCCGTTGTTATTCCCATTACTGTTGATATCAGGAAGGGTTTTCTGTTTCCGTACACACAGCTCAGTAAGGCTGCGCTCTATGTCCTTCCTAACGGAAACATTCTACGGGTCCTTCATCGTATCATTGCTAGGAATGATTAGTCTCGCATCCTCTACCAACCTGGTCGAGTGGGGTCTCTCATTCATCCCCTTGGCTTGTGTCCTGGTCATTTTTAGCCTTCTCGTGTCCCAGTACGGACAGTCATTACCCAATTATATCAATATCGGGCTCACCTCGTTCCATATCGCTGCCAGAACTCTACCGATGTTGGCAGCGACAGCCGTGGCGGAGATGATCATATTCGGGTATTCCTGGGGACATCCTCTTGCCATACTTGCCTCAGGCTCGTCTAAGGCGCTTGCCTACTACTTTGCAATTCAGACCGTAAGCCTCATTCATTCACAATATATGGTTCTATACTGACGGATATAAAGATCTGCTACTCTTCCTGGAGTACAGCTGTCTTGGTAGAAACGTTTAGTGTTCTATCTGCCAAAAGCCCGTTCAATCAGTCGTCAGACTTCAAAGCCTTGTTGAACGTTTTCGCCTCACTGCTAGTACTTGCGCAAATCACCCAAGTGCTTCCAAGTAATTTAAAGGGCCGATGGATTCTGTGGACATTGGGTCTCGCAATGATAGTTCCATGCTTTGCAAACATATGGACCATATATGTCATGGACAAAGCAATAGTCCAAAACCACCCTATCGCAGAATTGATGGATAAAGCCAGGCTCGAGTTCGAAGAAACTCAGCATAGGCAATCCCGCACATACACAGCTGCATGCGAGGAGTATCGACGACGTTACAAGATTGAGCCACCGCCTGGGTTCGAGGAGTGGTATCACTTTGCAACTGCTCATCAGTCGCCGATAATTGATAATTTCGATGGCATATACAACAGTATACGACCCTTGTTGAAATTGAGCGGCAAAGAGATCAACGAGAACATCAACAATGCGCGCAACCTGCCCGGAAATGACCTTTGGTCCTGTACGTTCTTTGGCAGCTCACGCACAGCAGAATGCTCGCATGATTTCCGTGTGCTCGATCGGGACATTCAGCATTCATTTGATACCTTACTTCAGCATATACCCGTAACCCTTCCCGACATTGCCTTTCTCGTCAACCATCTCGATGAGCCAAGGGTGATACCCCCGCCTCCAGGCAACACCCACAACAGTCCGATCATACAGGAACTATCCAGACAACCCACATGGGATACTATATCAAGTCCCTGCACCTACCAAGCCAACAAGACCCAGACCCAGACACCTTCCCAAGACCCTAAACTCCCTTTCATCACCGATCCTACTCTTGCCCAAAACCTCTGCCTCCACCCCGAATACAGCACCATGCACGGCATCTTCCTCAGCCCGACCTCCTTCCGTCCCATCCAAGGCCTCCTCCCAATGCTCTCCACGGGCTCCCTCTCCACCATGACCGACATCCTCTACCCCAGTCCCGCCTATCTACAACCCGAATTCCAATACACGCCCGGAAAAGACATCCCATGGGCCCAAAAGCAAAATACCCTCTACTGGGCCGGCTCTACCACCGGCGCCTTTGCCACAAACAACAACCCAGGCAATAACAATAACTGGCACAACTTCCACCGTCAACGCTTCGTCAGCCTAGTCACAAACCCAGCACACCACCACCACCATACCTACACCTACCTCCACCAAAACAAGAACAATAACAAAGACAACCCCCAAGAATCAAAATCCTCCTTCCTCAACACACGCCTCTACTCCGTCTCCTTCACCCGCATCTTCAACTGCGAAGCCAGATCCTGCCGCGCCCAACGCCGCTACTTCCACCCGCACTCCTGGGCCGATAAAGGCAAGGGACTCCAATCGAAGCTGATTTTCGATCTAGATGGAAACGGCATCAGCGGGAGGTTTTATAGTCTGTTAGCGTCGAATTCTGCACCCCTGAAACAGACCCTGTTCAGGGAGTGGCATGATGATCGGTTGAAGGCCTGGGTGCATTATATCCCTGTTAGTTTGGGGATGGAGGAGCTCGCGGAGGTGGTGAGGTATTTTACGTCGAGTGTGGAGGGGAGAGAGAGGGCGGGTGGGATTGCGAGGGATGGAAAGGAGTGGTTTGGGAGGGCGTTTAGAGAGGTCGATTTGAGTGTTTGGTTTTGGAGAGTGTTGTTGGAGGTGGGGAGGGTGGTGGACGGGGAGAGAGCTGCTTTGTTGGTTGATGAGGATAGTTTATAAGGGTGTTTTGTAAGTTATTGCAGGTGTGATCTTTATTTTCTCTGTTGATTTGCGAGGCATGTATGATTGTGTATAGAGGGGACTGGTATGTTACGCAGTGTCATGTTTAAAGTGTGATGAAGAGGTCTGTACTATCTATCGACACACGATAATATGTCCATTGGTATCTAGTTAGTAACTGGTACTCTAGTAATCATCCCGACCAGGAGGGATCAGTCCCGAAATTGCAACTGCACCGGAACTACTAAATCTTTGTAGTTGACGATGGGTGCACAGAAGGACTCTAGCATGCCAACTAGTAGCAAAAAGGCCAAGTACGTACAGCAGATGAGGAATATGCTGATGATGAGTGCCGCTTCAGTGATAAGGTAGTAGTAGCTATACTGATGAAGGTGCTTACCTGAATGTGCAAATCAGTGGAAGAAGTTTACATGTATGTTTGCGGGTCATTAGATAGGAGTAGTCGCCGTGAGAATTGTGCATAGTCTCGAGGCTGACGATTGACTCGACTATCGATAATATATATAATGCATTGCTGCTTGGATTGCTATACATACTGCCCAGTCAATATTGCGGTATGGCCAATTTTCTACTCATCTAGTCGCGTCTCGATTTTACCGACCGCCATTCTATCGTCAAGCTCCCAACCATCGTTGCACATGCAAGTCCAACTACCAGGTACCACGTCTGTATGAGGCTTTTATCGATCGCCACGAGAACTTCTTGAGTCTGGGCCGATGGCATGCTCGTCACAAGTTGTGTGAGGCCACTGTTCTCGATATTTGCTCCATTCAGACCCGACACAACACCACTTAGATTTGTCGAGAGCTGATTTACAAATAGGACTTGTGCAATTGCGATCGCAACGGCTGGGCCAAAAGACTGGGCGAAAAGCATGATAGATGTACCAAGCGGCACGTCCTCCACGGGCAACACTGTTTGGACAGCGTTCTGCGGTCCGGAGAAGCCGATACCGTAGGCAAAGCCAGAGAAAGCAGTGTATATAATCAGCTCCGCGAAGCTAGTGTTGATCTTAAGGGTGGTTATGAGGCCTGCGGCAACGGGCATTATGATCGAGGCAAAAAGCATAAAAGGTGCGTAGTAGCCGATGGCGCTGGTCCCGAAGCCGTGGACGAGTGCGCCAATGGTGCCGGCGATAATGATAGGGAGCATCATATAGCCGCTCTTGGCGGGACTATACCCACGTACAACTTGATAGTAAGTAGGCAGATAATACTCGAGAACGCTGCCAGTGCTGTTACCGCACATGATGAAAATGCATCCAGCGATAACGCTGCGGCGCTTCATAATGCGAAAGGGGAGAGCGGCAGCGTCTCCTCGACGCTTTTGATTGTAGAGAAAGGCGGCCATGAGGACGGCAAAGGCAACAATAGGGCCTAACACTGGACCACTGCCCCAGGAATACTTGGTACCGGCCCACGAAAAGGCCAGGAACAGGGCCGTCAGCGCCGGGATGAACAGCAGGTTGCTTATCAGGTCGAGTTGCAGGATCTTCTGTTTAAGGTCCATGCGGGCAATGTCGCTAGATTTCGGCGTATCTGAGAAACAAAATATTATCAGTGCCAGGGCAACAGCACCAAGAGGTGCGTTGATGTAAAAGCACCATCGCCAGCCAATTGACTGCGCAATGGCTCCGCCGAGAAGTGGTGCGGATAGCGTAGCCAGACCTTCAACGGCCCCCATCATGCCGGTGAACATAGGTCGTCTGTGCAAAGGCGTTGATTGCACAAGGATAACGAAGCACCCTGAAAGGAGACCGGCGGAACCTAGTCCAGCTACAGCCCTCCCAACGATGAGCATGGTAGACGTACTCGCCGCCCCGGAGAGCAGCGAACCTGCTATGGAGATAGCATTGGCAAACAAAAAGACAGTTTTGATAGAGAAGAGCTTGTATCCCTTGCCAAAAACAAATTGGAAGGAGCACTGGCAGAGCCTGAACGACGAGGAATACCACCCGACATCTGCAACAGTGCGAAAATGGTCGGTAATGCTAGGCACGGCCGTAGCGACGATGTTCATGTCCACGCTGCTCAATATCAGGACAGCAGCCAGAGTGAGCATGAGGAGCCAGAATTTTGCGTCGCTTGGATACTCGGCTTCTCTACGCAAGCTGGCACGATCGGATATCGCGTCGAAGGTGGTTGCAGGCCTGCCTGTAGAACCGGCAATCTCATTACTTATTACATCGTTCGAAACCCAGCTCGCCGCGTGCTGTTCGTCGGGGTGGACTTCTGTCATTGACGACGCCATTCTTGAGGGTGCAAGTCCGTCAATAGATTCAAATCCCCTAAACAAGCATTGCGTTCAAATGCATGGGAGTTGGCGATGATTGGTAACAGCCCCTGACTAACTAAACCGGGACTCGGAGTTGGCATAGATAAATCACGTGCGTACAGATCGAAGTACGCTCTCTATATTACATGGGGCTATATAGACCCAATTTGACGAACTCGTATATGTAGTAATGACAGATTTTCTGGTGAGAAAACGGGTTTATGAGTTGGCACATAGATCTACATTGCTGTCGGTATAATGTTCCCTTCAGTACTCATTTCGATGGATGGCTGTGAATGACAGGCTACGTTACGCTGTGTTGAATCAAGCCGATCGCGTTAGAAGGTTCGTCCTTGTCAACGGGATGACGGACCATCGATCTACCGGGAGTCACTGTTCATGACTGGTCCTCCCATCGATCTGTTCCAAAAACTGCAACTGCCTGAATCACTCAAGCTATTAGTCGGTGGTTGCTGCACAGAGTGAGCCTAACAGTTCAGGTTGGTTGAGAAGATGATTCCTTTCGCTGCCTTATTCCCTCATCTGGTTAGAGCGATCTGGCCTCGTGTTGCTATATCAACTCGCCTATTCCCTACGTATGCGGATGCCCACAAGAGCCAATAGACACTGCAACCAGCATTGCAGGTAGGGGTCATCGCGCCACTGTCATAACCGCCAGGGCCTTATTTCATCATCTTGCCGAAGAGCGTCATCAGGTGCCGCTGTCAGGTCTTCGATTGCCCGGATCATTGGCTGCGGGTTGTGGTACCATCTTGGTTTCAGAAGACGATGATATCATAGGGGGATGGAGCGTCCCGTGGCGACCTTTGATAGTGAATACATGTGCGGCGTACCTTAATTATATAAAGTACATTCCATCACAACAGTTGGGGATTATTTCTGTCTATCTGCAAGATTAGTTTGATTCAAACCTATATTTTTCGTTAATTTGAGAAATCTCTTTTTTCCAGAATCTTCCCACTGAAGGCTAGCTTGATCGCGGATATTTGAAACCATGTCTTCTGGCGACGATAACAAGAACAACCGTAAGTGTCCATCAACATCTGCACCTACTGTTCTTTATGTGATATTCTCCCCCTTGTCTGTGCTTTGACTAAACTAGTCGATCGCGTGCTTGAAGTCCTCGCACCCCTGGGTACCGAATCCCGATATACATCGATGCCATTGCCCAACTGTTGCTAACACGTAAGTATATAGCCAACCTCGTCGGAGGTCTCGGCGATACACTAGGAAAGACTGTGGGAGGACTCGGCGACACCGTCGGAAGCACTGTGGGCGGACTCGGTCAGACTGTTGGCGGCGCGACCCAAGGTTTGGGAAAGACTGTCGGCGGTGCCACTGAAGGCCTAGGCAATACAACCCGGGGCGTCGGACAGTCAACGGGAGACATCCTCAGCAGCATCAATGGCGACAGATCTGGTGCAAATGCTGAGCGGAAGTAAACATGGCGGCGAGGTCCGGTTGACTATGATATGACTTGATGACTGCTCTTTGTATTGGGCTTGACGGATGTTGATTCTTGGTTCGCTCAATTGGGTATGGCTTATAATGGCTGATTCGACTGTAACTAAATGAATTGCGTGTTTGCAGGACAAATTGACTTTCTGATAATGGAAAAAGCACAAAGCATGAAGCGTAAACTTGAAACTCGCATGAACGCGATCGGAACCGAGCGGGAGGGTGTTCCGAGCTATCTGCCGCTCGGATTCCTATTCCACTAGGAGAATCTCGCTCCGCTTCGGAGGGCGGAGCTTTCCGCGGGGAGCTCCCCGTTGAATCTAACGTAGATGTCGTTAACAAATTCACTTTTAGCAAATATCAAGGATTCGGGTGAGCATTACGTCGGCTTGGGAAGCCGTCAACCATAGCCGCAATCGGCCAACTGTATCCACTATATCTTTCATGGCGATGGACTGACAGGCTCAGAGTGGAGAGAGTAAAGTACTTTCGTAGCAGTCAAATTCAGGGAGACTTGTGTTCCAAAGAATGTGGGGGAATATCTTTGCTAACATTATTACTTTACTTTCCATAACATAGTTACCTCCATCTTTCTATTTCATTATATAACTAAGTTAGGTAACAGAAAACAAACAACAGCTACAAGTATCTCGTCACCTGATTAGGAAGGTTAAACTAAGTCGCCTTCCTCTTGCGGAATATTGAAAAAATCGAAGTCACCCATTTTCCAAAAGCGGCAAGAATTACGCCCGGATAGCGTTTCCAAGATGGGGATTGCGGAAGGTCCAGACGGCCTACCAATCCTGAGCACTAGTTAGTAGTGTCTGCAGGGCTGGCGGTCTGCAGAAGGACAGAGAAATGTCTGGCCAGGTCCATTGACTAAGATTGTTTAATTGACTAACTAGTTATCAGACCACAACAACTAAGTATTAACGAAGTAACTAGCGGATAATCTAACCTCGAATCTTAGCGCATCTTGCAGATTGTCAGTAGCTTTCCATGCCCACCTCGGGCCGTTTCAGTGCTCGTCTACTCTGTAGTTGGTAACGCGTTGAGGATCTCCGCGCACACCACACCACACCAGTTATATTAATGAACTATCTAAAATATAGTTATCCTCCACATTGTCCTCAACATATGACTTGATATAGTCAAATCCCATTCAGTACAGGAGAAACGCGGGGAAATCTAAATTTGATTGGGATTCTGACATCGTGATGGTGCTGATTGGTGGACACCCCTGGCGGATTTGGGTGCAATTGTGCGGGGTAAATTAGCGTATCGGAAAGCTCCTTTGGGTGAATTTGTTTGTTGTTGTGCTTCCGAGAAAAGTCAATGTGCATATAGATCCCTGAGTACATTTCCATGCTGTCACAACAATTGGGATAGCTTCAGGTCATTATAGGTTCTTCTTAGTGAGCTAGACTACCAATTCATCAGGGTCAATAGTGCTAGTAGTACCTGAACCGGCGGGAGAATCGGACAGGCCAGCGGGACTGATCGAGGCAGGCGATTCCGTGGAACCACCGCGTTGACCTTCCCCAGCATCATTATTGGCTGCTGCGGGACGGGGCTCCCCATCTGCCTCCCTCGGCGACGAGCCACCCGTCTTCAAATCTTTCAATGGATCGCCTGGTCTTTTCCTTATAACCCGTTCTTCCCTTGCCGCTTTTCTTCAGTTCTTGCAAATCCTCCTTCTTCCATTGATATCTAGCTCCGTGGTCTTTTCTCTTCCTCACATTGCACCCAAGGACTTCATTGTCCCCATCAACGGACTACTAGCTCTCCATATCTACTCAAACCCCGCATTCAGCTATCTTAGCCCGCCGGACAACACCTTGTCTATTATTCCAATCTACTACGCTTCCGATACTCCCAATCACCTCACAACACAAACCGTCACCATGGGCAAGGACGACCAACCCAGTATGTCTTTATCTCCCTGGCTTCTCCTTTTTCAAGCGTGAAACGGAAGACTAACTCTGAGCTGTCTTGCAGAGACCTACCGCTACAATGAGACCCCCATCTACACTACCTCCAATGGCTGCCCAGTATGCTACACCGACGTCAGATTGGTCCAGTGAGGGATATAAACTGACACTATTCAGGTCATGGACCCCCAGGCTGCTCAGCGCGTTGGCCGCAACGGACCTCTTCTGCTTCAAGACTTCCACCTGATCGACCTCCTCGCACACTTCGACAGAGAGAGAATCCCAGAGCGGGTTGTTCACGCCAAGGGTGCTGGCGCCTTTGGTGAATTCGAGGTCACCGATGACATCAGCGACATCACCGTCATCGACATGCTCAAGGGCGTTGGCAAGAAGACCAAGCTGTTCACTCGCTTCTCCACCGTCGGTGGTGAGAAAGGCTCTGCGGACAGCGCGCGTGACCCTCGTGGTTTTGCTGTCAAGTTCTACACTGAAGAGGGCAACTGGGACTGGGTCTTCAACAACACCCCTGTCTTCTTCCTCCGTGACCCCGCCAAGTTCCCCATCTTCATTCACACCCAGAAGCGCAACCCCCAGACCAACCTCAAGGATGCCACCATGTTCTGGGACTACCTTTCCACCCACCAGGAGGCCGTCCACCAGGTCATGCACCTCTTCAGTGACCGTGGTACGCCTTACTCCTACCGCCACATGAACGGCTACTCCGGCCACACTTACAAGTGGATCAAGCCCGACGGCACCTTCAACTACGTCCAGATTCACCTCAAGACCGACCAGGGTAACAAGACGTTCAACAACGAGGAGGCCACTCGCCTGGCGTCTGAGAACCCCGACTGGCACACCCAGGACCTATTCGATGCGATTTCGCGGGGCGAGAACCCCTCATGGACCTGCTATGTTCAGGTTCTGAGCCCGGAGCAGGCCGAGAAGTTCCGCTGGAGTGTCTTTGACCTGACCAAGGTCTGGCCTCAGAGTGAGGTGCCTCTGCGCCGCTTCGGCAAGCTCACCCTCAACAAGAACCCCGAGAACTACTTCGCCGAGGTTGAGCAGGCCGCTTTCTCTCCTTCGCACATGGTTCCCGGCGTAGAGCCCTCTGCCGACCCAGTCCTGCAGTCCCGCCTCTTCTCCTACCCCGATACCCACCGCCACCGTCTGAGCGGCAACTACGAGCAGATCCCCGTCAACTGCCCGCTCCGCTCGTTCAGCCCCTGGCACCGTGATGGCTACATGAACGTGCACGGCAACTACGGCGCCAACCCCAACTACCCCTCTACCTTCCGTCCTCTCCGCTACCAACCCGTGAAGGCTAGCCAGGAGCACGAGAAGTGGGCCGGCTCCGTTGTTGTTGAGCAGCTGCCCGTCACCGATGAGGATTTCGTCCAGGCCAACGGCCTTTGGCAGGTTCTGGGCCGCCAGCCCGGCCAGCAGGATAACTTCGTCCACAACGTCGCCGGTCATCTGTGCGCCGCCCACGAGCGTGTTCGCAAGGCCACCTACGGCATGTTCCGTCGTGTGAACCCTGATTTGGGTGCACGCATCGAGAAGGCTACTGAGGCCAAGGCTGACCACTCCAAGTCTGCTCGTCTGTAAACTAGAATTTGTCTCGTTGTCTTAGCATTGTCCCTTGATTCACGCACGAATTCATCATTTAATGATGAAACGTTAGATAGATATGATACCTATGTACTCTGAAACTCAAGCTTCATTCTCTCATGCTTGTCTTGATATAGTCACGAATGCCAATGATATATCATCATGAAGGCTGTGTCTGACCAGACTTAACCTTCGTATATTCGCTCGGTAGGGTTGCAGGCGAAACAAACTCCAAGCTAGGCGATGATCACTCATCGCCCAGGCGGTGACAAGACGCATCGGGAATCCCGATTGCGGAGAAAGGGTGACTGCCACACGTGATTGGCGCGTGACGTCCGCCGCTTTTGGGTTTCTCCGACGCTTACTCCGCCGCGCAATCATGAGCCACTAACTATTGATTGTTGACTTCACTCTCCTCTTATTGCAGTTCTGACGTTCTTTGAAGCCTACCCTGCGAGGCATTTGCTCATGATGTGTGGCTCGGACTACTAATATCAACCTGATCTAGTTCTTGTCCTCTCCCCCTGACCCGTCCGTTCGGTTGGGGTTGCCAGATTAAAGTTCCAGGTGTCATCTATACGCACCAGCCCCATACTTACTGCATTCGTATGAGCCGATCATATGAGCAGCTAAAAGTCGAACATTTGTCGGACTGATACCCCTTTGTTCCTCTTTCTAATATAACCATGCCTGCCAATCCTGCCGATGATGGCGCTGCAAAACCGCGCCTACACACGGCCCGCTCGTTCCCAAGGATGGACACTCCCGAGACGAGCCCTTTCGTTCGTTCCAGAGCCAAGACTGTGCAGTCCGTGGCAATACCAGAGTCGGTGGATGCCGAGGCACTCCCGTTACCATTGCCCACGGCTGAGGACGACCGCAATAGCAGCCCTGACCTGTTCGAGAAACCAGACTCTGCCGACTTGGGCTACGGCGACGATGCGCAGCAGGGTGAGGAGACCTCGGTGCTCTCTCGGGGTAGTTTGGGTCACACGGAGGAACTGCCGATAGAGCTCGCAAGTATGACAGACAGGTACAGAAGGGCTCTCATACTCTTACTACTCGTTGATGGGTTGCTGATTCCGTCACTGGCAGATTTGTCCACTCTCTTACTGCCAAGGTACACTCTTCTCCTCCCACAATCGAGAAAGTATCGAGTCGGTTTCAAGAATTTTACGTTCGAGCGGAATCACACATAGCTACTCATATCTCTGCTCTTGCGTCCCGGATAAATCGTGACCCTTCCCCCTACCGTGCCACGCAGGGCAAGTCTAGTAATACAGGTTCGGATGGCCGTCAAATGTTGACAGCATCAGAAGTAACGGAGAGGAGGATTGCACGGAAACACCTTGCAACCAAGCGTGTTGCTCTGGAAGAAGCTGTGGAACGGAGAGCTTGTGAGACTATCTACGACAAGCTATGGAGGCATAAAAGCACATTGGATGAAATCAGGGACGAGAAATTGCGCTCAAAGACCGCGGCTCTCTCTGTAGTTGGCATTAACCTAAAGGATCTTGGTGTCGATATCGACCTAGGTGCTATTGATGAAGAGAAGCAAAAAGAAGCAGACGAATGCCTTTCTGCTGCACGAGACTGCCTGGCAAAGATGAACGATGACAAGTATCCTTTGGGCAAACTTCAACAACTTGCCGCTGCGCACAAGGCAATAGTTGACGCTTTGACTAAGCTCCTGCCGTCGTCTTCTTCCGCCGATGAGATACTACCCACTCTGATCTATTCCTTGATCACTTGCCCCCCTGAGGGAATCAACGTTATAAGCAATCTACAATTTATCCAACGGTTTAGGTCGTCGAATAAGATAGACGGCGAAACCGCATATTGCTTGACTAACCTGGAAGCGGCTATTAGCTTCCTTGAGAATGTAGATCTGTCCGAATTGCGCGGCGAAGATGCCTTTGAAGGCCAGACCAAGGCGTCCAATGATGATTCAACCGCGGCCGGAAAAACCGACTCTCTTCCGTCTCCTACCACCACCAAGGAAGCAGCAGTATCGTCGGTTACACCAGTGACAGCCTCACCTGAACTCTCGAAGCCAGTTGGGCAAGAAGCTTCGGATAGCTTGCCCAGACCTCAGTCATCGGCGAGCACCCAACAACGGCGGCTGAACAACCTCTTCCAGCCACCTGCCAAGGTGCTCGGCGCTGCTAACGATGCTGTTCGTAACACTGCTGACCAGGGGCTCAAGAACATTGGAGCATCCTTGGACAGCAGCTTCAATTTCCTGTTTGGCCGCCTTAAAGAGTTGCAGTCCAACCAGTTCCCTGTTAAAGATGGGAATCCAGTCCTGCCGAAGACGTTGGCAGATGCTCGACGTCTGGTCACCAACCCTATATCTGCGGAACATAGCTTGAATCACGACGAGAACGCAGGAAGAGAACCTCGTCCTGCTGATCGTCCTCAATTGAGGCGCATCGGATCGAAAGCGGAGGATACATTCCTGGGGCTGGTCAGCGGCCAGAGAACACCACGTGACCGGAGTGTCGAGAGCGTTCGGACTCAGGGCAGCTCCAGGAAAACAACTATCTCTCAGGGACCCCAGAAAGAAGAACCCCAGGCTTCTCCTGCGAGCACGATCTCGCAGGCACCTACGCCGCTTGAATCGGTGCGGAGCTTTGGAAACACCCTCAATCCACTCAACCACATCCCCGGTATGATCCGCAACTTTGGACGTGGTGCCCCTGGAACTCCTGACACTCCTGGTCCCATGCCGTCACCCAATACTCCCACTGAAAGAATAAGGGCTTCGATTCTCTCACGCGAGACATCTTCATCGAACGTGTCCAGTGCTCCACCCCGGGTAGAGCGGGTTGACCCTCCTATTCAGCGTTTTCTCCAGATGCAAAACGCCAATGAGCTTACAATCGCCGACGTATCTGTTCTGCTCGATGACTACAAGCGCCTTGCAGCAGCGCTATCGAAATAGAACCCCTCAACGCGGCTAAAGTCCGTCACTCTTTTCCCTTACCATTTTCCTTTCCTTAAGCATATGATTCCCACTTGGTTGTTCATACTATTTCCTTTCTCGTTGTATTCATTGTTCTCTTCATGGCGAATCCGCGTTTCATGCTTTTTTGTATGTGTTATTTCACTGAGAATGTAGACCACTGCTGGAGTTCAGTGTTTTCAAGGGTCCAAGTTCAGTCAGGTTCTTGCATTTGCAGCCGTTTGGGTCAAAGGCATAGCTAGCAGTGCTAGTGTTTAATCTGAAATGCAATTATTATTTCGAAAGCAATGGAGTCTATAGTAGGTATATATATGCGGGGTATAATTATATCGCTAATTGATAGGAGGATAATTCAACACCCTGGGCCATACACAATAAACGCAATAACTAACATGGTATAAGTAGGCTGGTCATCCTCACGTAAGCTCTATCATGAAACCTTGAATATCCCGAGAAAAGCAACAAGCAGATACAGTCTGAACCCAGCACCAAATCCACGACAACAATGATGAACAGCAAGAAAAGCAAGAAAAGAAGAACAGTAGAGGGTAAATTGCTAGTCATGCCCGCACGCACGCTGCATCGCCACATGCCACAACCGCCATAAGAAAAAGTTTGGTAAAGAAACATATAAGGGCGCGTAAAACCTTCTCGAAGAAGACCTCATAAATTATAATATGCAACACATCTCATCTCATCCGTGTATAATTTATATCAAGTCAAGGCGTCCTTCCTCTCAACACCTCCGCCCCTCCACTCCTCATCTCCTCCAGCTTCCTCGTCAAATCAAGAGACTCCTCCTCAACGACCTCGTTTCTACGAGCAATTTCCGCCTCGAACAACGCCGCCGTTTTCCGTCGCGCATGGCGCAGATCTTTCATCTTGGAGAGGGCGTCGCTGAATTGCTCGATTAGGAGATCGCCGTAATCTTCCCATCCATTTATCGTGAGGCTGGCAAAGAAGTCGCGGCGTTCTTTGTCTTCTGAATTCATTAGGAAGTCCATTTTTTCTTCCGAGGTGGCGTCCGGGCCTGGGGTGGGCGCCGGAGTGGTGGTGGATTTGACGGGTGCACCTGCTGTTGCGGTGGGGGTGTGGTCGAAGGGTTCGGATTGGAGGTCCTTGAAGGATTTCTGGCGGAGGATTTCGGGCGGGTAGTCTGATTCGAGGAGTCGTCTTTTGTTCTTGTTGTTGATGTGCGTGATGGTGGTGCTTTTGCTGGGTTGGAAGTCGGGGTCGGAGACGATGCGTTGGACGGAGTTGCGGCGCGCGAATGGATCGTTAATTGGGTCGTTGTCGTCGTCGTCGACGTCCAGGTCGTCAATGTTGGTCATGTCAAAGGTGGTGAGGGGTGGTAGGCTGTCACGGCTGGTGCTGAAGAGGTGATTGTCGTCGGAACTGTGGCGATGGTGCTGGTGGTTGGTGGTGCTGGTGATCACTCCAGGTTCTTTGCCGGGTTGGGGTCGTGGTCCGGAAGTCTGACGAGTAGGGGTTATGTCCAATTGTTCTAGGAGGGAGGGCTTGGGTGGACTGAATCGTGTTCGTGGGGTTGCTGTCATGCTGCGTGGCAGTGTGACTTTCCTGTTGGGTAGAGCCTGTTTTGAGAGCCTGGCGTCGGATGTAGATTGCCGGAGAGGAGGAGCAGCACTCTTTGATGGTTCTGGGTATGCTTGTGGCTCAGGATTCGGATACGATCTTCTGCTGGCACTCCAGAAGCTCTGTAGTCGTTTGCTCAACGGTTCTTCGGTGGAGGTTCTGTATCTGCGGGCGTAGTTTCCGTCCTCAGTCGTATCAGATCGTTCATCATCTCCAGCCATTGAGGTCAATTGACTCGCATCATCGGCATCTTCTGAATTGAGACCAGCTGATTTCATGGTTTTGTCTCCGATATTCTCGTACCACTTGCCATCATAGGCACGGCGTGGCAATCGAGACGAATGCAGTGGCCTCTCATCCACTTCTGGCGCTGCATCCTGATACTGAGGAATTGTGGCGGGTCGTAATTGGAATTGAAGCGGAGCATCCTCTGCGCCCATGACACTTGTCGCAGCAATAGTCGACTCGTCGATGCCTTCCACATCGGTGTCAAACATGTCTCTATGCACGCCATTTTCTGCTGGCGCCTGAGGCATCTGCTCGCTAAATGCCGGTGTTGAATAATGTTGCAGGGGAATTGATTTGTTGATTGGCAGGGGCACTGGCGCCACCAGATTTGTTGGAGGGACGTCAACCCTTGCTTGTGCGGCTAGAGCCTGCCGTGACTGGTTTGAGGCCTCAGTTGTGCGTGGGCGAGGCTGACCGGCCTCTTTTGAATGCACATAATCGCCCACTCCCATGGTTACCTGAGTCTGAGCGGGGTGAGTAGAAGGAAGAGCAGTATTTAACAAACAGCAAATGGGGATGAAGCTGATAGTTGTGCCAAAATGGCTGTGAATGATATGCAAATTACAATTGTTATCTAGAACGAGTGGGTCCGGGCATGGTTGTGAGGTTATTGAATCGCTGGTGCTGAGAGGAGGTCGAAATTGGCAAACGCGTTGATTCTTCAGGCACACGCGAGGCATCCACACGAGGTCACGTGTGACCGATGGGCATCAATACTGCCAATTTCATCTAGTTCTCGAAATTGAGCTAAAAGACGAGAGAATTGATTATTACTTAATTTCATGTTTAAGTGTGTGTAGGTACAAATACATGTATACATCCTCGCTTGATCATGTCTCATTAATCTGCATACCCAAATGAAGCGTCATCATCTATATGCAAGTCTCCAAACGTAGAGGTGAACCCCTTGCCACGCTGTTTGGCTTTATCAAAGTAATCCTGCGATTTCTGAAGCTCGTATTCCTTTCTCTCAACCGCAAGCCGGCGTTCTCGCCGTTCTTGAAGCGAGTCTTGAAGATCTTCAGCGTATGACGAGCCGGTCTCGTCGGAATCATAGTCGTCCATGTCTTCCTCTGCCCGCGCATATGGTAGTGATGAAACGAAGAGATCAGCAACCCAGAGGGATATCATTCCGCGGAGCTCCAGCAGCTCAGGGGAGTCGGAGTACGGAGGAGATCCAAGAATCTCGTCCATTCTGGCTGCGATCTTCTGGGCCTGTTCCAGCTCACTCTTCCTAACGCTGGCAATCATCGCATGCGTCTTCTGTCGTGAGCTAGCGTGGTGTTGCAGATCGGCTGTAGCATCTTCTTCTTCCGAATCGTCAGGGGAAGCACCATGGGCGTCCCAGATTTTCTGCCGAGACACGTTGCTCTCCTCTTGGGTGACATACACCCATAGTCCAAACATGGCAGGGTAAAAGTGTAAAGAGCTTACAGCATCAGGTGCCGCTTTTCGGTATGGATGCTGAATTATGAGGGTCTCGTAATACTGCTTGGCCTTTTCAAAACCTTGCCTTGTGAACAATAACCTGGAAGGTGGTGTCTCAAACGGCCCTGCATCGCTTTCCTGCGTATTATCAGGAGCCTTGTCTGAAACCTGACAGTCACGTCGGAGCAGAATTTCTGCACCAATCCCCCATCTTCCTTCGGTGCGAGCGTCGATTGGGGCGCCTCCAATTTCTTCACGGAGAATTAACCCCCACGCCCTGCCCGCTCGAACGAAGTCTTTCTGAAGGAGGCAACGGTGCAAAATGGAAGATAGCACGGACAGATGCTGAAGACGAAGGTTCCCTAGATAAGCTGCAGACTGAGGCGGATATATCGGAGATGGCATTGAAGTCAACTCTTTCAGGACCCTATTTTGTGTTTGCCGGCGGGTTGGTTGATCTTTAGCCGGGGCATGTGGAAAATTGCCCCCGGGTAATTCCTGATCGAAGGAGAGACCAGCAATGCGATATTGTTGCGCTTCATCCGGGGAAAGTGTGAGTGACGGACCAGGAGCTGCCTCTGATGCCGCATCCGTCGTGTCGCCATCGACATCGTCATCATTGTCCCCCCAGTCGTTGAGATCCTTCTTGCGCTTCTTACGCTCGTACTGAGCCACGCGCACACTGGGAGGTTGTTGCCATGGGGTAAGAGGCAAAGAAAAGACCGACGATGTAGGAACAGATGCCATAGAGGCACGGATGATTAAGATGCCGACCGGCTATTCCAAAAGAGGAGGACGATGAAGGTACGGGGAGGTCCCGTGGGCCTTGACAGCAAAGATCACCGCATGAAAGGTTATGGGGACGAGTGGCTTGGGCGTATTCACTGTCTTGTTTATAGGAATGACACCCACACGTACTTCATCACTATGTATCACTGACGATCATCGATCGAAAAGGATGGGTAGAAATCGGAAGTAGAGAAGGCCCGCAGTACATGTCCAGAGGAGTCCAAAAATGGGAGCAGATGCAGAAAGACACCTGAGGCAATCAATTCACGGCTTGCTGTCCAATCAGCGGTGCCAGAAATCATGCCGCCTTGATCACGTTGGGCGCTAGTCCATTAGTAGATAACACTAGATCGGATCCAGGAAGACGAAACCGCCGAAACCGCCGGGCCGCTAAGCCGTTTCAAGGACATTCGGAGCCACGGGCAAGATCGCCTTAAAGATTCAACCCAATTAGAAGCCAATGTGCAAGACCCCCGTAAAGGGACTAGGCCCAGATGGGACGGACTGTAGGTCAAGTAAGCAAAACCAAGCCAAGCCGAAACCAAACCCAAAACCGCCCGACCAGCAGCCAAACCGACACCAAACTGTTATCATTCATCATCTCCTCTCCATCATCGTCATCTCCTCATCCTCGGGGCACTCCCTTCGTGCTCCATCATCTCTCAGAGGCCCCCAGGGCTTCTCTTCACTTCGATTCTCTTTCATCCTTGCTTTCGTGTTCATCGGTGGACAACTGTCTCGCCAACAACTCCCATACTTACCCGGCTTTAAGCTGCAATAACTACGATAGCCTCCGGTTGAGTCGTGGGGTCGCTCCCCCCCGAATGTCGTACGGCGTTTAATCCCACCACACGTCCTTCCCTTTGTGGCTCCTTTTAAAAGAAATCGGCACCTCCTGGCTGGCCTCCAGATAGCTTCCCACGACTTCTAGGACCTTCTTAGCCGGGGAAATTGCTTCTCTTCACCCTGCCGACCTCCCCGTTTCCGCCTTTGCCCAACGCTCGTTCGCAGCCGCCTGGACTCCGGACGGCCTACCACACGGTGCGATCAGGCACGTTCACTTCCCAACGCCCGCCCGCAGTAATACATCTGGACCTTGAATTGTGAACCGAGAACACTAGTCTTGCTGAAGGATTGAATTTATGCCATTTCACTGAAGACTGCCCAATGGTACGTACTGCCTGAAACTACCAGTGCCGATTCCAGGGTCCTCAGGAGTCGGGATCCTTCTTTGTGGCGTTGCCTGAGGATATTACCTGCGAGAGCTGTCTTATCGGCCACCACTTCACCATTTGTCCCTAGTCGCGATTTCCCTACCTTCGCTTCTGCCCATCGGAACGTGCCTGAAGTGAGTCACTGCTGTGTCTGCCATCTTACTAATGCTGGTTGCACCTTTAGTCATCCACCTTTCGATGGCAATAGGCGGCTTATAGACTCCCATCGCCACGTCCTTGTGTTATTGTTACTATGGGACAGTCTTCCTCTACGCAACGAAATCGTCGTCACAGTACCCCACCAGAACACTTCCCTACTTTTCACGCGATCCGTGTCCGCCGAAATAGGGATGAAGCAATGAATAACAGCTATAACACGGAGCAGACTGGGGATTACCAGCCCCGGTCAGGAACAGAGACAGCAGACCATGACAACACCCCAACGGCTTCAGGAGTTCCCGTCCAACCCGATCCTTCTGCCGAGATATGGCATCCTAATATTTCCGGTGACGAACAACGACATATGAGGACGATACAAGAGGAGAACGACACACAATATGAGCCAGGCCAGCGGGAATATCGATCGGCTATCTTTGCCCGAATGGCTGCAAGAAGACAGTCAACCATGTCACGATTGGGCTCCAGGATCCTTCCTAACTCAGTGATCCGTGGCTTGCTCAGCAGTGAAGAAGAAACACCGGCAGAAGGTCACGCCCATCGCCATGGTATCGTGTCAAGATCGATTCCAAGATCGGAAACCACGCATAGCAACGCTCGTTTCAGTCCGTTCAGCTCCCTCAGTTCGAGAAGCGTCTCTAGGCGACGCTCCTTACGTGGACCTTACTTCATCCCCCGCAATGACCCGACACTCTCGTCAGATCCCGCTCGTTCCGGCTCGTTCCTCGATCCTACCGCAGAGATTACTCCAGAACCTACACGAAGCTCATGGCGCCGCAGTGCTCGGCTGCATCGTGTCCGAAACTCCCTGTCAGGGCCCATTGGCCACATGTTCGGCCAATCGTTCCCGAACGCGTCGGCCCACGAATCAGGACCAATCCCACAGCCACCCCTGGACCCAGTGTCTAATGAGGACACCGACGGCTTTCTCCCTTATTCAAGGTCATTGGATAGCCAGATGGACTTCGATGAGCCCCATGAGCTTGATTCTGTGGAACCTGCTGTAGGCAGTACCCGTCCTACCTCACCCATGTCATCGCAATCCGCGCAAGGCCCACCTGGCTTGCGGCAATTCCCGGGATTGCTGCGAGCAAGACCGTCTCGAGCCATGCGTCGAGAGGAACAGACTCCCTTGTCGCGTGTTCTTCAACTGGCTGCTGCCGCCATTGCCGCTCAACTCTCTGGCACAGCTGGTCCAGTCATGCCCAATATCCAGGCTCTGGGCAATGATGGCCTTGATGGTTCGTTGGATAATTTCATACAAAGCTTACAGCACGCCACGTCCACCCAGACGGCTCCCAATGAAGGAGAGAGTGCGGCAGGTGATAATAGTCCACCGACTCCGGTCAACTTTCTCCGAGTCTTCCGCTTTGCCAATTCAGATAGTAATCGACCCGGCGGTCCATCGAATCGTCCAACGGCAAACGCTGAGAGTACCGACAGCAACGGCGGCGGGATGGATGTGGACAGCCCTGCTGATGGACCTGAGGGGCGTACTGTTACTCTTGTAGTAGTTGGAGTACGATCAGTTCCCTCTGGGAATGGACCTAGCGGCGATCAGCCAGGCAACCCAGGAACTGGACTGGATGCCTTGCTTCGCTTGCCGTTCCTAACGCCGGGAAATCTAACACGCAATCACGAGAATGGCCCTGGATTCCCACCACGTTCAGAAGGGCGGCCAAGACTACCACCTATCCGGTTCCAGGGAGACCAGCATCCTAACGGACTTCCCACGGGTAGTGACCCTTCTGCACAACAAGGAGGTCCCACCTCATTGCGGCGATTGTCTGACGCGGGCACTCGTGTTCCATTAGGCTCACTGTCTGCAGCCCCTTCGGTGCTTTCGGAAAGCCCTCCTGGTCCTCATCCTCCTCCTTCAACGCCAGCCGAGCCGGGATTATCGGCCGTGTCATCGAGCGCGTCTACTCCTAGTCGGAGACCCTCAACTGCTTCGGCCATGTCACCAAGCATCCTACCTCCGATTGACACCAACCGACCGATGCAGCCCACCGTTGAGCCTGCTGAAGACGGTATCCCGCTGAATACGCGCCAGCGACGTCGAAGTGACTCGGAATATGCGCGCCATCGTGACCTAGGGTCTGGGGCCGTCAGACGTAACGGCGTTGTAGAACCCGACAATGCTACACCACCCACAGGAAGAAGCTGGCTGATTTACGTTGTCGGAACCAACCTTTCGGAGAACCACCCTGCCTTTGCGACGCCAAGTCTATTCACTGATGTAAGATCCCAAAGCACACCCCTTCTCCCTCCCAATTTCTTTCTTTCCTTTTTGATACATATTGTGATGCGTATTGTGGCTAACGCGGTCTGTAGAACCCAACGTACGAAGACATGATTTTACTTTCATCTCTGCTTGGGCCTGTCAAGCCACCTGTTGCGACCCAGGAGGATCTCTCTACTGCCGGTGGACTGTTCCGCCTTGTAGAATATGCCGGGTCGCTGGTTGCAGAAGCTTTGGAAGGTGCTGGCGCCATCCAACTTCCCGAAGGCGAACGGTGCTTGATATGTCTCAGTGACTACGAGGCGGCAGAGGAGCTTCGGCAATTGAACAAATGCAAGCATCTTTTCCATCGGGATTGCATTGATCAGGTTCGTCCACATCTTTCCACGAAGGTTCTAGGATCTGACTGACTTTTCGCTAGTGGTTGACCACGGGTCGTAATTCATGCCCTCTTTGCCGAGGCCAGGGTGTAGGTGAGACGTCAAATAATCAATCCACCCCAGATGCACCTAGCGCAGCAGCAGCGTAATGATGTTTGCATGCGCCGCGTTAGTCATTTTCATTCGAATCATCATCTTTCTACATAAACTTGACTTATTTGAAGCTTAGCATGAAGCGTCTTATCTCATACCCTAACGAATGTCTTTTACTGGTTTATTTTCCGCTTTACGGATGGCAGGCACGGCGATTACTTTTTTCTTGTTTCTCTTACAGCAAGTGGTCTCTTCTGGTCATGGGCCATGGAAGATGGGTTCTCAAGGAAGGCAGTCTAGTAGCTGACGCGTGAAGCAATGTTAGAGTGGTGCAGGCATTTCTGTGGCCCACTGCAGTCTGCCATTATTACGGGGGCCTACTTGAGGGTTCATGGTATCTGCTTCCTGTGACACGGCTTTGGTCTTTTGAGTTTCTCATTTCCCGGTCTCATTTTTGTATTATTCCCCTCTCTGGTTGTGAGCTACGGCTCTTGGGCGATTGCGCATTGGCAGCAGGGGTTTCTGGGCCAGGCAGCCACGGCGGTAGCAGTTTGTCATAATACATACTAGTTGAATACAGCCTGTTATTGAAATTGAAATCTATCTATTCGTTGCTGTCTCCAGGATAAACGAGATAGTTATGAGCTTGGGCCAATGTTTCATAGCTGGCGGAGCGGAGCCCAACCCCGGCGAGAATCCCGCATCTCCGCCCCTCAGCTGACTCAGCCCACCGCAGTTGACCCTCCACTGGCTCATTACGCAGTTGGGGATGTGCTTCGAAGTCCGACTCTCGCAGGCCTAAACCCCCGCGCCATTGGTAAGACACATTGAGTGCCTGATGTGCGCGAATTCTACCCCTCACCGTGGGATCAATTGAGTCAAAGTTGCTGATCCTCTACAGCCAGGGAAAACTAAAGAAAACGAACCCACTCCAGAAAAATTTCCGACCTACCCCGCTACGAGAACAAAACACCACCGATCCTAGTCCCTCAATCCTTTTTCCAGAACTACGCATCCCTCCTCCTCCCAATCAAGTTGAAAAAGCAACAAAAGAAAAAGAAAGAAAAAAAATAAATAAAAGAAATGGCCGCCATGGACACACCAGTGCGCCTTACGGTTCTCATATCCGGCAATGGCTCCAACCTCCAAGCAGTGATAGACAAGATGCAACAGGGACAACTTTCGACGCAGATCGTGCGCGTCATTTCCAACCGCAAGGATGCGTATGGTCTCGAGCGGGCTCGACAGGCCAACATCCCCACGCAATACCACAACCTGGTGAAGTATAAGAAACAGCACCCTGCTACACCGGAGGGCATTCAGGCGGCGCGGGAAGAGTACGACGCTGAACTGGCCCGATTGGTCCTGGCTGATAAGCCGGAAATGGTGGCTTGTTTGGGATTCATGCATGTTTTGTCCCCGAGGTTCTTGGAGCCGTTGGAGGAAGCTAAGATTAATATCATTAATCTGCATCCGGCTTTGCCCGGGCAGTTTAATGGGGCGGTATGTTTATTTCTTGTTTCATTTCTTTTTTTTTTCTCTCTTACGTGCTTCTCCTTTCTTATCTCACGCCTCTTGGAATTTATCCGTGGACAAGAAGAGAAGAAGTCATGCTGACGTATTTCTGGGATGGGTGGGTGGAATAGAACGCTATTGACCGTGCGCATGCTGCTTGGTTGGAAGGGAAAATCGATAAGACGGGGGTTATGATCCATAAGGTCATCTCGGAGGTGGATATGGGACAGCCCATTTTGATCAGGGAAATTCCGTTTGTGAAGGGGGAGGATGAGGATCTGCATAAGTTTGAGCAGAAGGTGCATGAGGTTGAGTGGGGGGTGGTTATTGAGGGGGTGAAGCTTACGATTCAAGAGGTCAAGGAGAGCAGGTAAACTTTGATTGCTATTACGTGGGAGCTTGGGAGGATGTGGCTGGTGGATCGAGTCTTTTTTTTTCTTGGCTATGAGTGATGATTGTTACCAACGATTGGGATCAAAGATACCATATACTACTACTAAAAGTGGACCGAGGCATATAATGTCCGCTGGGTTCAGTTAATGAACACTAAACGCTTCTCCAGTGATGGACACGCGCTCTTCATACGAGAACGTTTGACATTCCCCATATGGTTGTTGGGACGGACTTTAACCTCTCTGGGAACCACCTTTGGATGAAGAGACTCACGATGAATGGCTAGACCTTCCGACGCCGTCTTCTTCTTTAATATAACGGTACTATGGTCCCGTATACTAGAGAGTAAGTAGTAGTACGTATTGAACACGCAGATACGAGAAGATCGAATGAGTGGCTCCCAATTTACGCCGGATTGCAAAGTCAACTGGCCCCCTCTTGCCAAGTGACTGCTGGCTAGTAAATCCCAGTCTAAGCCGGTTGAAGGCACGATCATACCTGATTGCTGGGATTGATTGGCGTGTTCGACCCCTGTACAGTGACTATATTAGTAGTCATGCTACCCAGTACAAATTAGTCCGAATCGTACTTTTGCTGGGCTGGCGTGGCTCCCTGCTGGTACACTAAGGCTGAAGGAGCACAGTAGTACGTTCCTTAAACGTTCCCTAACTGAAAGAGGCAGCTCAAATGGGCAGAAATAACTTTCCCAAGGCACTCGGGCAGAAGGGACAAGGCCTCAGGCTGCACAAAATCATGCGCTTGGGCCCAGCAAGACACACACCGGCAGCTCCCAAGCACTAGAACCAGAGTTCTCCAGCCTGTCCACCATCGAGATTGGCCCAACAAGTTGAAGATCGTCTGGTTGACGCCCCCAGAAGAGATTAAATCCTTAATCAAGGAAGGTCATGCCATTGCCTGGTCTCCGCCCTCCTGCTCTCCCCACTTTTCGATCCCTTCCTTTTCGTCTCCCCTCAAGGTTCCAGTGCCACTGATGCTAGTTTCAAAGTTGATTTCCTGTTTCACAGGGATACTTACTTGGCATGGGTGCTACAGACCATGCTTGGATGGCTTGCAAAGTTGATACCACTGGCCTGGACGACTCAGTAAATCGGAGCTTCAACATGTTTACAGACTATGAATGAATCCTCTAGTCCACAGTGCCTACACTCGACACAAGTTCACCTCTGATGAGTGATGGCCCTTTACAGCAGAGGCCTCCGACGGATGAAACCTTTCCCTCCCCTAATGCACTTCTCAGCTGATTTGAGGCGTTGATAGGCCAGCTTGAGGATCCAACGGCTGATGTGCATCACGGCTTTTCCGTCCCCCCGAAGACAAAGTGCTTTTGCTGTGGCCCTTGCTACTTGCTAGACTAAGTCTGTACCCACATACGCTATCTATGCTAGGGTAGCATCATAAGTGGGCTCGAGAAATAAAACGTCTATTATCCTGCGTTGGGAAGGTATGCGCGCCGGCTCCACTTGGATGACAATGATATTGTGGTAGAACAACGCTGGACGGATCATGGCTCGGCACTTCTGCTGGTGGCCACCATACTAGCTAGCAACGCGGATTTCTTTCCCTTGCCCTTACTAACCCCATTTGCAGCATAGCTTCACTGGAAACAGAATTAACTAGCGGCCCAATCCTTCGTGATACTTGGTTGACTTCCGGGCTGCGGCCCGGATCAGAGCACGTACTCGTATTCTTGAATTCTTCTGGTGGCTCATGCGTTTCTCGCTGCGCTGCTATGACTCTTGACCACTGGAAGGGCACGGAAGGGAAATATGGAAAATTAGCATCAATGTGATGATCTACACAATCTAGATCTACACCCCAGCAGCAATCATCAGGTGAAAGTCATCGCAATTCCCGGCCTTTCCCGTGATCTGATATCCGTCGTGCCCCATTAAAGACCCTGTTGAAGACGTTCACTGATCGATAACTTGTGTGTGAACGCCGCAAAACCAGCGATTATTCAGCGGAAATCCCGAGGGTGACTTCTGGTGGAGCTGTCTGCAATTACAAAGTATTGACTGATTGGGTCCTTGGGTCACTGGAGATCCCCGACTATGTTCCCCGAACACCAACTAGTAAATCCCCGGCACATGCCATTCAACATGGCCGTTGCTTCCTCCACTCTTTTTACTCTCGAAACCTTGTGCAGTCAGACTGAGTGCAGGCCTGGACTGGGCCAATAGCCGCTTATCGTTCAATATGCATACAAGACTGGATAAAGAAAAACACACGATAGTAGGGAAGATCACTCTATTCATAGTCATTGATCAACGAGAACATCCAAAATTATCCCAGAATGGAGAAAGAGAAGGATACTATGGCCTCTCTGTTTCGAAGAACTGCAGGGATCGTCCTGATGGACCGGATAGCCCAGATATTACCTGGCTTGCGCGGCCTATGAGCAGTCACCATATGGGCCTCATTTCCTTTAATCCCAGGTTGTTGATGGACTAGCCACACCTCTTCTCCACGGACGGAGCAGTCGGCCATCCGCATGTCCGTTTGCCAGCCGCCTGAGGCTCCGGCTCTTCCAGAAATGTCGGATTAATTTCCATTGCCACCGTGATTGGTGGTGTTGATGGTTGAAGGAAAAGATCAGGGCCGGATGCCACATGCCGGGTCAGCCAAGGAAAGGGGAACTGACCCTTTCTGGCACACTTTCAGAAGCAAACATACTGTCCACGTGGATACGCCCACATATTCTCCTGGCGCCTGCCTTCTTCGAGAAGTGTGCATTACTACCTTTGGTCCACAGTTCGTGGTGGTTACCTGTTTGATCATGGATATGGTGGATGGGGACCAACGTGCGACCGTCGGCACCAGGACTCAGCAAAACCTTACTTCTCTCTCTGCCACGTTTCCAGTAGCAAATCAAATCCAGGTACTGACCAGCACTGACAAGATGCTACTTCCTCTTCGTTCTTAACTCTCTCATTATATTTAATGGCTTTCATGTTTGCCTTTGAAAACAAGGGATCCTTGTCGACTTGCTCTAATTAGGGCAAATGTGGGCCGCGGCGATGCGTCGAAGTACGAGACGATGAAATTTGCTAGGGGGACCTACGGCTGAAACTAGGGCCGTCAAGAGTCGCCCAGTGCCGGCTAGATTGGTGGTCCCAGCTAGATCTGGGTGGACGGCGACCAGTCACCAGCGGAGGCCACTCAGCCTAATTCAGCTGTCAAACCCTCAGTGTCGATCAGGAACATCCGACTCAGCCGAATTCAATTTGCCTCCCAGCTGCAAGGCCACGCCGTCGCGGTGGCCATTTCTTGCGGACGACGACGACGCAAATATGGCCCATCAGTAGTCACCTTGGCGTACATTTTTAAAGTTCAATACTTCCCAACTTGCCTTGCTGGTAGCGCGACACCTTTCGTTGATGCCGTCCAGTTTGCCCCTGCTATAGTTCACCGCGGGTGCTATAACCCCATTTCCGGTGACAGACGGGGACCCCAGAGCTGGTTCAGAGCTTTTCCGAGTGTGTGGGTGAACGAACGTCTCGGCAAATGTTTCCCAGATCGGGTGGTGTCATTGGATAGGGGCAGTTTCAGATTAGCCGAGGGACATTCTGGCGGCTTCAAGTGGATCCCAGCTGGGGCTGGGCGGAGTCGCCCGTGGGAATGGGACGGCGTTAGTGGTTGCTGGCCCTTCAAAGAAGGTTTGACCGCATCCACTGTAATTGCAATGACTCTGAGGTGGAGGAACAAGAATGCAATGTTATGAACACTAATACTCTGCGAGTCCGTATAAATGTAAGCTAGCAACAATGCTGTGGTTTTTGGGCGTCTTAACGAGTCAAATCACCGCCGAATACTCGGGATTTGCGCAGGGATCGCTCTAGCACCATGCGCAGGCACTGGGTTCATGAAATGAAACGATCATGGCTGGCAAGTATGATGACCACCATGACTCGGAGATCGTTCACTCGGCTTTTTTACAGTGTGAAGGAGTCTCTCGGAGCCGGGCGGATCCACCCACCCATGGCTCCGGATGCACCCAGACTGCTGGCCTGATTCATGACGCTGATAATAGCCTGATACAGCCTCCGAGCAGAAGGCCGGGACTAGCTTCTACTTTATTTGAGACAATGCTCTAGCCTTTGTGATTGAGCGGACACCCACGGAACCATGGCTTCTACTCTCGTCGGGGAGGAGCCGGTGGCTGACGATGACGCCGTCTCCGCTTGGCGGGGAGGAAACTATTCCCTTGTCTTGTTGCTCAAGCCTCTTGGCAGGAGGATGAACTTTTGCTGGTCCTAATCTGATCCGTGGATAGTTCGGATAGGAGGGACAGTTGCGTGACGATGAGGCGGGCAATGTGGCGGAAGGACAGAGAATGATCTCATGGAGGGAGAAGGCATTCAGCTAGCCACCACCGGCCGGCCGTCTCGTACGGTTGTATACTACGGAATGTATCTTGTCGGCACCTTCCGAAACCCTGCTCTGTAATGGGGGATCGTAGGTCTGAGCAGTGGAAGAGGTCGGATTTTCCCAACAGACGCGGATAACCCATCGATAGGTCGTGCGTGAGAGGACGATCATCGAGATCCAACGCGGCCCACTGGAGAAGTAGCAGTAGATTAGTTAGTTAGTACTTAGTTGGTAACAGCAGGAGGAAGTTCAGGTTGATACTCCAACCGCCAGGCCACTAGGGAGGCTTGACTCCAAACTAGGCGGGCTTAATTAACGCCGGACAGACGAATAGGACAGAATTAAGGTGAGAACCACAGTGTTCTAGCGCTGGCGGGTCATCCAGAGAATAGAGGAGCAATGAAACTAAGGGGAAGGATGGGAAGTTAAAGTTGTGGTGCCCTTGATTGATTGCTTGGATTGCTCTTTGGATGCATTGCCTCTTCCGGTCAGCCCCATCCCCAATCCTCTCTCTTTCTCTGCCCACTTGACTCTTCTCTTTTTACATCCTTCGTCCTATTCCTCTCTCTCTCTCTTACTTTAGTTTTCCTCTTCTATTCTTTCCCCATTTCTCTCCCTTTCTCTCTCCTGGTTTATATTTCGTATTGTTCTGCTGCGTTGTTGGTGGCTCCTAATCGCTCCTCTCTCTATCTGCCTCTCCCTCCCCTCCCTTCTCTTTGTTTCCTGCAATCACCCGGGGACCAACTGTTTGCTACCAACTTTCCATCTCCATCAGCAGCGTTCCTCTGACATCAATATCCTCCTCCTGTTATTTCTCTCCTCCATCGTCTCCCTTTCAGTGCATGCTGGCTATGCGGATCGGGCCTCCCCGCCATCGGTGCCCGTTCATCTGGTGCTGAGCGACTGCAGTCGATGCCGGCCATCTCGACCCTCTTCCGCTTGGGTTCTTCGATGCGAATCACACCATGGCACCTCCATACTCCAGTTCCCAGGCCGCCTTGACCGGTTATGCTCCCTCATTCCTGTCGCTGCAGGACCAGAACCCTCCGCTCTCCGCCTACTCCATCCTGGGCACCGGTCAATACCCGGACAGTGTCGCATTCTGGCACAATCCATCCGCGCAACCCCAGCCGCCGCTACCTCCCGCCGCCGTCGCCGCCTCATATCCGTCCGTGCCCCCGAAGGCCCAGTCGCTCCTACAACCTACCTCCGATCAGAAGAAGCATAAGCGCACCCGCAGTGGCTGTTTCACTTGTCGATCCCGTCGGATCAAGTGCGACGAAGCACGTCCCATCTGCGACAGATGTCGGAAGGGCAACCGCGACTGCGTCTATCCATCAGCCACCTCCAGTGCTTCCAAGTCGGGAACCCGTAGCGTGTCCAAGCCCAGAGGGTCACTGTTGCGTGGGAATGAGTCTTCCGGTCACCCGGGATCCGAAGACTCCCGCGTCTTGGAGCCCATCGCCGACGAGGATGAAGATGGAACGAGTGTCGGGTCAAGCACCCGACTGTCCCCATCAGCCGCACCCACGCCAACCGCATGGTCCAAACCCAATCTGCCCAGAAGACAAAGTGGTCAGTCTCTGACGCATCAGGGTGGGAAGCATGCTGTTGCGACCGACTCGGGTAGTGCACGGATTGAGAACAGTACTTCGCCGTCCCCGTCCTCGGATACGTCATCTAGATACGACTCGCTAAGCGCTCGGTCGGCCAGCGTCGGTGTCACCCTGCCCGATCCATATGGATCCACTCTGCCTAGTATAGCACATTTGCCCGACGACCTGCGATTCTATCTCAACTACCACCAAGAATTCATCACATACCGTCATTATTTCTTAAAGCCGGTCAATGACCGGTTTGTCCACCAGAGTATCATTGAGCTGGCGTTGCAGTATGATCCCCTGTTATATGCCGTGGTGGGCTTTTCCGCGTATCATCATTGTGTTCAAAATAACAGTGGGAAACTTTACACCTTTCTGAAATATTACAACTTTGCGTTGAAGCTTCTGCGCAAATCCCTGGGCTCCGGTGAGCCGCATAATGAGGCGACGTTGATCACGGTGCTTGTGCTCACCACTTTCGAGGTAAGACTTCTTCAGCTGCTGATTTTGAATCTGCAACTGAACCATACTGACTCGCCAGGAATCTGTCGGGGACTGGGTCAACCTCATTGGCCATCACCAGGCGGCTCATGCCTTGGTGCGGGAGATTCTAACGCCAGAGTCTGCCAACGTGAACGAGCTCCACAGCAATATCTTCGTCTGGTACGCCCGATTCGACGTGGTAGCAGGAATATTGGCGGGAAATGAGACGATCCTAAGCCGTGATTGGTATGTTGCAAAAGAGGAGTATGATGCGCAGGAGGCCGCCCGCCATCCGAACGATGCAACGAAGCAATTGGCGCTGGCAAATTCGATCAACCGACGCTTTGGCTTGGAAATGGCATCGTTATATGCGAAATTGTCGCGCGGACTGATTCCAGTGAATGAGTTCATTATCCAAAACGAACTGCTGGGGCAGACATTGGAAAGGGTACGGGCCATTTTGGAATCGTTCAACGGCTCTGAGTATACCGTGCGAGAGTACCCCAATCGGGTCCCCTTGACCCAAGACGACATTGTGGATCCATATGTTCCCGGAGGAATGCACCACGGGCCCTTATGGGAAGTCAACATGACGTGGGTCGACTACTACTCCACCAAGGCCATGTACAAGTATCAGTCACTCCTTTCGGTGAAGCAATCCTCGGTGGAAGAACTACAAGCCCTCTCGGTGGAGCTGGTCCGGCTGATGGAGGCCGTTGATCGATGGCCGTTGAAGGAAAGCGGGTGCATCCTGGCGTTCAAGAACAGCATTGGGATGGCTGCTATGTTCTGTCCTCGCGACGAGCGGTACATCATGTGGGCGCGGAGGAAGTTCGCTCAGCTGGAGCAAAGCGGGTGAGTATTTGCAAGTAAGGGGTTTCTGGATATAGAAGCTAATCGTAGTCGATCAGATACGTTGTTGCGGCCACATTCCGGGCGGCGCTGGCAGCCTCGTGGCAGAAGCCCGAAGTCAATCGCTGGTGGTTGCCAGACGACGAGGGATACCCGAGCATCATCCGTGAGGTGCGAGCGATGACGGAAGAACGCACGAGCCACCCTCGAGATAACTTCCGCGAGGATGTCAGCCATATGAAGACGCTGTTCTGGAACATCAGCTTGGACGACACCTCCAGCGAGGGGAGTCCCGCTTCGGTGCATACGGAAGGCCGATCATGACAGCCTGCTGTACCACGGCAGGTGATGTTGCACAACAGATGCTTTGGCAGCATTGCCTCGTCCGTGCATAACGAAAGGAGTACATACATAGCACCGGATTTTCCATTTCCAAACCAACGATGATCCTTACCCTCCTCTACCCGGTCACGCATAGTCGCCATTACGCCTTAATGAATAATATCTGGTTGTCTGATGACCCAACCCACATTCGTTTGCCTCTCCCAAGGTGACATGCGTGACTGGAACGAAACGATACCCGGATACCAAAGGAGGATTGACCTGGAGCAGAGATTGGATAGAAGATCTGCCCTACTTATTCACGTACCTACATACATACCCATACTGGATCATATACATGCGCTAGATACCCAATATACGGTCTATCATACATACACAATCTATCATACAGAACAATATCCACACTTAAGAGCCAGTCCAAGCTCTACACAGTATTCCTAACTGCAGCTCTACCAGGCACCTCAACAGCCGGAACCACCGTTTCCAACCCTCCCCTTAACTCTCCATCCCCAATCCCAGTGCCATGAACCCCCATCTCCTCGCCCCATGGCAAAGCATCTACATCCACCTCCCACCCCAGCAGACACCTCAACACCACTCCAGCCCCGGCCTTACTCATCACCTCATTCATCTCCTTACACCGCTCATCACAACAGCACTCCAAACACCCCTGCGGCGTCACACACCCACACGCCTCGATCCGCCTCACAGCCCGTTCCAGCAACACATCCACAAACTCAAACGCCTTGGCCGCAATCCCCGACCCACACGCTCCCCCCTTCGCATCGTAGAACGTCAACCGCGCAGGCCGCTGTCTCGCCGGCGGATGCAGAATCTTCTGTACTTTCTTCTTATCTGCCCCTGTCTCTTGTACCGCCATTTGTAACTTCTTCCCCAACTCCTTCTTCGCCACCTTACATTCCGTGCGTACATCGCCGGGCGACGAGACCACAAACGTCGGCAACAGCGACAACATCGCGTGCTCGGCCGCATGTATCGCAGCAGCTATATTCAGGTTCCGCGATTGAAGAATCTCCAGAGCCACAGGCGGTATATCGATCCACATGCCCTTCGTATGGATATCAATGGGCGGATTATTGTCCACGGGAACGGCGTCGAGGATGCGGCCCCGTTTGTCGATCTTGAAGAATCCGTAGACGACCGCGTGGATGAGGATCGAGCCGAAGTAGGCTTTGCATATGGCAGCAGATGTGTTATTTTGCGGAGCCGGGGCTGTTGTTGTTGTTGATTCTGAGGATGATGAAGTAGGCGAACGTGTAGCTGTGGGTGTGGGTGTGGTGGAGGAAAGAAGACGAATATTCTCCGTCTCGATGGGATCGATATCAGTGTAATCACGTTGCTGGGTCGTATAGTCGACGTGGACGCGAGAGACGCGGGCGAAGAACATCGATGTGTTCAGTTCGTGAACCAGATACGTCTGTCCCTGGTGGAGGAAGATCCCTCCCTCGTAGATGGTGAAGAAGGCACGGGAGGCCTCGACTTCTTCGAGGACGGCGTTGCGGGCATTTGTGGTATCAATGACAGCGAAGTGCTGGTCCTCTGTGTCGCGGATAGCGATAGATCGGGACGGAGAGGGCAGGAAGCGCGGATGAGTGTGGTAGAGGGAGGGAAAGTACTTGTCGCGAAGGAGGCGGGTTGCGAGGAGGGAAGGGAGCTGGGGACCGAAGTATACTTCATCGACGTCTGGAGAGAGAGGTTTCTCGTAAGCAGCGCACTGGAGATGCGCTTCGAGGATGAGGTCGTTCGATAGATCGATTTGCAGCTCTGTGTTTGGTTTCGTGAACAGCTCGTCTGGATTGCGCATGTAATGCTGGTCTGTGGCGTAGCGGTCGCCGACGAGTATCGAGAGGGAATCCTTATTGCGGCGGCCGGCGCGGCCGCTCTGTTGGCGGAGGTTGGATATGGAGTAGGGAAAGCCCAGGGTGATGACTGCGTCGAGGGAGCCGATGTCGACGCCTAATTCTAGAGCATTGGTGGCTACGATGCCCAGGAGCCGGCCCTCGAACATGTCTTTTTCGATATTACGGCGGTCCTGCGGACTGTAGCCGCCGCGGTAGCCCATGACCATGTTGGCGATTTCGGGACGCTCGAGGGAGTGGAGTTCGGTGCGGACGGCTTGGAGGAGCACTTCGCAGAGCTTGCGGATGCGGCAGAAGGCGATGACGCGGGCGCCGCGGAGGATGAGTTGGGAGAAAAGGCGGGCGGTTTCGGACACGCTGTCGGCGCGGCCGGAGGATGGGTCGTTGGGGTCTTTGAAGGGGGTGTTCCAGCAGAGGAATTCCTTGCGTCCGGAGGGGGAGCCGTCGGAGTCGATGAGGTGGATCGATTGGGGGTCGACGCCGAAGATGGCGTGCATGTGTTGGGAAGGGTTTGCGACGGTGGCGGAGCAGGAGATGAACTGGACGGAGTGGTTGCCGACGGCGGCGCAGATGCGGCGGAGACGGCGCATGATGAAGGCGACGTGGGTGCCAAAGAGGCCGTTGTAGACGTGGAGCTCATCGACGACGACGAATTTGAGGTTCTGGAGGAAGGCGCGCCAGGCGGCTTCTTGGGGGAGGATGGTGATGTGCAGCATGTCTGGGTTGGTAAAGATGATGCGGGCTTCGTCGCGGATGAGGTTACGGTTGGACATGGGGGTGTCGCCGTCGAAGGTCTCGACTAGGGTGCCTTGGAGGCCGTCCATGAATTGGAGGAGTTCTTGCATGCTGCGGCGCTGGTCCTGGGCTAGGGCTTTGGTTGGGAAGATGTATAGGCCGCGGCTGGCGGGGTCCTGCTCGAGTTCGTGCAGCATGGGGACTTGGTAGATGAGGGATTTGCCGGAGCTGGTGGAGGTGGATACGATGACGTGGTGGCCGGCATGGAGGTGGTTGATGGCTTCTGCTTGGTGGGAGTAGAACTGTGTGATGTTCTTGGTGTTGTATAAGGCGTTAACTAGGTTCTGGGATAGGGGGAAGGTGAGTTCGCCGTAGATGGCTGGCTGGGGCTCGAAGACTCGGTGACCTTCGGGCACGATCTGTGCTGTGTACCAGTCCATCTGGCGAATCTCTTCCACGATTTCTGACATGGATTTGCGTTCTTTGGGGATTTGCTGTGGGAGAGTGGAGGATGCAGTGACGAGGGTATCCTCCTCCGGCGGTTGAGGAATCCAGGCGAGCTTTTCCGTCTCCAGTTTCTCAACTGGGTCGACGGCTTCGTCTTCGCACTGGACGAGAAAGGCGTCAATTGCATCAGTAAATTTGTTGTTTCGCTTCTCGATTAGACCGAGCATCTGCTTCTGGCTGTACACGGGCATCTTCAGATCCTCGTTCTTCATGCGCCGCACGGGGTTGGTGGGCTCCCCGGTCTGCGGATGTCTCACTTGTCTCTTCAGATCTCCGTCCAGCAGCTCGAAGAGGAGGGTCTTTGATGTGGACATGCCCGTATCACCCAGTGTATCCCTTCCATAGCCTAATTGCGTTGCTTCTCGCTCTCCAGTCGTCATGACCTCCAGCTTGGCTTCATCGACATACTCGAAGCGCACCGCGCGTGGGACGAGAACTTTCACCCGCGCAACATCCTCCACGGTCAGTTCTTGGCCTTGCATTTGCGCTTGGACCGCATTCTTGATGTTGTCAAAAGTGGTAGCAAAGTGCTTTCGCGTGCAGCAGAAGGTATAGACGAGGTTCAGGGCGCGGTGTGTCCGGGACAGGCTCTTGAATGCCTCAGGCCATGGTGCAGATGGAGTTCGCTTTGGCTGAGCGGATTTCCGTTTTCCTTTGCGAGGTTTCTCTGCGATGGAGCTGGCACTGGCACTGTCTTCCGTCTCTGGCGTCTCTGCCGGGGACTTCGAAGGGGGTTTGCGGCGTTGCCTTTTCTTCGGCGCTAGGTCCGTCGACGCGCTGTCTTTGGGTTGCTCGGGGGCATCTTGCTCCAGCTCCGGCTCAGCTTGGGCTCGTTTCCGGCCCGATGGGATATCTGCAGGGTCCGCTTGTGCTTTCGAGCCGGCCATAGTGACGCCCCATCGTGAACGCGTTCGGTTCGCAGTTCTGATATAGTCGAGGTGAAACAGGTTTCGGCTGGCGGCAGAAACGCGATGTCACGTGCAGCCAATATTACCCAAACGGGACGTCGGCCGATAGGCATTCACTTGTAGTACACAACAAGTCTAGTCGGACATGGTTAGTCAGGAATACTGGCCGGATGGCGCAATGGTAGCGCGTTTGTTTTCGGCACAAAAGGTTGCGCGTTCGAATCGCGTTCCGGTCGGATCTTCTTTTGCTATGTGACGTAGTTTCTTTTTTTTTTGCTTCTTGGTAGAAGGAGGGATTATTCTCCGAATGATATCTTGCAAATGTGACGCCATTATTGATGTAACTATTGTGAGTGTAACCGTTTCTATGGCGTATCAATGACTGCGATGCCACGGCATCCGAGCGTGGCTTGGTTTGCATGGAGACCAGTTATGGGCATTTGGACTGTCATTATTCAAGATGGCAACTAGATTACTGTTTCCCCAATAAGAACTACTGGTGAGACAGCGAACTACGGTTCCTCATAATGGAGCTCTGATCAAGTGTCAAATGTCAGGTTGGAGAGACTCTGTTTCAGTTACAGTTGGGGAACGGTTCGCGAGCTAATAATAACCCGTTTAGGGCTGTCAGGCGACGATCATAGCAGGTCTGTTATGCGGAATCCGGGGAAAAAAGGGTCCTGTTCTTGAGACCCTGAATGTCCTCACCTCCATCATCACTATCCATCTCGACCATCGTCTGTCCGATACTTACTCTGTTCTGGCCATCCCCTCCGAAACCATCCAACCCAAGCACCACGCTCCTTTGTCCCAAATATAGCACTTGACAGCTTCTCTTCGTTTGCGCCCAAAATGTCGCTCTTGGCCAGGCGTGCCAAGGGTCTCTGCCTCCCTTGGCGTCTCAGTCGGAGCCCCTGAAAAATTCCACCATTGATCCCATCATGGCTGCCTGTTCGCTTCTATCACTTCGGCGGCTTCTCCTGTCTGTCTGGTTGTACTCTCCAACATAGCTGGATGGTCATCCGTCAGACATTCTCACCATGCGCAGTCACCACCACTTAGCCGCTTTCCTGCTGCTCCTGTTACACAGTCAACGGGCCTACTCCGACCTGGGTATACAAGTCAACGATGCCAGTATGCTATTATCTACCTCGACTCTTCTAATACATGTCCATCTCTAACCATCATGTCAATAGACACCCTCGCAGACGCCGGCTCCACCATCGCCGAACCCTTGATGGTCTTCTACAAACAGAACCAAACCGAAGGCATCCCCGGCAAGCTCACCGACACCTGGTACATCGCGGGGGCCATGTTCATGACCCTGATTCAATTCTGGAAGGCCTCGGGCGTCGATACCTACAACTCCATCGTGCAGCATGACCTGATGTTCCAAGCCGGCGAGAACTACGACTATTTCTCCTCCAACTACAGTCAATGGCTGGTACGGCCCCATTACCTCACAAACCTACCCAATGTCTAGCCAGCAGTTTTGACTAACGATATATCTATCTGTACAGGGCAACGACGACCAAATGTTCTGGGGCCTCGCCGCCATCACCGCCTCCGAAACCGGCTTCCCCGAAGTCTCCGGCAAACCCTCATGGACCTCTCTCGCGCGCGCCGTCTTCAACATGCAAGTCAACCGCTGGGACGATAGCACTTGCGATGGCGGCATGCGCTGGCAGATCTGGCCCTACCAGGCCGGATACACGATGAAGAACGCCATCTCGAATGGGGGTCTTTTCGAGCTGTCTGCCCGACTCGCCCGATTCACCAAGAACGATACGTATGCTGAGTGGGCCGAGAAGATCTTTGACTGGTCGACTACGACACCGCTTCTGAATACAAACGCAACAATCTGGAACGTGGCCGATAGTACATCCAACGAAGCCAACTGCAAGGATGTAGGAAATAACCAGTGGACCTACAACTACGGGACATATCTGTCCGGTGCGGCGTTCATGTATAACTACGTACGTTCCCAACCCCACTGCTTCTTTCAAGAAAATTGCATCCTGACAAATGAATGAAATAGACCAACGGCTCCACCAAATGGGAAGGCCGAGTAAACAACCTCCTCACCTCCCTCACCACCAAATTCTTCCCGGAAAACTTCAACAACGGCACCGTGCTCTCCGAAGTAACCTGCGAACCGATCCTCTCCTGCGACCGCAACCAACTCGGCTTCAAGGGATACGTTGCAATGTGGCTCGCATTTACGGCGCTCCTCGTCCCCTCAACACACGACCTCATCCTCCCCAAACTGCAAGGCTCCGCGGCAGCCATCTCGAAGCAGTGTTCGGGGACCGGAGACGGACTGGAGAATCTGTGCGGCGTGCGCTGGCACCAGGATACCTGGGACGGGAGTATGGGGCTGGAGGTGCAGATGAGTGCGTTGGGCGGGGTGACGGGGGCGTTGATGATGTTGGGGGATGGCAGTGGAGGGCCGCAGACTATCGATGAGAATCCGGATGCGGCGGAACATCACATTGATACGAGTGAAGATGAAAAGGACCCGACAGCCAAGGCGAAAATCAATACGGGGGATAGAGCTGGCGCGTGGATTTTGACGGTCGGGTTGGCGGGGATGATGTTGGGGGCTGTGGGGTGGTTGGTGAAGACGCAGTGATTGCTTCTTCTTCTTCTTCTTCTTCTTCTTCTTCTTCTTCTTATTCTTCTTCTATTTGATTACGGGTTCGTGTATATGGTTTATGGACATATTGATTGCTTCGTTTGGTGTTGTGTTCCTCTCATTGGCGAGATCCGCACTGCTTGCTTGCTTTGCTGGACAGACAGACAGACAGTGGAGTTTCAGGTCTCTATTAATTCTCTTCATTGGCTACTCACTATATCAGAGCTTCTCTATTCACAGTTATCATAACTTATCATCGCAGAGCGGTACTCAGCACATATCCATTATCCCTTAACCTCAACGCCAACACCACTCAAGCAGTATACTAACTAACTAGTCATAGTACATCAACTTAGTGAAAACGAACTAACAAAGCACTAACTGTAGATCTTCAGAAGCAGTCCAAAAGATAAGCAGCAACCGAGGTCTCTACAGCACTAGAGTATTAATTAGTTTTATCACATCTGGTTCCAGTACGTACTGAGTTAGTCAGGTAAGATATGAGCTATCATCTAACATGACACATCAAGTGGATAAGTAGTTAGCATCGCAAGACTCGTGTCTGCTGCTGCACAGTGCATACATAGTCATACATATATGCATGTAAGCAGGTGTTCCCCATCCTGATGATCAACTCTGCATGAGTGCATCTGATTTGATCTGATCGCATTACGATAAGATTAACTTAGCTTCTTGTGAATGTCGATCAGGGAGTTACTATCATGTAAGTAAGAACTAGTCAGTTACTAGTTAGGCTAACTAGATCAGTCTACTATTACTGTGGGTCATCAGCCACCCTATGGAGTATTTGTACTCTATTGACTTACAATCGATCTCGCAGTCATAACTCCAACTACAGCATACAACTTAGTTGAATGATGATAACCTCCTAAACCAAAGGAAACATACACGAAGAGAATGTGTGTGTATACTAAAAAGTAAATGAAATAAACAAAAGAAAGTAAAGTAATGTAGAATAAATAGGTTGATGGTAATTCCCCAATCCGCGCAAGACACAACCCCGGTTTCTTGACTCCTCGGCCCAAATGCAAAATGCCAACCCACTCGGTTTTGAGTTTTCTTCCTATGTAGATGATGTAGTAGTTCCTGATAGTTCTATAGTCCATTAATAAGGACTAGAACTAGTGGTAGTAGTTGTAATTACTGGCGCTTTTGATGGTATCCAATAGACACGTCTGTGTGTGTCTGCCGCAACTATTGCGTGATCACTGGTATTCCTGAAGGTCGCGAACAACGCGGTACAGCTCTTTGGCGAGGTCTTCGCTTCCGGTCTACGGGAGTCAGTCTGCATTCATGTATTTCGTAGCGGAGAAGAGGATACTTACTCTGAGTAAAATGGGAACAGAGCGGCCTTCTTCCAAACTGGCTAGGTTGATCTGCTTCGACTTGGGCTCTTTGCCCTGTCCATCACCTACGGTCATTCCCTTGAAGATGGGCGTGTTCAGCATCACGCGCAGCACGCCGTCTGCGCGCATGATCATCCGAGCTGTCTTCTTGTCCTCTACCCCGTCCGTGACGCGGACGTTGACCTTGAAGGTCCCAATGCCACGCTCTCTCCACTCTTTGTTCGTGAAGTGGAACAGCTTGGCTTTACATGAGAAGTACGTCTTCTCATTCTCCTCGCCGGTCTCGACTGCGCCGTTCGTTAGCTCAATACAGTCAATTGATAGCCTATAGACCACTTACTCGGACGTTCGAAGAATCTCTCGTCCGTCTTATCTTGCTCGAACTCTGCCGGACCGCTGTCACCGGCTTGTTCTTCCTCTTCCTCCTTCTCTTCTTCCTCCTCGGTTGCCCCGAAAGCCGATGCCTTGGAGCCACTCAGAACGCTGGGAGCATTAGGGGAAGCAAAGCTCGAAAGTCCACCTGCGGGCTTGGCTGCCGCAAAGCCACCGCTGAACCCGGAGAAGCCAGACCCCAGCGCAGCGAATCCCGATGTACCAGCTGCAGAAGCAAATCCAGTAGCAGCCGGTTGAGGGGAGTCCGTCGAGGCCGGTGACTTGAAGACAGAGGGCGTGGAGCTTCCGAGGGAGCCAAAGGGCGATTGTTCCGAGCTGGCGAACGCAGCCAGACTTGACGCAGCAAAAGCAGATGATGATGTGGCGGCAGCAGGTTTCGATGTCTCCTCTTCCTTGGCCTTCGCGCCAATTGCCCCAAATGGCGAAACCGACGATGTATTCGCAAACGCACTGGTGATAGGAGCCTGTCAAGTAACGCACCACATCAGCTTCTGCCCTCAGCCATACCTTACCCCGAAAGCACTCACCGATTCCTTCTCTCGTGCATCATCCGTGTGTCTCTTCTTCTCGGGCTGTCCTTCCACTTCGGACTTTTCCGTCGAGGCCTCCTCCGCAGCAGTCTGGTCTGCTTTCTCGCCCGAAGCACCAGCCGTCGGCTCGTCCTTATCCAACTGATCCCTGCTTCTCTTCTTCTTCGGACCCGCAATATCCCGTGTCACCTCCTCTCCCTTCTGTGGCTGCGGCGGGACGTCCACATCTACATCCGCATTCGCATTCTCCTCCTCGGTGTTCGAGTCGCGCGACCGCTTGCGACGGTGGCCTGCATCGTCTTCGTTCTTCTCCGGCTCATCCTCGTCGAATGATCGCTTCCTGCCCCTGCTGCTGGCCCTGCTGGAGCTACCTTCCTGCGCGTTTCCGGTCATGTTGGCGTCGCCGTCCGTCGAAGTCTTAGGTGCCGAGGTGATCGAAGTCTCTTGCAATTTGTGGCGGACGGGGCGCTCACCGCCATCGTTGTCGGATGCTTGCGAGTCGTCTGCAGCTGTAGATGAAGTAAGCGGTTAGCTATCAGTCCTTGAAAACCAAAGATAACATAACATAACATACCTTGACGCTCCAATACTTCCTTGTTCGTCTCGTCTACTATCCCAGCTGGTCAGTACAATCTGCTAGTCTATGACCCTTCGCGACCGCAATACGAAGGATAACTCAGATCAAGAGAAAGATAATTCATACCTTCCACCCCACCATTCCGCTCAGGATCCGCAGCCATCGTGATGAAACGAGGGAGATCACAGAAACAACGCTTGCCGATGATGATTTGTTCGCGACAGGACCAAAAAGGAAAAGCGTAGCAGAGAAACTTGTGTGTGTGTTCACGCCGAGGACATGCGTTCTAGGCAAGCGAGCGATCGAGCGAATAACCGGGTCGAATGTATCCGATGAATGAACTCTGCAGCGTAACATAGAGAGAAGAGGTTAGCCCATTGAATCGAATACAGTCAGCCGCATAGAGGAATAAGTTCTCTCGCGATAGAAGAAAGACAGGTCAGGTTGGTTGGCTGGCCGGCCCACCGAGTTGCGGACGCAATGCGAGTTTGCTTGCAGGTGGGAGGGAGGGACCATGCGATGTGCTCAGAGGAGGGGAGGGGAGGAAATGAATCAAAAGAACTACTGGGGGCAGTACGAACAGAGATAAATGGATATCGTACAAGTTGGGAGTCTGGTCGGACGAGCCCGCACTGATAGATAGCTAGCAATCAAGCAAGCAAGCACTTGAGGCTGAGGGGAACGTCAAGAGTCGGACGGAGTGACTGAGGCTCGGGCAGGACGAACTGCAAAGAGAGTTGGGCGGAAGTGACAGATATGTATGTATAGCTTGGTGTCTTCTGTCTTTTTCCTTTCGTTCTCGCAAGGGAAAAGGAGGGGATTCGAAAGGCGAGGCCGGCGTTGGGGAACCCACGAAGTCGGAGGACAGACGCAAGCGGGTGACGGAGTGCTTTGTTGTCTCGCTCGGGCGGACAAGCTCGGTTTGCTGGTCGCCCGGTCACCGCTCGCTCTCCACCCCGCAGCTAATCAGGATCAAAATGAAGATATGGGATAGATATTGAAACAGTATTCTATGTCTCTCAACATACAAACGCAAATGGGAAATCATCCGGAATTGATACAACACAGAAATCCACGCTGACTGACTGCCTGACTGACTCCTCCGTCATCATCTTCGTCTTCACCTCCATCTTCAGCTTGTCTCAAGCCACAAAACCACACCCTCATCCCACAGATACCATGCCTACGACATTATCTCATCCCCATCCATCCTAACTGATAAAGCAGAGACACCCGATCGCAATATAAAACACAAACAGCGGGTATACCGCAATGCCGACCCGGTTGCGCAACACGCCCGAACCACCCAGGATACTCACGCCCGCCGCCAGCGACCACGCAATCAGCACAAGATACACTGGTATGCGCGCGATAGTCGGAAGGCCAAAGGCACTCAGCAGAGAGGCAATAACCAGAGGGAAGAGGGTGTATCCGATGATACAAACCGACTGGAAGAATGAGCTAGATCGGACACAGACCACATCAGCAATTGACCTTTCACCCATCCCAGAAAAGGAAGAACATACATATTCCCACCAAGCAACTTAATCTGCAACGTCACGACCGCCTCACCAATCCACACAATGGAGAAAACGCCCGAGAATACCAGCGACGACTGCTCATCCTTGGCGCGCATCGACAAGAACATACTCAGGAGGAGGCAGAAGATCAAGGGACCCCTAGAACCCGTCCGTTAGCACACACACACACACACACACACACACACACACACACACACACACACCACACCCCGTAGGCAATCCCCAAGTAGTAGAGAGAGAGAGGTGAAGATAAAGATAAAACCCACCAAAGATCCCAATCCCTCAACCCCTCACTCATCCCGCCCTGCAGAACAACATCGGCATCCGGCCAGCGTCCTACCATGTTCCTCAGACCACCCCCAAAGCCCGTAGCCTCACCTCTCTCTGCCGCACCAATACCACCCCCACCGCGCTGCAACATGCCCCCAATGAGATACTTAGGCCATAGCACCTGGCGCATCTTCTCCCAGACGGCCCGCAAGTCGCGTGACAGCGTCTCCCATACCGTCTCATCAATAGTGCTCTGTGTCGCGCGGCGGTCTTCGCCGCCAATCGTGGACGTCAGGTAATTGCTGGAGAAGTTGCTTCTGCCGCCGCGGCCGGAGCTCGAGGAGGCTTCGGGTTGGATGTTTCCGCGGAGGGGTGCGGTATCGGAGGTGTCATGGAGGGGGTCGTCGGCTTCGATGGCTATAAATCAGGCAAACGGGGGTTAGTGAACGTGTTGTACACGGGGTATAGCAGGGATCGGAAACATGGGAAGGAAGAAAGTAAGAGCAGGTAGCTAGCTAGCTAGCTAGTAGGCAGTCCACTCACCATCATCAGCTTCAATCACATCGTCATCGAGGATTGATTCATCGTCGCGGATGTCCCCGTGGGTATAGTGTGGTTGTACGCTGGCCATGGTGTTTTTGTCCTCTGGTTGTTTCGTTGGTTGGGTCTGGGTATGTCGCGGAAGTAGTACTAGTAGGAGTAACTAGGTCACTGGGACATTGCCCGCTCCGGCTAACGTGGAGTGCTTAGTGGACTGCAACTGGGCTGGACAGACCGGCTGTACCCAGAGAAACAGGATGGTAATTCGCAAAGCGAGATAAAGTACGAGGACTTGAAGCAATGGAGCTGAAACCCGGATTTGGGGGAGGGAAAACTGGCTGGCACGAGCAGAGCAGCAGCCCGTGTCGGAGAGGCTAGAGTGGCATTCCTTACGTACGCAAGCACGGGCTGAATCCGGCAGGCGGAAGAGTCCATCTGAAACATCCAATTAACTTGTCGATCGGGATACTAGATATCTGGTATAACAATCTATCTAAACAATGGATTGTTTTAGGTGTATGTCTGTCTCATGTGTATATATGCCAGAGAGGGTTGAGTACTATGTTCATGTTCCAGAAAAGTATTATACAAGTAAGCCCCTTCCTCCCCCTTCATCATGTGCTAACGATATGATACATCGACTTTTCTATAACGCCCGATTATGCTATACTTGGTACTGAATGGAGAGGAGACCACGCAACATGGCGTAAGATAGATCCACTTAAATGAAGCAAAAGGATCCGGATCGTCCTCGGCAGATAGAACTGGACTGGATCATGGGGGTGGATCTCATGCGCTGGGGAGTTCTCGCTCTGCGAACTTGTTCATTTGCTCCTCGGTCGCTCCGACCAGAGTTTTTCTGAATTTCTTGATGATACTCTTGTCGGAGTATTTCTTCAGAAGCTCGGCGTGGCGCTGAACCTCCTTGACGGTCTCCGGGGAAACGTGTTGCTTGAATTCCTTGACCGAGTCGAATAACCTTCGTGTCATGGTAAGCGCTTTGAGGGCATCTTCTCCTTTGATCACGGCTGCCGGATTGGCCTTGGCCACCCGGGCCAGGTAGGATTGTCGAGACTTCTGCCCCAACAGTTCACTGGACACGGCTTCATCGAGGTCCCGAATAAGTGGGCAGAGCCGTTCGGCGGCAGTCGTGATCAAGCTCGCCTTCAGTCTCACGCCCAGGGCGCTGAGGTTGTTTGATTTGGCGTCTGCTCCCGACTCAAGGCCAGCGAGGGACATCAGCAAATCCGGACTATCCTCCAGCGATTGGACCAAGTCGAGATATTGGGTTATTGACCGAGCATCAGGAAGAGCGATGTTATTTGCCATGAGATCCAGAAGCTCGTTGGCGTGCCTGAACACGTTGGGGTTTCTGCGGTCCCGGGTACATGAGGCCATGGATATGCGGAAGGTCTTGCCTTCGGTAGGCCCGTTGGGGTCGAGGGTCATATCGCGTACCACCTCCACTGATTCACGACTAGCCCGCGCAGCACGTAGAATGCGAAGGTACGCGTGATAGCTAACCGCGTCAGGTACAACTTTGTGCTCTCCTTGCGTAAGGTACCGCCAGTATTCCTTTGCAGCGGCTGTCCCTTGAGTTATCGACAGACAGGCTTTGAGAAGCATGGTAAGTTCCCTGTTTCCCACCTCAATATACGACGGGAGAGCTGCTTCATCTCTCTTCGAAAGCCTTGTCTTCGCAGGCCGCTCCACCGTGCCAACAACAGTGTCGAAAAGATGATCGAAATCCTCTTCGGCCTCTACTTCCGGCACGATCTCCTCAGGCTCGACATTGGGTAATCTATCTCCCTCGTCGACGAACGGGATATCGTCTTCCGAATCCGCATCTCTGTGCGGGGAAGACACCCGCGATTTCTCCGAAGTTGGCTCTATTTTTTCCTTCGGGGGCTCTGGCGCAAAGATTGGAATACCAGCGGTTTGTTTGTACAATGCGAACACGCACCAGACATCGTGATCGCAGCTCGAGTTCTCCTGCAGCATGTGGGCCATGGCGTGAGCCAGATAGTTGTCCATGGGCACCCGGCCCTTCTTCCATTGATAAAGGATGTCGGACCAGACCCGTTTGGCTTCATGGATACCCTGAGCTCTTCTTTGCAAAAGCGGCTCAATTTCGACCTGCTTCCTCTCCGCCGTCTTGATATTGCCCTTATACAATTCCGATGTCTCGGTCCTCGTAATACCTGCAATCGCCCCCAATAGCGTGGTGTAGGTCAGTAGATCCGGAGCGAGCGGACCCGACTCCGGTAGTGCGCCAGCAACCTCCCATAAAACTTCCATGTCTCGGTGCCACCAGCAGAGCTTGAGCATTGCATTGGCGTGAATAATATGGGGTTCGACGGGGGAGTTCTCAGAGTAGAGGGACATGTAGATTTTCGAGGCCATTTTCACCGGCTTGAAACCCTTAATGTCGAAGTCCTGGCAGAGACCGTTCAACATAATCGTGTAAGATCTCGAGTTTGGTTTGAGGCCTCGCTTTTTCATCTGTTACAGATCCAACGAGCATTCGGTCAGCCATTGATCAACAATCCAGAAATCACAGTAAAAGGGAACAAAAAAGAGGGAGGAGAGAAAGTGGAACACATACATCATTCCAAGCTCTAAACGCGAGCTCCGGCTCCTTTTCACGCAAACAAAACTCCAACAGCCGATTGAACGCCGCAACGCATCTCATTCTCCTTCTATGGGCATTATAAACCAGCGCCACACCAAGCGCCAGTTGTCCATCTGCCAGACAACGGCGGACGCGTTCGGCCAGCGCCCATGGGTCATGCAACCATTTCAACTCCGCACTCACCACGGGGAATGGAACGTAGTACGCCTGCGGCACCCTTTCCCTCCGAACAAGCCGCCGCAGTAGTGTCTGTTTATCAAGCACTTCTTCTGTGGCGGAACCGGACTCAGGAGACTTTTGTTTTCCATCAGAGTTCGAAGGCCCACTCTTCCTTTCTCCGTTGTTTGCCTCACCGTCCTCCTTTTTCTCACGGGGTGCGCTCTCCTGCTTGGAGGACGTGGCGGGTGATTCCTCCGCGGCCACGGCCCCGTGCATTCGCCTCGCATGCAGGCCCCCAATTGGTGCGGAGTGTCTCCATGGTACCCCTATGCGGGAAGCAGATTCTGAACTGTGAAAGAAAGATCGACATGGGGTAGTTCGGAGGCATTGTGTGCGGAGAAGTGGTCTCATTGCCACGCTTCCGGACCGGAAAGCGGTGGCATTGCCGCAACGAAGCATCGAAGGCGAAAAACAAAGGACACGCTATGGTCGATCTGTGGTGTTATATCTGGATTCTTTGATAAAGCCAATAAGCAAAAGCAAAAGAAGGTATGTTCCAACCCGTTTGCTACTAAATATCGTGGAAGCGTGAAGCGCGTATACCTTAGGAAACTCGGAGGTCGGCGAAGAGAATTCTGGAGGTACAGGCAATGGCGCAGGTGAAACAACCAAAGAAGGCAATATATAGAATGAAGATAAGCGGTAACAAAAGGGAAAAGTATTAGAGCCAAACCACCAGCCCTACTGCAGACAGAAAATTAAAAAAAGAGAGAGAGAACATAGAGCAGCAAAGCAACAAGTCGACCTCCGAACAATCGCAAACTCCGCCGTATCGCATATCTGCCCGCTAGAACCGATAAAGTTAGCGCACTCTATTCCCCCAAATCAGCAAGTAACTCCGCCCCGAAACTTACTATCACTGCCTCAGGCATCAACACCGCGAATACGGCCATCGTTTCCCCCCATACCGCCCTCAACACAACACCTCAGGCATGCAGGCAAGGCTCAAGACTAGAGCTGCACGCATCCATGACTAGACCAACGCCTTTTCCGACGAACGAACTAGCTCAGCTAGCAATGTAGCTAGCCTCGATACCGACAGAATGGTCAGCCTTACACCGCTAGACGTTTAGATCCTTGCGGCCTGAGCTTAGGCATCCATGAAGAAGGGGGGTGTGATTAACTAGGGGAGGCGACTGGGCGAGGCTACTATTTCTGGTCCCTGCCTTGCAACCCCCATCCACGCCCACACACACCAAAAACGGCCGCTAAGACGACCAGGAACCAATTCGACTAGTAACCTAACCTAACCAACCTAAAGCTGGTCTGGGGTTCAGGTACAGCCTAGTCTTAGTCTCCAGGAGGTTTACAGGTACTCCGTACTACGCTGGTACTCACTAGTAAGTAAATCTTGACGGGGAAAGGCCCGCGACTAGTTCAACCAGAACCAAAGTTATCCTCTCCCTCTCTCTCTGTTGGCTTAGGAAGTATGTAGTCATTCGGATCTCGCCTAAGGGCCTAGAATAGATAGCTCTAACCGACCTCCGTTTCCCTCCCCCCGTGGTATGTATGCTGGGTAACTTTAACCTCACCGAAGTATGCATCGAAGCTTCCATGCCTGCTGATAGACCTACTACTACTGATTGTGAATCTCACCGACATTGCATGATTGCTAAAAGCACTTCACGCAGACTTTGTTAGTCACTTTCCGCGGCAATAGTCACATCACTAGTAGTCGGCTTATTGCCACCGTGCGTAATGCACGCCCGTCGATTAAAGTTAACGGATTGCTATTCATCCCCAAAAGATCTACCACATGCGAGTCAATATACAGAAAGAGGTCCAAAAGCCCTCTGCAGAGTCAGCACCGCTAATGCACGATCTGCATTGCAGATTGTCCGGCCGTCGAAGCAATGCCCACGTTTCCCGGGAATTACAAGAATAGTCTCATCGATCATGCAGGGGCATGGAGCTATGCGCCCTTCTTCCCCGTCCATGCCGATACCCTTCGGTACCCCCGATTCAGTCGGATTGCAGGCGTAGTTGCATACAAGTATCCACAGAACAGTCGAACCATTGTCATTTCACTCAAGTAATTTACCCACTATCTTCCCACCTGTAGCCATGAGACTGGCGCGGTGTTCGCCACCTGGCATGGCGTCGCCATTCGCTCGGTCTCGCAGCCACAGTGGTGGTTCACGCGAAGATAGAGGGCGGAGAAAGGTAAAAGAACCATGTGCATCAGAATCCGAAAACTTCCGCCACCAGACCACAGACCCTCAAAAGGTTTGCGGAGCAAAAGAACATGGACAAGAATATTGCACAACTTCGGGGGACCAAAAACCCAGGGTAACATAAGTTGGTCGGAACACATCAGCAAAAGGGAAAGCACGCGGACAGAGTGAATAAGAGTCACAGAAGAGGAAGATCACAAGAATCATAGCAGTAAGCCACATACAACACACACAAGGGAGCATTTAGTCAAAACAGTTGCCGCATAATTCACAGAATAATATAAAAGAGCTAGTTGATGCAGACGGTCCCGCCAGATATCCCAAGTCGTATTCCCTTGACCGGTATTTGCGTAGGGAAGTGAAAATAGTAGAGAAAATAAAAAAGACAACAACCCCCCTCGATTATCCTTTTTTTCCCCATGCGATCTAATTCAAAAAAACATAACTGAGACAAAGTGTAAGTCGCAAGGCCACTCTTTTGACTGGGAGATATCAAGGCCAGAAAATTGGTATCATGTGCGCAGGAACTTAGAGAATTAGATCCGGGGATGGCGATACGGGATTAGGAGATATTGTATTAGAACATGCAACCTGAAAGAAGTAAGGGAAGCTGGGCATCTATTGCGGGTAGCTGGTCGATTGGTTTTCTGCGAAGCCGTCATCGATCAGCTACAGACCTTATAGCAATAGATCCAAAGACCTCCTTCTCAATCTTTCTTGAGCTCTTGCAGCCGGGTATGGTGGTCGTGTGTCCCTTTTTGTTTCTTCTTTTCTTTCTTTTTTCTTTTTTGAGGGGGGTTCTTCATGTCGTATGCGAGACTTGCTCATAACCCGGTGCCGAGAAGGCAAACATAACAAAGGACTGACTACTTACGTGGCTGGTACACTTGACCGGTCTGTCCATAAGGGGAGTGAGGGTAGTTTGGCGGGTAGGCCATCTGCCCATTGCCCTGATACACCATACCTCCGGCTCCAGCTCCATACTGCCCCGGTACCTGACCGTCGGCAGGTTGATATCCAATGGGAGGTAATTGAGGACGAACGCCGCCAGGGTAGGCAGGTGGTTGCCCAGCCTGAGCGGGATCCGCAGGATTGGGGGCGTCGACCTGGTTGGCCTGGGCAGCTTGAGCAGCGGCAGCACGCTCGCGCTCCTCAGCAGCCTTGCGCTGGGCCTCTTCCTCCTTCTTCCGAGCTTTCCACTCTTTGCGAATCTCCTTAAATTCTGTAGGATAGGTTAGTTAGCATGATGAGATGGTAGCACATGCGCAGTGAATAATGTGTTGGAAGGGGGCAAAGTCGGTGAATAGGATCCATGGTGGGGAAGGGACAGGAAGCAGCACGAGGGAGGAATTGGTCGGAAGTCAAGAGGCGATAGACAGGAGCTACTGAGTCGTCGAAGACGCTTAACCTCCGCACCGGCTTGTCACGCTACTGCGATCCGCGGCGCTAAGGTAGTGTAACACGACTAGCGCGTGCCACCCGCACTAGCCCCATCCAGAGTTTCGCGACCAACAAAAACAACAGCTGCGAGCTGGAGGATCCAACGGACAAAACGCGCAAAAGATAACGCAACAAACTCACCTTCGGGTGTGCGCTTGGCGCCATGGGACTGCATCGTGACGTGGGCGTTCAGATGGTTGAGCGTACCATACGCCTTCTCACAACCGTTCCACCCACACTTGTACATGCGCTCAATCTCCTCATACCGACGACGGGGCCGCTTGTGCTGCTGCGCGCCAGGGATGGGAACAAAGGAGTATACCTAAAGAGAAAAGCATGCGGATGAGCCTGGGATCTTATTGTGACCAAAACAGATGAAAAAGCGCGCCGCTTCCTACGTCCCGCGAGGCAGCCTCGTAGCTAGCAAGCCCAGACTTCCATCCTCGCGGGACGTCCAAGACAACAAACCAACGCAAGTGCGCAGCCCTTGGAAACAGACGCCAAAATCATCAAAAACATACCTGGCCAGGGCGCGGCCCTGCGGTCGCAGCAGGGGAGGCGGGACCAACCGTTGTGGCAGGAGTGGTATAGGGTCCAGGCAGACCGTGTTGATGTTGTCCATACCCATGCGACCATTCCGGACGCGTATACATCTGAGGCGGCGGCGGAGGGGGGTGCCCCTGGTATTGTGCCATATCGTGACCCTGGGGCTGGTAGGGAGAGTAGGGAGGAGGATAGGTGGGGCTGGATGCCGCGATTGAGGGATCTATAGGAACGGCCGCGTCAGACTTCAGGTTCGTGTGATTGCGATGGTCATGGTGCTGCCCATCACTGAGGGTGTTCATGGACGGACTTGTTGCTTGAGCCATACCTGCCGCTCCACCGGCTTGGGTGTTAGGGGCGTGGTGGTATTGAGGCGGGCGGCCGATGTACTCGTGGTAAGCGGGAGAGCGCGCGGCGGGCGGCTGGTTCAGACCGTAGTCTGACTGCGGCGTGTTGGAAGACGAAATATTGGCGGCGGGGCGAACGTCGGGTTGGGGGGTGTACTGAGGAGTAGGGCGGACCTCAGCTTGAGGGGTATATTGAGCAGTGGCAGCAGCAGAAGCCTGGTCTGCAACTGGGAGTTCAGAATGGGTCGCAGCAGACGGTGGATATGGATAATGCGAACCTGACTGCGCGTACTCCGAGGCAGGTCTGTTGTCCATATAATACAATTTTCGCCGCGAACGGGTTGAAAGATCCCTGACAATCCTCCAAAAAAGAAGAAAAGAAAACTAAACACGCGAGCCTATACAGACGCGTCGAGAGAACACAATGAGCTTGGTGATTTCACAAGAAAGGAATGAAAAAGAGATGTCGTAGTGATGGAATGGGAGGGGAGAAAGAAGATTGCTTTCTAACAGCCAGAAGATCAGGATGGGGTGGTAAGATCCTCGTTCTTCTCTTCCTTTTTCTTTTTTTTTTTCCTTCCCTCCCTCTTCTTCTCTTTCTCTTTTCTTTTTTCTTGTTGGAACGTACTGTTTAGTGAATTGAGGATAGAAGACCGGAGTGATCAATGGAAATTTCCACACCAGGTCCTGCACGTCCTGAAATAGGCGTGTTGTGTTGAAGGAGACGGAAAGTGAAGTGGAACAGAAAGAACCAACGCGTGATCTGGCGCGTATGGATTTTTGGACTCTTCTCTTTTTTTCAATACACTGACGAAGTGTGAAAGAGAGTGCGCGAGCGCAAAGGAGAAAAAATAAAACGATGAAGAAGAGTAATAGGTATAATCAGAAAAAAGATGTGTAAAGGGAAGAAAAAAATAACGTATCGCAGATAAGGACCAGGGAAACCGAGACGAGGTATTTGGTCTTCGGGGGAAAAAGTAGCGCTGGATCGTGATGCTTAATTGCCTTAGTCGCCTGTTAGGGTGACGGAGAATGGCCTTGCAGGTGGCGGTAAGCACGCACGACAGCACGAGGAACCCGCGGGAGGATGGAAAGGGACGGTCCTGTCTGCGCTCGGGCAAGCTTTGGGTTGGAGGGGAAAGGGAGGGGGGGGTGGTGAGGGTTTAGAAAGCAGCCAGGGCAGGGCCAAAATAGTCTCTTTGGCCGGGACGAACAGAAACGAGTAATAATCAAATAAGATTCCACCAGGTCAAATCCGCGATAGCGCTAAGAAAAAACGATGCCTCGATCTAGGTGGCAACGCAAGTAGCACAGTCACCCTAAATTCGAGACGGAGGAAAAAATGGTTCGATTACTACCCGGAAAAAGAGAGACCTGGGCAGAGGACGCGGCCTAAAAGGCTTCGGACAGGACGAGCAAAGAGGCTTTTCGGCAGGAGGAAAACGCAAGTTAGAGAGAAGCACCTCGTGGGATCCGAGGATACGGTGGAGCGCGCGTGGGCCCCGTAATTTTTCAACTCCCTTATGGAGTAGGGAATAGTAAGTGGTAGGGAAGAACAGAAAAATAAAAAATAATAAAATAGGATAACATAAAAAGGGAGCTTTGGAGGCAAAAAAGTAAAAAAAGGATAAAAAAAATAAGTGGTGGTGGTGCACTGTAGGGGGAAGCCGGTACGCAGTGGTAACATGTAGGTAATAGAAAACCACCATGAAGGGAGGGGGCCGGTATTGGTAAGGTAATGCCGATGTTATTGCAGGGGCTTCCCGGAGCATTAATTCTGATTTGTTCTTTACTTTCGCCCTTGGAGCGGAGTGCTGCCGCTTTGTGGTGACGGGTCCGTTAGCCAGTAAGTACAGCTTGACCCACTCAACTTTTTCGATGAATTATCAGGGCTCAGAAAGAGTGGTCGTTGTAATGCTTTCTCTTTCAATTAGTTATCTTTTTTTCCCCATCCATTACTCTTGCTCTCTCTTCTGTTTTGTCCTTTGCTGGTGGTCTTTTTCTGGCCCCTTCCCCTCAGTTGTTCGGGTTGTCGACCGGAGTATTGTGGTTATTCTTTCGTAACCCGGCTAAGCTTTCCTTGTCTGAAGGTGCTTTTCTCTCTGTTGTTGACCTCTTACTTTTTCTTTTTTTTAATCTTTCTTTACTATTTTACCTTTCTGGCTTACCTTCCTGGGGCGGAATACTCCGCCAACAGTTGTGGCGAATCCAAAAGGAGGGAAGATGATTAAAACAAAAAAGAGAAAAAAAAAATAAAAAAAAAAGAAAAGACAAGAAAAGTAAAAAGAAGAATAAAACTATATGGTAAGAGGAAAAGGAAAGTGAAAAAGAAATTCAAATAAAAGAAGGAAAAAAATAGACAAAAAGATAAAAGAAAAGGGAAAAGGAAAAGAAAATGAAATTTTGGGAATTCAACAACCCCCTTTTCCAATTACTCTACTAATCCTCCTATCTCTTCCAAATACCTCCTACCTGTCAACTCCACCTTGAGTTGTTCCGTTATGAATTGCAAGTTTGCATGGATGAACGATGTGATGTTGAAAATCAGACCTAGAACATTTGAATGTTGATATATGCTACTAACTATATGATAGTGGTTTAGAGCTTGGATAGTCTACCCGCGATTCGGGACGGACGGTGCGCGTCTCGAGTTTGGTCGCAAGGAGACTGTCGTGAACCTAGCGTATGCGCCCGTGGATACCAACCAAGATCGTTGGCCAACGTCCCGGCTGCGGGAGTAGGTAATTCGACCTTAGTGAGCCAAACGACGATGGACTAAGGATGGCGTGCCCGAGGAACGGCTTGGAACGGTCTGCGAAAAGACTCAAGGCTAGTGAAAAAGTAGGCGTAGCGTAAGTCGGGGGGAAGCGAAGGCCGCGTGCAGGGTCCGTGAAAGTAGTGGAGGCTCGACAACTACAAGAGGGCTGGCTGTCTTGTTCGGTCTGTCCAAGTGACAAGAAAGGGGAATGAGTGGCGCGAGTTTAATGGTAAGCGGGTAAAATCAATATCACCAATGTATTATAAATCCTCGATACTAACAATAGCAGCAGCCATTTATATTAAAAAAGAAGCATCGGTGGTAAGGGGACAGCGGTTGATGCCGGCGATGGTAGTATCTGGTACGGTCAGGGAAGAATAATTGCATAAAAACAAAAAAGAATCAAATAAATTAAATTATGAGTTACTTGATCGCGAAAGTCACGTAGAGTTGTGGAGGGGGGTGGGAAAGAGGAAGAGGAGGAGGGAGAGGGAGGGGGTGGATGTGGGTGGAACAGGCGAGAATTGGCTGCTGCTACTGGTGGGAATAGGGAGAGAAACGAAAACATTACCAGCCGTATCCGCAGATTGCAGGTCGGTCACCTGTTGCGGTACGGCCGACCTTCAGGGGGGAACAAGAACAACAAACCGAAGTATGCCCGTGGGCTCGCCAATCAAAGAAACGCCCTGCAGTGGAGTCACCCTCTTGACCTGAGATAACTACAGCTTCCTTCTCCATATTACTCCGTTCTATCGCTTCAAATCGGAAGACTTCCTCTCGCGGTCCCAGAAACAGTGGTACAAAGTACTCCTCGGTATTGGAATCCAGTCTCCGATGTTTCCTCCGACCTAGCCCCAAAATCTCTCGATTTTGCGCGTTGTTTAGCCCCGTTGAGACCTGCAACTACGGTAGAGCGGATCAGTCAGATGTAGTATGCAGTATAAAGTGCCTAGTATCTAGGAAGGTTGATGGTGTAACCAGTCGAATCCTTATCTTTTGCGCAAGTCAGGAACGCGTCAGTGGGGAACACGAGGGTCTCAGTCCAATCGACATACCAAGGGCATCAGACCGTCAGGCTAATTAGGTTCCGTGCCAACAGACTTTAGACGTATAGCCAACGCTAGTGAGCATGTTATTCATATGCCAAAGGGTATCTGGACTAGATCGTGAAGAATGAAGATGCTCAAGTATGCTGTAAAAAAGGCGTTGGACGATCTTCCGAAGCCCGTAGGATCAGACATGTTGCAAGGCAAGAGTGTGGAGAGACAAGCCGAGCTCGTTCATCCAGTATTATCAGCTTTGTTGGCTGTTGTACTTTCGCTAACTGCTAGTGAACTACTGAACCAGTAGATAGGTGTTGACTAAGTGTCTTGGTATGTCTTTTCAGGGGTACCGCTCTCCAGAAGCATAACGGTATCTCGCGAATAGTATGTCTGGAATCAATTCCTGCGCGCAATATCGAGCAAGGTCATTGAAAATTAGAAATCAAGGATGTAGGCCAGATTCATTCAGGATTGTGGTCATTATTATGATCATACATATGGTTGCATCTAGGGGCGCGACTCCTCGGCTCAGAACTGGGGAAAATTACCAGGACAGTCGCAAGTGTATTCCGAATACTAACGGATACTATCGTGGCGTCCGGTAGGTATCTATTCCATCACCACAAACATACTACTACTACTACTACTACTACTATCCTGGACAAACACAAGGTTCAGCATTGCAGGGGAATGCATCCAAAACGTGATAGGAAGGCCAAGTCAACCCGTCGATGCAGAAGCGAGATGCCGGCACTAGTAGGACTCCGGAATCAGCGCATCCGTCACCAATGCTCAATGTTGGTTATTATTCCTCTACCAATCCTTTCAGGACATACAGAAAAGGGTGAGCTAACTAGTTCTTGATAGGAAGGCCAGGCGTGAGGGAGGGGAGAAGGGGACGTGAGAAAAATGCAAGGCTCCAATCTCGGAAGGATGCTGCTCCAGCCCACCAGTCTTGGGTGGGCAGATGTACGGCTGGTGATTGGTTATTTGTTTGGCTCATACCCCGCGCAGGCGGAACCTACAATAACACACCCACTGCCGGTGAAGGCACCAGGGAGCAATGAGGACCAACCGCATAACGATGATACTACTTGCTCTCCATAAGTCAAATCAGAGAGTTACCTACCATACAATGTCTCATCCGTGTGTCCAACTCAACCTTTCCCTATGGGTTGTGGTCGTGGGGCTTGTTCGTACGATTAATCCCCCAATCAGCCCATTCTCTTTCACAGCTATATCTACCATACTCTATATCACGTTGGATATATTGAAGATGCTCCAACACTTTGATCATGGAGAAAGGTGTATGTGAAAATCAGCAGGTCACAAGGCAACTATCATGCGATATGCGTTGCGGGTGGATCGCAAGAATCAATAATAATCTCTGGTATCAGTTTCATAATAAGTATTATACCATTACATTCAGCCATACCTACGGAGTAACAAGATCAAGTCATGTCGGAGGACTCTGGAGGAAGAGCCATGATTGGTTCTGCTGAATTTGATATGATGACTTAGCCAGCATTCGATTGGAGCAATGATCTACCTGATGCAAATGCCACTTCTATCCCTTTAGCGAAGACTGTACTCTGCTGTCATTTGCATCCAGATTCACGCCTACAGAAACTGGTACGCGACATCCAGAGTCTCATCTGAGAGCGGAATCAAGCCTCCCATCCCCGGATGTATGGGGTAATACTACCAGCGATTCAGAATAGCCAAGGCCTTAGTACTAGTAGAGGCCGGAGTCAACGCCTAGTCCATTTTGGGACGGCGGCCGATTAGTTATGGGTTAAGACTTGAGCGATGGGCGTCGATCGGGACTTTTTGCTTTTCTAAGTATTACTGGTACGGAGTACGCCTCCACAGCTGCGCTCGGAGAAGCTGATAAACAATGATGGACCTGCCTCCAAGGGAGCAGTGACCACCCATAATCTACAATATTATACCAGGATTTCCTGCTATCTTCACCAGGCATCCGTGCCACAATGGATAACTGGGAATACTTACACAATGCATCTGTCCCTGACCAATGTCCTCTGCGTCTGTCGCCTCCGAGGAGGTACCCAAATGACGAGCAAGTCAGTATTCGGAGTCGGAGCATGTATTGCATGTGTATCGAACCAGTATTTGTCGGGGGTCCACCTTGACAACACAGGAAGCTGGATCAATCCCAGACCATCAATTATTATTGTTCCCCATCGGGGAAGCCTAACTTATGCACATGAAAGGGGTAATCTATCAGTTGTTGACGGAAAAATGATGTAGGCGTGCGTCTTTTTTCTTCTTTTTTTCTTTTTTTTTTTCCCTTTTCTTCCCTCTTCCCTTTTCCTTTCCCTCGGTTCTTGGTGACGTGCAATTGAGAGATGACTGAATCTGGTATCTCCTTCAATATGTGGCATATGCAAGCCTTTTATCCACATATGTATGGCATTGTCACCAATTCGTAGATTAAAAGGCTTCACGGGCTGACTGGTTTGCCTTATGCGGATAGCTCCGCTGTTAACTGTCACGTCCGTGACCAAGCTATTTTGGTGTGATCTCAGGTGTTAACATGCTCCACGTGCGCGTAGTCTTGTAGGCTTGTTTGTAGCTGGCTAGCTGGCAAGCTGGCAGCGTGTCGTGGAATGTTTTGGCCATGTCTCAAGTGGCATCGGTTCAGGAGACCCAATGCTACATCCTACGTATACTCAAACTACTGAATTGAACTTTAAGAGGCAAAGAAAAAGGCAATGGAGTCAATGAGGAAGGAGGAGAGAATGTATGACTGCAAGACACGCCTCTTTGTTTCTCTTTCTTTCTTTTCTTTTCTTTGCCTCTTCAACGTTCCTGAGCCTATAGAACGAAGTCACAGTCGCCTTCAAATATTATGCGGATCACTACTCCGTACTCCGTAGCCAATACCAATCCGCGATCATCTTCGTCTCGAGGAGATGTTCTGTAAGTAAAATCCCTCTCGCGCCATCGATGAAGATATGCGGTGGCTGGTTGAGATTATCCCAGGTTGGATGAGAACATTGGCCGCTAAATTATCATCTACACGATTGCGAAATCACTCAGCTCAGCTCACCTTATTTTGCCGAGGAACTGCCCTTAGTGGCACCCCCCGTGGTGAGTATCATCCCCTACCACGACTCCGACGTGAAGGCGTATCTAAGAGATGGTAATGCGCGGTACTGGCATTGATACATACCGTGGACCTGCCTTCGGACACCGTATGGAGCAGACACTCCCGTTCTTGACTGCATTGGGGATGTGATTCCCACCCACGGCTCTGCGGCTCACCCCTCCGACCTTTGTTGTGGTGGAGCACCAGATGGAGCCATGGATATGGTTATTTGTTGTAAGTGAATTAAACGAAAATCAGGAAAGCGACCGACGTCGCCCCATCTCCAAGAAACTCAAAATCCAAAAACGAATGGCAGGGAAGTCTCTCGAAGGGAGCCAATGGGGAGATCAGCAATTTCTCACGCGCTTTAGGATTTTGATTAAGTCGGTAGACTAAGGCACCTTTAAGATGATGGGGACTCTTTTTAGTCGCAGGTCGGAAATCGGTACGCCAATCCGTGCCTGATGATTGACCGTGACGACTCTTTGGTAGCGAAAACCTTGTGCAGCTGCGCTTCGATTCTAGGGGAATGGACGAGATCAAGACGGCATATCGCGCGATTAACGAGATTGCGTCCTGACCGATTGACCATATGAGATTTTCGGCGCCATACCAATAGGGAATCTGCGAGCATGAACGGAGGACTCCGTGCTCCGTCCGGTAGTCGGACTTGCGCATCTGAACCTCTTCTGGACTCGCTCCTAGACTGACTCTCTCTCTCTCCCTCCTCCCACTGGCCCACACGGAAGATCAGACTGTCTGTCTACGCCGCCGGTGCTTCCCCAAGTCCCAACTAATATCGGCTACACTACTAGGCTAGCTACCTTCCCTAGTGTTAACGATAAGGCCCAAGCTCCAAGAACAATGAGTCAAATTGTCTCTCTAACGGGGAGCTCGTCGATAATCGGCCGCAAGCCCGCCTTTCGGGCTAACTGAACTTTTTTTTGACAGACAGATAGACAAAAACAACCCGGCAGGGTTTCCTTAGGTAATCGAGTCTCCATATTTGGTCAGCGACTGCGGATCGAATCAATGGGCCGAGTTCCTCCGTAGGCAAAATTCCACTTATCGCAATGGACGGAGTGCAACGTGTCAGTCTTATTATTCATGGCGAGCGAGCAGTTAATATGCGATAAATACTACATTTGATTCCGAAGTTGCGGACCGCCAAGACCACACCCCTGCTCGTTCAGGATAGAGAGGGAAGAGGGATGGGCCACCTCTTTGCAACCCCTCGCCGGCTTTCACTAGGATCTTTTGGGCTTTACTGGTGTATATTGCGCAGAATGGCTATGCTTTGCTTTTTCTTGCAGATTTTTAGACCCTTTTTTATTGCTTTAACCCCCCCCCCCTGTTTCCGTGAACATAAGCGATCACGAGCTCACAGATTTACATGTTCCATGCATATTCTACGCCCGCTCGAAACAGAGAGACCAGAGCATGATGCTTACAGGCTACCAGGATGACTGATTAGGCTAGATGGCTGGCAGCGTCTGGCGCCAGACCAAGCCATTCTTATTACGTTAGGCCTTACCGGAACCTAGTCGACCGTGTCCAATCTTGACCCCCCGTGATACTATCTGCGGAATTCCCGACTTCCGCATATTGAACTAGCAGTTAGTCCCAAGGCTAGCCCGCTCACGGTCCTGGTCCTGGACCTTGACCCAAGCTTAGGGAGGAGGCATTGGAACTTGGGACTGCTTGGGAGGGCCGACCTTAGTGGTTAGCGCACCCGAACTGGAACCACCCTCCAGTTTAGTGTCCCTTTCGCGACATCGGCCTAATTCCGTTCGGGGCTAGCGGGATATACCTAAACCTGCATTTGCTTTAGGACTCGTGATTGGCGTTGACTACAAGTAAAATACCTCACTAGTAACTTATTGGTACCGGGGAGAACCAGTAGTGCGGCCCACCGGTACGGAGTACATACCGGTACCCTTTCCCCTGGAGGTACGTAAGATGGTACTTCCGGGTACATCAGAATATCCCCCCCCCAAGGTGTGTTGTGCTAATCCTATCTGGACCAAGAAGGCAGGTACATAACAGCTGAGCTGCAGACACAGACTTAGATACTGACTACTACTATCACTACTAGATAGTAGTAGTAGTAGTAGTAGTAGTAGTAGTAGTAGTAGTAGTAGTAGTAGTAGTAGTAGTAGTAGTAGTAGTAGTAGTCGTCACTCTATCTCTGATAATCAATTCTCCTCGGCGAGTTTACTTCCGCTCCTTTCCAATCTTCTCATATTATTCTCGCGACGACTGCCTGTATTTAACATTGTTTTCACACCTGAGTTGAACAACACATAGTCCTCGTCCAGCTGGAAAAATACATCTACTCACCGCGTACCCTTCAATCAGACTGGACAGGTCGGGAGTCCCCACTCCACCCTCCAGAGAGATGCGGATGGATGGCTTTCCTTGAATATTACGCGATATCTTACAGTAAGATAGTGAGGTAGCACTCGGCATCTCAAACCGAAGAGGGAGTCGAGTCACCTGCGCTGTCAATAAACCAAGAGATAACGCGATTCCCTTCATTTTCCCCCTCATCTTTCATCTATTCTGGTCTTTCTCCGTGGAAAAGGCGACCACAGGAGGGCCCGCCGGCTGTCCAACACTTTCCTATCCGAAGCGAGTCTGTCCGTTCATGAATGCGCGCTGAATCGCGCGTCGCCGCAAACCGGAGCTTCGCAGGGCGCACGCCATCTCGCTTGGCTGGACTAACTCCCCGCAGTCGATTGAGCCTCTCCTTGTGCTCTTCAACCCCGGATAATCTTGGCCCTCCTTGCGTGCCCGGATCGGCAAGGCTTGGTTCGCTAGCTATCTCAAGTTCTGAACAGCTCTGTAGCGAGATCCTGTTTCCCGGATGTCGCTCTGCCCGGGCGTCGGCAAGCAAGAGGATGTCCAGATAGCTCGGCAAGACAGCTTCCCCAGGGTAACCCCCACGCACTATCTACCAGATGGTGTGCTCGCCGAACCCGATCGAACTGATGTGCCGAGGCTCACCAGCAGTCGAGTCCCTACCAAGTAGCGGAATCTTCATCCACCTTGGAAGCTTACCAGGGAAGTGATATATCTCAGATAGACACTGCAGATCTGGGATCACGCTTGGATTTGCTTGTTTGCTGTATGTCAGCCCGCTGCAGCTAATGACAAGTGGAAAATTATCCTCCGTGGAATGCACTTCATGCTATGCATTTCTCCGGACTTGAAATGGTTCTGCGGGGTTAATCTGGCAGTAGGAAAACAATTGCCTCTGATGCGATGCGTATAAAATCCGAAGGCTATCAGCTTGATGGTGTCTAGCAGTCAATCGCCCTCATATCAAGGTATATCAAGCAAACGTCAATCATGTTCGTAAAATGGCAATCTCTGGTCCTCGGGGCCATTCCAATGATTTCGGCATACCCCTCTGGCGTTGCTAAGAGTAAAGAAAGTTTTGAATGGGACTCGACGAAATATCTGTTCGTGCTTATTCTCATTTTTTGCAACATTGCGAGAGCGGGTAGAGAGAAGTTGCTGATATATATAATAGAATCGCCTTCGGTGACTCGTATACTTATGTGCAAGGGACCGACGGGCTACAGAACTATAGTTTCATCGGAGATTTACAGAACTTTGCATATGACCCACACACTCTGCTGACTGACAAGATTGTCCAGAACCAGGTGACAACCATGCAAGATATACTAACACCCCTCTGAAGTCTTGCTGATGCGTTCATGCAATGTAGACTGCCACGGCGGAAGGCGGTCCAAACTGGGTGGAGTACCTAACGGGCTGCGGACTCAAGGAAGGACTCACCTCGCCCTTCGACTGCGAACAACAACTATGGGATTTCGCATTTGCAGGGTCGGACATCTCAGTGGAATAGTACGCATCTGCAGGGATAGGCATCAATCTCGCATAATCTAACCCAGTGCAGTACCCCTCTGCACCACAACTTCACCGTCTCGCTCGTCAACCAAGTCAAGCAATTCAACGACTACGCGCAGCCCGTGCTAAAGAAGACCATAGACCAGTCCCATGCACTAGTAGCCATCTGGATCGGCATCAACGACATCGGCGACAGTTCAAAATACGACGTCGATTTCCCAATCTTCTACAACGAGCTCATGAACACGCTCTTTTCCTCCGTCCAGACTATCTACTCGCAGGGATACCGTTCCTATCTCTTCATGAACCTTCCCCCGCTTGACCGCAGACCAGGAAACCTGGGTAGCGCTGATCCCAGCCCCAATGCGACACAGATCACCTGGTACAACGATGCGTTGGCTCAGCATGCCAGTGCGTTCCATGATCGCTACGCGGACACCAATGTGATGTTATTCGACGCGCACAGCGAGCTTACTTACATTCTGGACCATCCGAGTGAATTCGGCATTGTGAATATCACGAATTTCTGCGCGGGATATGACCAGCCGGACATTGCGTGGAATTATCAGGCGTATGGATGTCCTACGCCGTTGGATACTTACTTTTGGTATAACTCAGGGCATATGACGAGCCGTGTTCATGAGATATTGGCTGGTGCGGTGGAGAGGAAGTTGCAGGAGTGGTCTGGTTGAGATTTTATACTAGGTGGTATTTACATTAGTCAGTTGAATACATATCTAGGCCAGCAGGAGTATTGATCTAGTACTAGGTAATTGACAGTGGCTGTACATGAATCTAAGCCACCATATCTTGATAGTAGTAGTAACTAACACCCAGATATATTTTTACAACACAATCATACCTCATACTACTATCATGCTGATGAAATGCTGAGGTACATATACCACTTACTACATCTATACATACCCATTTATACATACCACTAGTACTCGCATTTAGATATTGATATACTATAACGATAACTTACAACCACCCAACTAGGACTAGTAGTTACCACTTGAAGTAGTTAGAGCCAGAAATAGTTATTACTTACTGACAGTACTACTATCATCCAGAAATAAATGGATAACTAAATAAACACCCTCCAACCAACAGAAGCGAACTGTTACTTTGCAGGTGAGGTGAACTTTATCTACTACTAGTTACTAGGTAGTACTTTAGTAAGTCGGTAAGACAACTACATACACACGCGCATACTACATAGATATCACGTCATTGAAAGGAAACCACGATTCTATTTATTGATCATTACAATCAGTCAATCGATACATACATAGTACATACACACGTACATACATACAACTAACAGTGATCACGTTTAATACCGAGTAAATATACATATACCCACCTCCCAACAAGGATCTGAACAAGGATAATGCCTGTCACTACTTGCTTGCTTGCTTGTGTGCTTGCTTGGGAGTCTGCTAACCGAACTAGCCAGCCAGCTATGAACCAACTACTAACTACTAGTCAAGTCAATCCGCTCACCCGGTCCATCCGGTGTGGCTGCTGCGGCGCTATGCAGCCACCACCTGTTTCATTCTGGCGTGCTTTTGCGTTACTAATGCTACTGCTGCTACTGCTGCTGCTGCTGCTGCTGCTGCTGCTGCTGCCGTATTTCCCTTTGCTTTTCCTTGGTAAAGGGAGGGGGTGTTGCAGATCGGGGCTGGATAGCAGGGATCAAGCCTGTAGTCTACTATCAAGGTGCATGTACTTTCCATGTAGGTGACTTGAGCGGTTCTTGTGATGGTGTAAAGGTGGGAAGGTGTGCCCCCCAGCAGTTCTATCTACATTTTTGTCTACAGTTACGTCTTAACGGGGTAAAAGATTGACAGGTTCATAATGCTCACTAACACCAGAAGCAGATAGGTACATTTTCTCTCCAATTATCGGCATGCAAGTGAAGCTACACACTATCTAGTCCCCATCCGTTCCGGGAACAAGCCAAGTGATACATAACTTTTTGTTTGATAAACCACAACAAAGAAAGAGATAATTAACGTGTATCCATGAAATAGCAGTGCACAATCGTGTAGGTTTCGAGGTCACCCTATGTTGGGGGGAGCCTGTTGTTGTAAACTGAGAAAAACACGCGAAGAGTCTATCGTGATATCGACGAACGCCGCCCGTACCGTGGTTACGAAAATGAAGAATCATGCGAAGGAAAAAGAAAGTCTACCGATGTGAGAATGGAATACAAGCTCAGTGAGTGGACTGAGCAGCGAGGTCAGTTTACCAGCGACGGCTGCCACCAAGAGGAGCGGCATTGGAAGCAGTGAACTGGTTTCCGCGACCACGGCCACCACCACGGCCACCCCAGCGGCCATAGCCACCGTGGCCATGACCACCGCCGCCACTGTAGCGGACCATCTCGGCGAGACGGGGGTCGATCTGCTGCTTGGCCTCAGTCAGAATGGTGACCAAGTCACGAGCCTGCTTGGAGTCTGCAACAAAGGTGACACATTAGCATCCATGCTTGGAAGAAACATCTCATGTAGAAAGAAGTGACTTACTGTCAGTGGTAAAGAAGGTGATGGCGGTACCCTTAGCACCGGCACGACCAGTTCGACCAATACGGTGAACATAGTCCTCCGAGTTGTTAGGGTAGTCATAGTTAAGAACGTGTGTGATGTCGCGCACATCTTCAAACACATGTAACGTTAGCAAACAGAGCATTAGTCAAATGAGCAACGTGGCTTAGGAGCCCTTTCTCAGTCGTGTGAGACTTGATGCATCTCTCTCTCTCGCTCGGACTTATCATCAAAAGTTCCGTGACAGACGAGTCCGAGGGTGGCAAAAATCGCGGTCCTAGAGCAACCTTGGAATGCAGCTTCAACGAGTCGGTTAAGAGAGGAGTTTTCCCTCCCTCTACCGGCCAAGTTTCAAAGGGTAGATATGGTGAATCAGAACAGAAGATGTAATACGTCTGCTACACTGCACTGTGAGTCCAAGGTCCTCCTGGCTTGAGAACCATTTCAGGAGACCCGACAAAGCCTGGAAGAGTCATACACACCAACAATTGGTGGAAGAGAGTCAAGCACCGTGCCATGGTCACACAACCTCAATAGAGGTTGAGGGTGACTTGGGAGGCAAGAAAGGAAGGGGGGAAAGGGAAAGGGGGGAGGGGGAGTTTGCGATTTATTCATACCGATACCACGGGAAGCCACATCAGTAGCCACCATGATTGGGCTCTTGCCCGTCTTGAACTCGTTCAGAACCCAATCTCTTTCTTGCTGTTGCTTATCACCGTGAATAGCTGGAACGCAGGTTAGCAAATAGCTTTGTCAGTGTCGGGAATAAGGGAGCTTACAAAGTGCCGGCCATCCGTCCTGGCGGAGGAAGCGTGTAATTTCGTCAGCGATGCGCTTGGTGCCGGTGAAGATAAGGCACTTGTTGGCGCGGTTCTCCATGATCTTCTCGAGGTGCTTGATCATGCGGTCGCGCTTCTCGAAGTCGGAAACGACCTCGACGATCTGAGTGATACGGTGGTTGGCCGACAGATCCATGGAACCAATGTTGACCTGGATGTAGTCGTTGAGGAAGTCAGAGGCAAGCTGACGGACCTCCTTGGGCCACGTAGCGGACCACATGCAGGTCTGACGGTCAGGGCGGATCTGGGAGATGATCTTGCGGATCTGGGGCTCGAAACCCATGTCCAGCATGCGATCAGCCTCATCCAGAACCAGGTAGGTGACACGACGAAGGTTGGTGCGACCAGCCTCGAGCATGTCAATCAGACGACCGGGAGTCGCAATGCAGACTTCCACACCACGGCTCAGGTCACGGATTTGAGGACCCTTGGGGACACCACCGTAGACACAGGTGTTGCGGATACGAGAAGACTTTCCGAACTTGGAGATTTCGGCCTGAATCTGAACGGCCAATTCACGGGTGGGGGCGAGGATAAGGACAATGGGACCGTCACCAGGGGCGAGGAGGGGCTGAGCGTTGATGTGAACGATGGCAGGAAGACAGTAGGTCAGGGTCTTTCCGGAACCAGTCTCAGCAATACCGACGACATCACGACCAGAGAGGGCCATGGGCCAACCCTGAGACTGAATAGCGGTGGGGCGGTCGAAGCCCTGAGCCTTGACCTCGCTCAGGACGTATTGAGGGAAACCGGCTTCGTCAAAGGTCTCGACGGGGCGAGGAACGTTTTTTCCCTGGACGGCCATCTCGTGCTTCTTACGGAACTCGTCAACTTCACGCTGAGAGCGCTCGGCGACATCGGGGTGTTCCTTGTAAAAAGACTTTTCGAACTTGGGCAGGGAGTCAAGATCCCATTCCTGCTTCTTCAGACCGGCGCCCAGGTTGGACATGCGATCTCCGCCAGCACCGCCGGCACCACCACCTCTGCCATAGCCGCCGCCGCCACCGTAGCCGCCGCCATAGCCACCACCACCACCACCACCACCACCGTAGCCTCCACCGTTGGAGTAACCGTTACTGTTACCGTAACCACCACCGCCGCCGTTTCTAGAGCTATATGGCATGTTAGCAAGCATGTTCGTTCAAGAAGCATAGATCCTCGATGCAGTGTCAAGAAGAGCAGACAGGTCTAGATGGGGGTGGACGGTTGACCGGATCGCGTGACAGAAGGGATCGCAAGCCAGGCTAGGATCCCCAGGAAGCGATCACGATCGCGATTCATGTCGCACCGCCAAAAGATTGGCTTGCTCGAGTGCAGGCCATCTAGACCAGTGCTCTGATTATAGAGAAATAGCTTACCGGTAAGAGTCGCGCTGGTAGCCGCCGCCGCCGCCGTAGGAAGACATAATGATGTTATGTGAAGAAAAAAACAAGTTTTTTTTTATGAGATTAGAAGAAACCGGGGGGGCGTCCAACAAGGTCACGATGAGACGGACTGGAGCGAGGGAATCAACAGAGAGAAGTCTGAAGGAAGTAACACAACCTTCAAAGACAGGGAGGTAGAGGGGGAAGAAAGAGAGGAAGGAGAGAAAAAGACAGAGAGAGAGAGAAAGGATGAAGCAGAGGATGGAAGGAAGAAAGAAAAAGGGAAGCGACGGGCGGGAAGCAAGCGAAGAAAAGAAAAGAAAAGCAAAAACTGGCGGAGGCAAACACTCGCCCGTTGCGGCTTAGCGCAGGGGAATTGGCGCAGAAAATGCTTTGAGGCTGCTCTCTGATTGGTCCCCGCCGCCACCGCTGATTAAGGCGGAAGGCGATGGTGTTTCCACTTTCGACTTTTGTTAGTCTAGATGGCGCAGAGAGAGAAACAGTAGAACAGGCAGATTCTTCATGAGTAGCAACGTATAAGCATATCTGGGATATCTATGCAGTTGATGTCATGGTACATAATCTATACATCCTGTCTTGACTCAGTATTCCCTGCTGTTCACCTCATCTGAGTGGTTGCTCGGTTTCCTTTCTTCCTACAAGTGTTTGCCACCCAATCCCATGTCCCAGAAGCTAATCTCCAGCTCTGTCGCTCGTATGAAGATCTTGATCAATTCCTCTACTCGACTGGGCGAAATCTGTCTCATATGCGTCTCCAGTAGTTCTAAGCCAGTGTTAGCCATTTCCACTGTCGTTGTAGGGTGTCATCTGCTCGAGTCGGAGTCTCACCGGATCCCAAGCGCACGGCCTCGGTGTAGTCCTCCGCTACATAGTTCTCAATCCATTTCCAGTACCGGTTGCCCTCGCGGAGCGACTCCTTGTCGCTGTACAACCTCTGTGCAATCGCCCCGTATCCGAGTAAGCAAGGCGCAAGGGCCACCTGCAATGCGAGCCAATCCTGCGATTGTCCGATATCAAGGATATACCGGCCGTATGCGGTGCATGCTGTTCACGAGACAACTCAACTGTTAGTGATGCTGCCCATTTCATAGGCACTGAACGACTTGGAAGATTGCACTCACCAATGGTTTCTGGGGTGCTCTCCATTTGCTCCTTCGACAGGCCAAAGGAGGCACAGTAATCGAGGTGCAACGCAGTCTCACGTTGGATGTGCAGAACAATCTTGGCTGACTATGATGAGATGTCACATTGTCAGCTCGTTGCATTGCATGCCATCAACCTAGTAGAACTATACATACCGCAGAAATGGACTCCATGTCTCCAGCTTTGTACGCGGCGAGGGCGTTGCTCCGAGCAAACTGAACCTATATCGGGAGTCAGCAAACCACGGTCACAGGATTGAGATGAACACCTTACCAAGTAGAGATAGTCCTGCACAAGATATGACTTGAACCTTTCCTCCGGAAGTGTGCCATCTCCCATCCTCTTGACGAATTCGTGCTCAGTGAAACGCTTCCAAGCTGGTTGGACATCAGGGCGATCTAGAGCATATTCCACGAAATGTCCGCTGTATAACATCATTAGCAGAGCAAGTCATTCCTCAGAAAGTACACCGAGACACTTACGGAGAGAAAGGTAGACAATAGAAAGAGTGGAAGTGGTTGATCGGCCCACTGCCCTTTCCGAGATCAATGCTGGTCTTGATACCTGCCTCGACAAACCGAACCGCACTTTGAACTGCCCGCCTCATATCCTTACCATGGGCAAGATTGGCCGAAATGGCCGAGGCAAGAGAGCAGCCAGTGCCATGAGTATTCTTCGATATCAAATAGTCAGTCTCGAATAAGGTAACGTCTGTACCATCAAAGAACACATCAATGACCTTGGAGGCCTCTTCATGATTTTGTGCGGTCCGGTTATCACTAGTGAGCGGCAAATGACCGCCCTTGAGCAGGACACCCTTGGAACCTAAGGAGCAGACCTGCTTCGCGAGCTGAACCATGCCAGGGAGGTCCGTCGGCTCTGAGACATCCACACCGGAATCCTTCAGCAGCAGCACGGCTTCGGGAATGTTGGGGGTAAGGACAGTCGTTAAGGGGAGAAGCTTTGTCCGCAGACCTTTGATGGCTGCTTCAGGTAATAGTCTTGATCCGCTAGTAGACACCATGACCTATTTATGTCTGAGTCAGAGATTGAAACGTCAAGACCAATAAACGAATAACTCAGGGCAAGGCTACCGGATCCAACACCACCGTAGGCACTTGGTGCACGGCCAATGCTTCAGCAATGACGTCGATCGTCTCTGCAGAAGAGAGCATTCCTAATGCCATGTCAGTAGTCGAGCCAAAGATCTAAATAAAAAAAAGTCAACGTGCATACCCAATTTAACAACATCCGCGCCAACATCTTCCAGTCCGGCATTGATCTGCTTTTTCACGAACCCAGCGGGAACAATGAAAATGTCCTGCACCCCCAAAGTATTCTGGGCCGTGAGACCAGTCGTTGCCGTTAAAGCATAGCAGCCATGTGCAGCCAAAACCCTCTGGTCCGCTTCCAGGCCCCTAAACCCCACGGAAATGCATTAGCTTGACAGATCTAAAGCTGGGTGTGTCCATGCTCAAACATACGCGCCACCGGAGCTGTCAGATCCCGCAATGACCAGAACCCGCGCAACTGACATGACGGCGGTCTTAAGGATCTTCCTGTTGAAACCGAAAGTATCAATTGAAAAAGACCAGGTCGTCAGAAGTCTAGGAAAACAAATGGGCGAGCAGTGAAGCGTTGAAATTGGTGGCGGAAAACAGCGGCCGGGCAGAGAAAGCGAAGCGGCTTGCTTGATTGGCGGGGTGCGGGGCTTTCTCGATTAGGCAATCCGTATCTCGAGGAATCAATATTTAATGTCATTCATGCCTATTAATTTTCATTCCATCATCTAGAACAAAGCAATGCCCGCTATTCACATTGATGACCAAGTCCCATGTCCGAATCACCCAAATATAAGCTATATACATAACAGAAAAAACCATCATAATAATCAATCACGGCAGCATGAAGCGGAATAGACTGTCCATTTCAACCCATTGCCGACCACACTTCTTCAGATACGCGTCCACCACGCCTTTGATGGTTCCAAACCGTATGCGGTTGAACTCAGCCAGAGCCGCCAAACTGTCCTTCTTTTCCCCAGTGGGCTCTTTCTCGGCTGCTTTCCGAGCCTTGTCCACGTCCCAAAGTCCCGCAAAGTAAAGCAGCTGATTATACATCTGTTTCTCCGAGTACTCGTAAGTCATCCGACCAAGGCAGCCCTCAGCGTGGCCCCGGGGTCCAAGACACCGGTGTCCATACACGCTGATCTGTCTCGTCCGGTTACCGCAGGCCGAATCGTCACAGACAAGCCAGCCCTCATAGTACTTCGAGGTCTGTGCTCGGATCTGTGCTTCTAACTGGGCAACGATCGTCAAAACAGAGAATGGCTTCTGACAAGCTTGGTTGGGACAAACGACACCATTGGCAGTGCACATCTGGGTGGACTGTGCGAGTCCTTCAAAGACCGACTTCTCCTTGCAGAACCGGCAGGTAAGAGTAAGCCGCGTGGCGTTCTCAAACCGCACAGAGTCTGGAATCTGCGACTCCAGTGGGAAGATATCGGCATTCTGTTGGTTGCTCCCACTGGAGCTATTGATCTGGTACTTGCGTACATCAAGTCCCAAGCACTCGGCTAGTCGAACGGCATCGGTACCGGGGATGGGGGCACAGAGACGTTCAATTGGTGGGAAGATTTGCTTGAGAAGGTAGAATTCGATATCAGGTTTGAGTCCTGAATCCGGCTTCATCACGTCCTGGAGTGTGTATGACCGCTTGGCCGGCGCAAGGGACGAGGTCTCGGCATCCCCATTCGTTACGACATACGAGATCACGTCGTTGGGACGAACCGTCTTACCGCGGGCAAGCTCGCGCAGGGCAACCTGTACCGGGGGCATAGATTCCTTGTTAGGATATTCCTCAGGTCGCTTGGAAAGTTTCTAGGCAAGTGAGTTAGCGTTTGTGCTAGACAATCTAGTATCAACCAAAACATACCGTGTAAATGACGTATTTTTGCACGGGAATGGAGAACTCGCGCATCTTCTCGGCCAATTCGCGTAGATAGTCATGGACTCGATTGAGAACAATCTCCTGATCCTCACCGGAGAGGACTTCATTCAGCAGTTTTTGGGAGACCTCCTTCGACAACGAACAGTATTCACGTCTCTTCATATCCAGACCCTTGACTTCGAGCTTATCCACATACTTGCCATCCACCTCACTCATATTAATGGCGGCATACTTTTTCTTTGCGTGAAGAAGCAGACGACGGAACACATTGTCAATGTCGATCTCCAGCAATCGGTAACGCTCGTTTACTGATTTCTTGAACTCATCGCCGACCTTCAAGGCATCGCTGATTGTGTCCATGTTCGTGTTGATCATGACCGAGTCAGTATCACCGTAGATGACTCTAAGCTGCTTGGACTCTGCCAGCTCCTTGGTGCTTCTGAGAATCTCACGACCCTTAAACGTGGTGAGCATGGCCAAAGGACGTGCGTAGAAGCGACTCTGTGTGTATCCCAAGCATCCGTACATGGAGTTAGCGGTCAGCTTGAAGGCCAGCTGTTTGGTGTCCCACAGAGCAAGCTGCTCAGGCGTGGCGCGTTTGTCTTTCATCAACTTCTTGACCTCACGTCGACGACCGACCAAAGTAGCAATAAGCTTAGGCAGAATACCCTGCTCTTGGTCCGAGGTAGGGACTTCGGGAACCTTTTCTTCCTTGTCATTATCCGCCTGTAGATGTCAGCTCATGTTCCATATAATTCCCTGGCACATCAACTCACAGTCGCTGTTCGCTCAACCGTTGTGAAGCAAATGTTGTACTCCTGGATGATACTGGGATACAGACTGTTGAAGTCCATCACAAGAACGAACTTGTCATAAAGACCCTTCTCAGGTTCAAAAACAAGACCACCCTTGTACTTGTCCTTTTTCTTTTTGTCCGCCGACTCGTCATCATCACCTTCTTGCATCTTCTCTTCAGCTTTCAGTAGCTTAGAAGAGTACTTGTCGGGACAGATGTACTTGTTACGGTGGAATTCGTGGAGCAGAATGTACTCATTCCGCTCGGCTCGCGTACCACTTAGCGTTCTTGCCCAAGAGTTACCAGCAATATTGGTAAGAACTTTGGTCAAGGGTAGCATCTGAAGGCGCAAAACCAATGCAGCGATGAAGTAGGTATCCGCGTCACAGTGGTTGACGAAGTTCATGAGGCCGTCCTTGGTAGTGGCCCATGTCTTCAGTGCCGCTTCGCAATCCAGTTCTTGTCTGGCATTGCCTTTTCCAAGGTAGAGGTCGCACATCTCCGTCAAACTCCAGGATTGACATTTCATCATTAGAGACTTGCAAACATCAGTACAGAGTCACTTTGAACAAAAGAGCCAAATGGAGAACTTACCTTGCCCATATCATTGGCAACATCACACATCAGTCTTCCAGAAATCAGATGCCTCTCGGAGAAGAAACCTCCACCCCTGTTGAAGTTCTTGGGCCAGTCGCCGCGCTTCAGCCGTCCAAGGCGATGCCAGCCAGGGGTTTTCTTCTCTTTCAACCTGCTGAGCAGAATGCTGAGGTCAACCTCCTGAAGCTGATGTCCCATCAGAACATCGGGATCCATCTTCTCAAACAGCGCCAGGAACTTGCTGAGCAGAAACTGTTCGCTCTTCTCTAGCATGAAGGTGCCCCGCTGCTTTCGCGTTTCAGCTTCAAAGTGCATCGGGTATGAAGAGCCTGCAGGCCGCATGACTGTGAAGGTCTTGCAGGGCAGCCTCTCGGGCGGAGTGGTGTCCGTGAGGGAGACATTCTCATATACTCTTGCACTCGCCACAAGGATCTCCTGCTTGTTCTCTTTCACATTGAGCTGGGTTCGGAAGGAGAGACTCATGAGCGTCAGAGGGGGCGCTTCCAGATTCTCAGAATCAGGTACAGGAGAAATAAGCGCTGGCTTTGCTGCTTGGCATTCGAACTTGCACCAAGATGCGTTGTTGACGGCAGTAAAATCCGCCTCTTCAATCTTGAGCCAACAAGGACCCATGATGTTTTTCCAGAGGACAAACTGCTCGAACAATGACGTGTTGGTGCCGAACACATGCGAAAAGGTCTCCCCCTTCACATCCATTGGCAACGGAGATTTGTCGTAAGGATAGAACAGCTTCAAATATTCGGTCTCTTTCGGGACGCCAGGCAATTCAAAGGCGTATTTGCGCGTGCAGGGCTTCATCTTGTGCATTCCTACCCTCAGCCTCGACATCATCCCGTCGACCTCATGGTAAACATCTTCCATATCCACCTCTTCATCCGTATCTCGCCCATTCTTGTGCCGATACTCTCGCGGAAGGAAGTAGAGCTTGCGTAGAATGTTGTCGATCTTAACGAATGCACTGGCGAAAGAGCCAGTTTGCTTGTTCTTGACCTTTCCAAACAGGCAAAGGCTGCCATTGACTTCTGTAAAATCCAACCAGAATATGCGCAGACTCCCGTCTTCCTCGACCACATCCTGGGCGCGAAGCTTACCGAAGCTACGCATTTCCGACGACGCCGGGCTGCTGAGAACATTCAACTTGCTCCTTACGTCGTTCCAAGATGCGTCTACTTCTGGCATTGGCTTTGTAGGCGAAGAGCTAGCCAGAGCGGGAGTGCTCTCCTTCTTGAACTTGGGCGGGGGTCGGCTTCCGGCCATGTTGATGCTTGTCGCCTTAGCGTCGTTCTGTCCAGTGACTTGCGCGATCTCCATTATATCATTATCATCCTCATCAGACTCCTCGACCTTGACATTTGTGGTTGTCGACTTTCTTTCTACCGCTTTGCTGATGGGAGACGATGGCATCGGGTCACTCATAGGAAAGTCATCATCATCCATACCAGGAAGCGCCCCATCGTCGTCGTCAAAATTCAGCTCTGGTTGGTCCTTGACCGGCGAAACTGGATCACTGTTCTCATCCTTCTTGATAGGCTTCTCTTTGCGTGTTCTATCGGCGAGTGGGGGCGACAAGATGCGAACTTTGCGACGGGCCTCAGTCTTAACTATATTCCTCGTAGGGACACGGTGCGGGACCACGTTGGTATCGACTTCTCCGAGCAAATCGGCCATGAAAGCGTCGTCTTCTGCAGTAGCGACCGGCTGTACAAAATATTAGAGAGCCATTTGTGCTCGTGGGAACTCATCAACAACTCACCTTGGGCTTAGGAGCAGAGGGCGCAGCCCCACTGTTAAAATACTTTGAGATACCATTATTGATCTTCTCTTGCCGTTGCTTTTCCTCCTCACGCTTCCTCTTCGCAGCCTTGCCCCTGGCAGGCAATTGGTCGTCCTCACTGTCGCTGTCGTCGTAGTCTGCGGTCCGCTCGTTCCACACCTCGCGACCGTCGTCTGCATAACCTTCTCCGTTGTCGTCGACCACGAAGTCATCCTGATCAAGCCGGTTGCGGATAATCTTCTTGTAACCCTCATCGTCAACTTCCTCGTAGATGTCGTCTTGTTCCTCAACTTCGTATGTCGACAGGCGTTTCTTTCCTGCGGCGCGAAGGGCGCGCAGCTCCGCCAATTTGGCGCGGGAAGCAGACATGGCGCACTGGTGGTCTTCTACCACAGGTACTATGTGTCCATGAAAGTCTCCTTTTGGGTTAATCGATTTAAAAACCCGTAACGGGGTATAGGGAGGATGAATTGGGGAAGGGGCTGATTGACCGTGCCGGTTGCTACTGTAACTCCGAAAGGCGGGCGTCGCGCGGAGGAGAAAGTAACGCGTGCGGGACGCGGTGAAGACGCGCCTCTCCGCCAATCCCCGTTAAGTGGTTTGTTTGCCGATTTCAGTAGGCAGCCTCACCCAGATACAGATGGAAAGTTCTACTCTATACGTGTGTTGCATCTTAAGTTACTTCTAACATTACAGATTATTTGAGTATTCTCTGCACTAGCGTTGTCTGCATTGTACAATCTCTCGAATATCACATTGCCTAGATAGGACTATCTCCCATTCAGTCCGACATCTGATCCGAATCCAAGTCACTGTCCTCCTCTACTAATCGTCAGCGCTTTCAAGCGTGGTAAACACCGGCCAACTAACTTACCCTGAGCCAAACCATAGTCAAACGTCCCATCTACACTCACTTTCAGAGTCTCGCGGATTACATTTTGCGCTTCTTCGGTAAGGGTGCTATCGACTGCGTTAAGGATAGCCAGGTTGAAGCCCCTGTTTTTAGGCCCCAATTGTGAAATAAAAGAGAGTATGCCATCCGCGGTGAAGTTGCTGAAGGCGTGGATGGAAAGGCTCTGGAGATTTGGTAGATCCAGGAATGCAGAAAGCGTCGTATCGTCGAAAAATTCGCCGCTTATCCACAGTCTCTCAAGACGGGGGAGCGTGTGTGCCATGTAAGCCACATGGTCTGTAGTGAAGCCGTCAGAAATGTCTTTGAGTTCCAGCTCTCGGAGGTTGTTGAGCCGGCTAATCACATCTGCAAGGATATTATTGCCTGGTGGAAATTCACTCCCTTCGCCGCGAAGGTAGAGATTTTCCAGGGTTTGCTGACTAGCCAGAGCTTCGTGGAAGAGACGGCTGTCTGCCATTGCATATCCAGCTAAGGACAGCGTTGTTAAGTGAAGCCCTTCATGGGGTAGAACCTGCGATAACAGGTAAGAGTCGTCAACAAATCGTCTGAGTTCCAAGCGTTGCAAGGACTTGCAAGTGCATATCCATTCAGCAACTCGTGTGACAACCGCAAAGAAGTTCTCGTCTCGCGCGGCCGGTATCGAGTCGGTTAGTACCAGTACTTTCAACGCTGGCGCTGCCGTTAGTGAGGGAAGTTCTGCGATTGTTTCGATGGTAAGACTCGTTAGCTTTAGCTCTGCTAGAGAATCCAGATGCAACCCGAGTGACCTGATAGAGCGAGGTCCCAGCTGAGAGTAGCTGAGTATCTCGAAGTACTCTAGCGTATTAGGGCGCAATTCGGTCAAGAATTGTTCGGAGTCAGCCTCCGCGTTTCTCGGTGGGTCATTCTTCCTGATGAATGTAAGCATACCAGACCAGCACTCGGTTTAGAGGCCTACCATCCATATATTGTCAGCTGTTTGAAGTTAGGAGAGTGATTGCGGATCTTATCGCCAGCATGATGGCTTAGTGCATCCCCGGACCATATCGTTAGAGACTTTAGCAAGGGTAACCCTTCGATCCATGCAGATAGGGTTTCCGGTGGAACTAGAGAGCGGTCAGACATCTCTGAACCGTCGAACGAAGTTCATGGAGCCTAGATGGAGACTACCGTTACAAGACATTCCTCGTATTGACCTAGTTTTCTGGATGATTGCTTTCAGATGTCAGCACTGAGGACCAACGGCGATATAGCAATGGTCATCGGGTTAGATAATATGATGGACCAACCTGTACCAATCTTCACCAAGACCCAATCATTGTCAGGATAAGCTTTCGACGAGCGGAGCCGTTTGGATCCCTTGACTTCGTAATCGTGGGATACAAGGCCCAGGAGCTCCGGGGTGAAAAAATCACTAGATATGTTAGACGGCGAATAACTTGTAGTCGGTAGTGGAAAACTTACTCCTTCATCGTCTTCGTGAACCGCGGTTCTTTGAGAAGGTCGCCGAAGTCATCCAAATCAAGATAGCGGATATAGCTATAGTAAGGGAGGTAAGTTTGGTCTAAAGTGGACAGGATAACGGAACGCCATAAGAGGGCCCATTTCCGTATAACAGGATCCTGTTCGCCTCTGTTAGACCAAACGGTGGCCACTTTCCGAGATCTGAATTGCTCGTCCTCTGTACCTCCGCCCCTCACCGGCGAAGTATCACATAGCCTGTCATCATCAGCATCCAACACCAATGCGCCATTGCATCAATTCATAGTCACTTACTTATATAGTACAGCCAAAGAATGCTCGGTAAAGCATTTCGAAGAAATCGCGCATTGAAAAAGGCTGTTGTAATCCTTCTCATCGCCCAGGACATCCAAGATCATATAGAGTACGTCACCGGCTAACGCGAAGGTCATCTTCATGAGAGGATACCGTCCACCCAAAAATGATAGCACAACAACCAAATCAATGGACTCTGATAAATCTCTGCCTTGAAGGTCTCGAACTCAGCATCACGAGCATTGATGCTCAGTGGTATTCCTGGGAGCTGACTGAGGAAGCAAGGCGCCTCCCGTACAGTGCCGCTTATGTAAGCTCGCGTCGTGTTTGCGATCTGCCGTGACGGACTGACAAGATACCAATAAGATCTGAGAGCAATACTGGGTTATCTACGAGGGTATCGCTGCAGCTAAGCCCTATACTATTGGAAGGCTATAGCGAGCATACACAGCGCTGGACATGCGGTTTTTGGATTAGAAAACGAACATGACAACTCTATCGTTCTCGCTCGCCCCGAAGGCGATATACCAATTACATGATGCTCTGATGTGCCTAGGAAGGTTCGACGATAGCGTGGCAATAGAAGCTGAAATTGACCTGGCAAGTTTATGGTCCGATTGGAGAAGAGGTAGTGGGTGGAAATGAGCTAACAATGAACCAAAGCTGCGCTTAAGCGTGCTCAATTCAACCAAGACGGCGTACTCTGCGTTTGTCTTCGAAGCAGATGGTTTCTTCGAATCCTACTCTTTTGGTAGAGTGAGGAATGGCAGCTCGTCTAGGACTGCCCATCCGGACAAATTTAGCTGTCAGGTGTTGATCAAGGTGAGAACCGCGGAAGTAGGTAGCCTCGTCCTTGAGCTAACATACCCCAGGCCCTTCTATCGGCCTTCAAAGGGAAAACGAGTGGACGTGACAAGGACACTTCTGTCGAACGATGCGAGGTCGAGCTCCAGGAAGACCTTGATGAGACCGAGTGCAGACTCGTAATCAGATTAATCTGTGGGCTTGGTAAGGCTTCATCCACCGCGATCTAGGCTTATCATGTGGCTCCAACTTACAGTCGACGCAGGTGTCATCAAGCTCTACAAGCTTACATATGAACCTGTCCATGTACAACATGCCATTTTCGACAGGTCCAAAGCAACAAATGAATGGAGCATCGAACCCAAGTACTTGAAGGAGATAACAGACCATTTCGGTCCCTCGGCCGAGCATCTAGACATCTACTCCGAGCAAGGCAAGGCCGTCTTCACCAGCTTTACCACGAAAAGCTCCGACGGAAAAGGTAATGCCCCCGGCCGTTTCTAGAAGCATACATTCATACTCAAATCTGGTCACAGAAATCCTTCGCCAGCCGGTGCACACTTCCGTAGCTATTGAAAAAAGGGACTTCGATTACTATTTAGCGGAAGACCATCTTCACGTTGCCATCCACATGAAGGACTTCAAGGCGGTAATCGCACATGCCGAGACAGCAAATGCAAAGATCACCGCCCGCTTCACCCGTCCATCTCGTCCCCTGCAATTCGCCTATGAATCCGAGGGCGTCAAAACCGAATTCACGCTGATGACTAGAGGAGAGTCGACCGGGGAGGATACCCCAAGTTCCTCTCGAGCAGCACCTCAGCTATCCGCGCGCCAAACCCCTGCGCCTGTGCAGATAAGCCAAAGGAACACGGCTACTGCACAAATGCCTCCTCCCCGCAGTCGGTCGATTCGGCCACTCACTGGGACGTCTACTCGGGCTTCACAATCCCACACCGAGACCCAACAACCTCCGCCATCGGTGGAGTTCGACAGCCTGTTTGTACCAGCGGATGACGACAGGCAATGGGACGTACCAAACGATGAGGATGAAGGTCCAGTCGAGGACGAGCTGGGCTGGGATGCAACTGGAGAGCAGGTATGGCCCAAGCCGCCTTCTGCTCTGAGCTTATTACTGACTAGCCCTCAACAGACAGGTACGGGCCCTGGGCTACGTGATATCGAACCCCGAATGGCACAGACAAGTCACGAGGAGGAGGAGATGGGTATCCCGCCTACCCAGCGCATGTCACAGGTAAGTCGAGCGCATTCGCATCTGATGATCGTGCTGACACCCCGTAGCTTCACGGCCTCGGTCTCTTCGACTGAACGGCCACCCTACACCATATCCGGCAGTCAACAACCCAGCAGCAGTCTTCTCAGCAGGACTACCTCCATGGTCTCAATTCCGAGTAATCACCCAACTCGTCGCACACCCAGCACCGAGCCCAACAACGTCCCCAACGCCATCCGGCAAAGGGACCTGGCTGCACACACCCTTTACATTCCCCTGAGCATCAGTAACAGGACCACAATTACCATGCTCGCCCCAACCACAAGCCACAACCGTCTTCTCATCAACAAGAGCAAGCACATGCTCACTGCCCACCGCCAACCCCTTCACCACCCCCATCTCTTCCGGCGGCAGTTGCCCACGATCATTCCTCCCCCAGCTCACAACCCTCCGATCCGAACAATGTACATAAATCCCATGCCAACTAGTCTGTATACCCTGAAAACCGCCAACAGGCTTCTTCACCCCAGACATAACTCCCCATTTATCCCCGGGCGACCCCAACACAACGAACTCCCCTTTTGCCTTATCCCCAACCACAACCGTAAACTCCCTGCCACACGCCGCCCCCGTCGCCCGGAACCCGATCTCCTCCTCAATATCAATCCTAACAGGCTCCCACACAATCTTGGATTCCTTTCCCTTCGCACCCAGCTGACCTTTTCTCCCTCCTCCCCATCCATATACCTGACCGCCCTCAAGCACAACAACCGTATGACCCATCCCGCTCGCTATTCCGATGATTTTCTCCTCGAACTCAATGCACTCCACTCCTCCTCCTCTCCCTCCTACCTTAGCCTTGGCCTTAGTCCTCCCCTCCCCAAGCCCCAACTCCCCCTTCCCCCCAGTCCCCATAACATACACTTTCCTCCCAGAGACCAAGAACGTCGCTTCCCAAGTAGCGGACACATTTGTGAACTTCTCCTCCCCATCATTCCCACCATGGATGTTATTATCAACAATAACCCGCCGAAACCTCACCACCTCTTTTTCTTCCCCGTTATTCCCCGGAGGTACTCTCCCCCCACACCGCCCATCCTCATTCCACCCCGCCGCATATACCCTCCCATCTGAGAATAGCACAAGAGTATGGTTCCCACCGGCTGCGATACGGGATATTGTAGCTGCTGTATTTGATTGAGAGGAGGATGAGGTGTGGTCATCATCATCATTGAAAAGACATCTCGTCGGGACGGAGACGTCATCTGTATGCGCGAGGCCGAGTTGGCCTGAGCCGTTGGAGCCGAAGGCGTAGAGGGGCATGGTATTTTCTTCTTCTTCTTCTTTCTGTGTTGTATCTGTTTGGTGGATAGATGGTGGTAGGTGTGTCTGGATGGTTGATTGTGTTTTGTTAGAAGGATGGATGGAATTGGTGGGGCGGGGTTTCGAAGATAATTGGGTCTAGATGGTAAGAGGGGGATTGAAGTAAATTTGAGTGATCTATTGTGATGAAGATTGAAAGTGAATGAGATGATATATCTAATGCAGTTGTTATTGATGTGAGGGGGAAAGGATGGAGATACGACACCGCTTTTCTTATCGCCTACCTCTTTAGGAGAATGTGGTGGGATGCCCGGCGGGCAGAAAAAAGTGCATGCGGGGTGGGGCGCGGCGCGTTGCGTTGGGAGATCTCAGGTGTCACGATCGTGATGTAACAACTATCAAGGTTACATGAGGTAGTACTACGCGTTGATCCATGGGCAATGTTTGTTTGGAATGGATGCATGGAAGGCGGGGATATGTGGTATGTGTGGAAAAAAGCTCATCAATGATGCATCCATCATTTCATCATGGGTATATGATATTAATCAAGGTCTATATACTAACGGGTAGCCATTTATGTACCTGGGTATTGAGTGCAAGACGAAAGGAGTGAAGACATCTCTCGCTCGACAGCTGACAATAAAAACAATGTACTAAGAAATGTAAAAATGGAATGCGGGTCATCATCCAAAATCTGACGTGCCACATCCAATCAATCACACATGCTCGCTTTCCAATATGAGAGAACACCCAAAAAAAGAAGAAAGAAAAGAAGAACGCCAGTCTATAGTTCGGACTTTTCGTTAAATGATTCCGTTGACGAATCTTGCGCCGCTGGAGGGAGCGCGAAGTTATCCGTCTTGGTGGCAGTCTGCTCCATCGGGCGGAACATGGGACTGGTGCGGTGGAAGTAGGCATGGACATGGCCCTCGAGGAGGGAGTCATCCGTGTCCTGCACGAAGTCCTCGCTCTTCTCGTTCTCGGAGATCTTGGCGGTCATGGCAGCCTCCCACTCGGCACGGTATTCCTCGACCTTCTGCTTGTAGTCGAGTTCAGCGTCGTAGTTCTTGCCGACGCCCGTAATACGCTCCCAGAGGGAAAGGTGCTTGGAGTGGATAGCCGGGCCATGGTAATCCTGCTCGCGACCATCGCGGATGTACTGCCAGCGACGCTCCTGCTCCTTCAGATCAAGACCGGTAGTATCGGGCAAGAACAGCAGAGTCAGGACCATGCCACCCAGACCGAACCAAGGCACGACGTAGAACTTGGTTTGAGTGTCGATGTAGTTGTACAAGACAGAGGCCAGGAGCGCACCGCTCTTACCGCAAGCGGCAGAGAGACCGTGAGCCGTCGCACGGATGGGAGTTGGGAACACCTCGGCAGCCACCAGGAAAGTGACAGAGTTGGGTCCAAATTGGTTGAAGAAGGAACTCAGGAAGTACATCGCCTGGAAAGCGTGGATGTTCTCAGGACGAGTGTAGTATTCGTAGTGGAAAGCCGGGACGACGAAGAGGATGAAGCACATGAGGAAACCAATCATCTGCATCCACTTACGGCCGTAGAGCTTGTTGTCAACAAGGAAAGAGGCACAGTAGTAACCAGCCAATGACACTCCGATATTGCACAAACTCCAGAGCCATGTTGGCATGATAGACGTGCTTCCAGGGCTAAGAACCTTGATAAACTCGGAACTGAAAAGCTTGTTTCCGTAGAAGAAGACATCGTTGGCGAACCAGCCACCGGCGGTAGCGATGATGCGGAAACCGAAATAACGGAAAGTCAGCTTCAAGGAGTTGACATCGTATCCAGTAACCGAAGCCTTCTTCTTAGCCGCAGCAAGCTGCTTGCTGGCGGCCTTCATGTGATAGGCACGGTAGTACACAAGCCACAAGGTGCCGACGGCGGGAATGGCGAAAGAAATGCGGTAGGTCCACTGCGTAGCCACCGACGAGTAAGGCGGGTTACCACTGCCGTGGTGGAAGATAAGCAGGAGAATGATCAGGATGGCCTGGTTGAAGAATTGACCCCAACCCTGCATCAAGAAAGCGCTGGTAACCTTGCGACCACGGTGGAGGCGGTCCTCCTTGGTCGAGACTTTTCCGGAGCCGACAGCGTTTTCCATACCACTAGTGGCAGTCATGGGATATTCACCACCTAGCATCATTCTGTTAGTGAGACGCACGATAATCTTCTTGACTCAGTGATACTTACCGACACCAATACCGTAGACGAACAATGACCAAGCGTAGCAGATAACCCAGCCGTTCTCAGTGACACCCCAAGCAGCGGTAAGCATCACCAAACCCAGCAACATGATGGCAGCGTCCTGGATAAGACCCCAGCGACGACCGAGCCTGAAGACGAATTAGCCATGATTGCCAGCGATGGATTCTCTATGAATTGAGAACTTACCAGTCACCGACAATTCCGACCAAGATCTGGCCAAAGATAATACCGACGATCTCGAGATAATCGACCGCGTTGATCCATTGTTTGTTGCAAACCGTATGATCATCCCAGCAGGACTTAAAAGAGGCTTCGAACAGTGGCTTGATGTTTCCGATGGAGAACAAAACGTAACTAGAGAGGGGAAAAATGTGAGTATAACGCGTCTCCGAAAATCGGTGGCTAGACGAATACGTACCCTTCAAGACCCAGACCAGCACCAGGAAGAACCATATTTCGGAAATAATACGAGATGGGCGAGAGAGGATCTTCCTTGGTCATCTGCCAGATCGAACTGAGTTCACGCTTGGCTTCTGCGGCGTCGTAGGAACCGACGAACTTGATCCGCTTCAGGATCGGCAAGTCGGCCCAATACGTGCCATCGGGGGTGTAGCTATCCTCGGGGCGAATGAGGGCGTCAAAGGCACCCTTCTCGTGAATATCCATATCCTCGAGAGGGTTATGGGTTCCCGACATGTCGGGCCCATGAGGAGCGCGTAGGCCGAAGTCGGTCATGGTGGCGTCGTCGGAAGGACCAGTCGACAGGTGATGCGACGGTCCGGGGCAATTGACGACAGAGAGAGGGGTGTGGACGCGAGAGGAGAGCTGTTAACGTCCGTTGAAAGTGATCTCCAAGAGAGGAGAGGGGGGGGGAGGAAGAGAGAGCAAGCTCGGATTGACCGTGATGAAGGCGTCACACACGATGCAGGCCAAGTTCGGACGCAGGCCAGCCGTCGAAACTTATATTCGGAGGGTGACGGCAAAAGAAATCTCTGGGCAGGCCAAGGACCAGAACCAGCCCACCAGCGTGCTCCAGGCACATGTCCGAATGGTGGAACGTGATAAGCCAAAGCAGGACTGGGTAGCGGAGAAGATCCAACGTAGTGTGGCGGGTTCCACTGGGACTCCGAAGTCGAGGCTGCCGTGTCAGTGGTGAATGGCAGGCATTGGCAAGTCTTGCCCCATCGCCCAGAACCACATCTCAAGTGCAGGGCCAAGCAACCCTAGAAGCGGGTGAGACTTCCCACGAGCCTCGAAAGTATAATTTTATTTTTTTTTCTTCTTTTGCTTTTTGCTTCTAGGTTCATACCACGACAGCACACACACAGAGCACACCCGGGGGATTGGATGGATGGTTGCACTGCAGAATGCAGAGGTGAGCTTCTTCTTCTTTTCCTTCTTCAGAATCTATGAACACATGATCACAACATCATTCTTACTCTCCCCTTACCGTACTGGCAGTGTTGGAGATCTCGTGGTTCATTGCCTAATTGACCTTAGTCGTCAACGACTCCAATGGATGCTGCACTTTTTTAATGCCGCCCACATCGGGTGGAGTGGCGGCGGAACTAAAGTAGGTAGGAAACGACACTTGAGAGTTTTAGTGCGATGATTAAGTCGGCGGGGATCTTCCGGACGCGAACTTCTGCCGCCGGCCAATCAACGGCGCACGTGGTGGCAGAATCCCACCGAATCCCGCCGGATCGACTGACACCGCCTTCTAGAATCAAAGACCCTCGACTCCACCCGCACCAATCAACTGACAGCAGGGCCGCATTCGGCTGCTGGGGTGGCAGCGAAACAGCATAAGCAGGCATAAGCTGGTCTTTTTCTCTCTGGTCTCTCCACGCTGGCTGGTTGCCAGGAAGGGAAGGAGGCCAAGTGAGCATCGCAGTCAGTCCCAGTCACAGCCAACAACTCGAGCAGTTTCTACGCTACACACGGGTAGCCCTGCGGAGTAACCGCTCTGCTTCATACGATCATGAGGTGGGGGAGACTATTTTTTCTTTGGCTGACATGGAGAATGAGGGGTTCTCATCATTGACGGTTTGACTTTGGGAGAACCTCACACGACCACTGCCTATTTCCTCTTAGTCCACTACTTAGTACGCACGTCCCATTCTGCCGCTTTCTCTCCATAGTCCATACTCAGTATCGAATTCGTTGACTTGTCAGCCTCTCCCTTGCATCACTAACTACTGTGTATTCTGACAGATCTCTCGAGTCAAAATTCCATAGTGTCGCAAATCTTGTTCCTCCGTTTTCGAAAGACACATTAAGGGGGGAAGTACGGTGCCGGACGGAACGACCGACGGTCGTTTGTCATGACCGATCTAGATACCACTACCTACGTACCCATGCTGGGATGTTGGTGCGGCAGAGAGACATGGGAGATGCATGTCGACACCTTAGTCTACTAGCCGATCTCCTAAGATTAGTTGCTTAAAACCGAGGGGGATCTTGGCGCTTAGACGCATCCATCAGCCAGTGGGAGTGCGTCTAGCGATCACGTTGCGGGACACCGTCCTGCTGCTTGTTGATAACCACCGGTCCGGTGTCGCCAACCTACCACATCTCGTCTGAAACTCTAATCAACGGCGCCCGCAATCTGTCCAGTGTCCACTCCTCTGGATATTGTCCTCCGTATAGTCACATAGTGTGGTTACTGGTTCCATATGGTCCAGGCGTATCAGTGGTGGACGGACGTGTCGGATGGTATCCCACATGGTCGCTGATTATGCCGTATCTATCCCGTGCGGAGTTGAATCTCTGGTACGTGGCTCTGTGTCGACCACGAGAAACGTGGGTCTCGCTTTCTGCTCTCGCTCTCGGACACTGACGGAATGCTATGGCTGACCTCCCTTCATCTGCTGTGTTCCAGGCGGTCATATCCGATGCCAGCTCGTGTGTCGCTCCCAGGCAACGATACCTAGAAACGACCGGGTCAAGGTCTCTTGTCACTCGGCCCCGGACTTGCCTACTCGGGACGGTTCTACTGTGTTCAGGGGAGCCAATGACATTCGAGCATCGAGCCCGTGCCTGCTTGGGGGCTTCTTGATGGCAGCAACATCCCCCTATACCACACTCCTCTGACTATTACTCTTGTCTCAGCATTTCGTCACTTCATCATACCCTGAGGTCTCGCGACTCGCGAGATAGATAGTCCTGCTGATCCAAATCAAAGGCTGCCCCTAGTTCTATCGATCCTGCAATATCTGCTCGTTTGGATTACCTCTAGCTACTGCAGGGTCCGTTGGTGGCGCTCATGGTGACCGATTGCTCTGATCCTTCGTCATTTAGCGTTGGTGAAGCTAGCTGGTAGCCACGGTTGGCCACCGTGGTGCGCCGAGGCACCTAAATCAGCATTCAAGGCCTCATCCGGTTCGTGGATCCGGTCTTCCCGTTGCGAGCTCCCTTGGCGAGAACGCGCAGAATGGTGGTCAGACGGTGCCCCCTTCTTGTCTCCGGCGATCAAGGTATATGATGCCGACCAACTGACGCAGCTCTCAGCTTTTTCATTGGCGGGTCCAACTTGAAACACGAAGGCTCAAATGAACGCATCATAAGTTGACCCCTGAGCTGGGTTCTGGTGCTGAGGCATTTAGTAGGTTGGTAGCATGGAGCAGCTGGTGAAGGCACTCTGGCCTATCCCGGGTGATGATACCGGGCATCAGACCCTTGGGTGATCGGCCTGCATACGGATTGGATCATCCCAAGCCTTCTGGCTCGTTCGACGGGTGTTCTTATGCTCTCCCGCGAACCGCGTGTGCATAATGGGACCATGGATCCTGGTGAATAGGCTAATGCTGCATATACTGCTGCGCACGTCACGTATCTCGCACTAAAAATTGGCGTCGGGCAGTGCAAAGGCAACCTACATGACCAGGAGCCCCTCGCCTAATGCAAGGTAATCCTATCGAGTCTCTCAGATACAGACACGGTGTTTGTCTGGTTTCATCCTACTGGCATCCCACGCACCAGTCACCAGCTGACTCTTACGTTTTCTCTTGGCCCCATTAATTGCCTCATTAAGCGCAAGGTGGTGAGGCAGCCGCTATATGAACAGAGGTAGAATTTCTCTTACGTTGGCAAGTACCAACAAGAACAGCGTAGAAGTGTCCCTTGCATGAGCGGCTGTGGCCGCTGTGCCCAATCATCCGACTCATGTCAGATTCAGCTGTCTTTTCCTGCGGCTTTTGCGGGATTTGTGAATGACCGAGTCAGGGCAATGCGCTCATGCAGTGTATTCCTGCACAGTTGCATATCTACTACCTAAACAGGGGGTTCCCGGGATTGTTGCTGTGCTTGAGATATAGCGCGATGTGGCTATCATTTCGGTCTTGGTTATTGTCTAAGCTTACTGTGTAACTTCTCGATTCGCAGAAAAACTGACAGAGCATTCCAGCGCAAACCCGAAACAACGGGCGTACCACCCTTGCGACCAGTAACTCAGTTCCATGCAGTGAGGTGCACCTCTGATCAGACTGCCATCAACCCGGACGCTGTTTTCGAATGCTGACGTGCAATTTCTGATTTCCTCCTCGGTTGCCTCGAAGAAAACATCATTCTCCACGAGCGCGAACATAATCGGTGCTACGACATGCTTGGCCCAATCTTCTCGCCATGTAGGGAGCCAAATCGTTGGATATTGCTGTAACTCCATAACCGCAGTTGCTGCATTTAGGCGGTCGCTATGAGCCAGAACTTCTGGACTGCACGTTCCCGGCCTGAACATCACTTGGTTCTTGACACCCACAGGCATCAGAACATGATCCGAGCCGACCTTCTCATACACAGGTGGAGGAGAATTGTTTGCCGATGGAGAAGGCTTGTCGCCCATTCCGCTGGCAATCAATCCTCCGAGCGGATATAGAGGCTTCTCGTCTTGTGCATGCATCGCCGCAGCCACGATACCTCCCATTACTCCAAGGCTATGGCAGAGGAGGACAATACAATTACAGCCATTGCCAAACTTGGACCATAGGGCAGGAAGGATATACCGATGCAACCAGCGCCCGGTTTCTTGGTTGAAGTTCGATCCCTCCGGGATTGGTAGAAAGGAGCTGGTTCCTCCAAAGCAAGGTCGGTCAATTGATACGAACGGGACGCCAAAAGCGATACTCGCTCTGGAGGCAGAACAGTCTGGCGTGCCATCGAAGTAATGGCAGTCGTAGGTTCCACCGTGCAAAGCAACAATCAGTGGACGATGGCGAAGAGATGCGGTCGGGTCTGGGATCGAGTGTATGCCCGCCACCGTAGCATTGTTCGGGAGGGGGAGTGTAAACGACTGCATTGTAGCTGTATGTTGTAGTTGTATACAGTAGATGTGTAGACGATGCGATATGTCGAACCTGATAGCGACACGAAATATATACAGGCTCCGAAATAATAATAAGATATCACCAATCTCAATAAAAACGATCACACCTTCAGCTCCGCGGAAAGGTTCATATTTATATTATATACTCGGCACTATGTCCCGACTGAGTACCGAGTAACCTATGAGTGCAAGTCTGAACTATCCCGAGGACCCATACTTTTCAAAAGACGTCTATCCTCCAATCTCCTCATCTACATAGGTAATCAAGAGTCTGCCATGACTTGTTCTCCCGCAAAGTGTACTGCTTGAGTAGCCGAGTTGGTGGCGAAGACCCACCTGATCCGGGTATAGGGCGTTAAGTCCGGGCAGGTCCGTCGGGTTATAATCTTAGGACACGAAGATAGGATTGATTGATTTTGCATGTGGGGAGAGTAGTAACTTCATGTTGATGGATGAGGTTAGAGGTTGTGCAGTCGATATTGATGTTTATCTGGCAGGGAGATGGTACTACTATTGGAGAGAAGTACAGAACGGTGATACTACTAGTAGCATAGTATATATTCTACGTGGAGGTGGCAGATACCGTAGTATGATAGAGTAAGATAAAAGATTATCAGATGCAATCCTCCACACTATATCTCCCTGCAATGCCCCCCAGCAATCACTCCAAATCCAACCGGACTACCACAGTCACTACACCTATTGAATTACACCCCTGGCTCCTTCAATCTACATCCTTTCCCAGTTAAGATACTACTTCACCTACTCCATCCTATTGAATCCTATGATTCACCTGTTAGATCCGTTCCTGGCTATATAAACCCCCCCGTCCCTCCCCGTAGATCCTCAACTCCTTCCCTTCCTCTCTCTTCTTCCTGTCGCTATCAGCATCAGTCCTGGCTTTCCTATCATTTCTTCTATCTTAATGAAATCATTATCTTATCTAACGGGATACTCCACACATATTATCATATCTAATACTATATCATCATATAAGAGCATGAAAGATGATATACTATCGATAAGAGAAACCCTAACTGGCACTATCCACGATAGACAAACAAAAGCCCTCAATGATATAACCAGAGACCGAATACTACCCACGGAAAAGAAACCGAAAGAGGAAGAATGTCTCCCGGAAACCAATCTGCCATTGAGATACATTCCGGTGGAGACTCTCATTCAGACTGTTCCAGAATTCTCAAGTTCTCCCCTTCAATATACATACAAGTGAAGCCAGTCAGACAGACATTCAGACAGATCGATTCCATAGATGCCACTAACTTTACGCCTATCAATATTATAGGTGTGAGAGCACCAATTGAGCTCTCTGGATAAAGATGCAAGCCCATGAATAGATCATGGGCAATAATGAAAGCGAAAGGCCCGACGTTGGACAAACAATTGAAGAGAGGTCGAACTGTGCTCGGAGCAAATCGGCTGAAGAGGCAATACTCCCCAATCGATCACATCATGATCAGAGACAGATGGTATTAGCTGCTCCATCCGAGACTCAGCGTGGATGCCGTAGGACTGGCACCATACTGCTCTGCTCTGTCTTGCTAGTATTAGCAGAGGATGAACTATCCGTGGAGGACCGAAGGACCCCGACGCTGCTGAGATAGGTGAGAGATGAAAACCAACCAGACTCTGGGCGATGGTTTTATCGTCATTGATTACGGTACGCACAGTTTCACTCTGCCAATCATCAAGAAAATACGTTGTCTGGTGTTAGCTGCTAATGTCGCGCCACAGGGAAGGTTAACTTGATAGTTACACTGCGTCCTCCAATTGAAGCCAAAATACTACAAATCCGCCCAGATACGGGCATGAATGAGTGACATTTACACATCGTTACCGGCTAAACAAATTAACAGTCTGAGAATCCACATGAAATGAAGCATACAGTCTCAGGAACCGTAACACGGCACAATGGAGTGCTGCCTTCTCCGTCCGAGCAGATTGGAACATTCTCCCCACAATGGTTTATGAGATACATCGAAACAAATGACTACAGTCCTGTTAGTAACTATGAGAACTCAAATCGCGGACTAAAAGCTGGAAGCGTTTAATCTCGACAACGAAGTGGTAGATCATTCATCGCCGTATGAATGAACTAATTCAATCAGTACACCTCCAGTTCGAAAAAGGGCTCTAAGATACCCCTGGACATTTGACAGGCCCGAAATCGAAAAAAAGACAAGTTACAAGTTCTGGCATAGGGAACAGCCAGCACATAGCAGAAACGAATACAATCATTGTGGAGGCCAAAGCGGACGACACAATTGGGTATAATCAGACATTGGCATATGGTAAATAATAGGATTAACGCACAGACTAAAGAATCCCATATTAGTATGTGAAATCGAGAGGTGATGAAAAACCTTCGATTTGGAGCGAATGACAGAAAATGACAGATTCTGGATACTTCAACCCAGTGAGAGGAAGGCTATCCCAGACTATCTAAGACAGATCTCTTCCTAATAGTGACTATTACTGACCAACTGATTACTCACTCGCTGTTGGAAACTCCAATCAGAATGAAGCTTTCATAAGAACTCGGCTTGATGCCATCTTATTAACGACTCTCGCAGCTAAGAAGCAGCTGCAGTCATAGGACTTCCTTCGTCAAAGGGATCTTACAAGTCAATGCATCTCCAATTTGAGAAGAGGTTTGAAGTTCGAGTGGTTTTATGATAAGGCCCTGTGCCTCCTGTGCCTCCTGCAGGGCAGAACCGATTATTCGTTCTGGTACAATGTGGACGCCGATATGGCAGAGACCAACCAATACTATAATTGTCGAAGCTAAGAAGGCCATGGGAGAGGTGGATTGGTACCAGGCTTTGGCGTATATGGGTATTATCAGTATTATCGCGCGAATATGATATAACACTCACCGAGATTAAGTGATGTTGATGCATGATGGGACTTATCAATCAAGCAGATCTTGAAGGCACCATGCCCTCGGTTGTACCAATACCGCGGAGATCTGATCTTTGACAATTGTACCAAGTCATGCCGAGAGAACTTGGGGCCCCCGAAAACTTCTAAGGGACTGCTCACAGTCCGCACTGCCATTGTCGAATGGCCCCGAAGGTAGATGACGAGATTGCCAGGCCAAGAGGCTGGACGTGTCTGTCTACGGAATAGCCACCGATAGCTATGAATGAGATTATCTGAAGATCGACCAGAAGTCAAGAGTAGATAGCATCTCCCATCGAAAGAATTGACCAGACTCGCTCTTTCAAATTCTTGAGCGCGAAGCCAGACTAGACCGAAGGATAACAGATGGAGATATATCCCCTCTACGATTTTGTCCCACGTCTCGTCAGCCGGCGACCCTATGACTAGTCTGCCTTGCGAGGTTGAACGAAATAAAGTCATTAAGAAGATCAGACTGATGTTAGCAGCACTCTGCGGTAATTCCTCTTGTGCGGTGGGGGCCCGCTATATCACTTGTCAGGGGACGCTTTCTACGCTCAGGACAGCGCATGGGCATGCAAATAAACAAAGCGAGGGCCATATATGAAGTTATGTGGAATGGCAAGCCTGCGATTGCAAATGCTGGTCAGAGGGATGGTACCATACGTCTGAAAGTCACGTATAACTGACCACAGCGCTATAGTCACGGAAGCTCTGGCGCTTCAGATACATACGAAAAGCGTCACTCCCCGTTCGGCGGCCCTGCTACTACAGTACACCCATTGCGCTCCAACATAAAACAAACATGAAAGGATCTACTGCGGATGTACGTGGATTTAAGCATTCTAACTGGGTCTCCTTCTATCATCTATGACAAACCAATGCACCGGCTCTGTCGAGGCTAGAATTTCAGGTCACTATGGTATAAGGATGCCGCAACTGAGTTGAGGTGAAATGCCGTGGAGGCAGTTGTTGGGTCCGGCCTTCCTCAGTTGGTTTCTCTTATATGAGTGAGTTTCTAAGGAGAGCAACCCTACGTTTGATTATACAAAGATACATACCGCCCGTATCAAAAGACGGAAGGAGGTTACTAGTAGCATTGCTTACGGCGTACTCACTGATTCTATTGTCTTTACGTTTATAACGATGCAGCACAAGGGTCGGGTATGAAGATAGTTATTCAGCCTTGATGACTGCAGAAGAATCTTACGGATGCTTTTCCCAGCACTCAGCAGAACACTCCGACTCAACCTCGAGGTTTCCATTTATCTCTTATACATCATTCACAATGACCTTTCATATTAGTCAACTAGCGGATCGAGCAAGACACACGTCTGTGAGTCGCACTTCCGGGTGGTCATTGCCGTATAGTTAGACAGACCGTTGTGGTATTTGTTGCTTTGCTATTTTTTTTTTGCAGTACTTAGGACCCCTATGATGCTTCGGATATGCTGTATTCTCAACTATCTGCCGAGATGAGATCCTTCGGATGGTATCGAGGAGGAAGATGGGCCGTCAGGCCTACTTTAGTCCGGGCGCTGGCGGCAAGGGGGGACCTCCATCCAAAATGCATACAATCACCACCTGTTCCTACGTTCTACTTTATTTTTTCAGTAGCATGATTGAGTCTGAAATGTCTACACCTGCTATTTCTATAAGCGAATATGTCTTTTTCATGGCCTCGGGAATCAACGACTTGTTACGGGCAAGCCGTTGTTACTCTATATATACTAGTATTACTTGATGAGAAAATATGCCTAATGAGTTGGTATGTTAGTGATTATAGTGTCCAAATCTTATGAGGGATTAATAACAAATATGATGGGTCTAATGTACATGATCGACACGACGGCTTAAAGTAGTAGGTAATCTGCCTGTCTCCTATGGATGATGAATTTACAATGGGCCGTGAGATTAGGGTTAGCTACACCTGAATTCAAAGTGAACAGTTGAAAATCCGACATTCGTTAATCCAACGTCATTAAGAACGTACTGCCCTCACTATTCCTGAAGATTACCATCGCATCACTGCCAACCACTCAGCTTTCTATAACATAGTTCACTCTTCTTCCTTCACCATGCAACTAACCTACAACTACAACCACCTCTCTCTTCTTCATTTGCTCCAGTCTGGACTTCATAAGCACCATACACTATCGATATTTATGCGGGAGCTCTAATTTGTGTCATTTCATCGTGTTTCAAGCTAAAGAAAGCAAAGTCAACTACAAAGAGTGTATGTGCGACACAAGTTCGCGTAAATATCCAAGCCCCTGCAAGTCCTTTCGTAAGAGGAAAACGCCTGCCGCTGTGCTCAGGGCGTCATTTGTGAGATCTGCGGCGTCTTCAGAGAGGGCAAGCCGGTTTATCGACGGCTTCCTTTAGGGTGAGCATGATGTGGACAGTAGAGAAGACAGAAAGGGGGCTTCTGGTTCACAGAAACAAAGATTAAGTCAACAGAGCAAGCCTAGGGAAATAAGATTTGAGCTATTCTTGCTATTTCCTATATTAGCCCCCACGTAGGGTCAAACTGCAGGGGATGGAACGGATTGCTAGTGGCTCGAATATCTCACTTCTAGGTGACGGTCGCCTCCAGGAGAAATTCCGGTGCGCGGTTCCTATGGAAGAACCAAATATAGTACTGAAGTAACAGGTGGTGATAACCTTTGACTCATTTTTCTTAAGTTGATCAAGCTGTGTAAATTTTGTTGGTTATGGTCAATGCATAAACAGAACCATCAAAGGCAGGTTCGTCCAGTTCAATGTCTGATCGCTGGCAGTATGGTGGTCTGAGAAGGTTCATCATACCGGGAATAATCAACGTACTATACAGTACCTGCTAGGTCCTTGATGCCTCAATATTGTATCACCATGAAGAGTCCAGAGTGTATAGTGCCCAGCACAAGATAGCATCCATCTGGACTGGTAGGATTCAAAGGGTGGTGAAACAAACCCTCCGAACCCTCCAGTTCATAGCTCATTCCGCTGCGACCCACGCCTCTCATAAGGCGCTGAATATTCTTCAATAGTCAACAAAGTAGCGCTGTTCATAGACTAGAGCGCTATATCAATATTGACAACTCCGTCACTATCATCCCAGGGTTCAGATTTGCATTTTCGAGTAAGCAAAGCAGCAGCACTTTCCTAGTCCCCATCAGGACGTCTCGATCTAATGGAAGCTTCTGTGCTTGTAGAAAGTAAGAAGAGTCAAAACAAGGACATAACGTTCACCTTTAAGTAGGAGGATGGTACTGCAGATCTTGCATTGCTCAACATCTTGCCATAGAAACCTCATTCATCAGATACAGGGATAACCCCCTATAAGAGATAAGTTGGGTTCTCTTATTGGTAGGAGCATTGTCGTTATACTTCTGCAGAGACGAGTCAGGGAGACCGTAACCACCACTAGCTCTATGAAGCCGGTGAAGAAATGATGATCATTTGATCCCTGTCCGGCTTTGCAAATCTGTCCAAGAGAGATATTTCTAGTGGGCAAAGTATCCCATTGGGTGCTGATATCTTTCTTGTAGTCGATCGATGCGGATCTTCAGCTATCGAAGGTCGCTGTCCCTTCTATTCATTCTGCTCAACTAATCCGTAGACACGCGGACTGATATACTTGTTGACAGGAGACCTCTTCCGTTGTGGACAGACTCTCTGGCAATACTTTTTGTATGTCCGGGCCCTCCACATAGTCATCAAACGTTCTCTTATTCAATAAGATCCAGACTTTTTGTTCCTCGCGCTGCCCTGCGCAAATCCCTAGTATTCCAGACCCACTCCATTGAGATAGGGAGAAACCCATGAAGTCCACCCTCGAGAAGTTGCTATGTAGGTTGAGACCTACTCCTCCTGTATGGTAGCTGGTAACTAGGACTTCTATCCCACTATCAATCGAGTTGAGGGCGTTGTTCAGGATTGTAACTTGTGGTGCCGTACAGCAGGAATAGCGAACAGTAACAACCGATTGCCCACTTTGGGAGTTCCCTTCCTGTCCTGACCATATACTCCAGCTCTTAACTTGGTCCTTCGTTAGGGTAATTTAACCGCTTGTCGAACCAGGTGTATATGTATCAGCTGGGATTCCCTTCTGCCAGAGATATCCAGTCAAGCTGATATAATTTCCAAATGGATCAACTTCTGTTCTGAATTTAATCCAGTATCTATGAAAAGAATCTTTGACGAGCCTGGTCAACGAGCCCATCTTTTGCTTCCAACGCATACGCTTTGCCTCTTTCATTTTAAGCGAGTAGGTGATAAAGGGGGTTCACTATTGAAAGACCCCATGCGTGTGTTGTCCAGTCTCTTAGACACATACTCAGTCCAGAGAGCTAGGTCTGAAGGGGAGCATGGTTTGTGTCTTTGCGGGCTTCATTTTGGTTAGGGTATGATTCTGTTAGACGCCGTACCAGAGGGTGTAACCTGTTCTCCTTCTTGTCTCTTCCCTGACTCTTTGCTAGTACATATGCGTATACTCAACATGCATCGCCCAGAACCTGTCGGAGTAGCGAAAGCTCGCCTCTTCTTCATCTTGGTCTGCCTCGGTGTCTATGAGCCCAGTTCCATGCACCACGGAGGCGTCTGTGCATCGTATAAAAGATAGTTAATTGCCTGCTGCGAATCTGTATTGTTCAACTGCACTTCTATCAAATGCATATACGCGCGCTCGGTATAGTGTGAGACCTTGACCAGAGGCCCTGGTTGTTCCCACATATATCCCTGGAGCACATCTATCGTTTGCACTCCGGATGAGAGCCTTAGTCTCGTACCCTTAGAAGTGCTCAACCATAGTACATCACTCTTCAGGGAGCCGTGAGCAAGATTGTGAAGAAGAGATTGGGAAAGTTCTCGTCCATAGCTTCTGCAGTAGTGCGAAGAAGCCCGGGATAATAGAGAGCAATCTGTACAGCTTGGTTGAAACTGCTAAGCTTCTTCTTCTGACCCAATCGTGGGTAGCTTTCATTGACCATCTTCTGGGTTGTATGTATCTGATGGAATTCCGAAGAAACTGATGGTTGGCGATATTTACCCAAGAGTTCCATCTCATAATATCCCCGGTATGACTTCAAGCATAACCCCAACCAATCTGGAGGCCATTTCCAGAACATAAACAGAACCAAATTCAGACGCTGTAGTCTCATGTTCCCTTGGCACCACTGTCCTGAGAAGAGAAGTAGATATTTTCCCTTTGACAGCGGCTCATTATCGCTTCCGCATCACTTGCAATAGGATAAGTTGGTCCTATAAGAAACTGAAGATGGATCTAGAAGATGTTGCAGGCTGGGGAGTATGATCAATATATCAAGTATCATCGCGTGATAATACTTATACTTCCTATATGCTAAGGCTCGGTGCCAATTTACCTATTCCATGGCCTTGGTTTTTTGACAATCATGGTATTGGTCTCGGCCATATTGGCATCTCTTTTCTTTGAAGATTGATAAAAAAGAGTTCTATAACTGGGTTGCTTAGAGTACGGCCGCTTTTTGACCGTGAGAGTTGTCAAGATAGATTGCATCCAGGCGAGGTCTAATCACGGTTGTGCCAGATGTTGAATGTAAACTGTGTAGCCATGTACTAAGTACTGAAGATGTCCACTATGTGTTTGACGAGGGTATTTCCTTAGGAGTGGATAGATAATGAGGTATAGATATGTACAGGAAAGAAAAGTAAGAAGATCAAACGGGGGAGGCAGACAGGGAGGTTTTATAGTAGAAGGGGGAAGCCATATCAGGTAATGATGGCAAGTGAGTGGTCATAGCCAAGGGAATAGGGATGGTGAAGAAAGGAATTTTCAGTTGAATGTATCTGAGTGAAAATGTTGGAAGGATAGATAGTATGGGATATAGGATGATATAGATGTTGGATCATTCAATGCAGCGTAGTAGTGGAATACCTAGTTGAATCAGTCTGTGGACAGTCGTGGTTGCAATACTACGTAGGGCTGGGCTGTTATCTGCCAGCACTATATGATTGTCAATGCACGCAGGTTGCAATTGTACTAAAGGAAGTCTGTTCGTCATCTACGTGCCTATGAAGCGAGGACAAGCTGCAACGAGACAATCAACCCCATTCATGAATACGCGCTATCAGATCTTGGGATATCGTACGCATAGAGGTATATAATAAAGGCGAAAACAAACCAAAACAGAACAGGGCAGAAAGGACCTAAATGGGTTGGGTTGGGAAAGCATTCCATCCCAGGCAAAAAGGCAAATATGCGATTGCAATGATCACTTCAAAACCGACATCTGTAGCAAGAAAAACACCTTCGTACACCATCGTTTCACTTGGTATCATATCTGGAATGTATGAACGCAAAATTTCCCATCTTCCACGGTTTGGTATCTCGTATAAAAAACCTTTCCCAAGGGCACACACATTTGGCACCTACACCCCCCCAGCTGAAGAACGACCAAGCACAAAAATGAAATCAACGACGAACATCTCGCAAGAGTAAAAACCAGATGTAGAGGGGAGAATATGGCAGGGAAGGAAAGGAAGCCAAGGGCCTGACAACCGTCATGCAATGCTAGTGCCTTTCTCGTATTCTTCTTCCCTCTAGTGCTTTTTTTGCATCTTTTTCTTTTCACTTCCTGACGTCTTATTTGGCTCGCACTCTGTGGTATCAAAATAAATCCGAAACACAATCGCTGACAACAAATCAAAACGGAAAAACAGAAACTAAAAAGTAGAAAGCAGAAAAAAAAATAAAAAAAAAAACAGAAGTCTCTTGGGGTATACTGCTGCAAATTGACATTGATTTTAACGCGGTGGCCCAATGGGGGCCGGGTATCCAGAAGTAGAATTGGAAGTACTAGGACGACCACTGTCAAAAGAAGCGCGCGGGTCATGCTTGGGGGTCATGTCCCCTGGCGCGGTACCGAATGGAAATTTGGTGTCAAAGCGCGCGGGCCAGCCATTGCTGCTGCTGTGGCTGTGAGAACTTCCGAGGACAGGCACATCGTCCTCGGCAAGGTTCACGCCAGAGTCATTCCATGGGTTGCGGTAGCCACTGTCTCGAGACTCCATGGAGACCAGTGACGCCTTCGAGGCGTTACTGGACGCATGTTTAAAGAACGATCCGGGAGAGGCCGAGTGATTCTTGCGGCCAATGAACGAAGAAAAGGAAGAGATGCTGCCAGGCTTCCGCAGTCTCTCGAAGATGGACCCGCGCTCGCTGGTCTCATCCGAGAAACTGGGGCGAGTGGGAGAGTCGGTGACAATGGGAGCGGGCGCATGCTGCAGCAACTTGGAGTCAAAGAAGGGGAGAGACTCTTCAAAAGAGTCCGACTTGGGTCGAGGAATAGCTCCCTTGACCGTAGTTGCGTCGAGGCCGTGAGCGACCAGTCGGGAGATCAGGAAGTCAATGGCATCCTTCAGTCCGCCGGCATTGTTGCGAGTATAACCAAGCACAACCCGGTCTTCCGGCCCGAAGACGGGAGAGGAAGAGCCACTCTCCGAAGCCGAGACCGGAGGGTCCGAACTAGTATCGACGGTGGTATCGACCTCGTATTGGTCCTTGAGCTTGGCACACACGTCGTCGTGGAACTCGGTCGACTTGAAATACTCGCGCAGTTCGGCGGAGCTCTGGAAGAGTAGCTCGTGGCTCTCCGGAACCATTCCCTGATGCTGTTAGACGTGATTATTTGCATGAGGAAGAGTCTACTTACCAGTAAGGCGTCAACGGCCTGCGGGACCTGGTACTCGGGTCCGGAGATAGTCACGACGTCACTGGCAAGCTCGGTGCTAGGGAATTCGATCTTGCAGTTCCACTTCTTCTCGAGCTCATCGATTTCGGAAATGCGCGCAAGTAGTTCACGGTGATACAACCGATTGATGACGACACGTTCAGAGACATACTCGGCATCCTGTCCAATTAGCAAACGACACTCAATCTGGGAATGGTTTGGACTTACAACTTTCTCGACCATGTCCATGATCTCCTGTTTAACCAGGTCCAGACTCTGGGCATTACGCGCAGGGGTCCGGCAAATGACATTGTCAACCTTGATGTCGTCCTCCTCCTTGCCCATACCGCCACGATCCATGGCGTTGGAGAACTTGACAAACACCGAGTATTTCTTCATGATGCGCTGGATATGCTGACCGCCAATGCCGATGATGCGCTTGTGGTACTGGTCCGGCACGTGGAACGAGATGGACGCCGGCATTTCCTGTTCAACAAGATCCAAGCCATTCTTGGTTGACTCGTACTGATTTCCACACACGTCAATGTAGAAATTGTACTCGTTGAAACCATCGAAGATGATTTGCACGTTGCCTGGATACGTTAATACCGGCTCATGTGGCGGAATTCGACAAACTCACTCTGGCCCATGATCTTGTTGATCTTTCCGTTCTTCTTGCCGCTAACGAATTCCTTGTGCTCGTTGGCGAGTTCGATCTTCACGCGCATCTGGTATTGGCTGCGTTGCACAAACGGAATCTGGTTGATCACCATCATCGCTGCCTTCACAGCGTCATCGGAACCATTGATGGTGAAGGTCAAGTTGTCAAAGCTAACTTCAGCGCCCGAGTTGCTGCAAATGTCAGATAGCATGGTGCGGACGTCTGCGGGAGACGGCGCCCGGAAACCCCCTTGCGACGGGTCGGGCATAATGATCCACCACGATGCGCTGTAGAACTGACCAGCCTGCCAAACGTTAGTCCAAACCCTAAGGCAGTTTGACCGTAGAGTAAACATACCAAGGCCATGATCTCCCGCACGGTGCGCTCGACGTGCAACACTTCAGTGCCCTGGATGCGAACAAGACCCCGCTGCGTACCAAGCTGGGGAAAGAGAACGTAGGAGCCGTTCATCTCCATCACCTTCCGGACCTTGTCCAGACGGTCGAGCAGAATGTTGTCGATCTTGTTCGAGTTGACAATGACATCCTTGACATAGATCTTCACGCCCATGACCAGTTCCTGAAGCTTTTGCTTCGCACGTGCAATCTGCTCCTGCGTATCACCGGTGATGTAGACCTCATTCTCGCTGCGACGGTGAGCACCCGGCGGCGTGTAACCGAAGATGCGGGGGAACGGCGGCGGGAAGTAAATGGCCGTGCCAGTGGCAGCCTCGATCAGCTTGATGTTCTTGCGAGTACGGCCGCAGACCAGGGTGTGCATGGTCAGCTCCAGCTTCACGGCGTCCACGTGACGTTTCAGCTAGTAGCAGTTAGTTTGCAGGCCGTTGATCGGTCGGAAGAGAAGAACCCACAATTTGATCGATCATAATCAAGACCCTTGTCTTGGCATGCTCAGCGCTCTCCATATCGCCGTAGATGGACACCCGGAAGCGCTGATCCAGTCCATTGTCCGAGGCGTAACCATAAGAAGACACCACCGCACTGTCCGTGTCGCGGATTTTCGGGCTCAGAAGGAAGATATCCGTGCCAGTGTAAGCCGCCAGCGTATCCAGATGTTCCAAAACGCTCGCTCGGATATTCTTGGTGGTCCCATCCAGGATCAGGTGCATGTCCACGTCCACGGTCGCACATCGCTATAGCATGACCCCGTTAGCGGATACAACGGGATCCCAAGCACCATAATATGGAAAAAGTCGAATCAGCAACATACCAACAAAATCGGGGTCTCGTTCAACACCCGTGCTCGCATCTTCCGCACCGTCTCTCCATCACCCGTGATGCAGACGTTGGTCGCCAAACCCTGAGGGCGCCGTTGTAGCGAAGGGACAGTCTTGGGCTCCGACGAGGTTACGGCAGCCTCGACCCTCCCGTTACTGCTTTCCGTGATTTGCCGGCACAATCTCCGCAGGGCGTCGACATTGCTCGCGTGGACGGGAAGCTGGTGGACGGGGGTGCCTTCGGACGTGCCCTCGGGGAAGGTCCAACGTTGAAGGGCGCCAGGGCTGGCATGCAGGACATCGTCGACGTCGGGACCGGCGAGAGTCGAGGAGAAGGGCACGTTAAACGAGAGGTTGACGGTCGGGTCGATGCCGGTCGGAGGAGTCATGGGCGGCGCGCCATGCGGTCGACGAAGAGAGTGAGAAGTCATATCGGTATGCGGTCGAGACATGCCAAAGGTGGGCGTCATACGCTCCCAGCCATGACGGGCTTGGCCCGTGAAATTGGAGATCTTGTGCATGACAAGGGGAGGTCGAGTCTCTAGCCCCTTGAACGAATCGAGGGGAGAGGAGGGTGTGGAGGACCGGAGGGGAGGGAATGGCGAACGGGTGGGTGAGGAGGGGGAGGAGGAGGAAGAATCGGAGGATGAGAGAAGACGGACGGGATTGGAGAGACCAAAGGTGACAGTCGAGAGCTGCAGTCGCCGTTCCCGACAGGAAGTGGGCGCGCAGGTGAGAGGAGAAAGTGGTTGTTGGTGGTGGGTGACTGGCCACGGACGAGGTTGGAATCGGAATGGGAGGGAAAAGGATGAATCAAATCAAGTCTACAACCAAAACGGGTATCAAGCAAGAGGGGGAGGGTGCACAGATGAAGAAAGGAAAGAAAGAAGATTGGAAGAAAAGACGAGGGAGGGGGCAAGGCGCGGAAGTGGGTAAAAAAAAAAAAGTAGCAGGACTAAGGAAGGAAAAAGGGAAAAAAGAGAAAAAGGGAAGAGGAAGAGGAAGGGAAAATGAGAATGGGATGATGGATCAACAAAACGACGTTGGGTCTGTGGCAGCACCAGCAGCAAAAGCTTTGGACTGGATTTTGGGGGGGGTAGGAGAGAGGAGGAGTAAGAGGAAGAGAAGGAAAGGTAAGGAAAGCAGAAGTGATGGAAAGGGAATGGATGGAATTCCTCTGACCGAATTCAGGCAAGCAGCAGAGCCAGTCAGCGCCTCTTTTCAGCTGGCTTTGGCTGAGTTGCTTGGACGTTGGTGGTGTGGATGGGATGACTTTGGGTTGGGTTTGTGAGGGGCGGAGACAAGTGCAGAAGAGCAGCAGAGTATCAGTCAGTCAGTCAGAGTCAGAGTCAGAGAGAGAGTGAGAGTCAGATGTGGGATTTTCCCTTTTCTTCACACCTTCTCTTTCCCAGGCACCAATTCCAAAGGGACTCGACCTCGAGGAGCTTACAAGCTATACGGACATGCCATGGGGAAGTTAAGTTACACTTGAATTCTGGTGACATTTCCTGCAAATCTAGATACATGTGTATATCCATCCTATTTACCATAGACGACAAAATTCTCTACACTTCTTCTCATCAATTATTCCCATCATCTTCCTCCTTGTCAATCCCATCATGGTGGTTTCTCTCTCTTCACTTCTCAGGCGGGAAGGGCGGGTACTCAGCCCAGTGTCTAGGCCCAATGTTTGCATCGCCTGGGCCAAAGTACGACTCGAAACCTGCTGCCCACAACTCCCTCCCTCCCCTCCCTCTGATCATCAACAACTTGCTATTCTTATGATTTCCCAGCTTTACGCTAATAAGTTAGTGAGTTATCGCCTGAATCTCGACCTCCTGAGGGTCTCTCCAATCAACGTTTCCAGAAAAGAATGACTCCTTTCATCATCCACCCCGCCAACATACTTTGTAGACTGACTTGACTGGCCTTGGAATTCCACCCGGAAACTCTCTTTCGGCTTTCCCTAGTACTGACTTGTCGTCCATTTCTCGTCATCACCATGGGGAAAAGAAAAGAAGTAAACTCAATTCTGGCCCCAGAAAACCCTCTTTTTCTCGAGTCCAAAATTCATCGAGTCGAGAATACTTTATTTATAAACTATAGATATAGCTCTACAAGATTATCCATTCCATTATTGCCTTCTCTTATTCTTCAAACACAGCCCCTACGAGAAGAGAGAGGGGGGGATATTCCACTTGCATCTCTCGATTGCGTTCATCCTCGTCGTTCCCTGCACTGGGCTCCACCCGGCTTGCCCGTTTCGGGTCTGCAAGCGAGAAATCCCGGTCCCGTACATTAGATCACGTGCTATGTCCGGCATTACCTGTATTCCTCTTACGCTACTGCCTCAGGCTGAATAGTTAGCCTCCAAGGAGACAGCTACACATACAGCTTTGCATCTGCATTCTGCACCTGCAAATGCAATGGAATAAATCAATCAATCACTTGATGACCCCCGGTCTATGTCGGAAGCTCCAGGAAAGCAAAGCAAAGCTATTTTGCCCATCCACAGCTCGACACCTGTAGGTACGTACCGGGGCCAGCGCCATCCATCCATCCACCATCAACAAATCATCATTGGTTATCGCTGTTTTGAAAGGCTATTGTTCCACCAGGTAAGGTACATCATCACTTTTTTCGGGGCACTCGGGAAAGAAGGAAGAGAAGGAACTAAGCCTGGGGAATCGAGGGAGGAAGAAGGAGGGAGGGGGGCGTTTCCCGGCTGGCTCCTCCCCTTCCTTCCTCCCCCATTTTGCCACTGGCGCGTCTTTTCTTGTCTTGTCTTGTCTATCCATACCATACCAGTTCAGTTCAGTGGGTGGCCATGGAGACGGATGGAATTCGGCGCAGAATACGGTATACTACTACCTAGCCTACTCAGATATAACCTACAGTCTAAGACAGATATACATAGTTAGTAGTGATGATGAATGTAGGTAGAATAGATAATCAGTAACTAGTCATGTGCCAACCTACCCAACCTGACAGACACCCAACACTGGCCTGATAAACATACAGCAGACACAAGTGAAACGAAACAAGTAAGAACCGAAATCCTGAGACAAGCGATAAACCCACCTTGCGTCACCATGTATCATGAAATGACCATCTTCCTACCGTTTCTTTTTTACTCCGCCCGGGACTATCCAATATCCTATCGATTCAATCTGAGCAATTGGCAAGGGGAGATATTCCACCATCCTAGTTAGTTAGTCAGTTGTGTCACAGTCCATGCTTGGGCCTGTGATCGTGATTATCATTCAACAATCTACATTTGAGTCTGAGTATCTATCTAGCCTACTAGCCTATCCGAGGAACCCAATGGTAGGGAATTTCTGGATCCGTGGGACCAACAGATACCCTTCCATCTCTCCGTGTGTGCGTCTGTCTGTCGGGGGATTATTAGTGATCATCGAACGTTGATGTTAAGGTTTGGGTTATACAATTGTATTACAACTGTCTTGAAGTTCTTCTTTGACAGTTTCATGGATTCTCTGATGTATATATACTACAACATAGATAATAGTTAAGTATTAGACAGATGTTAATATTCTCTAGGCACTACGGAGTCCTCAACACAAGTACTAATAGACAATGCCATCTAAGCAGTACAAAGTAAGACAAAGTACGCAGACAGATACCGGACGTAAGGACACAAATTCTCCCACCGTTGATCACTGATGTAACCACTTCACCACTTCGCACCACAACCCACAACTCACCACAGTAATGGCATGACAGTCTTATCCAATATGGAGAACTAGCTTAAGATCATTGATTGAATTAATATATGTAGTGATGATCCAAGTAACGTAAAGTAATTGAGGTAAAGAAGAGTAAGATCATCGAACCGATCGATGAGAGATATATTCGTCGACGTCATCTATCGGCGACATGGATGTGGGTCGAAACATCACCATCATTTGGTTGCTTACTTTACAGCCTAGCTGTTACTTAGTTACGTTGTAACTTACATGTCAAGACTGGCAGGTAGTAGGTAATTGCATGTACTTTGGTAGGCATTGATGCTGTGGTGTGTTGTTCGTTCTTCATTTGCATGCTGCTACTTACTACCAGTTGCCTTGATGTTTTTACTGCTTATTACATACACAGCTAGTTCAGAAGTGATGTTTAGCATCGGGGTAATTAGTAGCAACAATTGCAATAATATTCGATAGAGTAAACAAAACAAAGTACAAAAGTACCACTTTGTACTCTGTGTATATCTCTGTGCTGTTACTACGTAGGTTGATGAAGACACTAACTGCTTAGTTCACTAACTGCCCTTCCCAACATAGACTAACGAACTAACTACCGACCACTTAACTCTAACTCTGCGACTCTCAAATTCCTGCACACAACCACCCTCTCCTTTCTCAATAACATATAATTGTCAATATGTTGTTTCCAATTGATGGAGATACCAATCCTTCCAGTATAAGTGCAGATAGTAGAACCCTTTTAATCCTGATTGAGTCGACACACACCCTCCACAACCGCGCCATATCCGACCCCCCTTACTAACAGATCAAGAACGCCGACTCATCACCCACCGCAGTCCACCAGACGAGGAAGACACCCTCTGTCGAAATGCCTGCGGCTTGTCCATGGGTGAGTTAGTCGCTAAAGCCATCAATAGCAGCAGCCTCGGCCTGAGCTATAAAGAAGCCAGTCTCTTAACGACCGGCGTATTAGTCGAGGGACAATCGGGCCATATCCTGTCCGAGGTGGCGCGCCTTTCTCCTGAAGATCGGGCAATATTCGGGCTGCTAGGAATGTGGCGCAAAGGGTTAAGCTGCGATGGCTAGAGGTGGAACTGGCGGCGGCCAAGGCGCTGAACGACGATGATATTAAAAATATTCGGTTGGCGATGAAGGTTCCTTGGCAGGAGCAGCATGGACCCGAGTGCACTACGCGGTAGGTTCAGTGCAATGCTCTCAAATCATGAGATCCCTGCTGGCTTTCGACGCGATGCTTTTCTCTATGTGGATGACGAGGCGTTCCGCTCGTGTGAAACGACACGGCCGTATCTCTGGTTGACTGAGCCTGAACCCCAGTCTGAGTCAAAGACAGAGCGAGAGCCAGAGCCAGAGCCAGGAACTGAGATTGTAGCTCAGCCTGAGGCTTTGCAACCCCTCAAAGTCGACATCAAGCATATCGCTCCGAGATTATTTGCGCGGCTGGTTCAGCGCGATCTCCAGGGCGAGGCGAGACGGAAGCCCTATCGGCATACCTCGGAGCTGACCAGGTTGCATGCGGCCGCGCAATGCGAAATATAGAGAGGAAAGAGATGGGATTTGGCCGCCACCTGCTCGATTCCAGTAATTGAAGCTCGCGAACATACTCATAACTATGACCTGGGAGCGGGTTCCACTAACTAACTTGAACCGGCACAACGTATACTTTAGTAAACTCTTAGCTAACTCTCCTAGTTACTTAACTAATCTATCCTTGGAATATTCTCGAATAGGTCAGTCACTAAACCCAGCATATAAACACCGCTGAATGCACAACAACATCAAATTAATCCCCTTTCTCCCTTTCAAACTACTAACCAACTGTCCACACACCACCAGTCATACCATATCGAGTCTCCTCTCCTCTCCTCTTCAGTCATTGACTTCCACGTTCAACGAAATAATAATGATCCATTGTACATCTTGAGGGTCGAATGAATGGTTGGACTATCCTTTCTCTCTGTCCCTAATTGACTGACCGCAGGCCTATCTGTCTCCTTATCTACCCCAAGAAGTCAGGGAGGTTCAACAACTTACCTACCTACCCTCTTGTGTTCTATTCTGCAGTGTCTCTGTCTGCCTACTATCTTCCAATATTGGATGTCGAGATTATTTATATGCCAGCATAGCGGCTTTGAAAGGTTGATGATTCCTGCTTTATATTGCGTGTCCGCCGTCGATACCTATTTGCATAGCCGTCTTGCGATGATGAAGCCATTGTGTGTTGTGGAATCTATCATGTCACTTGACACCCGATTTCTAAACATATTTGTAGTGGTATTTCTGATGCAAGAGATTATGCGGCTATTCATTTGTCCTTGTTCTTCTCCTATGCTCTCTCTCTCCCCGCATCATAGTGGTGTGCTGCTATACTATGGTACAGGATGCTTAGTACATCCAAAACACAAAACGCTTTTTAGATACAAACATAGTTCAATCAATCAAAGGCATTTGATATATCCGAGGCGAATGGACCAAATACGATCACTCAATCAATCAATCAATCAATCAATCATTATGGGCCAGGATCTTCATGTCCACGTGGTCATTATAGTATGATACGTCCTCAGTAGCGTTGAGGTACTCGGTGGACTACGTCCCTCCCTCCGTCAAGGATGACCCGCTCCGCGGGGTTACTCCCCTCGTAGTAGCGCTCGTCCCGCACTGGTCGTGTAGCAACATATACAGGCCGCTCAATGTATTCTCTGGGCTGCCGGACAGCATCGTCCATGTAGACGCTTACGTCTCGACCGCTCGGCCGGACGCTTTCGACCCGCTGGATCATCGGCGGCTCCTCGTACCGGCTGGTGGGCGGGCGCACACTCGGCATTCGGACGATCCGCTCCCGGGGAAGTTCAGCCTCGTCCAGGTAAGGGGGACGGCGAGTCCCATATTCAGTCACCTGCACACTGGCGCTACGTGGGAACGGCTCTCGTTCATCCAAAGCCCCGGCGTACGCTCGCCGTTCGCTTGGAGCCGGACGAGCGTAGTCGGTGACTCGTCGATAGGCAGTCGGCGGAGGCGGCATGTCCTGCACATATCGCCGACCGGCATACGGATCCTCGAGGACAGATGCCGCCCGCACACTGGCCGGGCGCAATGGAGTCCGGTCGTCGTAGACATCGCTTCTCGGTAGCCGAGTCGAGGGCGGAGGCATCGCCTGCAGCCTGGGAGCAGGCACCGTCTCATAGTACTGATTGCCATGTTCGTCAACCACTATCCGACGCGGTGGTGGTGCCATTACCCGTGCAGGTTCCTCTTCATAGTAAGTCTCATGGAATCGGGGTGAGTTGGGCGATTCGCCAGCCGGAATATAGCGTCTTGTCGGCGGCGGCTGCGCCAGCTCATCATAGTACCGAATTCTTTCAGGTGGCGGACGCTCAACGATAGCGTAAGACCCTGCCCGCACGGATTGGGGACTGGCTTGGTCAACATATTCACGGGCATACTCGGGTTGCCGAGCCTGATGCAAGCTGGCAACTCTGCGCAAGTCTTGATCGTCCCGGACTGGCCGGCGAGCACTGAGTCTCGAAAGGGTGCGCTGAATTCCAGGCTCAGCATGGGGCTCATACACCTCGTACTCATAGGCGGGATCCCTAATATGTGTTTCTCTCCGCTCTAATACTGGCGTATAGCGCGGGGAAGCAATGTCAATGTACACAGGTCTTTCTTGTGGCTGGCGGGTCCGGTAAGCGTGTTGGGTGTCTGTGAATGGCGGAGGTGAAACGGGCTCCTCCTTGATGAATGCTTCTTCGACATGGGGCGCTGCTTGCGCTCTGGTATACGATGGACGACCTCTGTCATCATGCAACCTCCTACGTTTCCTAGACGTCAATGGCTGAGCCGCAACCTCAGGGCTAGCATGGCGCTCTGGACCGTAATCCGGACGCGATTCTTTTAATTGATGGACCGAGGGCACCTTGGCGATGGCTAGCGGGGAGACGCGGGACGGCTGCGGAGCGGCAGGTGAGGTTATGTGGTTTCGCACAATTCTTACATCGCCTCCCCGCGAGAGACGATTCCGCTCAGGCACTCGATCTTCCGGCGCCCGTCGTTTGGTCCCATTCGCATAACCTCTCTGAGACCCATAGTTATCTTCCCTCTCCATCGGTGCTACCCCGGGAGCCGGTGGTGAATACTCCGGTTCTTCATACGCATCGGTCGGCTGGTCGGGTTCGGGATATTTGCGGGCGGCGACGTCCACCTCAGCATGGTGCGGCTGCCTTTGATCATAGGGTACTAGGTGGTCTGCCACGGGGTAAGTATCTTGCACATCCTGATCCGATCCAGTTCTGTTGAGGGCTTCAAGCCGTTGCAACTCATCTGAATAGTTCTCTGCGGGAGCTTCCGTAGCCAGCTCCTCAGAATTAGACTGCGGAGCTGGAGACTGCCTCTGCGGCTCGCCATGCTGGGGGGAGTCGGGGGCTCTACTGGAGTAGAACGAATTCTCGTCAAAAGAGTCACTGGGCTCTCCAGCACCAGGTGCCTCCACGGACGGAGACGGTTTGACCATCTCAAAGGCCTTCACTAGCACATCAGAAACGTCAAAGTCTGGTTTTGTGTCTTGTAGAGAGGCCTTCTGCCTCGATTCCTGCCTTTTCTGTTCCAACTGTTCCCGCAGCACTCTCTCTACCCGCTGCCGCTGTAATTGTATCTCAGCTCTGACTAGGTCATCTGACTTGGTCAGAAATATGGGATCAATCTCCGAGGCAGGCTTAGGGACTAAACGCGACGGCCCGGTCGCGCCGGAAGGAGCGCTTCCGGCACTGGGAGCCTGCGACGTCGCCGGCCTCTGTGCCAACGGAGCGGACGGAGGGAGCTGCGGTTTCGGGGGAGACTTGAGCTGGTTACCCGTCTTTACCTGGGTGGGAGTCGAGACAGGGGGGACTCGAGAGGCGGGCTTGCGCACAAACTGCTGGGGCACCTTCAATCTAGGGTGAGTTCCAGAAAAGATATCGTCACTTATTTTCAGAATCTTTTCATACTCCTGCATTTCCTCACTTGCAGGCAGCCTGCTAGGTATATTACTACCTGAAGCCGGCGAGATCTGGGCTGTTGCCATGGTCTAAAATAGAAATAATACCCGGAGGAGCGACAGTAAAAAAACTTAAGTTGCCCGAGAGGAGCTGTTTTGTCACACCAGTCACCAACAGACCGACTGGGTTTCCTGCATCAGCTTTTTCTTTCGGCTGTAGCACTTTTAATCCAATTCACTGCCTCACTTGACTTGGCGGTGGAAGACTAGGATGGGTGGCCAAGAGAGAGGAGTGGATAATAGTGAGGGTGAATAAGGGTGAGCGAGGGAGGGATGGGGGGAAAAGGAAGGGAAATGTGAGGGAAGGTCGGTGGATGGATGGGGGTGAGGATATGAGGTGCGGGAAGACGTGGACGGGGGCGGTTTGCAGAGGGAAAAGCGAGGCCAGCTCCGTCGAGGCGCCAGCTTGCAAAGGCACCGCACCGCTAGTTTGAGGTCTAGTCACTGTTCACGGCTGGATGCTCCTTCACAGCGATTTCATGCATGGCCTGATTGGATGTGCCAGTCTGTATGATCCCTGATGAGAGAATAGCTAGACTGCTGGTAGAAGCGCCCGTCCACCAAGTCAGCCGACAGACAGCGAGTTCGGTGAAGCCAACGCAGGAAAAGCAAAAGAACCAATTTGGTCGGGAAGAGATTGGAAATGCCGCGCCGGCTGCTCCCGCCATCGCCGAAGGAGTCACTCTGATTCATGGTTAGTTCTCTCGTTGCGCAGTAATGCCCCCTCTCTGTGGCATTAAAGTGTCTGCTATGAATCATTCAACCCTGCGCTCCCTCTTGCGAATTCCTTTCGCTCCCAGAACATATCGCGCCCCATCTACTGCTCCATTCCTCCGCGGGACTCTCACCTGCCACCGCCCGAATTTCTTGTCTCCGCATCGCAACAATATACCTTCATACCCCCGAAGGACAATGGCCACCACCAGCAGTCCGGCCAGTGCGCCGCTAGACCCTCGTCCGGTCTTCTTTTTTGACATTGACAACTGTGTATGTGGACATAATCCTCATATTCTGATTGTACTCTTTGTCACTGACCTGAAGTGTGTTCGCAGCTTTACTCCAGAGGTGGGAATTCGCGAACCGAGGTATTGATTCCAGGATTGACTGACACAACTACTCCGTGAAGGGTGCAACATCCACGATGAGATGCAGAAATTGATCAGTGAGCTATCGCGATCGCAGTATATTATATACACTTGCACTGACTCGAGGATTGTCCATTCCAGACCAATTCTTCATCAAACACCTCTCCCTGAATGCCGATGACGCACATATGCTCCACATGAAGTACTACAAGGAATACGGTCTCGCCATTGAAGGTCTTACGCGCCATCACAAGATCGATCCCCTGGAGTTCAATCGCGAAGTGGACGATGCGCTGCCCCTCGATGATATCCTCAAACCGGACCCCAACCTGCGCCGGCTCCTCGAAGATATTGACCGCAGCAAAGTGCGAATGTGGCTTCTCACAAACGCCTATGTAACCCATGCAAAGCGGGTGGTGAAATTGCTGCAGGTGGACGATATGTTCGAGGGCATCACATACTGTGACTATGGCAAGTTGCCGCTGGTTTGCAAGCCCAGCCAGGCTATGTATGAGAGGGCGGAAAAGGAGGCAGGAGCTTCCAGCACATCAGAGTGCTACTTTGTTGGTGAGTAGCCCCTCACAGTTCCCTGTTCACTGCGCAGGTCCAACGCAAGTGCTAACAAGTATCTTAAGATGACTCTGGTCTGAACTGTACTCATGCTGCCGACCGGGGCTGGGCTGTGGCTCATCTCGTCGAGCCTGGGTTACCCCTCCCCCACGTGCCGGCCTCGCAGTTTATGATACGAAGCCTGGAGGAACTCAGGACCTGCTTTCCTGCCTTGTTCAAGTCCAAGCAGGAAGTATAGATTTAACCACATCATGCAATAGATAGATCTTATAGATGTACACGGCCTCTTGTGTTTCAAGATGTCACGAAGACTATGAGCGATATTATCATTCTGATTTCGACGGGTTCTTTATCTTGGGTATAGGTACATATTTATAAACACCTGGAAGCACATATTGTGTAATTGGTAGCCTACGAGAATATGACCTTTTAATAGCGCATAATCACAATGTATTAATAACTTATCCAAAAAGAGCAGACCAGCCAAGGTGAGGATAGACTTGGACTGAGTAGGGCTACTGTGCTGCCTTTGTGCCTCAGGCATGAACAGCCGTGCACGAGTCGCGTCCTGAGGCTCCGAACGGGGGAGCTTCCCCGACAGACACCGTCAACAAGTCAACAACATCCCATTTCCCTCCCCTCTTCCACAACAGGACAATCCTGCACAGGGGCTTTCTATCGGCCTGAATGCTGCAATATGGCTGACCTATCTCCGGGCCATGTGGTCACTTTGACCGACGGTCGGCAGGCCACCGTTCGGTTTGTTGGCTCGACACAATTCGCTGCGGGAGACTGGATCGGCGTGGAATTGGACGAGCCCACGGGCAAGAACGATGGCTCAGTTCAAGGGGAGAGATACTTCGACTGCGAACCGGGCTTTGGCATGTTCGTTCGGCTCACTGCCATCGCTGCAGTTGTTGAACAGCCCGCTCGACCGACCAAGCCTGCCGCTGCTAAGGGGAATGCCACCACCACGCCAGCCAGCCGAAGTCGCGCTCAGAGTGGTGTCACTCCAGGGCCTTCCGGGCTCAAAAGACCGACTTCTCTGTCGTCTGCGACTGCAAAGAGACATAGCGCCGGAGCTTCGAGTCCCACCTCTGCTTTAAGAGGGGCCGCTCAACGCTTGTCAACAAAGGTATCGTGCCGGTCCTCTAGCACGCCAATGGTAATGCCTAGAAGCTAACACGGGTCGCACAATAGTCTCCTACGAAGTCACCGACGAAACCTGCCTCCACCCCCCTTTCGAACAGATCTTCTGCAAGCAGCACACCGCGGCCGTCTGCGGTGACACCTAAGGCTCGGACATCCATCAGCTCCAAGACGTCTATGGGCCCACCCCCTCCTCCCTCGGCGACCACTCGCGCATCACGACCTTCGATATCGGCTCCGGCAAGTAGGGCAGGCAGACCAAGTGTTCAGGGTACAGCATCGGCGCCGTCCGGATTGTCAAAGCGTCCTGTGCTGCGGCCAACGGGCTCAAACAAAGCCTCGGAAGAAGCAGAAAGTGTAGCAAGTCCTCAGTCTGAGGAATTGGAGATCAGCTCTCATGATGTCGAAGAAGAAGTTGCAGATGACGCGGATCTGGCGCCCAAGGCCCCGAAGCCTACACCAAGCTCTTTGCGGACAACTACTACCAGTCAAAGAGCCCAACCGACTTCGTCACATCGACAGTCGCTAAGCGGCAATGCTGTAGCAAGGGAACTGGACGAGCTGAAAACCAAGCTCCGGGTCATGGAAAAGAAACGGGCCGATGACCGCGAGAAGCTGAAGACACTGGAACAACTTCAGTCAGAACGGGACAAGTTCGAAGGGATTATCCAAAAGCTGCAAGCGAAGTACCAGCCGCAGCAGCTTGAGATCAACGAACTTCGGAAGAAGCTGAAAGAGTCAGAAGCAAGGCTCGAGGAAGTTGAGAGACTCCAGGCGGAACATGACTCGCTCATGGAAATGGCCACTCTAGACCGCGAAATGGCGGAAGAGACTGCGGATGCTTTCAAGCACGAGGTCGAGACTCTAAGGTTGAGGGTTGAAGAGCTTGAACTGGAGGCTGAGGTTCTGCGCGAAGAAAACGAGGAACTTGGTCAGGTCATGAGCCCCGAGGAGAAGTCCAGTCATGGATGGCTGCAGATGGAGAAGACAAACGAGCGTCTTCGCGAGGCCCTCTTACGGCTCCGTGATATGACCCAGCAGCAAGAAGCGGAACTCAGGGATCAAGTCAAGGAGCTCCAGCAGGATTTGGAGGAATTTACGGCCATCAAGTCTAAATATGAGAAGACCAAGCAGAAGCTGCTCGTGGCGGAAAATAACGTGGAAGACCTCAAGCAGCAGTTGGAAACGGCCCTGGGAGCCGAGGAAATGATCGAGGAACTTGCCGACAAGAACATGCGTTACCAGGAGGACATCAATGAGTTGAAAGCGGCCATTGAGGATCTGGAGGCTCTGAAGGAGATCAACGACGAACTAGAATACAACCATATCGAGACGGAGAAACAGCTGCAGGAGGAAATCGACTACAAGGACGGCCTCTTTACCGAACAGACCCGCCGGCTTGCCCAGCAAGATGAAGTCATTGAAGATCTAGAGTACACTCTTGTCCGCTTCCGAGAACTTGTCTCTACCCTACAGGGTGACTTGGAAGATATGCGTGCATCCCAACAGATTTCCGAAGCCGAGGCTACTGATCTCTCTACGCGCTCCCGGGCCATGATGGACCTCAATCTTAAACTTCAAGCCTCGGTTTCGAAGGCGCAGACAAAGACAATCGACATTGAGCTCAACCGCATGGAAGCAGAGGAAGCGGCGCAGCATTTGTCCATTACAAAGCTGTATCTTCCCGAATACTACGAGAGTGAGCGAAATGCTGTTCTCGCACTTCTGCGCTTCAAACGCGTGAGCTTCAAGGCGACCCTGATGACCAACACTTTCCGTGAGAAGGTCTCCGAACAGGCCTCTGTATCTACTCCCCTTGAAGATCTTTTCATCGCCCACGAGGTCATGGAGAAGCTCTTGTACATTGCTTCTCTCTGCGACCGGTTTGTGAACTACATCACGAATTGTTCTGCAGAAGGCTTTGAGAGTATCAAAGGAGCATTGTTCGAGATGGAGCCGGTTGAACGCACATTGAACTTCTGGTTAGAAGCTCTGAAAAAGAACGACGTGAATATGAAGAAGTGTGCTGTTGAGCTGCAGCGATCCATTGCACTTTTGTCCCATCTCGCCGAGACTCTTCTTCCCAGCTCTTTGGAGACATTTGCTGACGAACTGTGCATGCGTTCCATGTTGGCTCAGGCCTACACCGACCATGCAGCCTCCGCAATTTCACGTCTCAAGTCGCTGTTCCAGTCGAAGCTTGTGGTGCCGGAAGGAGGCGGCGAGGAGCACACGTTCCTGTACAATAAAATGGAAGGACTAGTGTCCCAAGCCCGGGGCCTTAAGGTTGCCATGGGAAAGATCAACCGCTCTCTAGAGGACCTTCGCTCGAGATCTCTTGCCCTTTCGCAGGACGTTGTCGGCCCTTTCAAACAGGCCGAAGAGGCTGCCAAAGACTTGTCTGATTTAACTCGCCAGCTTGGAGAGAACATTGTCTTCCTCGTCATTGATGAAAGCCGTACGGAGCCTCTATCTTTGGAAGAAGCATTGAACACCATGTCTCAGATCTCCACCCTCTACGCTCATCCATCTGAAACCGGAAGCGAGAGCAGCGATACGATGTTCCTCATTGGCAACAGACTTCGCAGCCTGGGCGGGCTCCTGGAGGAGCTCGACTCCATCACGTCCGATCTATCAATCACGACCGAATTCGAGAGACGTCCCTCTCCATGGACCGTCCGATCTGCGGAGCTCAAGTCCAACAAGACCATCTCCCCCGACGCCGACGAAGAGATCCGTCGCCTGAAGAACGAGATCCACGAAGCATCCACAGCCCTAGGCGTTAAGGACCAGGCTATCGAAGAGCAAGCCATCAAGGTCGAGCTGGTCGAGTCCCGGATGCGCGAAGCCAGCAAAAAGGCATCAATGGTGAAAGACCTGGAAGCAGAGCTCGAAAAGATCCGCACCCGAGAAACCGAACTCTCATCCACCGTCGAAAAGCAACGCAAAGACCTCGAAGCCCTCGAAGCCGAGCGAGACGAAATCAAATCCCGCCTCGACAAAGTCAAACGCATCTCCGGCACCACCGGCGCCACCACCACAGAAGGCATTGCCGTCGACGCAGGCGTCTCCCTCGCCACCATGCGCGAGAACGAAGCCCTCCGCGCCGAAGTCGAAAGCCTCCAAGCCGCCGTCCGCTACCTGCGCGAAGAAAACAGACGCGCCAACATGCTCGACCCCTTCTCCGTCCAACGCTCAGCAGACCTCTACTCCTGGCTCGACGTCCCTCTCACCTCCACATCTACAACCACACTCACAAACCCTCCCGCCGACAAAATCCAACACACCGCCCACGAAAGCAGAGAAGTCTTCACCCACCTCCTCAAACTCACCAAGGACTCCAACGTCTGCGACCTCAAAACCACTCTCACCTCCAACAACACCACGCGAACAGGCTGGCGCCCCTCCAAAACCAAACTCCGCTACCAAGTCCTCCGCCAGCGCGAAAACTTCTCCCGCTGGGCCGAATGGCGCGACGAAATCATCTCCCACGAGCGCGAACAAGACCGCGTCGCGGCCGCTAAGAAAGAGCGACAGGCTCGTGAGCATGACCGCAATCGTACTCGTGGCCATGTCCCGCGGAACTCGGCTTACGGGGCGAATTTCCCTCATGGGTTGGGCCATGGCATGATGGGTCGGGCATGGCAGATTCTGGGGATGGAGCATGAGGGAAGGAAGGCGGCTGCTGGTGCTGTTTCTCCTGTTGGTGTTGCGTTTAGCGATAAGGATGAATTGGGAGTGGAAGAGGGAGGTGATAGAGGTGTAAATGGGGAAGCGACGCTGGCGTCGTTTGATTAAGATCGTACCATGAGCAGATAGATATACTGAGGTAATGTAGCTAGCTATCTAGTAAGTGGCTGGTTAGTAGGGTGGGTGCACTGCTTTTGGGTTGATGTGGAGCGTGTGCCGATATACGATACCATTGCTGTTTTGTATATGTGTTATTACTCCTTGAAGGCATGTTTGTGCTTATATCATTTATTCTGGACATATTGCTTGTGCTAGCATAGAGTAAATATATTTGAGATGATTTTTCGTTCAATTTAGTAGTAGTGTGACGTTCCTTTCTAATTCCAATTCAGATGGATACGTTGAATTGATCTTAATGTGAATAAAGTTGATAACTTATTGGAGTGATGGGTTCCGTAGGCATTATACATTGATCCTTTGTATAGTATGTACTTGGCTGTAAAAAAAGCGATGACTATCTAATGGACATGTGGTCTACCTTTGCAAAAGAAATCAACCGCTCAATATGCCCCATAATGACGAACAGACAGACATATGCAGGCAGAAACACACATCAGAAAACAAGAGTAAAAGATAATGTACAGCGCCACGCCAGAGCTGTTTGTACAGCTAATGAAACAAAAGGTAACAGGAACGATAACGACATTCGTTGATTAAGCATGCATTTTGGAGTGAGATGTTGCAGATGAAGAGATAACGATAATAATGATGTTGATGCAATCGTCGTCAATGTCATAGACAGATGGAGGATGTTTGGATCATGTCAGGCTAGAGCGAAGGACTAGCTGACTATACCGGTTGTTGCGCATCTATGTAGATGCCATTGATGAATCGAGAAGCAATTGTTTTACAGATTGCCGGCGAGAATGGCTTCGGTGGCTGTAGTTAATCTTGTTAGTAAAATCCTGTTAGATAAATGCTTTCGAGCAGCCTTACCTGAGTTGATGTATGGGCGTTTAGCGTCAAGGTTGACGCCGAATCTCCTCTCAAGTTCCAGCTTGATGCTCTTCTTGGTCACCGTCATCAAGTCTGCGGTGCGCAGGATCTCACGGATCTCCGACAAGAGGACATCATCGCCAGGCAAATGAGACAGATCTTCCATTTCCATCTCCATGTTCCGGCTCATCATTTCAGAAGGTGCCAAAGACATGCGAGACGAATAACGGGGAAGGTTGAACTGAGACACCGGTCTCGAAGCCGGGAATCCGTACTCAGACTGCATTGGGTGGTAGGACTTGGTGCCGTAAGAGAAACCAGAAACTTCTGAACGATCGTCCCGCGAAGTCTGTGCTTCCCACAATTCGGCCTGATATTCTTCCCACGTCTTCTTAGGGATAGATGCCGGGTCAAACTTTCCTTCGTCAGAGATAACGACCTTGCGACCCTTCTCTCCAGTGATGACACGGGTATTACCCCAGGAGAAGTCGTCCATGTGCCAGAATGAGTACAAGGGTAGAGCCAGTGACGAAATAGGGATACCGAGGATGTAAATGATCATCCATCCAATCATCTCCCACTTACGCCGGAAGATGAAAATAAGTGCCTGTAGACCGTAGATGGCGGCCAGAAGCACGAACGCCGTCCATGGAATCGTCGATGTGTCGTGAACGAGCCAGTAGATCAAGTAAACGATGTAAGCGACGGTGACAGGTTGAATGATTGTACTGATGAGATCCACAAACACAATGAAGCGCATACTGAAGCAACAGAAACCGCAAAGCTGGTTCAGTGGTATCAGCTCAATCAGATTGTGGACCGTAGAGTTAATCCACCGACGACGTTGCGACAAGAACACAGCAAAACTCTCAGGGGCGATTGTGTAGGCTTTAGCGGCCGAGATATACTTTGTCTTGTACTTGGGATGGTGCTTGATGAGCAGTGTTGTCAGATAACGATCTTCACCCAGGTGCAGCAAGTTTTTCATGTGGAGAGTGTCGACGCGGATTTCCGAGTAGGCTTCAACGATTTCTTTGCTCACGAACAGAGGCTTCCCGCTCTCGGCTGAGCGGATGCGATACATGGTGAAGCAACCCGGCAAGCAAGTGATGGATCCGAACAAACTCTCAAAGGCTTTGACAAGGTTGTGAGAGATATAGTATTCGTAAACTTGGATCATTGTCACCATTGACGTCTTGGCGTTCGATAGAGCAGTTTCACCACAGAGACCCAGAATCCGGGTATCAGCCAGCAGAGTTGACACCATTCGTGTTGCAGCATCAGGAGCCACCACGGTATCGGCATCGACCTGTAGGATAAACTCATAGAAAGTGGGATTCACACCAATGATATTGCGTATCTGGTGGTACATCTCCAACTCCATAGGACTCATGGGAAGGTTGTAGTGGACGCGGTTGAGGAACCGCATAAGCACCATCTGGGAGTCACGCTTTCCTCTGTTACCTGGCCGAGCGACCTCGGAGGGCTTACCGACCTTGACAACAACCATGAAAGGCACGATGTGGCCCATGACCTCATAGAGACCCGAGTAAATCTTACCCATATTGTGCTGTTTCATACCTTCGCCCAAACTCTCGAAGCTTAGCGGCTCGGGGTCAACGGATTCGGGCACGCCGAGAATGTCCAAGACGATTCGAGGAGTAGGACGGTCGTTTCCTTGTCCAATAATCATACCGTCACAAATAACCACGAGAAGTTTGCGTTTGTCATCGTAGCGCATGCGAGCCATCGAGTCAATAGCACGGCGGAGCGATTCCTCGTCTTCGGTGTAGGCAGGGACTTGACAGATAATGAACTTGTCGAGATTCTCTGGGAGATTTTTTCTTGAGAATTGCAAGGCCGCCAAAAACTTGAAGACGACAATCAAACAGATAAAAATCGAAATCGCGAGGATGAAGTAGCGGGCGAATTGACAACGGGGCGAATTACGTGTATCCACATGGCCGACAAAGAACAGATTGTCCAAACAGAGCTGCATACGTTCGCGCATCACGTCGGAAATTTGCAGGTCCTCCCAGTATTTCGTGAGATCTTGACCAGGAAGTCTTTGGAAGAGTTGCACGACCAGGTCATCCATGAAGTCTCGATCGACGTTGGCGGGGACCGATTTGCCCACCGGAGCTTGCACTCTTCGCCCTCCGGCCACATATGTCGTTAGGTCGTAAACCCTTCCGTTAATACTTCCAATATACTGTGACTTTTCTCCCAAAGTTTTCATGTAGGTCGGGGTGTAGCCAATCCATCCCTTGAAATAGTTCGCTTTGAGCATGATCATCTGCTCCTGGAACCAATCGGGACGCGAGTCATTAGTGAAGTAGCGGAAGTCATGGTATACCCAGTTGGTATCGCTAGTACTGACGGTGGTGGCCGAACCGGAGACGTTGGTGGAAGAATAGTCCAATAGCACTGTAGGGTCAACCGAGCCGTCTTTGCCTGGGCATAGAGCCGAGACTTGAACTGGAAAAAGACCGGTGGCATCGGTACCAGCATACTTCTTGAGTTGTTTCTCCGGGACGATATCTGGATAGTGAGACGGCATGAACTTGCCCAGATTGAAGACTACACCGCGAATCGCAACGAAGGAGTTATGCCCATCTTTGCCGTTGTGCGAACTCAGCTCTGCTGTGGAATACACATGCTGCGTGGGACAAATCAAACCGGGAAAAGCGACGATAAAGAAGATTGCGAAGGCACAGCTGAACCAGATGATCAAGTTGATCGCAAGCTTCTCACGCCAGGCGACCCTGACATCTTTCCGGGACATGCGTCCAAACATTTTGATCATAAAGTCCGGGATATAGAAGGTGAGCAGGTAGACAATCGCCATCCAGCGCTTGCGACTTCCGGAAACAGGCGCCTCATCCACCTCCTCCATCTTCTTTTCATTGCCCTTCTCCAGCATTTGTTCTCTCGTGTCCAAATTCCGGAACATGTCACCTGAATTGAACGCAGAGGCGCCAGCGTCTGAGCGCCCGTCAAACTCGCGGCTACTGGAGTACCCCTGTTTTCCCTCCTCTCCGTAGATAAAGCCACCCGGAGATTGATCAGTTGGGCCAAGGAGTCGGACTTTCGAGTCAGTGTAGCCTCCAGCCCGTGCGTGGAGGAGGTTATCGCCGCCTTCATCAGAGCCTTCCGCAGGATATACAGGGACAACACGCTCGCCTAACTTGGCGAGATCGGCCCAGCAGCGCTCGCTGAGAAAGACGCCTGTGCTGCCTACCCTAGCCTCGTTGCCTGGCCATCGCTTTTCATCCAAGACAACCTCGGACTTCTCTTTGTCGCTCCCCACAACAACGTTGCCGATCTCAGCCAGGCCGAGAAACTCGGCGAACGGGAGGAAGATGCTGAAGTCGGCGTTTCTGAGTCGCTGACTGATCTCCGCAATGCCAAAGGTCTGGACCTGTGCTCGCACGCATTTGCTATCGAACTGGTTGGCAATGCGGCGATCGTTGGGCTTGAGACAAAACACAAAGTAAGGGTTCAGATCGGGAGAGCCTAAGCATTTGGTAACAATATCCAATGAAGAAAGGAACTGGCCCGCAGCGCCTTGGATACCATGAGCCAGCATGGTACTCTTCCGCCGGCCGGAACTCTTGGTCGTGCTACCTGCCTGACTCTCATAGTCATCTTGATCGTCCGCTACAGGCGCATCAAAGGCTAACCGAGATGGTCCAGCCTTCCGCCTAGCCATGCTGGGCATTCGCATGGGCTTGGAGCTCACCTGTGCCTGCATAATCGCGGTCCTCTCCTGAGGGTGGGTGACTGTCTGCAAAGCTTCTTGGCCGAATAGGTCTCGCACAAAGTCGCTACTTGTCGACCTCATCAGGTTCATGAGGTCTCCCGAAATAACATCGCCATTTTCCTCCAAGAGACCGTGCACGGGGTAATCGACCTCTCCGGCGAAATGCTTCACCGTGAATGCGGTCCGGGCACCTTGGGAAATCAACGTAGTTCCTTGTCCCGTGCCGCCTACTGTGATGGCGGGATTTTTATTCTCAAATCGCTTTTTGACAGACTCGAGGAACTGAGTCTCAGTCCGGCCCCGCTTAGTCTGATCATCGAGTATACTAAGTAGGCCATTCCCGGATTTGAGTAAGCCACGAGTAGCATCGCTATTGTCAAAATAGCTCGTAGCAGGCACAGTAACTTCTTCACGATCCAGCATTTCAGCCTTCCGATCGAAGAATGACTGCAGACAGAAATTGTACAGGGACTCTGTGGCGGCATTGCTGAGGAGCTGATCCAGCGTAGAGCCGGTTGCGCTGGCTTGGGAGAATCCTGGGAAGTCAATAATGGAGATCGTATTTGCAACACTGTCTTCAGCCGCGCATATCCGCTGATTGATTCCCTCAAAGATATAGGCCACCAGCAGCGAGTACAGGGTGCGTGCGAGCCCATCAGCGTTCTGCCGTGCGCCCTTTGGATCAAGCATAACCGTCACGCGTTCCCGACGAATAGTCTTTGTCCGATACCCGAAGCTGGTCTCCAGCTCTTCGACCCCCAATCCCAGGAAGGCCGCGATAACAGAAAGGACATCCTTGTTCTTGACGACGGTAACAGTTTCGCCACCCTCATGAGAGTAACCGCCAGATTCCTCGGCCGTGGTGGTTGTGGCTTGGCCACTAACAAAATCCAACTGACCAAGGTGAAGAATGGCAGCAAGGATTTGGCAAAATTCGGCTATCTCACTGCGAGGGAATTCCAACTTCCTGAGTGCCGTCTTGAAATGTTGGAAACCATCGGCATCATTGATTCCGACTTTAAGCTGGGTGGGGTGGCCGAGGTACCTCCACCTCTTGTGACCGATTGAGGCCCCGGAGAGCTTACCACCACTGGTCGACACATGTATAGAACCGTCGAAGCCCAAGTGTTCTTTCTCTGCAGCGCTGGTGCCGGCTAATAGATAGTAGAGCACGTGAAAACTACGTTCTCCTGTGGGCACTGATGCAATGCGACTACGCTCCAGCCTGTGGTCGATAATCTTACCACCGATCAGGGTGGGGTTGACCGAGGAGGACCCGTCGTATTGCAGTTCCAAGAACAGACCAGCTTTGGAAGCAGTCGGTGTAGTCACGGACTTGGTCGTGGTCAAGGTATCAAAAACGAACGCAGCGTAAGATAGCTTGGAAGAGAGCGGGGTCGAGGAGAAGGAAAGAAACGATGATAACAGATGTGAGCGAATGGTTGTCTTTCCAGAACCGCTTTCACCACTAAAAATGGTCAACTTCCCGTCCCAATCTGTTATCAACTTGTATGTAGACTCACAGGAAAACAATGGCCTGGTTTTCTCCGCGGGCACCTAACCGAGTAAATGCACGTTTAGCGAGGTCTTCTGCCTCTCCCATAGCACTTCCTTCCTTGTCGCCATCAGGACCGCGGGATGACGTTGTATATGTGTTTAAGCTGATCAATGCCTGGGAAGAAAGACGGGCTGTCGGTAAGCCCACATGAAATCTTTTAAGAGCCGCCGTCAGTGAAATGAACTTCATACTGGATGACGGAGAGAGCCTACCGGCTGGCCAAGTGCGCCGTCAAATGAGTATCGGACTGTAGATGTGCTGGTAGGGATGGTAACGACGACTGGGCATGGGACGGCGTACGCCCGGCGGGTGTAGTTCCAGCCATATTGCTGGTGAGGTTACCACCTCAAAGGATGAGGTTGTGGAAGCTATCAGGCTTTCGCCGCAATCAACCACAAGGGCACCTGCAACAAAATCTGTAGAGACTGGCTGACAGAAAGCGAGATCTCGTCTGGACCCCAATGGAACACTTCAGCTATGCTTGGCTGGGGTGGACTATTTGGGACCGAGGAATGTTCGATTATCTGGGACGGGGAATTCCTAGTAATCTAGGGAAGATAGGTGCATTGCTCGTATAGAAGGTAAATGCTAGCCGATCACAAGACAAAGGACGATCGTGACTATCCAAATCTCCAGGGTGGTGAATGTGAAAATCGGAACCGTTCTGCTGACGGAGGTAGCGAGAGGCAGGAGTGGCGCGATTCGGCCAAACGATCGTATATTAGGCGGTTTGAGATGGATAAACGAGGGATGCTCAACGGGGAGCAGTGATTAGAATAGATTAAGAGGGCCAAAACAACTGAATGACGAAGGAAAAGAGAAAAATAGGCAGTCAACAAGAACAAGAAAGCAGCACCCACAAGTGCGACAGAGACGGAAGAGCACAAGTTGCTGCTGGGAAGCTGTCCGGGGTTAAGCAGCGGGAACAATAATATGGACTACTGTTGATAAAGGGAAAAACTTACAGACTTTGGGCTGTGGTTGGTCGAGCTGCGACTCGGCGAGCCAGCACTAACAGTCACTATGTTGCCCGACTGGGTAAGTCCGTATGGGACTGGTACCAAGACGGCGGGGGGAGGGGGAGTTGCAAATTACTAGCGGGCCGGTATCGAGGGTGTTTTAACACGGGACCAGCTCGGTGACGGAGAAATCAATTCAATTCATGTGGATATTCTATGAGGCCAGCAAGAAGAAGAAAGATGAAAGGAAAAAAATCCTCACAGGCCAGTATCTTTATCCTGGGAGGCCAGAATCATGTAGGTCATCATCACATCCCAGGTAGTGCGGTGCTTGTTTTCTTCCCACTTCCCACCTCCCGTGTCTCCTGAGATTGGGGATTATTTTTGGGACGATGCATCCTGCGCTGACAGCCGAGGACCCGCGGATCCTCAGCCGGTGGGGATTTTCAGTCCGGTCGGTCGAACCGTCCCTTGATGGTTACTGGTTAGGTTAAGACCCGAGCCAGTCCAGTCAATGAGGGGACCATTTTTAGATTAATTCCACTGGCTGTGGGATGGTTAAGAAGGAACAGAAGAAAGAATAAAAAAGGAAAAAGAGCAGAGACATTGGTCTCAGTTCCGCCTCGATGTTTGTTCAACCCTCGAGCTGAAACCACCTCGATTTCAAAAATTACTCTCTCTCGCTCTCAGTCTGGGGTCTCAGATATACTACGCAATAACTTCCACATAATACTTTCACTTACTGCTGCGAAAAAAAACAAGACTAACGGACTGGCGAGAATGTGAGACGATCAGGCTTCCCGGCCGCCCCAATCTATTCTGGCAACCGGATTCAATCTTATGTCAATCATTCAGCGCCACACGCAGGAAAAGGGGGTCAGTCCCCTGCCCTCCCTTTGACAGCAACTCACGCTCTGGTGACCGACAGGAACCGGGGGGCATGAGGCCTCAATATATGCAACAAGGCCTGCAGCGTCTCGAGTTGATACATATTACGAGTCAGTCGGCTGGTTAGCGATCTGCGGTTAATATCTAATAGATAGAGGATGGAGCCATGGGCGTCGATGGCGGAGACTTGACTCCGACTGTGGGATTCTCACTTTACATCCTCGGTCGGGAGATCGTGATCACCCACCACCATTCATAAGTTACAAATTCACAAGAGTAGGGGAGAGAGAGAGAGAGAGAGAGAGAGAGAAAGCCAAGAAGACCCTGCGGGGCCCGAAAGAACATAAAAGAAACAGACTAAGCAGCTGGTCGGGGTGGACCGATTGGATCATTCGATCTGTTGATGAAACTAGGGGGTGGGATTTTCCTCCGCTGCTGATGGTCGGTGGTAAAGCTCTTACTCAGTTACTCCGTAGAACACGCTGGAAGATCCAGTTTTCCACCACCATCATCCATCCATTTCTACCCACAAGTGATGTTTCTCTTACTCCAGAAGCCGTGCTGGATGAAGGCAGCCCAGAATAACAACTACCTGACCATGTTCAACTACCTCTTGTCTTTGTTGAGACGACGAAACGTCACCTGTAACAGGCACAGCTTGAGGTTACCCAACTTAAAGTTTCCCTTCATACCAGACCAGTCATTTATTTATTACTAGATAACTACTCCATACATAGTCCCTACTAGAGTTTCCCTTTTCAGCATGACTAGTCGGACTCTACTATCAGCATCATACAACCACCTTACCTATCTAGTAAATAACTACGGAGTAAAAAAACTACTGTGTCACACGGGCGGCTTTACAGATTATGGATGCTGCAGAATAAAAACAATGGCCAGGTTTCTCGGGGGGGGCGCACTCCTTTGGAACAAAAATAACAACAACATCGAGGCGACCCGCCGGCACTTGGGCGCGCCATCGTAAATCATGCATGATCTTTGATTTTTCATCACAGCATATGACAGCCTGCCCCTCCGCTCCAGTCGATAGATATCCAGAAATAGCAGAGACAAAGCCAACGGACCCAATGATGCTTGTTGGCAAAGGTTGATAAGGTGGTGGCAAGATGGTCAGCAGTCATTGGCTTTGACTGAGACATTAAATGCTGTCCTGCCGGGTAGATCCAGTCGCACTGGCTGAACGCTGGCTGGGAGGCCTTACTAGTACCGTACGAACGTACGAAGAGATACGGCCTACCCTTTCAGGTATCGAGCCCCAGTTCGGGTGAGACAAAGTGTGCCATTTATAGGGTCCTTAAGGGTCTAGGGCCATGGATCTGACCCTTTTGAACCCCCTCCATTGGCTGGCTGTAAAGTACTGATGCACGCCACATGACATTTTCAGGGAGCCTGGTGCTGGCACGGGAAATTTTCAATACTCCAGTGCAAGGGCTCTCTGTTGCTACTTACCTGCGCCTATAATGTATTATGTATCTATGTATGGGTGCTGCAGGAGTCAAAATTTTGTTATTTATCTTTCCTTTTTCTGCTTTTTTTCACATTGGCTTTCTCGAAGCCCTCGTCGCATATCTCCGGACCTAACTAAGTTAAGTAGTCGCAAAATGTGTGCGAGGGGGAGGCGAAACGGTGTGTCCCTTTTCGGGAAGCTCCTAGTTCGGTTACTAAACGACCTATCGCCTTAGTTAGAGTTGACTAGCCGGTGGCTAGCAGCAACCATAGTGCTTTTCTCTCGGTTTTCTTTGCAATTGCAAGGCTCCTGGAGGGCCGAGGATTACCAATGAGAAACCCGGGCGACGGGACAGAACCTCAATTGAAACAAGCAGCCCACCCACTCACTGCAGACGTAATTTTCATCCTGCCATACCCGCCTATCCCCACTAGAGTTAAGCTGTTAGCTGTAAACTAAACCCAGAGATACCATACAAACAACAGATCGGGGCCAGTGGCCTCGCATCATGCTCTCGCTCTCTTTCTCTCGCTCTTCTCTTTCTGCTCTGTTGCTCGGTCTTCTGTCGGTTTTAGTTCCCCTCTCATTGCTGCTTCTTTGATATTCATTGTTTTCTGTTTCTGTCAGTATTGGCTGTGATTCTTTGCCTTCCCATTCTCCGCTGCTTCTGCTTGGTCCGTTGCCTATGTTTTGAGCATAATCTTAATAATTCGCAGCCTTTCGTATGGCAACATTCGCTACGGCCCATTGCTTCTAACGTTCGCTCCAAACGATACAAATCGCCTGATCGCTGATCTATACCCGCGAATACATCTCGATCGTTGACATTCAACTCCAGTGAAGCCAGCTCTTATTTTAGAAACCCTCAATCAATCCCGTCGTTTGAGTTTATTCACATGCGTCAATCGCCTGCCACCCGGTGAAGCTTGCGACACCCCATGCTTTGACCAGCGCTCGATATCCTTCCACTCGTTCTATTTGGCTATAAGAGCGACACCCGGATTGGCACTGCGCCTTACTGCTATCGTTATACAAATTCTGTGACAATCAGGACATAGCCATGTCAAATCGCTTCTCAGTCTATTCCAGCCATTCGACGGGCGTTTCCTCGTCCCGTCCAAGTGCCCCCTCAACTGTGACGACAACCACGCTGCTGAATGCGCTGCATGCACATTACAACTCAGGGCAGCCCTACCAACTCGATGCAGGGACGAGCTTAGTGGTGAACACATGGGTTACTGCTACAGGGGCAAACCCTAATGGTCAAGAAGGAGGTACGATAGATCGGGATTTGGCACACAGAGCGTGGGAACATGCACGAAGACGAGCAGAAGATGGATGCATTGTGCTATGGTAAGCATGAAGCTCTCAACTACATGTTTGGACAGAAGGCTAACTTGTTCCAGCTCAACCCATCATTCCACCCCCTCCGTATTTGAACCTTTTCTGGCAGCGCTACCTCTCACCACTCCGAACATCGCATTTACCGCTCTTACCGCTCTCAGACCCTTCCTGTCCGCTGTAACCTCCTTCAACCCTTCTTACTCTCTGTACTCTGCCCTTTCCGCTCGCTACTCCATCAACTTGAAAGGTGATATCGTAGGCCTTTCACTGGCCCTGTCCACCTCCGGCATCAATGTGCGCAAAGGCCTTCTTGACATCCCTACAGAGGCTGGTTTCCGTGCGTTCGACGTATTTTACTACCTTCTAGCTTCAATCTCGACTCCAGCAGAGCGAGAGTTTCTGAACCTGAAAGATGCCTCCTCGTACGCTCTGCTGAACAAGTCGGGCACATATACGCCACCTCCGTATCTCCCAACCGCTGACGACGCTGCTGCGGCGGAAGACTTCAGAGCTGCGCTCAAGTCGATCGGCATCAAGGGAGCGGCTCAGCGTGGTCTCTTGTCGACCCTTACCGGTCTGCTGAAGCTTGGTAATGCCACCGGCTTTCTGGTTGACCAGGAAGATCTCGAGGAAGCATGTGATGAAGTTGGCGGTCTGCTGGGGTTGGACCCGGAAGTTCTGCTGCACAGTTGCTCCACTGATGACCGCGAAGTGCTGATCTCGGGGATTTACGAGGCACTGGTCGACTGGGTGATCGGGAAAGCCAACGAGGCCATCTCCAGCGAGCTTCAAGCGATCCTCGACAACGACCCCAGCACCAGTGGTGGCTCTGGTCCAGGCGGCCAGTGGACTGACGATGACACGGTGAGCATCACCGTGGTGGATGTTCCCAGACCTGCGCTGGGAAAAGCCGTGGCGGTTCGAAACGTCTTCGATGATAATGCTGGTATCAACGCAGAGATGAAGGAGGATGGCGTCACTGTTCCTCCTGTGGGACATGCTATTGCAAACGATGTCTCCTCTGCAGTAGCGCAAGTTGAGGCGGACCTCGGAATCACAACGGGCTCTGCCTGGCACGAACGCGAGTATGAACTTGGCAAGCGGCAGGAAGTGCTGGAGAAGGTTGGACTGGAAGTCGACATGGACTCATTCCTCCGGAAGCTTCTGCTACCCGTTGAAGCCGAAGGTATCACGGTTGGGCAGCGGGGCCGATTTGATCTTCCGGCCACGCTTGGCAGTAGCAGAGTCTGGCACCATATCTCTGTCCACCCAACTGACGATCTGCCGGAAACACTCAAGACTTTCGCGCCTACGGCCGCCTGGTCAGCAGGAGTTGTGTCCCGTCAATTGCGGGAATGGAGACTCGCCGAATGGGCCAACCGTCGCCTCCGACAGCTGGACTTTACGGCCGATTTTGACATGGATGAATTTGTCGGCCGCTATTGCCGCCTCGGATGCGCTGAGGGCCGGGAAGGTGTTGAGAGCTGGCTGATGGAGAGGGGCTGGACCAACGGAGATGCCTTTGTGGGCCACCAGCGAATTTGGATGAGAGAAAATGCATGGTGGGAAGCTGAAACGATGCTTGACATGAAGCCAGATGAGCCCGCGACAGCAAACCCTTTTCTGTACGAAAGCGCCATGCTCAATGCTGGTTTGCCCCATCATTATGCCGGCACTCCAATGGCAGAGTCCACCAGCCTTCTGGGCAGTCGGGATGACCTCCTCAACCACCGCCAGAGCACTTTAGCACCTAGTTTCCATGGTGGCGCCAAATCGATTGCTCCAAGTGTACCTCAGACTCTCAACATGGGCGGAGATTATGGTCTCGGCTCCAAGGGTGATACCAAGAAGTGGGATAATCCGTATTCTGACGAATACGCCCACTATACCAACGGCGAGCTCGACCCTGAAGTCGGCGACCCTAAACACATTGAAAAGAAGACCATCACCCAGGGCCGGCGCATCTGGGTCGGTTTTGTTTGGGCGTTGACTTTCTGGATTCCATCATTCGCTCTGCGCTGGGTCGGCCGGATGAAGCGTCCCGATGTTCGGATGGCCTGGCGCGAGAAGCTCGTTCTTATGCTTATTATTCTCCTGTTCAACGGTGTGGTTTGCTTTTACATTATTGCCTTTGGTGATCTACTCTGTCCAAACAAGGACAAAGCTTGGAATGAGAAACAACTCAGTTGGCATGCTCTCGACAATGATTTCTACGTCAGTATCCACGGAAACGTCTACGACATTACCAAATTCTGGAGGCTTCAGCACAGTGATTCCTCGATTGAAACAACAACAAGCAATATGAAACCATTTGCGGGTGAGATCCTGGATCAGTATTTCACCCCTCCGTTGACTCGCTTCTGCTCGCCATATGTGACGGAGCAGTCAGTCACTCTGCAATTCAACGACACCAATGCCCTCGAGTATCCCAACGCGGAGCACTACTGTGGATCTTATCACACACCCAGTACCACCACGAAGCTGCACAACATCACTTGGTACGAGGACATCTTTCTGCCCAAGATCAAGACCTATTACAAGGGTCCCCTTGTTTGGTCGAAGAGCACCGTGCAAAAACAAGCGCAAGATAGTCAACGATACTGGGTCATCGTTCATGATAAGATCTATGACCTCACGGACTACTTCTATACCGCCGAATTGTTCAATAATGATGACACTTACGCCTTCTTACCCTCGAGTGTTACCGACTTGTTCAAGAATTATGCGGGTGAGGATGTTACCGACAAGTGGCAGAATACAACGGACTTCCGGCAGTCACAGAACTGTCTTGACTATGTCTTCTATAAAGGCAAAGTCGATTTCCGCGACAGCCCTCGTTGTACGGTCAATAACTGGATTCTTCTCTCGTTCACCGTCCTTATCTGCGCTGTTATTCTCGTGAAGTTCGTGAGTGCTCTTCAACTTGGCTCCAAGCGTCGCCCTGCGCCACAGGACAAGTTCGTTATCTGCCATGTGCCGGCGTACACGGAAGGTGAAGATGCGCTGCGTAAAGGTCTCGACTCTCTCACAGCTCTTCAGTACGACAATAAGAGGAAGCTCATCTTCGTCATTTGCGACGGTATGATTGTTGGTGGTGGAAATGATCGTCCTACGCCAAAGATCGTCCTCGATATTCTGGGAGTCGATCCCAAGGTCGACCCCCCGGCGTTGCCGTGCAAGTCCATCGGCCAGGGTAGCGAGCAGCTGAATTACGGGAAAGTGTATTCTGGATTGTATGAGTATGAGGGTAATGTGGTTCCGTATATTGTCGTTGTCAAGGTCGGCAAGGAGTCGGAGCAGAGTCGGCCCAAACCTGGCAACAGGGGTAAGCGTGACTCGCAGATTATGATGATGCAGTTCCTCAATCGGGTACACCATCGTTCACCCATGTCGCCCCTGGAGCTGGAAATATTTCACCAGATTAACAATGTCATCGGCGTGGATCCCGAACTCTACGAATACTGCCTGATGGTGGACGCCGATACCAGTGTCCGAGAAGATTCCCTCAACCGACTTGTTGCAGCTTGTGCCAATGATGCACGCATTGCGGGCATTTGCGGTGAGACTAGCCTGCAAAATGAAGAGCGAAGTTGGTGGACGATGATCCAGGTGTATGAGTACTATATTTCTCATCATCTGGCCAAGGCGTTCGAATCACTCTTCGGCAGTGTCACATGTCTCCCCGGATGGTAAGCTGATTCAATTCTCGACAAGCTCATTGACTAACAAGAACAGTTTCTGCATGTATCGTTTGCGGACTGCCGATAAGGGCAAGCCCTTGCTTATTTCTGACAAGGTGATTGAGGAGTATGCCGATAACGATGTGGATACACTTCACAAAAAGAACCTCCTCTCGCTCGGTGAGGATCGTTTCCTGACTACGCTCATGACAAAGCACTTCCCGGAGATGTCCTACAAGTTCATCCCCGATGCGTTCGCCAGTACGGCCGCGCCAGAGACCTGGTCGGTGTTGCTGTCGCAGCGTCGGCGTTGGATCAACTCGACCGTACACAACCTGGTGGAAGTGGCCGCGCTGAAAGATATGTGCGGATTTTGCTTGTTCAGTATGCGATTTGTCGTGTTGGTTGATCTTCTCGGAACCGTCATCCTGCCCGCGACCTGTGTCTACCTGGGCTACCTGATCTACCGCGTTGCCAGTCATACGGGACCCTTCCCTATGATTTCGATTGTCATCCTGGCGGGTGTGTATGGTCTCCAGGCGATCATCTTCCTTCTGAAACGGCAGTGGCAGCACATTGGCTGGATGATCATCTACATCTGTGCCTATCCCATCTACAACTTCATCCTGCCGCTCTATTCGTTCTGGAAGCAGGACGACTTCAGTTGGGGTAGCACGCGTGTCGTTATTGGAGAAAAGGGTAACAAGCGCGTGGTGGCGGTGGACGACGAGGGCTTCGACCCGCGCAGTGTGCCGCTGCAGCGCTGGGATGACTATGCGCTGGCCAACAACCTGCCGGGACGTCGCGGTGACTTTGGTATGAGCCAGGAGAAGATGTACGGGGGACGGTACGATGATATGGCTCTAGAGATGGATGACATGCATTCGAACTATTCGTCCGTGAAGCCGGCGTCGACAATCCTGACTGGCTTCCCGCATCACCAGGGTCGCCATGGCAGCCCGTACATGCCGCCGCAGTCGCCAGCACCTTTTGCCAACGCTCCGGGTAACCGCAACTCCCACATGTCAAGCTTTACCCGGTACACGGATCAGCCGTTTGCCAGCGGACATATGGCGTCACGGTCGTTGGGCAACCTCAGCCAGGTGCCGGACGGAATGACGAACCGCCACAGTGTGGGACTGATGCAGAGCACGGAGAACCTGCTCGGGCGGCCTAACTCGCGCAGTCCGGTTGGCGGGATCTCGCGGCCAGTGAGTGCGTTCGACTTCCGGGGGAGCGGTGGGCCTGATGAGGGGTCAATCACCGAGGCGATCCGGGCATGTTTGGCAGAAGTGGATCTGGACACGGTGACGAAGAAGCAGGGTAAGTTCTACCATTGATGGGTGCAGATGACAGTGAGCTAACGGCAACAGTGCGAGCATTGGTCGAGCAGCGACTACAGACGACGTTGATGGGCGACAAGCGAGCGTTCCTCGACCGACAGATTGACCACGAGCTGGCCAATATGTAAAAAGTCGAAGTGAGGAAGAGATGGGATGTAATGGATGTAATTGATTATTTATTTTCAGTGTATACGTGAGCATACATAAGTGTCATTTGGCAGTATATGATTTCGGGCGGGCGTTAGCGAGGGAACATACATTGATGTAAAAATCGAAGTTGCATTATCAGCGTTATTATATACAATGTTAACTTGGTGTGTTTGTTTCAAGTATGACATACTCCAGACAGTTGCAGATTTAGCGCGGTGATATGTGCATTAAACAAATTAGAAAGGGAGGCAGACCTAATATTAACTATCTCCTACTGCTTTTTGGGGACACCACGTGAGCGATCGGTGAGTTTTTTGTGTCACACTGACTGCTCTTTGAACACGCGCCTCTCACCATTTTCATCGACCCTCACAATAACCAAGGCATAATATCTGTGTGAGCAATGTCTGTATATACGGTGCTTATGGATCTAACGATAGAACTATCCTGTATGAATTGCAAGGCAAGCTAATCCATACTCCGATAACACCCCATCCCCAACTCCTGCTGCGCACCCTCAACCTCCTGCCTCAACGTCCCCGGATGCCAATACCCCCAAATCACCATCACAGCAGACATGGGCACCGCATCAAACACAAACAGCGGCCACTCATTCGCCAACAGGTACCCCTTCTGCCCCAACGCATACTCAAACACCCGGAAAATAGAGCGAAGCATAATCAGCCAACTGACCGCATACAACGGGTACAAGTGATGGGTGTACGGCGCCCGACTCGTCGGCACGCGCTTCATCCTCTTCTCAAAGACCGTGGCTAGGACGATGAAGAACCCAAACATGACAATCTGGATCATTAAGCCGACGATCACGATTCCCTTTGCTATATTTTCTAGCCCTTTCGTGGCCATTAGTCCGGAGCCTTGGCCCTGAACTAGGAACGAGAGGATGTCGCCGGTGACGAAGACTTTTGTTACCCGGGTGATGCGGATTAGGGAGTACTTTTCTGCGTTAACGCTGCGGATTAGGCGGGCTAAGACCATGTAGACGCTTGCGGCGAAGAGAACGGGACCGATCAGGATGAAGACGCTTTGCAGGATGTAGAGGATTAGGTTGGCGGTGGCGTTGGTGCATGCGGCGCGGACGGCGAAGCCGATTACTTCGACTGCAGAGATGGTCGGTTAGACGGGGACGATGAGGGCAGTAGGAAGGGGGAAAGACGTACAGGCGCCGCCTATGATGAAGGGGATGCAGAAGCGTGCGCGTGTTTCCCAGGCCTTCCAGACATGGAATAGAGTGAGGGCGAGGTAGAGGAGGAAGAAGATGATGGAGGCGGCTATGGAAGGGACATAGTTCCATAGATAGTAGTCGCCGCTAAAAGGTTCGAGCTTTGCCATGACTGCTGTACGCTGGCTCCTCGGTGTGATTCATGATGGTTAGATGCATGGCGAGTCTATACATCTTTATATCGTCCAGTTCAGTTCTGTGTATACAAAAGTAGGGCTCGGGTTGAGTTAATAATAGAGGGTGGTCCGTGCATCCGCGGACTTTTCTCTCTTTCATTTGTCCTCGTCCTCTTCGACTGGACCCTGCGCCCCATCGCCATAGAACGAGCCAAGGTTATCTTTTACTTGCGGCAGATTAGCCTGGCAGAGGAATCGAAAGGAAATCTTGAAACGCTCGACCATGCCCCTGTCTCGTACAATAGGCGCCAGGATATCGAATGCTTAGTGTTGACCTACTTGTCGCCACTCGGAATGCCACAGAGAGTGCATAAGAAATCTCGCAACGGATGTCTCGAGTGTAAGCGGCGCCATGTCAAGGTATCAGCTTAGGCACCAATTATTTCTACGACATGACTAACCTTTCCAGTGCGATGAGAGACAGCCCATATGCTCGAATTGCCATAGTGCCGAGCGAGTCTGTGGGTACGGGAGCCGCTCCTCCCTGAGAGCAACAGTCCCACGGCCAGTCTTACTGGGAACCAATTCATCTCGGACGTTGACGACATCTGCTCCTTCCGATGGTACAACACCACGGGAGAGCCCTGCAGGGGATTCCTCACAGGCGCCATTCCCTAGCCAGCCGGTGAACATGCTCCATATCGAACTATTCCATAACCTGTACACCCAGATCCGCAGCACCTTCGATCCCAACAGATCTATATCATGGCTAGCAGATGACATAGACCCCACTACAGCCCCATACCTAGTCAACGAGCTGCTCGCATTCAGTGCTCTGCATCTAAGCACCGCACGACCAGATCGACGCGAATACTACCGCTACCACGCCGCCCAGCTGCAAACCGACGCATTATCCATCTTTCAAGCGTCGTCCCCGCAAGTAACGCGTGAAAACTGCATTCATCTCTTTGTCTTTGCCGCTACCTTGGGTATTCATATGCTCTGCGATACTCTTATCTACCGTGAAGGAGGTGGAGGAAGAGGCGACTTTGCTACCTTCCTCGACCGCTTCGTCCACTTCTTCCGCGTGTACCACGGCGTGCGCACCATCGTTAACAAAGCCTCGCATATGATCCAGGATACGCCCCTCGGGCCGTCCTTTAGGATGGGTACAGATCTGTATAAATTCAACGGTTGTCTCGGGCATGGCTGTCAGCGCCTGCTGGATCTGATCTATAACGCGAAGCTCGGCAACCAACTTACAAATATTTACAGGGAAGCTGTGGAATCACTACAGTCGTGTCTGAATGTCATAGAAGGTAACCGGAACGAGCTGCATGTGGGAAACAATGCGGTGACTACGTGGCCTATTTTGATGAAGATGGAATTTGCGGAGTATTTGGAGCAGAGACGGCCTGAGGCGTTGGTTATTCTTGCTCACTATGCGTGTCTGTTGCATCAGTTTAGGGACTTTTGGATGTTTGGGGACTCGGGGGCGTTTGTTATACAGGAGGTTATGGAGTGTTTGGGGGCGGAGTGGGAGGAGTGGATGGTGTGGCCGAAGGAGGTTTTGAGATCGTAGTATATTTATACTAGTAGTATATGCTAGAGATCCGATATGACGACAAGGAAGAGTTGAAACATAGAGATACTAAGTCAGCACTACTAGTACTAGACTACTACGCCAGTCGCGCATAGTACCTCATATTACTGCCAACAGGCGTCTAATCTGACACTTAGTAGTTATATGTATATTGCTGCAGTGCAATAACTTTACAAACCTCTATACAGCTGTGCTACATGTTGTTCACAGCTCATGAGATATTACTAGTCCTAAATTAATTGTAACAGCGGGTTTCGTGCTACTACTAGTTCTATTTGATTAGCCAGCCATATGTAGTGTAACTATTCTAGATGTTGAAGGAGTGCTCAGCACACGCACTTCCCACATTCTCCCACTGACTGAGCCCGAGCTAGTCCCATTCCCGCATAAGAATCCTTCATAAGAACGGATAACCCCACTGCTAACTAACTAGTACCACCCCTCATTTATCCATCCATCCATCCATACAGACTCCTTCTTATCTATTATCAGATAACCATAACCATACCCATATTTAACCATCTCCACATCAGCAACCACATATACTACTATACACCTCCTCCCCCAACAACAACGACAACAAGAACAATAACAACAATAACAAACACCCCCTTCCCAACCTCACAAAGAAGAGAGAACAAAAAAATGCCCCCCACTCCCGAAAAAAGCAAAGAAACCCTCGAGGCGAAATCCGCCTTCACGGCAACCCTCCTCAACATCGGCAGCACGCATGCATCCCCACTCGTGGAGCGCGCACACACCATTACTGAGAACGCCGCGGCACTAGACAAGCAGCAAGCGGAGCTGGAATCCCACACGGCGACACTGGCGAAGCAGAATGAAAGCTGGGATAAATTGGCGGGCGAGGCGAGGGATGGGTTGAAGGAGATAGGGGACGTGCAGAATTGGGCGGAGGTGGTGGAGAGGGAGTTGTTGGTTTTGGAGCAGACGTTGAAATATGTTGAGGATGGGGAGGGTCATAGTAGTAGTGATACTGGGGAGGGGGGGAGGGATCTTGATGAGGAGGAGGAGGATGTTGTTGTTGATGGGGTGAATGGTAATACTAGGGATGGGGCTGGGAAGGGGAATACTACTAGTACTACTACTGATAGTACTAGTACTGCTGTTGATGATGCTAATGATAATGGAGGTGTTACTAGTGGAAGTGGAAGTGGAAGTGGATCATCATCATGGTTCAAGTGGTGGTAGTAGTAGATAGTAGCTACTCTTCATGTGAATACGAACTCAGATGTTTACTTACTTCCTAGTTGGACAAGGTGGGAATCATTCTCTTTGCTGACAGAATACTGCATAAAGCATGAGCATAGTCATGAACGAATGGCATATATAGTACTAACTAAGTAGCATAAAGGTGCAACAAGATAGGGTTCCCTATCAGTACTACTGCTGCTACTACTACTACTACTACTACTACTACCTCCTCTACAATAATTAGACCCAGCCATGGTGGTCCCGTAGATTGAAAAGGTAGCTGATATACACGTTTCGAAAGGTATGATCCAGACTCACAAGTCATCTATGCTGCTCCACAGCTTCATAAAACAAGCCTCTATTCTCATATCAGTCCAAAGTATTCAGCGCAATAGCTATCTACACTTCCGATTCTGCCACCTCCTCCAAAGCGGTAAAAAAGTATACAGAATGCTGACTCAGTTTTTCGGAGCTGTATAAAACGTATATCCGTCTAAATCCGCTTATTTCCGCAACTTTTCTGTCGAGGTTCACTAGGTTCTGCCGCTCTTGGCGGTCTATAGAGCGGTCTGGTTGGGCAGTACTGTTTATATGCCTTGAATCAGGTGCACCAGCTTGGTAAGATCACTCTCATGGCATTCTTAGTAAAGAGAAATAACGAGGTATGTTGTTTGATCTGAAACTATGTACATACTCTATCCTGCCCAAGAAAGGAACGTGAGTCGTCTACTACTTAGGATAATCTCGTTCGTATGCTTCACCTATCTTCCTCCGCATCTCCCATCAAAGAGAAATCAAGCGGATTCAGTGGGTTTTGCAAATTCTTGGGCAGCTGCGACAGTAGGTGGGAAAACTGTTCGAGGATTCCCTTCGCCATCGACGACGGCACAACGTGCTGGTCGTAGTTCACAATCACCTGGATGGAAGATGTATTGGTTTCATCCAAGTGGCAGACCATTGTAAAAGCATACTCGGTAAACGCACTATAGTCCACCGGGCCATCTCGATTGTTGTTGTGAGGGTGGAACGGCCTGGATGCCTAGGTAGGATTGGAACTGGTACGCCTGAGCGGCGTCAGGACTTGTATTCCGAATATTCCGTGCCCGAATCAGAACTTATATTGGCCGAATTGAAGGAAAAACAAAGATGAGATAAAAAGACACTACTCACTCAGCACCCAGCTCAATAATCACCGTCCCTGGTTCCACGGACTCGACAATCTCCTCACGCCATTGTTTCAGTAACTCCAGCTCCGCACGATACGTATAGTAATGCATTCGATAAGGTTATATCCTTAAGAAGATCCTAACCCTTCTTGTCCCATAATAAGATCGGGGGGTAGGCTTTTCGGAGGATGTGTCAAGAAGACCGGAAATAAGTACCGCCCTCAGGTCGGCGAGATAACTGTTATGGCGACGAATCTCGTGGTTTTTGACACCCTGAGGCATGATTGATATGGGTATGCAGGTGACTCACATATACGAACAAACGGGGAATGGGGTTGGACAAAATGCTATCATCATTGTGGTGCTGAAGATCGAGTTCTTCCCATTCCACAGAGGGGACTTACTTAGTTGTTGCAGCTACATGCAGACATGTCTAACTGAATGTACAGAATACCAAGTATATAGTCATGACCGTTATTGAAAGTACGATTCATGTAAGGTGCAACGCATGAGGGATGGAGAATTAGGTGAATACATATCCGTTGGGCCACCCGCTGGAATGCAAACTAGTCGTTTACCGTTGATGAAGATTCCCCAGAGATGAGCTGCGGCCGGTTCTTCATGTTGGTACTAGTTTGTGCCTTGGGGTGAGGTATGTGCTACTTACCATAGCCAGTAGCCCATATGCAGTCCTATTATATAGTACTACCTTGCTCTTTAGTCCTTCCAAATGTAGTAGAAGTTACTTGCTACTTGAACTGATATGATGAAGGCATCATGGAGGGAAAGATTATCTAGGAAGAGAGACCTTGATATCCATAGCAGATAAGAATTATATAGGTTATACTATTCATTCGTTCTGCTCAACTCCACCACTGACTACTATATCTATGGTGCTACATCACACAACATTAGAAGGATACTCCACCCCCTCCAGACTCACAAACTCCTCCTTAATCGTTCTAACACTCACAAACCGCTGCAAGTGCGCCATCGTGCCTGTCTTATCATTCGTCCCGGAGTCCCGACTACCCCCAAACGGCTGCTGCGCCACCGTCGACCCCGTGCACTTCGTATTCAGATACAGCATGCCCGCTGCGTGGCGCAGCGCCGTCTGCGCCTGTCGTGATGCATACGGATCCTTCGCATAGATACTCCCGGTCAAGGCATAACGGGATGTCCCGTCCACCAGCTTCAGCGTCTCTTCCCATTCGTTGTCTGGGTACACGTATACGCCTAGAATAGGACCGAACAGCTCGCGGGACATGATATCATGTCTCGGATTCGTGGTGCGATATACAGTCGGATGTACGTAGTAGCCCTGACTCTTGTCGGCGATGCCGCCGGCAACGAGTTCGAGTTCGGGATCCGTGCGCGCCGCGTGAATGACCTCCGCGAGACGGTCGAAGGCGCGTTCGTGGATGACAGGGTTAACAAAGTGAGCGTATTCATCGACGGGGCCGACAGAAAGGCGGGAGAGGTGGTCCTTCAGTGTTTGCTGGAAAGCCGGCCAGACGGATTCAGCGACGTAGAGGCGGGAGTTGGCGGAGCATTTCTGGCCCTGATACTCGAAGGCACCGCGGATGGTGTTTAGGGCTGCGTTGGTGATGTCCGCTGAGGGGTGCACGAGGCCCCAGTTCTTGCCGCCGGTTTCGCCGATCACGCGCGGGTAGGAATTGTAAATACCTTCGCCGATGCCATTGCCGATTTTCTTCTGCAGGCCTTTGAAGACTTGGGTGGAGCCGATGAAGGTGAGGGCGCCGAATTCGGGGCGGTGGAGGATCGTGTTGGTGACTTGTTCGGCGTCGCCGGGGAGGAACTGGATTACATCTTTGGGGAGGCCGGCTTCGAGGAGGATCTGGTGCAGGAGCCAGCTGGCGTGGAGGGCTGAGTCGGATGGTTTCCATATTACGACGTTGCCTAGGAGGGCGGCTGGACCGATGAGGGTCGCACCTAGTGCGGTGAAGTTGAATGGGGCGATGGCGTAGACAAAGCCCTCTAGGGGTCGGTATTCGAGCTTGTTCCAGGTGCCAGGGAGATGGACCTTGGGCTGCTGGGCGAAGAGTGACCAGCATTCCTGGATGTAGTAGCGGAAGAAGTCAACGGTTTCCGCGGCGGCGTCGATCTCTGCTTGCCAGATGTTCTTGCCTTGGCCTAGCATCGTGGCGGCCACGATTTCAGAACGGTATTTGCCTGCAATGAGCTCGGAGGCGCGTAGAAAGATAGCGGCACGGTCTTCGAAGGGCATGGCCTCCCAGGCTGGTTTGGCTCTGAGGGCTGCGTCCACGGCGGTGTTGACCTGCTCGGGCGTTGCAGATGCATATTCGGCTACGACCTCGTTGTGACGCGATGGGTTCTTTTGGACTTGTGATTTTATGGTTTGTGTCTGCTGTGTTAGCTGCGTGGTCCCGTTCACAGAAGAGGTGAACTTACTGTGGAGCCGTTGATCATGAGTGGGATGTTGAAGGGCATCTCACTCTTCAATTTGTGTAGGGCCTGCGTCAACTCGGCCCTCTCGGGTGAGCCTTTTGCATAGTCGAGCTGAAGCTGTTAGCGAATCTCATGTTGTCGAAGGAGACACGTACTGGCTTCTCATTCTCGAACTTGGGAGGATGCCATAGACTCAGGGTTCGCAGTGGCTGACTTGCTCTCCGGCTGGTGTGCACAATTGATGCGCGCACGCGAGGTGAAAAGGAGAGGGTCCGCATGATGGTTGATCACTTTTGTATATACTGGGTGTATAGGCGAGATCTTCCAGTCAAGGCAGGGTATTTGTAGAACTGCTGTCGGGAGGAGTCCCGAGCGGGAATTGTGGCATCCCCGCAATCTCGATTGCGACTGCAAGGAGATATGCAGCTGCATCCAATCGTGACGTGTCGTGCTACTTGATAAGTGGCCAAGAAATGGCCATGATGTACTAGCCACAACTAAGGTATCTTCGGTGTATGGTCCGACTGCTATCGTGCGTCTGTCCATTCGGATGGCGATCCCGAGGGCTCATCATTCATGCAACCCGACACTCGGATGGAGCTGCGATCTGGTCGATCTTATCGCACTGAAATATGAGCTGGAACTAACTTATCATTCAGCTGTACGTTTGTAGTCAGTGTTCAAACTTGAGAGGGAATGACATCGCAAGCGTTATTCAGAGGGCAATAGATGCAATCATAGACGAGATTAAATGTGGACCGATCCATAAATATATCCAATGACTCCGTAAGTTGTTCTATACTATTATCCAAAAGTGAATCTGAGCAACCAGGCTTAGATTTATTCCTCCGCCTCCTCCGCCTCCTCCTCACTCTGCGCAGCCATTTCCTGGTAGAATCCTCGCCATACATCCAAGGAATCTATCGGTTGGTCTTCCTCGTCATCCAACTCATCCCATTCATTCCATTGCCCCAAGCTCATCAGGTGCCTCATTGTCGGTCGACCATGGGGACAATTCCACGGCTTGTCAATGGTGCCCATATTCTGCACCACCTTCTGCATCTGCTTGACCGTCAAGGTTTTGCCAATCATGATGCTCGACCGACAGGCCCGCATAGCGAACATTTTCCGCACTTTGCTCGGACGGGGTATATACATCCCTGACGCTGACCGTGCAGCGTTGGTCGGCGTTTCCGACAAAAGGACAATGAGCTCCTCCAGATCTCGAACCCCAAAGACCACTTCTTTGCTCAAGGGCAGCGAGATCAACTTGCAGCGGCGCCCGATAGGCTCGTCTCCGCTTTCGTCAACTTCTACAATAAAACCATTCTTTTCCAGCGCGACTTGGTTCTCAATGACAATTTCCTCCTCGACTGCGGTGAGATCAAGGCGCTTCGGTTGGACGAGGCGCTGATTCTGCACCACGGTTTCTGCCTGCAGCCGTTCGAAATTGAACTTTTCATCAGACGCATGCTGGTCTATGATGAAAAGCTCATCTTTGGCTGATGATCCAGTACCGGCGTCATCTGTCGATGACCGCGTAGCAAGGATGAACCCAAGATTGAACTGCCCGACTATCCGCATGTTGGCAAAGTCATCTTTGCTAACCGTTAGAGATAGTCTTTCCTCGGCCGTTTCATGTGGCGCCGCAGTCTCATCATCGCCCTGGGAAGGGCCGTAATGTTCTTCCCAACGACGGAGGCTTTCCTGTAGTTGCCCTAGCTGGGAGTGTATCTTGGAGAAAGAACCATCGATGGTACTCATCAGCTGCACAGTAGAGTCACGGTGAGCAGCTCCCTTGTTCATCTTGTTCGCACGATGGATATTGTTGCCCTGTGGCAATGCTGCTTTGTCCTCCGCCGCCTGAATGAGCCGTTGGACCTCGGCCTCTTCAAGGCGCTTTTTCTCTTCTTCGCTTATGTTCTGCTCCGAGGAGCCAAGAGGCTGTGAGGTTTGAGGTTCATTACCATTGCTGGCCTCCCGGTGGTGATGGTCACTGCTAACATCTTCGGGAGGGTGATCGACTTTAAGGTCTGACGGAGCATAAGATTGAGATCCATCATCTTCCTCTTCCTCGATTTCCTCCTCTTCCTCCACAGGCTCTTCCCCCTCTTCACTCTCCTCGATTTCTTCTTCGGCTTCATCATCCAAAATCTCCTCGTCTTCACTTTCCGGCTCTATTTGTGAGCCCGGGGCAGCAAAATCCCTCATGTGCTTGCCAAAGATGCTAGGGCGCGAAGGGGTGTGTATCCGTCTTTTCCGTGTCGTAGGACCAACAGCATCACCAGCACCCACAGATCGCTTTCTTGGCAACCCACTTCCCACCATAGACGTAACGGTCCTGTTGCCGATAGTTATGGTAGCCATTTCAGGAGGATTTCGTCTTGGTCGCATCCGATCAAATGCATTCTGAATAGTATTAGGTGTCTCCTCCAAAGGGTCGACTACTTGCGACGACGAGGGTTCCTCAGGAGCCATGCCCTGAGATGAGCCAATATCTTCATGCTGTCGAGAGGCCTCCGCAGTTCCCTCTTGGGTGGGAAGCGATGCCTCAGCAGGAGTATCCTGCCTCACGAAGAGATCATTGTCCTCTTCCATTGGTTCAGGCTGGTCCCGTACGCTTGATGCATCCCGGCCTGCAGGGGAGGAGACAACGGGGCTGCTGCCACGGGCACCAAGACCGCTCAAGAAGCTCTTCATCCGATCTTGTGAGCTCGACTGTACCTCACCGGTTCCCTGGCTTCCCGCTGGTTCTCGATCATCTGCCGCCGAGTCCACATCATCTGCTGCAGGCCGACTCGGAGACTGAGTTTGAGACTGCAAACTTCCCAAGCGTTGTTTAAGGGTAGGAGTTGGTTTTGACCCAAGAACCAACGACTGAGGAACCGTCTGATCCGACGACTCAAACAAATGCACAAGTGACTCCTTCAGCGAATCAATCAGCGCTCCCGCATCATGCAACAGAATGGTCCGCTTATCCGGCGACACATTAACATCATACGCGTTCGTATCCATTTGAAAATCAGCAAACACAAAGGGCGACTGAGTGACATTAAACGACTTATACACCTCATTGAACGCCTTTGCAATCTGCGGCAGCCCACACGGCCGAGAATTCACAAAGAACATCTGCCGATCAGGAGTTTGTCTTCCCTCCCCAAAGACCGGCTTCGAGACATGTCCGCGGACTGTGAGCTTATTCAACTCCCCAGACCCAGTGATTCGTCTCCCCGCCGCGGCGGACGGCTCGAACTCCAGCGCCAAATCCAGCGGAATCAGCGCCAGCAGCGTCTTCGCCCCATACACATTGGCAATATTCTCCTTGGTCGTCTGATTTCCATTCGTGCTGAACACTACCACATTTTTCGTTTTGCCCACCGAGTTTCTGACGCTGAAGCGCACCCCCGTACTGATGCACGCGTACGCATGTAACAGGTTCAACACCTTGCCATACTCGCGCTTGATGTTCTTCTCCAGCTCCCGCCGTCGTACCGGTAATCCCTTGAAGATGCTCTCCACCGAAGCTGTCGTGCCTTTCTGTCCCGCGACTATCTGCGTCTTTTTCAATTTCCCGGAGGGTTCGAAATCGAGACGGGTAGCTTTGGGGGCTTGATTCGCTTGCGCCGTGGTGATGCGGAAGTCAGACAATGCGCATAGGGAGGATAGAGCTTCACCGCGAAACCCGAAGGTGTGGAGCGTGGTGAGGTCTTCGTAGGAAGAGAGTTTGGAGGTGTAGTGTTTCAATGCGACGTTGGCATAGTTGTCGGGGGAGATTCCGCTGCCGTTGTCTTGGACTTCGATTAGGTCTAGACCGTTGTTTTTGAAGCGGATTTCTGAAATGATTTGAGTGTGGATTAGCAATGCCAATCTATGGAATGTGGTTGGTTTCGATTGTTGTATTACCTATTGAGGTTGCTCCGGCATCGAGGCTGTTTTCGACCAGTTCCTTTGCAACGGAGCACAGGTCAACGATGACTTGACCGGATTGGATTTGATGGACCTGTAGCGTAAGAATGAGAAGACATCTTAGTATAGAGATCAAGCAGACATACTGAGCGGGCCTCGATGGCCTTGATGGTCGCCATGTTCATGCCATGGTGGAAGTGGAAGTTGAGGGGGCAGAACGCGGTGACACGCGCTCGCCGGCCACTTTACGCGGAGGCTGCGATAAGCGGATTTCCGGGCGGGAGTTTCTAGGAGTACATCTACAAGGAAATACCAAAACCAGTTCCAAAGACATCAATAACATTCTTGTGCACTTGACGGACTGTATTATGATACATGCAAGTTCTTCAAAAATAATAACAGCTTAGCATGGTATGTTGCAGGGTAACAATAGACGATTTCAGTTGCGGCATCGTGCACCAACTATGACGGAGAATGGCAGGAAACTGTACAACTACGAGTAAAAGCAATATCGCTGTTCAACGCCCAACTCCCGGTTATAGGTGATCTTCCTACTCAACCCCACGATCAGTAAGTGTCAAAGCGGTCTGGCAGAACCACCGGTGCGATCAGGGTCCACAGATAGATCGCATAGCACACCCAGGCACTGATAATCTTCACCCAGCTGGCCCAGTAGGTGCGGCCCACGGGCGCAAAGTCATCGACGGCCTCCGGGTCCAAGTTCTGGGTCAGCAAGGTAGCCACCCAGGTGGTCGCCAAGAAGAAGATGATATGGAACAAGGAGTAATTATACTGCGTCGATCCCTTTTCGTCGTCCTTGGTGTCATACTCGTCGGATTCGTCGTCGCTATCATCCAGCGCACTGGCGGGCAGAGCACCGCTTTCGACAGCCGCCCGAAGAGCCTCGGCCCGCATCTCGCGACGAGTGGTTGGCTGCTGGGTCACAAGACCATGCTCGTTGTCATCCGATCCCAGCTGCGAGTAGTTGTGCCCCCCTTTGGAGCCTAGCGCAATGCCCTGGGTGGCCGCGCGGGTTGTCGTATACGCGATGGTGGCCATGGTGACAATCGCTCCCAAAACGATACTAGCTGTTCTGGTGCCTCGGGCACGAATCAGAGGGTTACAGTGACGGTCATCTGGCTCCATGGACACGGCGGACATGGTGAGATAGGTGCAATAAACCGTAACCATGGCGGCCTGGGCCAATCCTGCTCTGGGGTTGGATTCCTGCACCATGGGCTGCACCGAGATGATCGAAATAATGAGGAAGACAACGAGGTTGATCTATTTCGGAAAGTAAGCACGGGGCCAGAGATGGCAGATGACAGACGGTAGGAGACACAGCAAACCTACAGTAATCGCAGCCTGGTTCATGGCGCATCCGCTGTGGGCAAAGAAGACATACATCAAGACGGTCATGACGAGAGATGAAATGTACATGCCCACAGTAGAGCCAATCAGTAGGCCACGCCACGTGCGAGAATCGCTATCCTCAATCTTCTGCAGGCACAATTCAGCCCATGAATGCGCCAGATCCACCAAGAGAATTAGACCCAGCAGGAGGAACAGCATGGCGCAAATGAAGGCGATATAGTGACCGTATACGAAGAAGAACGACTCGGGGATGAAGAACGACGCCACAACAAGCGCAAGCCACAGAATGATCTTGGGACCCCAGAACCCATTCTGAAGGACCGCCCGGCCATCCTTGGAGGACCTGACACCAAGCAGCATAAAGGCGAGGATCAAATGGAAGAGCCCCAGACCAAAGTTAATTCGATGAACGGCCACCCAACCATAGCATTCTTTCCCATCGCATCTGATCTCCATGTAATCTAGCGTCATGTGTTGTAGCTTTTTGAGCGCCCAGGGCGTGAGCATTATCCAAGAGATGATCGAATTGAACAAGAGGATGAAAGCATAGGCGATTCTCGTAGCCATACTGTTAGTCGGTGCCTAATGTCAGCCAAATCCATTATCACGAAGCGCAAGGCTATATTCCTGGTTGTATGACACTGACCTGTTCTGAAACTTCCCGCATGCACTACATACTGCCGAGCAGGTTGCCGCGCCGCAGCACGACGTCGCGAGGGTGATAAGCTACCTTGATGTCAGTGGGGGATTAGACGGCGGTGATGGACGTGCACATACCGTGCTTGCGCTGGGGAGAGCCAGCAGAGGCAGGGATAAGAGGGCACCCATGTTGGATGAAGAAGACTGTCACTCCCTCTCACTAAAGACAGTGTTTGATCTTAATGCAGAGACGGATGACGATAACCGGCCTGGAGATACTGGAAGATGAAGACGGAATGGCAGGAGGAGAAGCCGCGGAGGTTCGCCGCCTTCGTCATGTGCTGGGGATCAAGCGGGATGATTGGTTCTTACGCGCGTCCAGCAAGAGTCGGGCTACATTAACAGCACCATGAGGCGACCCCATGAGTATGTTTACATTGCATCAAATACTAGTAGTTGTTTTAAAGTGAGGCAGCACCTGCCAAACGTAGTTACAGCACTATGCTTTCTCTCCACAATGTCTGGGGATGCACTGCACGTGATGGGGATGCGTAGAGTCACGTGCTCTTGTATCCGGGGCAAGTGTGCCGGTAATGATGACCTTATCGGCGATAAGCGACTGGCTGACTGGCTGTCACATTCATCGAGGTGGTAATGCCGTTACCATACACGACATGACTCCGATCTCGTCCGGGGAGACTAGACTGAGTTGGAGCTGACGAGTCCGACGGGACACTTTTGGGGACACTTTGCTTTCTGATTGCGTGGGAGGTGGAGAGACTAAAAAAATCACTGCTGGAAGACAATCCAAACACTTCTCCGTACTCAAGTCACTCATTTTCTTTTTCTGTTACTGCTGCCAACTCTCCTTTTCCTCTTCTAGCACTCTTTTCTGCCCTCCTTCTTTTTGTGTTTTTGTTCTTCCTTAACTACTACTACTGCTACTACTACTACCCGTGGTGCGGTTATCTATGGTCGAGGTCTAGCCGGTCGTCCTTACTTCGCAATCCCTCCGGTTATCGTGACGTGATAACGTTTATCCACTGCACCACCATCCGAGCCAACGAACTACAAATAGTCGTCCGGCCACTGCGACCCTTCCCCGCATATTTCGATGCGAAGAGTTTCCAACTGGTCTTCCCCCGGTGTAATCCCGCGTCGCCATGGTCGCCTCGCCTCATAAATCGAAGCGGATCATCTCCGTCGTAGCGGCCACCCTGGTTGCTCTCGCGTGTGGTACCAACGTGCGCTTCTTCCATTCTCTAGGTCCAATATGAAGGTGGTTATTTGGCAAGAGTCTGATCTGTGTGACAGTATGCATACTCAGCGTGGGCGCCCCAATTCGCTCAGCAAATGAAGATCTCTTCCACCGAAAGCAACTTCATTGTAAGCCGCCCGTTGCGCTCGACACCAAGAGCTTAGCATCAACTGATCACACTACCAGGGCGCGGCTGGCAATCTGGGAATGTATGCATCAGGAATCCCATTGGGTCTGTTGACAGATGCTCGGGGTCCGCGTTTGACGACTTTCTTGGGTGCGATCACCCTGGGGATCGGCTACTATCCCATCTACCTTGGTATGGCTAATAATGAATCCTCGGGGTGTTGAAAATAGCTAATGTATGTACAGCGTACGTCAAGGGGCCAGGGTCGATGGCGATTATCTTCCTGTCGTTTTTCTCTTTCTTGACTGGCTTCGGAAGTTGCTCGGCATTCTCAGCGTCCATTAAGACATGTGCGCCAAATCCCTCCTTATGGATATGTTGACCTTCAAGGCTGACTGCATCGTTTAGCGGCTTCCAACTTCCCCGACCACCGTGGAACAGCGACTGCTTTTCCCTTGGCCGCTTTCGGTTTGAGCGCATTCTTCTGGTCGACCGTTTCCTCGGTACTTTTCAAGGACGATACAGGACGTTTCCTCCTCTTGCTGGCTCTGGGCACTTGTGTCCTAAACCTCGTTTCGATCCCGTTTCTTCGTATTTTGCCTCCCAGTGAGCCATATATGCCACTCGGACGGGGCAGGTCCCCTGGCGCAGAATCTCAACGACTACGCCCTACCAGATCTACCGAATTCCGGCACAGCCTGGAAGAATCTGATGAAGCAGGTACGCAGACCTCTATAACCTATGACTCTTGTCCCGCAGCGCGTGACAGATCGCACTCGGTCGTGTCGAGTCCCCATCATCCCGGCCACAACCCCGATATTGACGAAACATCCTCCTTGGTATCCAAAGTTCCTTCACGCTCATCCCGAGATTTCCTCAATCGACTCGAGGAGGATGACGATGTTCTCTCCGATGTTGCTCCTGAATCCCCGCACCCGGACCTTCGCGGCTTGGCAATGCTTCCGAAAATTGAGTTCTGGCAACTCTTTCTGACGATGGCCCTTCTTTCTGGAATTGGTTTGATGACTATCAAGTTCGTACCCGTATCCTAGATGTGCTAGGGATTGATGCTAACATTTCAATAGCAACATTGGCAACAGCGTAAGGCGACTCCGCATGACCCCATCCGTGTCAGCTGATCTAATGTTCGCAGGCCAAGGCACTCTGGCAGTACTACGACGACAGCGCAAGCCCGAAGTTTATTCAACAGCGACAGGTTATGCATGTCTCAATTCTGTCCTTCGGCAACTTTATTGGTCGGCTTTCTAGCGGTATGTCGGCACCTCCGCTGTCTGCGTTTGGGTACTAATCTCCTGTAGGTATTGGCTCCGATCTTCTGGTGAAGAAATTGAACATGTCGCGATTCTGGTGTTTGTTCATCTCTGCCTTCGTCTTCACCATCACCCAACTTGCAGGATCCGCCATCTCCAACCCTCACCAACTAGCCATTGTATCCGGCTTCACCGGCATCGCATACGGCTTCCTTTTCGGTGTCTTCCCATCGCTGGTTGCCCATACCTTCGGCATCGGCGGCCTCTCCCAGAACTGGGGTGTCATGACGCTTGCGCCCGTGCTGAGCGGCAACGTCTTCAACCTGCTCTACGGCAGCATCTACGACCGCCACTCGATCGTCGAACCCAACGGAGACCGCGACTGCCCGGATGGTCTGGCTTGCTACCAGGCTGCGTACTACACGACATTCTTGTCCGGCGTGGCCGGAGTGGTCGTCTGCTTGTGGAGCATCCTGCACGAGAGACGCATCCACGGCGCGATGCACAAGAAGGTCGAGCATGACCGACTTGCTTAGGGCAAGAGTAATTCTGAAGCCTTTACGGAGTAATAGGCTGAACGTGGTAACTTTTATTTTGTCTTCCTCGTATATATACCCAGGGGATATGTGCCATTTGAGGCAATTTGGTTGGTATTTTCAATATAGAGGGTTCACAATTTCATATAGACATTTATTGAATTTGACAGAGAGGTGTTGAAATAATCCGTCATATGAGTACTACTGGTCACTCACCACTTAATGTGCCTCCGAATTATTGATTCGTCTCTGAACTGTAGTTCTGTATAGTCATCCACGCCGTGAAGCCAGTTACCCATATAATACACTAAACTGCGTTATGTAAGTACACTCCCTTAGACTTACAATTCCCTGTATGCCCCATCCAGTTCACTTCACGTCTGAATAGTTAGCTAGTTAGTCAGATAGTAGTAAGACATCAATAATCAATAATCCTCCCCCCTCACCCACTCATCCTCCATCAACAGTTCCCTCGCACTCGGCCTCTTCTCAGGATTCCAACACAGCGTCTTCCGCAGAAACCGCAGGAAAAGCCTCTTTCTATAACCCTTAAGTCGCATCTCCCAACTCTCGAGGGATTCTTCTTCGGGGATCTCTACATGACCCTTCCAATTACCTGAAGACCCCTATTAGCCATGATGATCCGATGGTATCATTGACTTGATAGATATGGAGGGAATAGGTAGGTGAATGAATACATACCATCCCTATCCCCAAACTTCCAACTCTCCTCACTCCTTTTCAGCAACTCGACAGGCGGGGGACCAAGCAGGGCTATCATTTCCGCGAACCGACGAGCATAGTCGTCGTGGGTGTGTAGGTCTGTAGTACTAGTAGTGCTAGTACTAGTGCTAGTGAAGAGGTGTTTTGATTGGAGGAGGGTCCATGTCTGTGTAGTAGTATCCAATACATTTAGATGACTACTTTGTTATGAATTAGTCAATTGAGAATGAATGGAAGCGTACCGTCTGCCCCAGAGCCCATATATCCACTTTATAATCCCATTCCATGTTGAGCATTACTTCCGGTGCTCTGTATAACCCCGGCATGATGGGACCTGTCTGTCTGGCTGTGGCTGTGTCTGTCTCTGTGTCAGTCGGAAGTAGTAACCTCGCCTCCCCCAGATCAGCTAGCATAGGTTCCCCAGTCGTGAAGGGCATTCCGCGCGTAGCGTAGATCGTTCGATCTGGGAGGTGTTTCCGCGGTGCAGGTTCAATGAGTTCTTCTTCTTCTAGGTCGTTGAGGATTGATTCGTCCTCGTCGATTCCTAGTAGGATGTTGGCTGGTTGGATGTCTAGGTTATACTATACTTAGTAAACTATACACTGAGAAAGAGAGAGGAAGGGAGAGGGGATGTTGCTACCTACCTGTATGAATCACATTAGCCAAATGGAGATAATCCAGCGCAATGAGTATAAATCGGATCGTAACGCGGAGAAGATCCTCCGGTAATGCGTTGCCTTCCAAACATTGGATGTAATCGCAGATGTCCATTCCGGATGGTTGGTACAGAATACATGGATGGATTCCGTGGGGGCCTGGGATTTCGAAGGAGTCGCGTACGAGGCGAGTGTATTTCTCGCCTATATGTTTTTGTTTGGCTTTAGCATGGAGGGCTTGTAGGTGCTTGGATATGCGGATCTCGGGGAGGTGGGTGGATTGTTTGCTGCGGACGTGGACTTTCAGGGTAAGGTAGTTGTTGTTGTTTCTTCAATGTATCAGCTACTTAGATTGGGGTTATGGGGTGGGATAAGTAGTGGTGTAGTATGCATACTGTAGGTCACGCCATAGCCAGACGGTGGATGAGGATCCGAAGCCTAGTTTGGTGATGACTTGGTATCGGGAATTGAAGACTTCACCGATGTGGACGGGGTAGTATCGCTCCGCTCGGTAGTCGGGGAGACATTCTTCTTCTAGTTTGGGGATATGATTGAGGAGTTCGTATCCTGTTGTTAGGAATGTGCGTGGTGGTGATAGTGATGGAGATGGTAGGGAGCTTGTCCGTCTGTGTTGGCAGGGGTGGAAGAAGGGCGAGGTGATGGGCCATCGTGATGGTTTGGGATGACGGATACTGCGGATGGATAGACTACAGAGGCGCATTGCTATCCTCATGGTCATATTAACTATCTAGGATGTGATGGTTGAAGTGATTGATAGACTCATAGATAGAGAGACTCGTGCTCCATTGTCATGTGGTTAGCAGCCATGCCGACATGCATCCCTGTTCTGTGCTATCACTGACACTCTACTCTATCCCAACCACGAATGCGTCATAATAAACCCTTATTGATGCCGACATTATAAGTGCCTTCGTTTCACCTGATTAGGAAATAGGAGGAGGAGCAGGCAGATACAACTCGTACTGCCCATCTACGTCCGATGAGTAGAGCCAACGAGCCTTACGCTTCAATATAGAGATAAGCCCCTACATGCACCAAGTCATAATCGAGGATATCCCCTCACCTGCCAGTGAAGAGTATAACCAATTTCCTCTAACTTGCATCCAGATAACAAGAATCCCATAACATCAATAGGGGAGTTAGTATAACCGCATCCCTCGGCCTCAAAAGCGGGGAACACCCCCAATCAGCACAACGCGACCGTCGGGGATCCGGACAGCAAGCAAAAAACCCCCGGGCCAAATTACTGTCTATAGAGAACAGATGGATAATAGATAGGACAAATCTACCAACAAAGTAATCAAGCAATCTAAATGGGACTGCGAGGGTATGTCGATCAACGTCGTATCCCCGACGGGAAACAAGCCAGGTTGGGCCAATAATGAAGGGAGGATTTTCGTTGACGGACATTGATAAGGGAGAGTCGATTTCCGGGTGGTTATCCGGACTACTCTCGTGACCACTGCACTCAGCCTGCTGATAAGGAAGGAATCGGATCGACGGAGTGGAGTAGATGATGATGGAGAAACGAGATGAGATGTTCAGGTTGGGGGTTATCATTCCTTAAGGTGGGATGATATAGGGTCGTTGGTCTTTTAGCTAAGATTAGGTTGGGTTACAATGGTGGTTTGGATACTCTGCAGTATTTCCGCTCTCGGAAAGTATACTTGTTGCGGTTAGGTTGCATCGGATGATGTGTTACGACGTTTACAGACACTGTTGGAAGACGACAGTTTAGATTCAGGGAGTTAATAATAACACGAATTACTTTGAACACATGTAAACCCTTTACAGGTCCTTTTTTCTTTTTCCTTTTGAGGGGGTCTTTCGTGGGGTCGGGCTGGGATGAGGGGAACGGGTGCAGGCGCAGAATAATCTCTCCCCGACTCATAATCGGAACAAATAGGATGAGTAGAAGAAGAGAGAAGGGGGAAAAGTGGCTCGAAGGAAGGTGTGATATAATTAGGTAGTTAATCCGATATACAGCCAGCCAATGACAAGACTCGTAAAGGGTATCAAAGAGACCGGGGAAGATCAGAGAACGCAGCACCGCAGACTGCGCGCATTGATTTACGTCGGTGCTGCCCGACGCACGTATGCGCGTCCATCGTCCGGACAAGCCCCCCCTCCCCGTGAGGGTTAGACACTCTTGGGGGACTTGGTCGGCGATTCCGCAGGTTGCTCCACGACGTCGGACAGCCGCATCCGCTTGGCCAGCGGCTCGCCGGGACTGTCATTGCCCGCGGGGTTGGCAGAGGAGTTCTGTTCGGTAAGCTGTCGCTCCAGCTCAGATATCCGTCGTTTCAGATCGTCTTCGCGCCGTTGGGCCTCCTCCAAAGACCGCCGGAGCCGTACCTCCGAGTCCCGGACGATCATCTCCGATCGGCGCGCAGTCGCGCCGCTCTGCTCCAGTTCCGTAACCCGGCCGCGGAAGAGTTCATTGATAAATTCCAATTCGCTCACGCGAGTCTTCAACGAAGTATTGGCTGCGAGCAGTCCATCGTAGGTCTGTGGTGACTCGAGATGGCGGTCAACAGCTGCCGAGGTCGCCGTGGGTGACGGCTGGCGCGGCTGCACCGAGGGCAGCGCATTCGGCTGAGCGAGACCATGGTCGCCGATTGTGACACTGTCGAACATGTGCTGAGGCGCAATGTTGGCATTGTGTTGCGACTGAGGGTGTGGTTGTTGCATGGAAGGGATACCAGGCGTTTCGGTTCGGGAGACGGGCGAGTTGGATCGGTCGGAATGGCCCGGTGATGCCTTCCGCGACGCGCGACGGTATCCTTGAGAGCCCATGGGGGGCGTCCCTGCTTCGGATCTCGAGGTAGACAAGCCATTTGTATCGATAGCACCGCCGGACTGATAAGACGTTGAGATGTAAGTTAGCGACCGTTGGCGCAGCAGGTGAACAATGGCATAGGATGACCAAGGAAAATTTTTCTAAATGGCAGACTTACCTTACGCTTCGGTCCCTGACCCGCAGTCTTGACCCGGTTGCGACTTTTGATGACATCGGTCTTTAAGCTTATCGGACGGGGCCTGCCATGTAGTTTGAGGAACAAGCCACAGGCGTTGCAAAGGACGGAGCCGAGTTCGTCCCTGCGCCAGAGAGGTGTCGTAGAAGTGCCGCAATTCTGGCAAACGGGCTGTAATTGAGGACGTTTGTGATCAGCCAACGTGGTCGCCATGATTTTTGGAACAATAGGATCACGCGAAGGAAGGGGGAGGGAGAGACAGAAGATGGGGAAGCGGACTGATAGTGGATGGAGGAGGAAGAGCGCTGGGTTGATAAGATCGGGAGAGATTTGATGGGCTGGCGCGATAAGGAGCAGGTGGTGCGGCGCCAAGCCCCCAGCGGCTGCTGATAACAGCAGATTGGCACAGAAAAAGAAACCCAGGAAATTAAGGGTCACCATGAACACCGAAAAATTTCACCCCCAGGTAAGAATGAAAAAAAGCAACAAAACCAGCGTAGCTCGATAAGAACCATCGCCTGCCGATGATAAGATCATCTCAGGAACTTACAGGATTATTGCCTTGCCCACCAGTAGTGGCGGCCGGAGAAGATGTCGCGTATGTCATATTGGCCATACTGGGCTGCGCATTGCTACTCGAGGCCCTGCACACGTAAGACTCGTCAGCATAATCAGAGATACGGGCGCATTAGGCATGCGAGCGTTCAGAATTATCATGTCTCTCTCCCGGACATGGCAGGAGAAATCACACATGACTTTCCCTGCGACTCCCCTCTCATTCCTTCACCTGGCCTCGTCTATGGCACATCGTATGGGGAAGGGTTCTTGCCAAGTACACATACCGCAGATTAGAAGTGGGAGCTGATGCGACCGAGGCCAAAGCAGAAAGTCCAGGCAGAGATGGACCCAGAGAGCTGGGAAAGGCACTACCGTTGCTGCTACTGCTCGGGCTGTGGGTGTATTTATCTAGAGAACTGGCCTCGGGAAGCGTTCCAGAATACTGCGATGACGCTGATGATGCCCCTGCAGCAGTATCCGTGGTCGATTGACGTGATCCCGATTGACTGTCAGTCGAGGAGGAGGTGTGTTTGTAATTCGAGTCTTGAGACTGGGGGTTCGACGGCGACGGCGGACGAAGGGCTGGGTCGATGGGCGACGCCCGGAAGAGGAGTGAAGCCACCGTGGAGGTTGTCGGAGAAAACTAGCTAGAAATCCGGCCCCAAATGACCGAATTGTAGACGATTCAAGAGGAAGGTTTCCGTCGTTCCGGGAGTGATAGACGACGGTTTGGGGGGGGAAAGATTCGTGCCGTTGAAGAGGACCAGCCACGTCTGAAAGGGAGGAATGATATGGAATGTCGTTCAACTTTTTTCTGGTTGACCAGTTGTAATCAAATGATCAACAGACTTTTTCCAAGCCCGAGATGATTTTCTTTCTTATTTGATAATTGCTTTTGTGCGGCCCAAGGGACGTCAGAGATGATACTCCAGGAGTAAAAGGTCTCAACGCAAGGCTGTCTCGGGGACAAGTTGCTGCAAATCGACCCAAGAAACGATTGCTGAAAGGAGCGACAAGAAGGTAGAGAACAGAAGGATCCAAGCTAATTGACCGGAAAGGAACCATGCGAAAGAGGATGGAATTGGGGAAGGGGATTCGAGGCAAATCTGGAGGGGAATAGGATGGTCGGGAGGAAGAAGGAAGATCGAGGGTTGATTATCGGGACTGCTATCGCGCGTCGGAGGCTATCGATTATTTATCGAAATGGCTCTGCGGAACCGCCGCTTGGCTGGGCCCAGCCGAGTCTTGGATACTGAGATTGAATCTTGGATAGGGATCCGTCACCCGTGGGAATTCCTCCTTATCACCTTCTCCCCAGTCTCGGACTGTTGCTATGCTATGCTTCTGCTCTCCAAGGTTTATGCGCCTATCTAATAGTATGCGCGGGACGGGCCCGGAATGAATCTTCGCAATGTTGTTGTCGCGCCCCTGCATGCCCCTTTCCCACCAGCCTAGTATTTACTGTGATCGCCCCTGGGTTTTTCTTCCCCTTCAACTTGGTTCCTTTTAACGGCCAGAGTCCATGATCTCTCACGATTTTTGCGTCGGGGAAGTTGAGGTGGAAGTAGAGTGTGGATAGGAGACTATAACCGGCAGGGTGGCTGACCAGAACTCATGCTTGCTGTGATCGAAATCAGTCATGATGTAGCTGATTGGTGCGCAATCACTCGACTGTTGATGTTCTCCAGTATAGCAATCTTCATACATCATGCTACTGCACCCCGTTTCACCCTATGGGTCCATGTCTTAGATCGTAGCATAATTCATTGAAGGGACGAAGCCATGGCGCGCATATCGCGTGGACTGGAAGTGCTAAGAAACGGCTGCCAGAGTCTGCACGGGGTCAATGGCCGCAGTAGTTGTTGATGAGCTGGACGACAAGTATCATCCATGAGACCCTGGATTATTTGGCTTAAAGTGAACAGAGCATGGCTGTTACTATTTGTAGAAACAGAAATTGCGGAGTGAAGTAGTTTGTGTGCTTTCTCGCCCAACACGCTGAATCTCTTGATCAGAGAAGAATTGGTAGCGCTCATTGAGCAGCAACCTTCTTGGTATCTTTCTCCTTCCCCAGAAAACGTCTATTCCTTCTCCGGGGAAAAAGCATCGCGTCGCGAGCCAGCATTAATTCAGGGGCTTCCGTGAAGCTCGAGTGGATCCCAGCGGCACGATACGACCACCGGTGGCGGTGCGGTATGGTATGGTACCCGGGGTGTGGCTGGACTGGACCCTGACTGCCATGTGCTTGACTAAACCGCAGTAATTGGCGGTACGGTGACGGTACGAGTGGTAATTGCGGCGAGCGGCCACTTCTTCAAGATGACAGCGGCGCTGCCTCGAACTCTCTCCGGCTCTGGATTCTTGGAATCTGCTACTCTCCCTCCCTCCCTCTCACTTTCGCTTTCCCTACCTCTCCGTGGTCGGGGAATATCCGCTTCTACTTCGTCTTTACACCCGTCTCTGGTTCAGTAATGGCTTGAGTTTGTCAGTCAATCAATCTTCCCTTCTCGCCGTTCATTATTCATCCTCCCTTAATTCTTTCCCTTGCCCGTCGCCTTCATATGATCCGAGAGTGGTTGCCTCCCGACTCGACTTGCCCCCATTATCTCATAGACTATCCCGCTTTTATTCACCATGCCTAAAAGTAATCGGCCAGCGACCTCGGGTTACGCCCGCTTGGCTCAAGAGGAGGAAGATAGAGCCAATGACTTGTATGATTATTCAGACGATGACGACCTAAACGCCCCCAGCACGATTTCTCAGTCCGCCCCCCGATATGCTCCCATCTCCTCCCGAGCCCAGATGCAGGCCGCCGGCCTGTCCACACCCCCCGAACACCGACGACGACTGAGTGGGCATTATCGCCGAGGCCGGAGGAATTCCGGGGTCGACATCAAGGCCATCAATGCCCGTCTGGAAAGGTGGGCGGAGGAGATTGCCTCCAAGTTCAAGATCCACCGCGTCAAGGGCAAGACATTCGAAGAAGAGAAGTTGGAGATCTATCACTCCGTCTTTCAAGCTCCCGATGGAATTCGACCCATCTCAGCGGAAGCCCTCGAGTCGGATGAGATCGAGGGGGCTGCGCGCAGAGCCCGAGATGAATTTGAGGAAGTTGTGGAGAGTGTCCGGATAGCCATTGAGATGGGAGTCCATCCGAGAATGATTTCTCAAGGAAGTTCAGGTAGTTACTTCGCACGCAATGCCGACGGTAAAGTCGTGGGAGTGTTCAAGCCCAAGGATGAGGAACCCTATGCATCCCGCAACCCCAAGTGGACCAAATGGATCCATCGAAACCTGTTCCCCTGCTTCTTTGGCCGGGCATGCCTGATTCCTAACCTGTCGTATGTCTCAGAAGCCGCGGCGTATGTTCTCGACTCGCGTCTTCACACAAACCTTGTCCCCTACACCGACATTGTTTGGCTATCCTCCAAATCCTTCTTCTATGATTTCTGGGACCGCAGGAAAGCTTGGATGGGTAAGAGGCCTCTTCCTCCCAAAGCAGGCAGTTTCCAGGTCTTTTTGAAGGGCTACAAGGATGCGAATCTCTTTCTGCGAGACCATCCTTGGCCAGACCAGACTAACACTGGTTTCCGGGCCGAGGATGCCCCGAAGCGCAAGAAGCGTCCGTGGAGTGAAGCTTGCCGCCCCTCGGGCGCCCATTCCGATGACGAAGACGAAGAAGAATACGAGGACGGCCAGGCGCGCACGCCATCCCCGCGCGAGGAAAGCCGAGAACGGCGGTTCTACTGGACCGAAAGCTTGAAGCAGTCGTTCCGGGAAGAACTGGAGAAGCTTGTAATCCTCGACTATATCATGCGGAACACAGATCGTGGATTGGATAACTGGATGATCAAGATCGATTGGAAGACGGAGGAGGTTTCCATTGTCGCTGACCCGCCAAAGCCCAATGGAGTGCAAACACAGGAGGACGATGAAGACCTGCCGCCTGCTCGTCCCGTTTCTGTCAATTCTGACGGAACGACTGCAGCCCAGCATCCGTATCGACGACGTGAAGCGATGGTAGCCGTTAGCCGTACTGGAACCCCATTGAACTCAAGCGAACCCCAGGCGACCGTCCAGATCGGAGCGATTGACAATAGTCTGTCGTGGCCGTGGAAGCATCCCGATGCCGTAAGTTCAATGCCTTAATCCAACCCCATTAACCCTGCTAACCCGCCATAGTGGCGAAGCTTCCCGTTCGGCTGGCTGTTCCTTCCAGTTTCTTTGATCGGTCAGCCGTTCTCGCAGAAAACTCGCGACCATTTTCTGCCCCTTCTGACCTCGACGGCCTGGTGGAGCGGGACTCAAATGGCCCTCCGGCGGGTATTCTCGCAGGATTCGGATTTCAAGGAGAGCATGTTTGCCCGACAGATTGCGGTTATGAAGGGACAGGCCTGGAACGTAGTGGAAACGCTGAAGCATCCCGACCATGGCCCGCTCGAGTTGACACGACGGACGCGTGTGTGTGTCTGGGACGACCTGGTGGATGTTCCGGTTGCCATTCCCCTCCGCGGGCCGTCGACCGATGCGCAGAAACGAAAGGTGAAGAGCTACGAACATTACGATAAGCACGCCAGTTACGATCCCGACAACGAGGAGATGGACATTGGCGCCGCCATGTCCTTAGGTACTGGTCCTGATGTCGACCTGCTGGGGTTGAGTTCTCCTCCAAATGAGTTGCCCAACCCGAACCGATTCGAGCTCTCCCGCGGGCGCGGATCCAGCTCGGGACATGCCCGGGCCCAATCCGGCAGCCCTGCTACGATGGGCGACTATCGGTTTGGGCGCGACAGCATTGACGAGCTAAGCCAAGGGCGAGGCTTGGACCGAAGCTGGGCGACGCTCCCTCCCCGCCCGGGCAATCGGCACCAGAAGCACAGTTCGGTGTCCAGTTCGCGCGGGCAGGCGCATCTTATTTGGAGCAGTGATGACCTGGAAGGCGACCTGGGATATGCCGCCGCCGAGGGGATGGAAGGCAACCAGCGCAAAGTGATTGTCGAGCGACTCGAGGCAGTCAAGAGCAAGAACCCGGTGTTTACCTGGTGTTAACCCGGTTGTTGCTTGCGAGAGACGTCTTGATCTGCTCTGTCGGCGCAGGTCCCCTCATCTTTCCATTCTTCTTCTTCTTCTCCTTCACATCTTCTTCTCTTCTTTTATTTAGCGTGTATCATGATAACCTGGCATGAGGAGTTCTTTTGCAGGGTCTGGTCCTTGTTGGAAAAAATCTTGATGGTTTTAGTCATAGAAATGGAAGTTGATCTTCGCGAGGGATTTTTGGGCGGTTGCCTCCTTGTCTGTCTGCCTTATACATAATACACCAGTATATAGTTTTTGAAGTGCATTTAGAATCTAATACAAAGTCAGTGATGATTGAAGTGAGAGTGCCTTGAGTCTTGAGAATCAAACCTCGTGTAGTATGGATATCAGACGGATATCAGCAGGTGAAAAGTGGGCACTGAAACAGCGCCGACCGAGGAAGACCCGCAATCTTATCACGTATCAGCGGTTCCTCGTCACGATCAAGCAACTAACTAGATAGATACTTCCTACTAATCACTATTCACACTCTCTTATTCCTCTGTCATCCCTCACTCTGCCATCATTACTAGCTTGCTTCTTTTGGCGCTCCCTCCTGTCCGGCCGATCATCTCATCCTGGCCGTAAGATGGAAGGGATCTGAGCTCCCCCTCACACAGTCTCTCTCTCTCTCACTTGACGCTCATCCCTACGCCGCCACCCCCCAAGGCTACCACCACCACCACCAACTAACCGGACTGCCGCTCTCCGATTAACTCACTCACTCACTGTTGGATGCACTGCCCAGCCTTTCCTCCCTCCAACCCGCAGCAGGCACTCCAGACCCTCTTTCGAACCGACCTAGATGTCCCCCCCATCTTCCCCGCCATCGCCTCATCCGATCTGTGATCAGTCACTGGGCCTAACACCCTACGTCGCACGCGTGTCTCGGGCACCTGCATCCAGCACCGAATCATGGCTTCCCACGCCGCCATGCTCCTGGACCCGCGGGCCTACAAGAAACAGCTTCAACAACAGCAACAGAAAAACAATGGTAACTCCCCGGATCCCACTCGAGCCCCATCGGATCGCTGGAGCGACTTGCCCGGTGACCATTACCAAGAGGACCATCACCACCACCGTCCATATTCCTTGCCTGCTTCACTGCGTTGCCCTTCCCCTCCAGATGACCCGATCGACTTAGACACCAACGAAAACTCACATATTCTCCCAGTAGGAACGAGCGCCCAACAAGAACCGTCGTCCTCGCCTCAGCGCACTGTCGTTGCGCCGCCCGCGGGAACCGCCTCTGCCGCCCAGCGGCTTTTGAGTCCCCGGCGCCGTCAGCCGTCGCAGCGGGCGAGTCCTAGGTCAAAGTCCAGATCACAATCGCTGTCTACCAGGTCGCCGAGTACCCGCGATACGGCGAGTTCGTCGCCGCAGCAGCAGGAGGCGAGCGTGGAACCCGCCCTGGATGTGGAGTTTGCTAGCGCTCAGTTCGAGGAGCGGACGGATGGGAAACGGCCGTCGGAGCAGGCAGACGAGACGCGCCATGGGAGTTTAATCGAGAATATGTACGGGGTGAAGGGGCGTTCCAGCCAACTATACAAAAGGGTCAAGGTAGAAGAGGATGGGCCAAGGTCTGTGAACAGCAAGTTCACAGGTGTGGGAAATACGGGCTTGGGTGGTTGGATGAAGGATGGTCGTTCGAATTCAAATTCTCCAGCCGTGCTGCCTGATGTTGTTGACTTGACTACTGGTAGGATGATGGATAAGTGGGTTGCAATGATGTGCTGACTCTATATTAGATGTGTCAGGGCCAGCGACTGATGACGACGACGTGCAGGTCACCGGCTCGAATGACCTTAGTCTTCAGCGGGTTTGCTACGGGAAGATTGAAAATGCTACGATCCAGGCGCAGCTAGTTCCTAAGCCTTCGTCACAGACTATATTTGGCGATTCCACGCACGATTGGCCTTCCATGAAGCTAGGCGTGCATCGACAGCCGGGCCAGAATAACCGGATCGAGGTGTCTGATCCCAACGGGAAGATCTTTGGGATGGTCGATGCGAAGACAGCGTCGGTGATCGTTCCGCTCCTGGACTCGCCGGCTCTGAAAGTCAACATTACCGCCCGATTGGATGTTCGGAGAAGAAAGGACGACGAGTGGCCCTGGGCGCCTTGCTCATATGCATACCGAGCATCCGTCAATCTATATGGTTTGAGGAAGGATGCAGAGCTCGTGGGGAAACATCTGGGGCAGCATAATGTCTGGCTGGGAACCCCATTTTCGGTGGAACAGGGCGTTCCTGTGCTCAATCCTCATGCAGAGAGGCGACGGGCGCAAGCGGCAATGCTGCCTGCAACAGCTGCGAGGGGTCGGGTGGGAGTCAACTATGAAGTGCGAACAGCCGAAGAAGTAAACGACGCGGTGATGAAAATGTTTGATCAGCTGCAGAGCGCCGACAATTTGCCCGAGATGGACCCTCCATCTTCTTTGGTCACGCCATTGCTTCGCCATCAGAAGCAGGCACTTTGGTTCATGACAGAGAAGGAGAAGCCACGCAAATTTGGGCCCAAGGAGGCGGATAATAACTCTCTCTGGCGGGTGGTTTATCGCTCGAATGGCAAGAGGCGGTACCGAGAGGTCATCAGCGGGATGGTGCTGGATGAAGAGCCTCCACAGAGTCTGGGAGGATTGCTGGCGGATATGATGGGGCTGGGTAAGACCTTGAGCATTCTCTCGCTGGTTCTGTCTTCTCTGGAGGAGGCCAGCCAGTGGGCGGATCTGATCCCAGATACCGAGCTGGTCCGCAGCTTGCCGGGCATCCGCAATACCAAGACGACGCTTCTGGTGGCGCCCCTCAGCGCAGTCAACAACTGGGTCAATCAGATCAAGGAGCATCTCAAGGAAGATGCGCTCTCGTACTATGTTTTTCATGGGTCGTCGCGGACCAATGACGTGGAAGAACTGTCCAGGTATGACCTGGTAATCACCACGTACAGCATTGTCCTCAGCGAGCTGTCTGGACGAGGAGCAAAACGTGGCGTCAGCCCTTTGACCAAGATGAACATGTTCCGCATTGTTCTGGATGAAGCGCACACAATCCGTGAACAGAGCGCCGCGCAGACCCAGGCCATCTTTAAGCTCAACTCCCAGCGGCGATGGTCCGTGACCGGAACGCCGATCCAGAATCGCCTTGAAGATTTACTCTCAGTCACCAAGTTCCTCGGGCTCTTTCCCTATGATGACAGAGGGCGATTCGGAATGCACATCCTAAGTCGGTTCAAAACGGGCGATGCCTCGGTGCTGGCCAGCTTGCGGGTACTGGTGGACTCGTTCACGCTTCGCCGGGTCAAGGACAAGATTGACCTCCCGGCACGGCACGATAAGATCATCATGCTTACCTTTACGGAGAAAGAACAGCAGCTGCATGAGTTCTTCCGCAAGGAGTCCAATGTCATGATGCGGGTAATTGCCGGCGAAGAGCAGTCCAAGATGAAGGGTCGCATGTACCACCACATCCTCAAGGCGATGATGATCCTCCGACAGATCAGCGCGCACGGCAAAGAGCTCCTCGAGCCAGACGACCGCAAACGCATCAAGGGAATGAGCGTGCACGATGCAATCGATCTCGAAGAGGGCGCGGGCGATGCTGCCGGGGCCACCGACAAAAAGGCCTACGAGATGTTCACGCTGATGCAGGAGTCTTCCGCAGACACATGCGCCGTATGCGGGAAGCGCGTAGAGGAGCCAAGTTCCGACAATGGCCCAACCGACAAGCAAACAGCCCTGGCGATTGTGCTGCCATGCTATGATGTACTGTGTCCGGACTGTTTCTCGGGGTGGAAACACGCTTTCGACCATCCGGTGGGCTCGGTGCACGACATCAAATGCCTGGTTTGTGATGGCTGGATGCCGGCCTCGTATTCCACCATCACGGTCGGCGGACTGCAGGACTACCTGGTGGATAAGGCGCAAGCCAAGCAGAGCCGACGACACGGTAAGACGCTAGGGGAGTACGAGGGGCCACACACGAAGACCAAAGCGTTGGTGGCGCAGCTCCTGGAGACAGCCGAGGAGAGCAAGAGCCTGGGGCCTGGAGAGCGTCCGATCAAAAGCGTGGTGTTCTCGGCGTGGACGTCGCACCTGGATTTGATCGAGATTGCGCTGCGCGACCACGATATTACAGGGTTCGCACGACTCGACGGGACGATGACGCTAGCGGCGCGACACAAGGCGCTGGAGGAGTTTCACAACAACGCGGATATCACGGTGCTGTTGGCAACAATTGGGGCCGGCGGCGTGGGTCTGAACCTGACGGCGGCGTCGAAGGTGTATATAATGGAACCGCAGTACAATCCGGCGGCGGTGGCACAGGCCGTGGACCGCGTACATCGCATTGGACAAGCGCGCGAAGTGACGACAGTACAGTTCTTGATGAAGGGCAGTATTGAGGAGAAGATCTTCGAGCTGGCAAAGAAAAAGCAGCAGCTGGCGGATTTGAGTTTGAATCGGGGCAAGCTGGACAAGAAGGAGGTACAGGAGCAGCGCATGCGCGAATACCGGAGTTTATTCAAGTGACGGTGATTATACCGATGATTCCATTCCTAGTGAAGCACCATATTTCACTCGAAGAAGATGCTCTTACTGATAATACTGGTTTGATACCCGAGAGGCGTTTGGTTTGGTTTATGGCAGTTTATCTGGATTTTTTTTTTCTCCCATTCATTTTCATCTGGTTGCTCTATCTTCTTTTGCTATGTGATTAAACTCGATACACGATAGAGGAGGAAGGAGAAAGGAAGAGAGAAAGACAAAGCTAATTAGAAGACGCAAGTCAAGTCCATACTCCATACTCCATACATCATCCCAACATACCCTCATAAAAACCCATCCTCCACCACCACCAACCAACCAACAAAGAGAAAAAACAAATCAACATAACTAAGACCTCGAATAAATCCCCCTCTCCACCACCCCCAAAACACCCTCCAACCTCCTCCTCAACGCCCCCAACTCGCGTCTCCTCTCCTCCCTCACCCCCTCCACAACCCTCAACTCCCCCTCCAGCTCCCGAATCCGTCTCTCTTGCTCCGCCTCACTACTATCTATCCCGGGCAACACACTAATCAAGTACTCAATCTGCTGCTCCTTGATGACCAAATCCCGCGCCAGCTCCCTCTGTCGTGCCGCAAATGTCGCCGGGCTGTCCGGCGCAGGTGCTAGTAGTCCCTCCGCCGCTCCCGTCCCATCTGGGTTCTGTTGTTGTTGTTGGTCTGCATTCTGCCCTTGAGCTTGGGGATTGTTTGTTGTGTCGGGTGGTGGTGGCGACGCTTGCGATTGCGATTGTGCTGCTTGTGGTGCCGAGGCTGGGACCGGGGGTGTGGATGCGTTCTTGGGGATTTTTGCCAGTAGAGGCGCGGCGTTGGGTGTCGTGCTTGTTGGGGGAGGCGTCGCGGGGATGTTGTCGTGGTAGGTTGTTAGGTAGCAGAGGGTTGCGTAGAATTGGGTGGCTAGCTGTTGGTGGGTTTGGGGGTTAGTTTGGTGGTGAGGGAGAGGGTTTTGGGGGGGGGATGGGATTGGGGAGGAATGTACCTGGTCGAGGCAGGTTTGGAGTTGGGTTAGGATGTCTGCCATTTTGGATTCCTCTTTCCCCTTTGTGGGTGTGAGGTAGTTCTTTTGTGGTGGTGGTGTTGTGTAGAGTGGTGTAGTAATGAGGATTGTAAAGTGTGGTATGGTGGAGAGTGATGAAAGTGAAGAAGTGAAAGAGTAGCTAAGCTGATCTCCGCTCCGATAAGTGATTGGGTTTGGTTTGATTCCGCCGATAAACCCCAAATATCTTTAAAGTTATTTCTCCAACTTCTACTCTTCTCTCTCCTCTTCAGGTACGTCTATGCTCCCCATCTACACGATACTCCTACAAATTAGTAACACGCAATTAACCAAAAGTATACAGGTTCAATGCATCGCACCAATACCCTCTTACAATAAGAAACAATGACAACACTATCTCCCCTAACTCGTCGTCTCTACAAACTCCCTCATCCCCCAATCCCCCCATCATCCTCTTCCCATACAACCCTCCCCTCCTTTCTCGCCCACGCCTCACGCACCTCTCTCCCCCTCACAAGCACCACCTACATCGGCACTCACTACGAATACACCATCCAATCCACCCTCCGCTCCTCCGCCCTTCTTCTCCACCGCACCGGCGGCCGCTCCGACGCCGGCACAGACCTCGTCGGAACCTGGCACCTCCCCGCACACGAACACCCGCCACGCGTCCTCGTGCAATGCAAGGCCCTGAAGACGAAGCTCGGGCCCAATATCGTTCGTGAGCTCGAGGGCACGTTCTCGTCGGCGCCGGTGGGGTGGCGGGGGGCAGGCGTCATCGGGATGCTGGTTAGTCCGCGGGAGGCGACGAGGGGCGTGCGGGAGGCGCTGACTAGGAGTCGGTTTCCGTTGGTTTGGTGTCTAGTTGGGTTGGAGGGGAGGGTTAGGCAGGTGCTTTGGAATGAGAGGGTCGAGGGGGTTGTCGGGGGTGGGTTGGGGGTTGGGGTTGTTTATCATGCGGATGCTGGTGAGCTGGGGGATACTAGGGATGCGGAGGCGAGAGTGACGTGGGATGGGGAGGAGGTTCCCGGGGTGGATGAGGTGGTGGGGAGGATGGAGGATATGCAGAGGAGATGGTTTGAGTTGTGGGATGTTGGGGAGGAGAGGTGGGAGGAGGTGTTGGGGGTCGTGGAACGGTTGTTTCCTTTTGAAAAGCCGTTGTTATATGCTAGGGATGGGAGGGTGAGTGGGTTGAATGAGGAGGAGAGAGAGGTCGTAAGGAGGGAGTTGCAGAGGAGTAATTCAACTACATGAGCATTAGAGCATGATGTGTATAGAATGTAAATAATAGTATAGTATTGTCATATCAAGCCAGGGTATATATCCGTAAACGCCATCCAAACCCATCCCACCAAACACACATCTATCCCTGCATTGTCGACCAAAAGTAGTTCGAATAGAAGAAGCGCGAGAACTTCGGGTCAATGTTCACCACATGCACATCGCCCTTGCGACTATTGCGGATCACCGCTTTGGTGAAGTTGCCCGCATCATCGGCCTCGATATCCACTCCCAAGGACCGGTAGATCTTCAGTCGCAGCCTAGAAAGGTAGTCAGTCGCCATATACTCCTTACCCAGCAGATAGAAAGTACTCACAGCGTCGCATCATCCATTTCACGCTCCCGGCGCGTCGGTTCATCGCCCTCCAACCCCTGCGCTTCCAAATCGGCCAATCGCTCCTTCAGCATCTCCAGCTCGCCTTCTAATCGCTCGCTCTCAATCTCCAGCTCGGTAGCTGACTTGGCAATGCGGAACTTCTTGGTATCCAGCTCGACCATCTCCGCCGCGTGCTTGCCGGAGTCATGCGCCGTCACGGCCTCCTCGTATTGGGCTGTCAGCGCGGACAGGTGCCTTGAGAGCTTGCGCAGGGCCGATTCGGCTTCGCGCGTGCGCAACTCACGCGATTGCTGCAGTGCGGCGAGCGAGTCATTGATGCGGGTGACGGCTTGTTTATCGGGTTGGATGTTGAAGTTGCCGATGGTGTGGTTGATGAGCTGAAGAGTCAGCAGTGGACGTGATCCTGGGGGTGGAAAAAGAACATACACCAGCGGGATTCTCGTCTAGAAGCATGATGACGTTTTATTTAGTGTGATAGACGTTGTAATGTTATTTGATTGCCTTCTAGTTCTGATAGTAATGGCAAGTAGACACACTCCGGAAGTGGAGAGATGTTTGTTGTTGGAGCAACCGCCACCGCCGCACGCACCGCCACAGCGCGTGACGCCAGGCAGCCCCGGCGATGATTCCGAATCTTCTCTTGTCGCTGCCGGCCAAAGTCTTCCTCTTCCCACCAGAATCATTGATAGTCGATCAATATGGGCTCTAATCTTCCTTGTGAGTGTTTTCGTTCCCGTTGGTGCTGGTTCCCCCGCTAACTGCTTGCCTACAGATGCCGCCGATGCTGAGAGGTCAGCGCCTTTTTCCCCATCGAACACTTTCTACCGATACCCCAGAACCAGTGAAGCTAACCGGTGCGCAGTCCGCTAAAGCCAGCGGAACTTCAGGTGCTCCGCGCCCAGTATGAGAAGGAAGGTGACTACGTTGGCATCCAGACCAAGTTCAACTACGCCTGGGTAGGTACCGGCAGATATCCCGAGAAAAGCCCATTCGGCTGACAGCATGTGTAGGGCCTTATAAAATCTAACGCCCGGGTCGAACAACAAGAGGGTGTCCGCCTGCTGTCGGAGATCTTCCGTGCTGCGCCTGAACGACGACGCGAATGTCTATACTACCTCGCGCTGGGAAACTACAAGCTTGGTAACTACGGCGAAGCCCGTCGGTACAACGATCTGCTGCGTGATAAGGAACCCGGGAACTTGCAGGCAGCTAGCCTGGGCCAGCTCATCGATGAGAAGGTGTCCAAGGAAGGCCTGATGGGTATTGCCATCGTGGGTGGGCTGGCGCTGGCGGCCGGCGTGGTGGGTGGATTGGTGATGCGGGGGGCAAAGAGACGCTGAAGGGACTGTGAAAATGATTATTCTGGGTGCATGAGTGTAAATACGGTTGCTTGGTGTTTGTCTTTATTCTAGCATTGGGGCGTTCTGACAGCAAGATTGGATGCGTGAATAATGTTAATGGATGCTATCATTATCAACTTGGGAATGTCTTCAGCTGCGCCACAGGTGGCTAACGTCATCCCGAGTCTTTCCTTCTTTCCTGCTTTCTCTATCTTTCCCCCATCTTCTCTTTACTCTTTCTATTGTTGTCATCTGATGTTCGGTTTCTCTTCGCTATCTAGCATAGTTTTCCGTCGGATGATTCCCATACTCTAAGCCTTCGTCCCTGTCACACCCGTGGCCCCTGTGGATGAACGAATGCGTACCCAACGAGCCATGAATGACGCTGCATTGCGCTGCTCTGGAACTCTCAACCACCACCACCACCACCACCACCTCAACATCCCTTCTGCTTGATTGATTCGTCAGATCTCGTCCCCTGCACTACCATCTGACTAGTATCTACCGTGACAACCTCCCACTCCACCTTTCTATCGTCCCCCTCTCATCCACGCCTCGTTTCGCCGTTGAATTCCGGATCGTCATGGCAGACGTGGGGGACCGCATGTTCTGCCATGCTTGTGGCGGCGTCTGGCTGCGCGAGGCCCACGGCATGATCTGTCCGCACTGCGAGTCAGACTTTACAGAAATTGTATGATCTCGTCCTCTATCCATTCATATTCAACCCTATCTGACCCTCCCCAGATCGAAATTCCGCCGGATCCTGACGCCGAACCCCCGCCCGCTTCCCACCAGGCCGCCTCGCCCCCCGCTGCGGACAACGCCCGCTCCCCGAACCCATGGGCGGACCATAACCCCTGGGCACACCAGGAAGAAGATGATGATATCGATCATGGTTGGGGACCGGGACATGGAAATGGATTCACCCATCGCACGTATCGGTCGCCAGACGGCCGCTTCACCTTTTCCACCACAACCTACACCCATGGCCTCCGAGGGGGGTCGCCTCCGACTCAACAGCGACAAGCGAACCCCGACCCACTGATGCCGATGGTGCAGGGTCTAGATAGCATCTTCCATGGCCTCGCAAGCACCTACCGACAGCAAAATCGTCCAGGCGGCCAAGCTCCAGGCTCGGATCGCGACCGCGGGAGGACACTGGGTTCTTTCGCATTTGACATCGAGGCGGAGGGTCGGACCGGCACGCAGGACGGCGGTCTGCACCCGAGAGATGCGGATGGCCCGCAACCGGTGAATAATCCTCTGCGGACTCTGGGCGAGTAGGTGCTACTGATAGACGTTTACGTTGCTGCACGTTTCAGGGCTAACGAAGATCAGTATCTTGGAGCTGTTCCGCTCGGATTTCGGCACGAACACACAGGCGGGTGGCACTGGCGGCGTGCGGGTGATGACGGGGCCGAATCCCCTCGCCATGCTGTCCACGCTGCTAAACTTTGAACGTCATGGGGACGCAGTATACTCGCAGGAAGAGCTGGACCGCGTGATCTCTCAGCTGATGGAACAGAATGCCAACCGGGGAGCGCCACCACCAGCCCCGCCTAGTGCGATCCAATCACTGCCGAAGAAGAAGGTCGATGAGGAGATGCTGGGGAGCGAAGGTCGGGCGGAATGCTCGATTTGCATGGACACGGTGGAGCTGGGGACCGAGGTCACGGTGCTACCTTGCAGCCACTGGTTTCACTACAGCTGCATCGAGCTGTGGCTGAACCAGCACAACACGTGTCCGCACTGCCGGCGAAGCATCGACGCGCCCCAGTGAGTTTCCTTTTCCTATGTTTTGCTTCGTGACGCAGACCCCTCTCTAATAGCATGCAGATCTGAAAGTGCCAACAGTCCTCCGGGAAACAGACCGGCAGCTGAGGGCACCAGCGGCAACCCAGTAGTCATTCCCGACAGTCCGGAGCGCGAACGGAGTCAACCGTCAGCAGCAGCGCGAGACGCTGCATCACCATCGGGTTGGAGCTCACAATCATTCTCTTCATGGTCATCGCCATGGTCAGGCTCAGAGGACCCAGAACAACAACATCAACGCCGGAGTAGCCGAGGGGAAGGTTCAGGAGGGTTCACGGGATGGGTGCGCAGTCGACTAGGCGGAGGGAGCAGCTGATGGGACAGGGGATGGAGGCATAACAATTACATTTGGGAGATTGATGATTGACGAGGTGTATGTAGTAATGACTTTGATTTGGGAGTTTGCTTTGCTTCTTTTATGACATGACACGACACGATGAAGATAACTATGCACACACAGACAGCATTGATACCTTATCTATACTATCCATCTATGGCTTCTTTTACCTCTATCTGGCTGACCTTTCCTTCTATCCACAAACTGACTGTACTGTACTGAGGATAAATGACTGTATTGTCCTGAAGGTCGCAAACGTAAAATGATCTACCTCGAGAAAGGAACCAGGCGGATTCGATTGATTGAAGAAGAGCCCCAATGGCATTCAATACTGGTATATGTACTATAAACTCTCTAGGTCAAGCCAAAGATAACGAAACGATAAACCGAATTCACCCGAACCGAAAGTCACCCGAACCGAAAGTAGAAGTGGGTACTGTGAGACGACGATGGAATGATGAGTTTGAAACCGAAAATAAAACGAGGAGACTTTTCCTTTTCCTTTGCCTTTTCGCTTGTCACTTTTTGGTGCCGGTGTTTGATTGATTCCTTCATCGCTCTGAAATCGTAAGAGGAAATGCAAGGGGGTGTAGAGAGTCTAAGCGGAATGAATCTACAATGAAACGGAGAGGAAATGAGATAGGAGATCAAGACATGTCAAGAGGTATGATGGAGGATGAAGGATGAAGAGGGAAAAGGGGTGGTTATTTAGAAGCGCAAGTCCCAGCCGATCTTAGGACCCAGACGAGGCAACTCATCAGCCACGCTCTGGACATCCTTGTCACCTCTTCCACTGAGGTTGAGGACGATGTTGTCGCCCTTCTTCATAGACTTGGCGAGCTCCATGGCGCCGAAGACGGCGTGGGAGGACTCCAGAGCGGGGATGATACCCTCGGTTTGAGCGAGGGCACGGAAGCCAGTGAGAGCTTCGGCGTCGGTGGCAGCAACGAACTTGGCGCGGTCGCTGTCCTTCCAGCTGGAGAGCTCGGGGCCGACACCGGGGTAGTCGAGACCGGCGGAGATGGAGTGGGTTTCGGAGATCTGGCCGTGCTTGTCTTGAAGGACGTAGGTGCGGACACCATGGAAGACACCCTTGCTGCCACCCGAGAGGGTGGCGGAGTGGCGGTCAGTGTCGACACCATCGCCACCGGCTTCAACACCGAGAAGCTTGACGCTGGGGTCGTTCGAGAAGGGGTAGAACATGCCTACAGCGTTGCTACCACCGCCGACACAGGCGACAACAGCATCGGGCAGCTTGCCGATAAGGGCCTTCATCTGTTCCTTGGTTTCATCACCGATGACGGACTGGAAGGTACGCACGATGGTCGGGAAGGGGTGAGGGCCAATAGCGGAACCGATGATGTAGTGGGTAGTGTCGAGATGGACAACCCAGGCACGGAGGGCCTCGTTGACGGCATCACGGAGGGTGCGGCTGCCGGCATCGACGGCAACGACGGAGGCACCCAGGAGTCTCATACGGAAGACGTTGAGGGCTTGACGACGGACATCCTCAGCACCCATGTACACGACACACTCCATGCCGAATTTGGCGCAGACGGTGGCCGTGGCGACACCGTGCTGGCCAGCACCAGTCTCGGCAATAATTCTCGTCTTACCCAGACGGCGGGCGAGCAGGATCTGACCGAGAGCGTTGTTGATCTTGTGACTTCCAGTGTGGTTGAGATCCTCACGCTTCAACCAGATGTTGGCACCGCCGACGTGCTCCGTCAAGCGGTCAGCGAGATGGAGGCTGCTGGGGCGGCCCATGTAGGGGTAGTAGGAGCGGTATTCCTCCCAGAACTTGGGGTCGTTGCGCGCCTGATCGAAGCCACGCTCGAGCTCGGCCAAGCAGTCCATGAGGGACTCGGGCACGTACTGGCCACCGAACTCACCGAAACGGGAGGGAATGAGAGCAGGGTCACCAGAGCCGTTCAGAGCTTCAATCTGGTCGACCAGGCCCGGGCCAGCCGGGGTGTCGTCGTTGGTAATGACATCGGTGGGCTGAGAGAGGGCAGGAGGCGCCTCCTTCAGGACGGGGTCGAGCACGTTGACGGAGCCAGTCACCTTGCCCTGAGCATCTCTCTCAAGGCGACGACCGGTCACGCCGGTGAGGTAATCTTGGGCATGCTTAGCCGCCTGGCCGGCAGGGGCGTCACCCAAGACGGTGATGATCTGGCTACCAATAACAACACCCTCGGAGATGTTCTGGACGGACAGGAAGTGCTCACGGGTGCTAACTCCGAATCCCAGCGCTGTAGGCACGTTTCCGGACCAGGTGTGAACGCGAGACAGGAGTTCGGGCAGGTTCGAGCTGAGCTGACCGGTGGCACCGGTGACACCCATTCTGGAGACGACGTAGATGAAGGAATCGGCAATCTTGCAGAGAAGCTTCATACGAGACTCGGAGGTGGCGGGGGCAATAAGGGGAACGTAAGAGAGACTGCAGAGAATGTTAGACGAGCTACCCTATTTGTGCACACGATGCAGTCAAAACGTACCCGGCGCTGGCGCAAAGATCTCTGAAACGGACGGCCTCCTCCGGGGGCAGATCAACCATGATGAAACCATTGACACCGGCTTCCTTGCAATGTTGGAGCATGAGCTCCTCACCGTACTGCATCAGAGGGTTGTAGTAGCCCATCAGAAGAACGGGCGCCCTCAGACCGCGGCTTCTGGCGGTGCGGACCTGGTCCAGGACAATGGGAATGGTCACGCCATTTGCCAAAGCCTGGGTGTTGGCCTTCTGAATAGTCGGTCCGTCTGCGATGGGGTCGGTGAAAGGGACACCCATTTCGATAATGTCTGTTGCAGATCGATATCAATTAGTTCCTGCCCCTCCTTGGATTTCTTGCAGAAAGCGGGGTCGACGAAACATACCAGCACCACCATTTTCCAGACCCAGGAGAACATCTACAGTCTCCTCGACAGTGGGATATCCTGCAGTAAAGTAGGCGACCAGAGCAGCGCGCTTCTCCTGCTTGGCTCTGGCAAATGCGTTCTTGATTCCGTCCATGGTGGCGGGAGGTGGGGGGTGACACCCGGCGAGCGGTGGTGAAGGAGTAAGAACGGAGGAAAAGGGAGTAGAAGAAATAAAAGAGACGATGCTGTAGAAGGAGAGACCAAGAACGGTCAATTGGGGAGAGAAGTGGAGGGAAAGCTGGGGGAGGAAAGAGTCGAGAAGGAGGAGAAGCGGAAGAAAGTGGGTTTGAGTCACCGATGATTAGTTACTGAGTAATTACGCTGGTATTTTCCCCGCCCCGGTCAGGTGATGGTGGCGATAAGATAAAAACCCAAGAAAAAATACGGACAGGTACCGTGTGGTATGAAAAACAGTCGGATTTACGGATGTGCATACGCGGATGGTCACAACAGATCTATCAGGATTGGGGATCGATTATTAGATTACTTATGTAGATGTCAACTCTTCTTCCAAGGTCCAAGGGAAAGAAAAACAAGTCAGAAGGAGTAAGAAATAAACAGCACTATTCACAGACGCCGCAAGCTATGCATATATAGATCCGTCCCGACAAGACCAATCACCAAACTGGAGGCAACAGGGACCAGATGCCAGGGACCATCTCCTCCACGGGACAGGAGCAGAGGAAACCCAGCAGCGGACGACAACAGTGATAACGACAAGAACACAATGACACAAGGAGCACAAATCTGATCCCAAATCCCTTTTCACACTTTTGATCCTTCGCCAATCCAGATGTCTGGTACATCAATCCCAAAGTGTTATCCCAAAACCTGCAACCTAGAAGGAACGACGGCAGCGCCATGCTATGCCAGATAGTTATACAGCTTCGTAAAGGAGCGAAAGCCTCATGCCCACATGAAAATGCAACATTAATCCCAGAGAAAAAAAAAACATAGTTTAAGTGAAGAAGAGCAACAAATCGTCTATAATGCATCAAAGCAAAAAAAAAAAAAGGATATCGGGCATCAAGGCATGAAGAAGGGTAATGGTAATAAGGAGAGACATTAGATCATTCACAGTGATCATAAGAAAAAAAGAAAAAAAAAAAAACATGAAACAATGGCAAAGTCCGTGAGCCCCGTCACTGAGCTATCCTATGCGAGAATATCCCGCAGGGCTCAGCGCCAAAGGCTCGTGGCAAAGGAGTGACGATAATCAAAGAGGTATCAAAAAGGTATGCAGAAAACACAAGATAGTAAATCAAAAACAAGCCAAACGCCAGTCGATGCAGATCACTGAGGAACCGAAATGCGCAGGTATCTCAAGACCCGTGGGCCTGGCCATGCACAGAATACGGCATGGGAGCAAGGTAGTTGTAGCACGCACTGCTGCTGGGATTCCCAGTGGCTGCAGCAGAGTTTAGAAGAGGATTCAACTCCCAAGTTCTGCTGTTCACAGTGGCTGTGAGCCCAAGTTGGCTCTGCTGCTGACAGACAGCAGGGTACGAGTAGGTGCTAGCCAAGGCGGAAGAATAGGGCTGATTGACACTCGCCAGTCCGCCTCGCATCTCCGGGCCGCCCGTCAGGGGAGGGGGTGTATATGCCGAAGCAGCTAGGCCAGCACCGTAGTGGGTCGGAGCAGCAGTGTCTGAGACGGACTGAGGCGACGCTGCATTATGAGGTTCGGTGCCAGAGTCAGAGGCAGCGCCGTTGCTGGTGTAATTCGAGCCGATCGGGGTGGCCAGGGTTCCAGAAATCGAAGAGTAACTAGCAGACTAGATCGCCAACGGTTAGCCTTGTTGGATTGCTACAAAACTTCCAAGTCACTTACGTATTTCCCGATAATCTTCTTGAGGGCGTGGCTGAGGATCTTCCAGGGGAACACCTTCACGTCCTTCTCAATATTCCTGGGTTTTGGTGCGGGAAAGCCCATGATGACTTTGAAGAAGTCCTCACTATCAGCCTTGGCCTTGGACACTGTAAGTGGTCGGAAGCCTTCCAAGTTCCTGCGGATGCGGTTCTTTTCCTCTACCGTGAATCGAACGCCCACCAAAGACTCGAGCAAGTAGATGGTGTCAACACTGGTAACGAAGCATTCATCCTTTCCATCCCAGTAGATGCAGCTGATGCAGATACTATTGGGAGCACGGTCTTCGGGTGCCACAGGCTTGAAGTCTGCGTGGATGGTGCTGCCACTCTGCATCCGTGTGAATTGGACCAACCGACGCTTCGCCTCCCGCTCTTCTCTAGACCAGCTTTCTGTCATCGAGTCGAGGTCGCCATTCAACTTCAACACTGCCTTGGTCGGGCACATGGCATAAGGATTGAACGACTGCGTCTGGCCATATGCGCCCGATTGCTGCAAGGTCGACGTCCGAATGAGTGTTGGATTCCCAAACCTGCCTGGTGACGCTTGGTTTTGCTGACGCAAAGGATGGCCGATAGTATAAGTAGTGCTTCGGGCATCGTTGCTGACCGCAAGAATCGACGGGCTGTACGATGGTGTTATAGGCGACGGCGCCCGGATAGACGCTTGAGACGTGCCAGATAAGCCGGGATACTGGGTCGAAGGAACTCTGGGCGATGCCGCCGCATGATGTGGGCTGACGAAGCTGTTCATAGCGGGCAGTGACTGCAGGTACGGTGAATAGGTCGCCGAGGATACGCTGGACGGTTCCTTCGCATGCATTGGTGGCCCGGTCACTCGTTTTGGTGCCCTGTTTAGGGGTTCGTCCGCGTATGAAGGCACCCTCCGCTTGCGGGACTCGTCTGAAGGCGACTGCATCGAGGCATGTTCATAAGTATAAACGCCTACTTGTAGCGTGACTGCATGGCAGTCATTATGATCCATAGACACTTGCAAGGGGACTGCGAACGACGGCGAGCCGGTGGAGCTGAAGGGGGGTGTGTCGACGGAAAGCGCATACTGAAAGGAAGCACCCTGGAAGCCGAGGAAGTGAGGAACACATTCGCACTTTTTCGAGCCGAACACAAGATAAAGAGTTGCATAGGATGACGTATGGAGATCATAGGGCGATTGGATCTGGACGAAGACTCTGGTGCCTTCGGAGCCTCTCTGGGGGGAATAAGAGACAATTTCGGGTATCTGGCGATGCTCGGCGGCCAGCATTGGTGACCGACCCTCTTCATAGGAACTCGCATACTCTCCGCTCGGCATGTAGGGCACACAGTCCGATATCTGGCTTGCGTGATCGGGCATGGGGGAAGGAACCAGTGATGTGGCCGTCACATAGGGTGCCTGGCCATAGCCTTGGTATGGAATGCCATCATGCAAAGATCGAGCAGAGTCGTAGTCTGCTCAGGTTAGGTGAGTGTCAGCGTCTCACAGAATTCAAACGGAGTGGATGTTTTGAAGGGATCCCTGGACCAGCCATGCCACGTGCATGAGAAGGGGAGGAGCGGTGCTTACCGATCAACGCCGTGTGCGGGGGCTTCTGGAAAGTAGACATAGACAAAATGGGCTCAGACTTGGCCAGGAGGCCGTCTGAAAATGCACCGAGAAACTGTGACTCTTCAGGGTCCGAAAAATCCAACGACTCGTCTAGAATTAACGGTGTTTGTAACTCGGGATTGAACTGTAAAACGCCCCCGTGTTAGTTCAGCGTCCAGGGGGGTGTAAGATGGTGGGTGTGACTGCAGGGAAAACAAGGCTGGGACACTCGGCGAGACAGTGGATGCATCAAATATTCTAATCCAGCCGAAACGCAAGATGAAAATGGACAGGGACCCAAAAGCAACAATTGGGCAGCCAGCAGGAGAAGCCGGACTTACCAAAACACCGTGCGTCTTCGAGTAAGCCAGTTTGAAGGTGTTGCAGAAACTGCAACGAAGCACAACAGCTTAGAAAAGCGAATGACAGCGAATTTATCCTGGAAAAACGATAGGATGTCGGAAAGTCTCAAACTAGCTCTCCGAGACAAAACGAATGACGACACGAAGTGGCTGTCAGCCCCAACGAGGAAGATGCCACGAAAAGCTTCGAATCAGCGATCAGGATCGGAAGCGCCAGGGTGAAACCACAAAAGGTTGGCTGTAGAATAGAGACCAGAGATGAGCCACGCTGCCGATAAATGCTTCTGACAACCTATAGGAAAGCTGCTTCCATCTGAAGGCGCAGTTTAAACCTCACGCGGTGGGCGGGTTGGACAGCAGATATCCGTGGCAAACTCTAGACGAAAGCGAGCGAGAAAGAACCGGTCGAACTAAGAAGAAGACCTTTTCGCTTTTTTGGCGTTCCTGAAAAGCGAAACTGTCTCTGGATGATGAGGACTAAGAGTCGGGGGCACGAACTACCCAACTAGTAAGTACGAACCCTCCCAAAAGGCGAGGAACCGGCTCGCTGCATAGACCAGCAAGACTTACCAGGTGAGATAGAAAGACAAGAGATGTGTCTCTGAGGTCTTTTGAAATCTAATAAGCAAAAGAAAAAGGTCACGGTCCCTAAGCGACTAAACGAGATAGTCTACACCTTGACGGGGGCGGGTTAACAACAAACATCCGGAAGTTTAGTGACGGAAACCATACAAGGGGAGGTGACAAGCGCACGGAACCCATCGTGGACCCTAATTTTCCTTGGGATCTTGTGCGGCAAAGGCACGACCTTGGAGAAGCAAGGAGAACAGAGGGAAGGGGACACGAAGGAGAGTGATGCAAGGCACCAACAGAGTCTGTGGCAAAGGGAGAGAGGGGGGGGTTGGCACCAACCTTAACAGACCAATGACTTCAGCACAGGGAGAGGCTTCGTCAGAAAGCGCAGCCTATTTGAGATTGTTCCCCTGCTAGTTCGTAATAAGGTGGTGTGCTCAGCCGAGACAAAGATCCACGATGGTTTGAGTCCAGGTCCGACCTCGTGTGAAGGACTACACAGACAAGGCTGGCAAGAAGGCTAGCTGACGATCCACACTCTGTTCAAGACAGATGAGCGAATTTGGACGCTGCAATAGAAAGATATTCCCGTAATTGTCTATTCGAAATTCTGGCCAATTGCTGAAATGGGGGGGAGCTTGTTCGACGTGACGAGAGACGGGGTTCGATGATCGTCCTTGGGGTACCTTCCGCTCAACAAACGGGGATCGCTCTATAGATCCGGCGTATAGGGACCAGACAAACGCACAGCTGGGTAGGAGACCACACAACACGGAAAGTAGACGGCGTCCGGTCAATCAGCGGCTTTCCCGCGGATATTTGGTTGCTTCGGAAATATTAAGACGAGGTTGCTGAAAATGAAAATAAAAAAAAATCCTCCCCCTTCTGGTCGGATGGACACGGAGCCAAGCTTCGAGGCAAATTAAACAGTATAGCGACGGTTGTCGAACAATCAGCGAGCGCGTAAAGTCCGTGAGGATGAGATATTAGGATATCCAATAAGTCCGATCAGTTCCCAATCCGGCTTGCCAATAAATGCTTCTCTCCTTGGTTATTATTATTTTTCTTTTCTCAATTTGGTCCTTCTCTTTTTTTGTTTTATCCTTCTTCGTCGATCAACACAAACGTAGCGAACGTAATGATACTTCCGATACCAAACAAAGCGAGTGTAAGGCGAACGTAGGATGAGCGAGTGAAAGTGTAAAGAAGAAAATCAGAAACACACGGAATACCTTCACTGTGCCATCACAGACAAAGTGAAAGGGGGGGAAAGGTGGGGAGAGGAGGAGGAGGAGAGGGGGGGAAGGGAAGAGTAGTAAGTAGTAGTAGAAGGAGGAGGAGGAGCAATAATAGTGGAGGAATAAAAAAAGAACAAGAATGACCGTCAAGTACGAGATGACGAGAGATATATTACTTTTCCCTTTCAAAGCAATCCGCTTTGAGCCGAGGATGCGGTGGTAAGAAACGAAAGAGCACTGGGCGACAATGGCCTTAGTGTGGCGGGGATGCGCTGGTGGGAGAATGGAAAGGGAAAATAGTTCGATAAGTAAGTAGGAAGTAGGACCGGGGGTAATGTTGGAAAACAATTCACTTGATCCCTCGAGGTAAGTTATGGATCCCCGGAATGATATAAATAAATTGATGAAATGATAATAATAATAATAATAAAGGATCCAGATGATAATAATAATAATGTCTTTCTTTCGAAAGTGAACTCGGTCACCGAGGCAGATCAAACGGCGTCTTTTCCTCTCGCGTGAGTGTGTGTTGTTATAATTATACCTGAGGTTGTTTGGGGAATCATAACACCCTGAAATCTGAAAGACAGACCAAAATGGCTGGTTGGCCTATGGATCTTTTTGCTCCATCGTAAAAGTCCCTGGACTGGTGGTCGTCCTCCACATCTCTACCGCTAGACTACCAATCCCATGGAGACCTTAGTACCGTCCCATAACCCTTTGAGATGGTTTTCTTTTACGAACCTTCCGATCCTCTTGACCAAGAACCACTCAGCATCGGATCGGGTCACGGGGAAAGCTTCAAGGAAGGAAGGATGGGAAGGCCGTAAGAAGACAATCCCCGCTCTCCAAGGGTAAAAATAAATGAAAAATCAAATAACAAAAATAAGAAAGGGATTTTTTTCGAAAAATGTTTTTATTATTTCCGTTAACCCTTCTCTCTACTCTCTTTACTAGTCTAGTTCATTTTCAGCTTTTTTTTATTATTATTATTTTTCTTGTCATTTCTTCCCCTACCCTCACCTCACTCTTTGCTAGGAAAGCGGCCCTACACTAAGAGGGGAAGTCCTAAGTGGAGAGAGAAGGAAGTTCTTAGTCCAGATAGGTTTAGTTAGCTTCAGGGCTAAAAAGTTATGAAGCCCAAGAAACGTTGTGATTATTTTTATTTTCGGATTAGATGGTTCTTATTTGGTGAGAGGAATCCCACCATTGGGCAGTGGGTGAATAATCAACCAACTTTCTCCCCAAATAAATCCAGGGTAGAGGCGCTAATCTGGTTAGCAAGGGTATTAGCAAAGAATAGCAGCAGGCACCGTTCAAGCGGTCCATGCCGCCTTGACCGGTGGATTCTTGCCCCCCCCCCAAGGGAAAAATGATCAGGGCTGCAGAAGCCAGTGGAAGGAGGAGGAGAAGGAGGAAAGGTGGAAAAGGTAGAAGGAGAAATGGTTCTGGTTACGGTTATTTTTACCTTCGTAGTAACTTCGGTACTGGAGATTCCTCCGGCCCTATGGGATTCAGATTGGTAACAAGATGTTCTCCATCTTGTCTACAAAGTATGACCTGCGGCGACTGTACCACTCCTTTCCAGTCATTTTCCGTTTTTTCCTGGAACCCTCGTTGGTGGGGGAAGGGGGCGATGTTCACTTTTTTCCGTTTTTCCTTGGCCTTTCGGGAGGCCCTGATACACTGGCTGATACGGGGCCTAAGAATAATACTGGATCCCCCCGGGCAGCCACCCAGCCTACCATACTAACTTGTTCCGCAGAAAGTTTGGGCTAAACAACCTCGTACATCTGGCAGGATGAGCTGCCCTGTCACTGTCCTCTGTATCTAGTAAAAGGATCAACTTAGGTGGTAGTTAGTTCTGTGCTAACTAAGTAAGATATTGTAACAGCAGTAGCAAACTTTAACCGTCACGCTTAATGTCCTCGTTGTTGTTTCCGTTTTCTGCATGTTTTCCCATATTGCTTTGCCCGGTCTCCTGCATCACTCCCCATCTCGTCCTCATGACTACCACTGTGCTGCTGCTGCTGCTATCTAGTAGTCCTTACTATGACATGGTCTATGATGTACATCATGACGTCGGCAGTTCGAAACTTAGGCCAACCGGCTCACCTTCTCGAAAAAGTTGATAACCGGAATCAATACAGTAGACAGAGAGGAACTTCCACTGGTAATCCTTCCAATCAGAATTGGAATAACCGACGTAGAGAAAGGAGAGGACCCTTGGTGATCCGCGGAGACCTCTTGTTGACTAGATAGGATCGGACTCTTCTACGGTTCAAGCTGTCTATCGAGGTAAGCAAGCCAATTGAGTAAAGATTGAAAACTACTAAATACACAGCGCAAGAGGAGGGGGGCCTCAAAGTTGGAAAGCAAAGCAGAGAGGAATCGGAGCGATCGTGAGTTCGTGACATATTATTAGCTCTCGCAGTCGCAAGGTCACCCACCCCTGCGCCCTTTCCCGAATAGGAAACAATCTTGAGCGGTTTGGTGCCAACTCAAGGCACCTTTGCCCGATTGGGAATTTCTTAATTTGGAGCCCTCAGGCAGCACCGAGCGTAGACTGGGTTAGTTAATTGGCTGCCCGCTCCATCATTGTCCCGTTTGGGAATGCTCCGTTCTGGGTCTGGAGATAAAGCCTGATTCAGCCTCGCAGTTCCAGTGATCGGGCCCTATTCCTGACCGAAGTTCCGAAGGATACGAAGTATGTAGTTGAGGATCGAATTTATGTTATCAGTTGCCATCTTAACTAACTTATGCGAGTTGGACCTGCTTAGCTAACTTGGTGCTCAATTTTGGTCTCCATATTGGATCCCACCTTCTCCCCTCTCAACTCTCAAGTCTCAACAATCAACAATCAACAATCAACACTGCATTGTCCCCGGGAACAAGCCTTCTCCGTTCGACTTTCCCCGCCAACGGCTTGGCGTCTCTTCCTTGACTTCCGGCTGCTAAGTAGTACTTTGTAGGGGACTCAGTATGTTCATAGTGAGCTAGTTGGTTATTCAACACGCTGCCATCATCTCAAGGCCACAAACATCACTCCCGCATGGCGAGCTCGCTAAGGTTTCTGGAAAAGTTTATTGATGACTCGTCTCCGGAATACCGTCATGTGTCTTCTTCCACATGTTTGCTCAGTCGGAGAAGAAAGAGTAGTACGGAGTAGTGCTAGTCATAAAAAAACGGTGCCAAACCTACTACGAGCCCGCCCGAGCGTACAGGAAATGCTTGCAGAGCCAGTCACAGCCAATGGTTCCCTTGTTCCGTGCCTTCCTTTCCCTCCCATCACTCCACATTGTGGCAGCGCAGCGGCTGGCCTTCGGTTCGACTGTGCTTGGTTAAGTCTACCAACTACTTACCAAGATCGTCCACTTTCAACGGCCTCTGTGTCTATGAATACCCAGCCTTCGGTCTCTGGTTTTCTTCGGTACTCCATAGGCAAGGCGGACAAATTGCCTTTTCGAAAGATATATAGCCACTCGGTTGAAGCGGTTAACGATGAGGCAAGGCGTGAGTTAATGTACAGCAAGGTACATGCACAAGAAAGATAGGACTCGGTTGCAGTCTTGTCGACAGGCAGTGGGATCGTGGAATCCTTGAACGCGGGCATACAACCACCAGTAGCTATCTAGCGGCCGATCTACCTGAGGGAAGCGGTAGTAGTACTTTCAGATGCTAAACATAGCAAGCCTTGCATTGGCTCCCAGTGGAAGCAGTCATGCAAGGGCCGGACATGGTCGTCTCATTGGCGCCAGAAGAGGGCGGTGTGGAGCCCCTCCCCTCCACTGCCACTTGATTTCATTTTCTAATTCGGTTTAGCGCATAAACTACAGAGGAAGAAAAGAGCAAAAGAAAGAAAAAAGAAAAGTTCCGCATCTTGCTCCAAAATCCTCCGTCTAAAATAATGTCGGCAGTTGATTCGCTCACAATTAAGTCCGGTGAGTGGCACGATGGGAAGCACCGAAAGGCTAATCCCCTGGGAGGTGGTGGTAAGGTAGCAGTATGGTAGTACTACCTTTGTCTACCACCTCCACTCGCAGCAGAGCGACCCTGCATTGTCACCACACTGTGAGCCGTCAGTGGACGCCTCTCGCGGCTGAGCTGCTGAGACCTGGCCAACCGCCATGAGCTGATCATCCCGGCCGTCATCGTGGCCTCGGGCGTTCAGCTGGAAATTTGCCCATCCTGGTTGCTTGTCCTTTTCCTCGAGAACAGGGGTGGAACTATTGAGGTTTAATCAAACGCCGTAGCAGCCCCCCAAACCACGGACCAAAGCTTGGGTGCAGCGTGTTGCTCAGGATCTAGTTAATCGTCTTAAGGCCGCCCAGTGTGATCATGCTGACGGTCCCGGCCCTAAGATGAGGTCATGGCTGTGTTCCACGGTGGTCAAGTCGTTGCCGCTACTCAGATCGACGGGAGTCAAGAAGAAACAAGCCTGGGCAAGCTGTGCACTAGTTTCTCATGAGGTCATGTTGTCCAAAGCCGAGTGCCGTCGATCTTATTCTGTTATGGACGGCACATCGTGGCTCAGTCCTGCCTAGGTGCTGTTGCGGAGGTTCTCCGTACTCCATGTTTGGTAAGAAATAGTCTTCAAACTTAGGGCTTCAACAGTATTCAGGGCTTCGGGACGACTGCCAGAACTGCATGACTCCCGAGGATACACGGTCACTTGTGTCATTCCGAATTCCGAGTCATGGAAATTGGGCCTTGCGCCAGTTGCTCGACTACTACCGGTGCTAGCTGAAAAGAGTACCGTGTAGTAGTCCGTAGTGGTCGTTGTAAGTATATACTGAGTACTACGAATGGCCTGGCACTGTCCATTACCAAATACTGCCGGACAGCCATGAATCGTCATAGTTAACATCAGCGATGTGACGGCATCCCTTTCAACGCCGGAGTCGCTCCAAGCCTAAGAATTTAACCGAAGGTGCCGAATAAAGTTCATCGTACGGATAACTATAGATCGACCTAAAGGCAAACAATGGGCGGATCATCGTTCGGGGCACGTTGAGAAGCACACCCGTTCAGTCGTACAGCAACTAGTGTATCTGTACCTACTTTAGTCGCCTTGCAAATTGCGGGTGAGGAAGTTGGTGAGCAGGCATTGAGATTTGAGACTAATTACTGGTTCCTATCCAGATATGCCAAAGGGAAGCTGTGGGCCCGACAAAGATAGCATGTTTAGCCCCATGGAGGTAATTCGTTCCCCTAAGCTACATCCAGGTATGATCAGCAGTCCTGGTCCACGATAGTGTGCACAGCTTGACCCCGTTTGGGATGGGCGACCGAGGTAGTTTGCTTGAGCCCACGTTCGAGAAAAAGGAAGGAAAAGTGGTCTGTAGGACCATGGTTTCATTGCCACGAGGGATGGTTTTGGTCCCTCAACCTTGACATGCGTTTGCATGGGGTCGAGTTGAAGGCAGACAATACTACGGAGTACTAATGACACCCCCGTAATCATATGAGGAGATGAACACAAACTGATACTACTGGTAATCTCCCTTCCTGAAGGGGTCTATATGAAAAATATATATTCCAAACACCGGCATATGAGCTATCTGTCACTACCAACCTTCTTTCAATCAACTCGAAGCCAACTCAATCTACAATGTCTTGCACGTTGACCCCCCGAATCTACTCCAGCAATTCCGCGAAGCGCTCCGACTGGGTAATTTGTATTGACTAACTACCTTACACTTCGGAGGGAGGCCCGGCATTCCTGAATGCATTTCCTAATCCCTACAGGCTCAAAGGACACTAACTAGGACAGAGGTCGGCCAATGCTCGGGGAAATCCGCCCGCCCGACCGAGTGACCGGCCAAAGTTTCAGCAAGTGGACGGACCACAACCTCAAGGGACAAAACGAATTGGCTACTGCCTAGAAAGTAGAAAGGAGGGCAGAGTTTCTGCGCTTCATCGTTCAAAATTCAAACTTCAGGCTAACCAAGTCGATCAAGGCATGGAAAATCCCGCAGTCCATCATGGCTGTTAGTAAGTCCACTGACCATGCCAACCCCGGCTGCGCGCTAGCCATCCTTTTTAGTGTGCTACTGTGCATGGTATTCGGCCGGTGTATCTACTATCTAGTGAGTTGTGCCGTTGATGGCCCAGCAGGAATTGGCGGGTAGATACTAGATAGTACTATCGCACGTGTGCTACGAAAGGATTGTCTGTTGCGCGGGAGGCGTATGATCGTCAACCTTTTTCCATCCGGAATCCCGTTTCAAGATTGCAAAGAAAGAATGTGGAAGTCTCGGGCAGGGCACCCTCCCCCCCCCTGAGGATTATCAACAGTCATTATTCAGTCACGGTTCATGATTGAGCCTTGGGCTCCGGAAATCATTCAATGGTTTGAAATCCACCATCACCGGAACATCACCGGGGTCAACCGGAGAAAAACCACGAAGCTCCACTTTCCCCCATCGACTCCGCCAAGATAGTGCGAGCCAGTCAATCCTAGCGGCTCCGAACCTCAACCCAAGGAACCAACCGGCGGCCGGTCAAGAAGGAGGTGAATCTTCCGGAAGCATGATGGAAAGTGGAAACGGTTAGCAGCGACGGACCCATGGGTCCCAGCGCGTGGGATTTTGCCCTCTCTACCGAAGAATCGTGTTTTCTTTTTTTTCGTACTCCGTATTTCGGTTCCGGAATTTCGTCCCCTCCTGTGGGATGTGTGGGATGGAATTATTTTTCTAAACCAGCTAGTATATACGGTTCGGTGGTGATCATCTTGATCATACGATGAGTACATTGATGCTCGTTCCTTCGAACAAAAGATGGAAGGTGGCATCGACCCTTGTGATCAGTAAGTTGCATCTGTCACATTTTAGCACACCACCTGCCCCCCAGTCCCAAAACAGCCGAAGCACAAGAACCGCAATTAAGCATTCAGGGTCTTTTAATTGCATGTGGGCAGACAACCCCGGCTCGGCGTGTCAGCTAAAGTGATGGATAGCTGGAAGGCGTCCAATTCCCGGCCGGCTCTTGGCACCCACCGGGCACCACGACAAATGGCAGTCTACGCTTTCTCAGAGCAGTCAAATTAAACGTGCTCTAGTTGATTCTAGTCGCGCCTTAGTTGTCCCTGATATATGTTGTGCTGCCAATCTAACGGCCAGCATGCCGTCATTGCTAGTAATTCTCGAGTGGGCGGTACTCCATACCAGCATACCACTGTCATTTCATCGAAGGATCTCAAGACCCAGAAGGGAGCCCCGAAGGAACACACACACACACACACACACACACGCAACCTGCCACTCTCACGAGGCACCCAGCAAAGATGCATGAAGTTTAATTTACATCTGCAAGAGACAGGCTTGGATTGGATCGTCCTTGCATCCTTCCGTGTAGTCTAAACCTTGGGTTCTCTGTGTGTCGATAATCAATCTACCCGGGAGTTTATGATTTGACGTAGACCGGTCCAGGTACACCAGTCGAAAGTTTCCACCTTACATGGACATGGCTATCAACCAACCCCTTGATCCAGAAAATTAAGAATAAAAAAAAGAAACCTCACATTGATGCCAGGGTTATCATGAAAACCCTGCTATCGGAAATTAAATGCGCCAGCAAGTACCTTGATTGCTGGCATATCCACCAGAACCGCCCGGATAATTTCTTTCCTTAGTTCAATTTTCATTTCAAGCTGCACGGGATACGCTATATGGGAAGTTAGGAGCAGCAGACAGGAATTAGGTGGCACAGGAACGAGGGACGTCAAAATTTGCATGCAATAACCGGTCTTAGACTACGCGCCGTGCATACAGCCATACACAGCAAGTGAGTATACGGCCCACTCAGTGCGGACGGACAGATAGACGGTAAGAAGGGTTTTTTTTCTTGATCGGCACGTTTTGGTTGGGGATGAGCGGGATGTTGACCATGGTGGCTGGTTATGGTTATCTACACACCAACAAACACAGCAAATTGACTAGATACTAGTCCGTAGTAGTTGATATATCTAATTTTATTTTGAATTTTATTACTTTATTTTTTTCACATTTGTTTCACCTGTCTTATATCTTTATCCGCCAGTCGAGTACACCAGCCAAGCAAGTAGACAAAGTAAGTCAAGCCAGGAGGAGACCATTCTTTAGTCAACTCTCTATCTAGACAGATAGTCATCTACGTACTAACGAATCCATTCAAGTTGTCACCTTACTTGACTGGCCAGCTAGCTAGCTAGTTAGCAAGGCTTGGCTTGGCTTGTTTGTTTCTCCTCAGCCAGCCGCACTTTATCCTCCCCCATTTACTAACTAGCCAAGGTAACCAACCAGTTTAGTCATAGTCATATCCCAATGACTAGTTATACGGCAGTAGTATGGAGAGTTGTCTCATCCAGAATAGAAAATAGAACTAACCAACTAAGAACCAAGTAGTTCATTTCCTAAAGAAAAAGAAACGTCAATTGAAGGGAAATGCCGAGCTGAAAGTCCCACAAACAGTTAGTTAACTAGCTAACTGACTACTAAGTACTGACTAACGAACAAAACCGCCCAGCCCAACCCACCCGCTGCCCCGTCAATCCCTTTCCCATCCAGGCGCAAACCCGAACCCTAATTGCAAACCGTAGTATGTCTCACCTGTAGTCAGGTCAGAGGTCGGTTGTACTTGTTTAGTTGGCTGGTTGGGTTGTCGGTCTGAGTTTAGCTTTTTTTTTTTTTATTTTCTTACCTTCCACTCAAGGTTATTTTTATTCTTCACCTCGTTTTTGGTACGCCTTTTCTTTTTTTTCGTCTTACTATGTTAGTTCTTTTGGGGGCTTCTTCTTGATGCTAAATTAAGCATATGCTATTATAGTATGGTCGGTACCGAAGTACGGAGTAACTAACTAGATAACTTGATTTTTAAGGGTATTTGGCGGAGTATGGAGTTGATGTTGTCACTACTGCTGCTGGACATCAGTATACTATTTTCAACAAAACTACTCCGTAGATAGTAGTAGGTAGTAACTAGGTTCTAGTTGGGTATATCCAGTCACATCACGGATGCTCTACTACTACTACTATCATCTACCATATTAACATCAAATAAACATACAACCTAGTAACAACTTATCTATCTATTTTGCTTCTTACTATAAACTATAATCATCATCCTCACGACCCATGCACAATCTCCCTAACTAACTCCCTAACTAATTCCTCACAACCGTTGACCCATTGTGGCTGTGCACCCTATCCTGCCCTACCAAGGTAACCCCTCCATCCATCCATCAAGTAAATCAGGGGCGCGTTAAATGCGGGATAGACGTGAAACAAAAGTGGCTCAAATACATCTCCTACTCAAAAAGGGTAGTCTCCGTGGCATTTGTAGCATGTAGATAGAAGAACAGACCAGGAACAGACCAGAACCTCGGGACGAGCAGAGCAGTGTGGAACTGGACTGGCTCCAGTGTAATTCGGAAACTCCGTAGGCGGAGTTGGACAGAGCGTCAACGGCGTTCTCCGTAGACCATACATAGTATGTCATGGCAACTAGCTAGATGTCTATTAACTAGTAGGAGGTGAGTGATGTGCACGTTAAGCGAGTAAGTACTAACTAGTAGTTAGTGGGCTTTTTAGTAGTAGGATCAGTAAATATAGTATCAAATTATTTAGTTAGTTAGCCATTGGCTTGATATGTCTAATACGGGATATATACCACCCAAACATCGGAAGGAACTAGTCTAACTATACCAATGAGTCAAACTCATCTAACCATCTAATTATAATGATATTAATCAAGAAAAGTGGCTTTGCCTCAGCTTCAAACATCTACGCCACTTTACTCACCACCGTTAGTTACTATTATGTTATCAGTGTACCCGGGATTTGCTCTAACTCGTGCACCGCACCGCACCGCACCACACTGGGACTTGGAAGGGGATTATACCTTCTCCTGGAGGAAGTAACTACCGACAGGGCTGCTTTCAGCCTTTCACTAGTCGCATTGTAAAAGTATCCATCCAGCCATAACGGTGGCTGTCTGTCTGTGTCACACGAGGCTCAGTCGGGACGGATGCAGTGCACGGGCGAGATAGATAGATAGATAGATAGTAGCCGCCACTTGGGTGGTTTGAGTTGACAGGTATTTAGGTTTTAGGTGGTGGTAACTAAGGTTTGGATAGGTAGATTTGGCTCGTGGGTGTACTACATTGGGATGATTAGTATCTACTACTTTAGTAGTATCTAGCAGTATATCTATTTCACTCATATCAGGCAGGATTCAGGATATATAGTATCATGCTCTGCTAAGGTAGTATAATGTTCTACCCAGTATGCTTCTGAATCATATAGTCCAAGTTTCAAGTTGACTGGCTATTCTTTGAATTACCATCTAGTCTATAAATGACTGCCTGGATACCTTTCTGAGTTTTATGTTATAGTTTGGTGGTGCTAATGGCGGCTATTCTCGCCCCGTAGTGCAGCCTCTATCGTATATAGCCTTTTACTCCGTATACTCAGGCTATATAGTGAGACATGCTATCCTTTTGGGAGATTAAACATTTTCCTTTCCACAGTCACGAATTTACCATCTAGCTGGCCATCTCAACGAGAGTGGCATACCATACCTACCTCCCAAAGCACGCTGCAGCTCATTTTCATCCCAACTGAGGCCCGTAGATCAGGCATTACAGCCTACTAAACTAGTCAGTAGATATGCACAATGCAGCGGGCACATCTACCCCCGAAGGATTATCCTATAGTCAATCATCCTAACCCCCTATTCTACCTACCACCCCACCCCCTCCCCCAAGCGAGCAAATTTCTGGGCTTCACTCGGCCCCCAGAGGGACAGACCACCCCTACAGCACCACCTCCAGAAGATTGGCCACCTATCTATCGTGTACTCTTCTCCGTTTTACCGACCTGGACCCCATCCACTCACTAGCGAGCGATGATCATCGAAAGGAATGGGAGATGGGAAGATCCAACGGAAGCACACCGCGCCCCGTGTCCAATCGAGGAAAAAAAATCAGAGCCCCCGATCATCATCCTGAAGTTAAGGAAGGAGGAGTGGAAAGACAAAAAGACTAATAACTAGAGCAAAAGAGATTTCTAGTCCCGCATCACCAAATGCGCTAGTTAGCACCTGACTGACTCGGTCAGCTGATCCGGTTCATCTTTGCTGGGCTTCTAACCCTCCCCCATCCCATCCCAGCCCATCCTTCGACGTCAGTTGGCGGTTTGTGTTCACGCACAAAACGTCTGGCATTCATTTTACTACTCTGTACAAGGTCGCGCCGTTATGGAGGGGGAGGGGGAATCATGCATTGTGACGCAGGTGTGTGTCTTATCAGCCTAACGGTGAGATAACTGGGGGTGATCGATTGATTGATGGTCATCCTTCCCTACCCTACCTACTACCCTGTTTCTTCGGATCCGGGAGCTAACAACGTGCAATGGTGGCGCTTTCGCAGTGACATCCGATCTAGTGGAATTCATCCTGGAATTTCCGACGTCGCCCTGCAATGGTCGAAGCCTATCCTGCATCCGCACGGCGTACGCTATCCAACCAGCCCATAGCCTATGCAGGTCCTCTCCGCTGGTCGAAAATACCAGAAACATGGCCAGTCAGAATCGCAGCCGGGCCTTTCCTGCTGGGACGGCGGATTCAATGGCCTTGCAAACTAGCCAGGGAATGATTGGATTGTCTATGGGTCGTTGCCAGAAATAGGATCGGTAACAACACCAGATGGTCATCCCGGTTTTGGTAGCATGTCTCACTCAACCCGCCACGGCTGCTGCAAGCCTGTGGGACTTGACCGAGCTTTCATTCAGTGCTATCTATCTGGAGACGACTAGAAAGCAGGACAGTCCTTGAAATGAGAAATCTCTGTCGTTCGGCCACGGGAATAAATAATATCAGAATATTTCGGCGCTCTCCTCCACAGACCGACTATAGCATAAGGGAAACAGCGCCCCCCAAAATCGATACATGCCCCAATGATTCTCCTTTTCTGAAACTAGTCTTCGAGCAAATGTGCATTCCGTCCGAAAAGAATTCGTACTGCGCAGATGGACAATCTGCTGACATCAGTGCTGGGTCTCAGCTAAATCCCGACGGTTTGACCACTCACCTCGTCGTATCTCTGTAGAGCCGAGTAGTACTGCACCGAGAGCCCAAAATTCTTCCTTAGGATCGCCTTTCTGATCCTCCTCGCAGCCGTGGCCAATATGCGTGACTGCCTCTCGCGGCTCAAATGGATGTGATCGCCGACAGCAACCCCTCCTGGTAACTTCCAGTTCTGTCGCTCGTAGACAACTTCAACCAGCCGGGTAAGCGTGTCAGCCTGCCATGTGGTCAAGAGCTCATTATGAAACGCCCTAACGTGGCACTGGAGCTTCGACAAATCGTTTTTGAGACGGAAGACATTGGAGCGGAGCGTGCTCATCTTATGGTCCAAGTTCTGATTGCTGGCATTCAGCGACTCGAGAGCCGAAGTGTATCTCTGGGGTAGACATTAGCATTGGTGCCTGCAGACACATGGTATATTACTGCTGCTCTTCCTGTGAACATCCTAGAGCTGACACACCACTAGTGACGACAATTTTGTCTTTCCTACTATCCCATTCTCTTTCGAAGACGACAACTGAATCTGCGACCGATAATAGGACATCCCAGGTCCATATAGGGTGAGGATGTCGACATCCATTATGCCGGGTCGAGTATGATGCGCTATCTAAACAAACAATGAGAGTTCGACTATCCTTGAATATGAAACGATAAACGTGCTGGTTACCTGAAGGCTAGGGAATGATGGTGATGAAGCTACCAGAGGCTGTTGGATTCAACTCAGAGGGGTTGTGACTTGGAGGCAAACGGATCACCTGGCGCAGGGAAGGTGCGACTACACTGCTCATGTTGCTCTGGCAAGTACCGCTTCTTCGTGTTCATTACTTCCTTCAAGATAAACACCAGCACAGAAGAAGGCTAACATCTGGCAATGATATCTATCTCACAGCTTGCTTCCAGTGGTCTTCCCGAACTCAATCACCAGCTTCCCGAATTGCTTCCCGTCCTTCATATCCTGGAAAATCCCATCGATCGCAGGAATATCCTCTAGATCAGTCTGCAAAACACGCGAGATGACTGGATGGATCTTGTGCGTCCTGATGAACTCGACCATCTCCTTGAACTCCTTGCGCGATCCCATCGTACAGCCACGGACATCAATATTCTTCAGAACAGCCTTCATGGAGAATGGCATCTGCGGTGCGACCGTCATTCCATACACACAAAGAGCACCACCAGGCTATGCCAGTTAGCATCATCCACATATAGTCATATAGTACAGGAGAGGGAGATTTCTGCTCACCTTGAGCAACTTGACAGCCTTATCCACCGAATCCCCTCCAGCGCCGTCAATAATGGCATCGAACGCCCCTTTCCCTGTAGGCAACAACTCCAACAACTTCTGCTCCCACTTATCCTGCTTGTAATTCACACCTCCCTTAGCCCCCAGCTCAACGGCCTTCCGGATCTTCTCCTCACTCGAGCTCGTCACATAGGCATCTACACCCCTAGCCACCGCAAGCTTGAGCGCCATCAATGCCACTCCACCTCCAATCCCAGTCACTAGGACTGCAGCTCCCTTGCTCGAATTTCTCTCTCCAGCCTTAACCACCAGCGCTCTCCACGCCGTCAAACCAGTAAGCGGGAACGACGCCGCCTCTGCATCCGACAAGTGTTCGGGTACCTCTTCCAGCTCTTCTTCATCAACGGCGAGATACTCCTGCATCGTTCCCTTGTTGTATAGCTTCGTCCCGCCCAGGATTCTATACCCTTTTGGATCCTCCGGTCCATCCGGAGACTCCTTCCACCCTACTCCCGGGTTGATGACCACTCGCTTCCCGATCCAACGTTGCGGATCGCGCACTCCTTCCCCGGCGGCTATCACAGTTCCTGTACCGTCGGCACCCAAGGGGACGTCGAAGCTGACGCCCGGATAAAGGTGTTGGCGAAGGAACACATCGCGGTGGTTTAGCGATGTAGCTGTAAGTTTCACTAGGACTTCGCGGCCTTGGGGTATAGGCTGGGGAAGGGTCTTCACGGTGAGGGGATAGTAGACTTGGCCCGGCTTGCCGGGTTTACCATCGATGGGGTTGAGGAAGATGGCTTTTGACATGCTGGCGTATATCTTTTTCTAATATATAAAGAATGCTTTAAGTGCAATGACGGAGATCCAAGGTGAATAAATTCAAGATGAAATCATGAAAGAAGATGGAGCATGCACTTATCGGTTCGGTTCGGCGTGCGGGGATGAGGTGAGCTGGTTGAGCCGTTATCGGTTGCCGAGGATGTGCGTCGGAGGAGACCAAGTTGCTTGCAGTGAAGATCTACGCAGCATATGATATTGACCAGATTTATCTTTAGAGCAGGAACACTTAGCATTGAGTTAAACTTTCCTGGTTTTCGCATGGTACAAATCAGTTGTTTAATACTCGCAAATAACGTTCGAAAATTATCTCCAATTGTAATGCTACTATATATTTGAGCCTCGGCTGAGGTGACTGAACCACCAGCAATACTAGTACTATTGGACATGATTATATTATACTCAGCTCCCACCACAAGCACACTGGCAACCATTTAGTACCATTAGTTAGAGTATTTGTACGTTCAATTACAGAGCCAAAGAAATGATTTTCTTGAACGCCAGTATAATGCACCAAAATCTGCATCTATAATGTAACATATTCTCAGGATGAAAGCCAGCTGAGGTTTGCCACCCCTGCTTCAACCGAGACGACGATGCAATTTTCCCCATTATACTATACAAAACCTAACAGTACTTGCTAGCTTTGTCGGCAATAACCTCATGAGATCATTATAACTATACCCAAGAGTGCAGCCACATCCACAGTACATTCTGTAGTCCACAGTAATTCATGTCAAGACTATCATAGGATGTATGTATGTGTGTTGTTGGGACTTCCCTAGGCAGACTAGAGGGAGGGCAGTGAAGATAGTCATATCATTATGGATGATGAGGCGCCAGGAGTAATGGGGAGTAGCTTATTGCCAAGAGGCCAGTGAAGCAGGAAAAACATACTCGCTAAGACGAGAAAGTCTTGCAGGTGGTCTGCTGTCTGAGATCTGTTGTGATATCATCAGACCGAGCGGAGAGGAGGATAGAGGGTCTCCTTCTGCAATCGACGTTTTGTTTCCAGTTCTTTTGGGATGGCCGAAATATGATAAGCAAGAGACCTGTCCGTGTACCTTGCTAATGGGTGCCACTAGTGTGATCTGTCGGATGCTATCTTGTCAAGACCTCTCGTTGACAGCTAGATGATGGATGGATGGAACTGAAGCTCCCCTGTTAGTACTTAATACATCAAATGTATACATCTTGTTGAATCAATAACGAAACGGTGCGGCTCTGGCCCCGCCAATCCATCGGCCCTGTTCGCAGCAATGTCACATCTGACTGCTAGGAGAGACTTATATCCTTGGATCTGAGGGATTGCCGTGAATGGTAGTTCACAGATCAGCATTCTGTCCGGCGGAATGATAGACGGCGGAAGATTGTTCGCGTTCGTCTGGAATGCGCAACGGCTCTACTCCGTACAGAATATGTGTTCGCGCGACTGCAACTCCACCTGATTTCTGGTTTGATCATCCTCAAAAGTAATGATCAAGAGGGTGATCTTGATCGAGCATCAAGCTGTCAAAGACTACATGATGGCAAGGTGAATAGCACCATAGCAAAACCAAACGACAGGCATCATCCATGTAGATTCCGATGGAAGGTTGCACGAGAAGCCGATGGCCGTGCAAACATGTCTGTCTCCAGAAACTGCAGGTATACGTAAAGTGCAAAGCGGATTGTTGCAGATCAAAAATTTGTGGTGTTGTGCTGACTGTTGACCATCGCTTGTTGACTAAAGCTTGGTGGAGATACATGCCTCAGGCTGCAGAGTTGGAGGTTGGGGTACGGATGGAAGTCACTGGCAAGTCACTGGTCACCTAGTTTAGTATGTGGGTGTACCTGGCATGTACGTTGGCCGTATGGTATGTATGGGGCTGGTATGGAAGGTTATTCTTCAGAGTGACGACACTGACTTTCTCCCACACAATTCATTGATGATGCCTTACATTCTGCAGAAATAACTTCCTGTCTATCTACCATCTTATACAATGAAAAGGTAGAAGGCAGGAAAGACGGGAGTAGAAGCTGGCTAACCACAGCAGATTAAATGGCCCGACCTTTAAAATCTTTGACATTCTAAAAGTACCCGGGGGAGAAACTCTCCATCCCAGTGGAATTTCTCTGACGTTGAGTTGAAGCGACACGTCGAGAGAAACCGAAGCGTTTGCGGCCAAACCACCAGTGACGGTCTCGGCGTGGCAGTAACCCGTCGTAGGTTTGTCTGGGGATGCTATGGCCACGCACTGTTCCGGAAATGCACCATCGAACTCCAGATTTTGGGGGAATCTTGGGATAACTGGAGATAGTCGGGTCGAATCTGACCTGTCACCTGTAGACTGAAATTAATTGCGATGGGCAGCTTGCACCACATGTAAGGCTGAGGATGAGCTATCTATCTATACCCGACCTCACTAGAAGCTGTCCTGCGAAAAACCTCTGATGAAAAACCAGGTCTGAATTTGTGCGGCAGTTTCACAACCAGTGTGGGCTGAGGTAATAATAATAATAAACCAATTGCGGTCGCACAAGGCGATCTGGCGGTACGACCAAAAGCGCGAAAACGAAGTAATAAAAGGAAATAACAACGAAAACAGTCACTTCGTCACGTCCGTCACGACCCGTACGGTGGTAATTCCACGGCCACCAGCTAATTCGCCGCAAGCCTCTTCATTTTTCTTGACCTGCCAGGAACTCTCGATCCTTTCGATCTTCTGATCTCGACTCTGGATCGTCTAGCGTTCTTGTTTTCGACCTCGACTCTCAAACCGCCCCCGGCTTCTTTCCAGATCTCTATCCCAAGGACACAAAGGTGCGTTCGTCTGCTTTCTTCGCAATCGCCTGCTGTCTACCACCTTGCTGTCTGCCTCTCTCCCCCCCTCGCTGATCCGTTCTCCTCACCAGCTCTACGGACTTCTGTTGTCTCCAACCCACCCTTCCACATCTTCCCCCCAAAAAACGTTCGCATCGCTTCTCTTAGTTTTGCAATTCACGAATCTAATTTAGCTTTTTCTAGATTCTCGTCTCTTCCGAAACTCTTCTTTCTTCGCAACTGGACCGGCATTCTTATCGTCCGTCGCCCAGCTACCGACCTTCATAATGCCCACGCCACTTCCGTCTAGTTTTGCCTCGGCCGCCGCTGGCAACACCCACGACTCCTCGAACAGGAGAGGGGATGGCTCTGCCGGTGGAGAATGGTACGCAATGCTTTATTTACTGGTTCTATGCGGTCTACCCGCTGCTTTGGCCGCCGTCCTAGTCCCTTCCGGCGGTTTTGCGTGGCGGAGTTGAACTGACAACTCATCCTCAACGGGGGGACATGCAGGTCTCGAACTCGCATGAATGGAGCAACACAGACTTTCCGCCGTCCGTCCGTTGCGACAAACCCTTCTCATAACCGGGATGCCAGCCAACCCACGTCGGCTACCACTCCCACCGTGGGCACCTACACTCCTCCGCATATGTCCTCGACCTACCAGTCCAGCGCACTCCGCAACGGAGCAGCTACCGACACGCGTTATTCAAAGGATCAGCTACTTAGTCTCTACAAAACCCAACGAGAGTCGGGCGTACTGGGGAAGAACGTTGCAGATTACTTCGTAGCTGACTGGAACCCCCACGAGACGTCACCCGTTAACGGCGCTTGGGGGAAACGGGAAGACTCGAAGGATAACCCCTCCGGCCCGGAAGTGTGCTGGGATCATGGGGGCCAGGTCGAACCGTTGGGCCTGGTAGATATGACAGACGATGAGAAAGAGGTTTGTCTCTTTGCTTACCCCGCCTTGCTTGTTGCTTGAGCGTGTTTCTGCTTTTTCATTTTTTTTTTCTTGGGAGCCGTGCTGAAGGAGCGCAGTTATTTACTCTCTCCGTCAACTCCCCCCTTAAGCCGCCACCGACGAACGCTTCGAAAGAGAACGCTGGCGCGGGTACTGGTGGACGCAAGCTGTCTATCTCCCAAGGCCATATGAATAATTACAACACCGCATCCCCCAGTGCTGGGCGCCCCGGCCCCAGACGCCGGGAGACTGGCGACTCGACCGGAAATCCCATGTCTCCCACCACCGGCGGCTCTCGCTTCTTCCGTGACGAACCGAACACTTCCACCCCGCCTCCGTCCCTTTTGCGCCGCAAGACCGATTTTCGAGATACGTCTTCCGCCGCCCGATGGGAGGAGAAGGAGAAGGAAAACGTGGCTCGAGATGCGAACGCCGAAACTGCCTCTCCATTTGGTTCTCTGAAACGGAGCTCGACCAATCCTTTGAGCGCGGCACCGGGCGCCTCAAATTCTCCCTGGGGATCTGCGTCGCAGAATGCGAACTTTTCACCCATGGGAGCGTTTGGTGCGTTTTCTTTGGGCACGGCTACTACCCCGACAACCGAAAAGAAGGCTGGGTTTGGTAGTCTCCGCGGAGAAAGCCGTCTGAAGGGACTGTTTTCGAAGGATAGCTCTGAGGACATCTCGGCCACTATCAAGGAGAAGTCGTCCCTTAGTAGCTTGGAACGCTTGGGCGAGACGGAGGGCGAGAAGCGTGCCCAGTCGCCCTGGGGAGAGCCCGTGAAGACGCGTACTGGCCGCAGCGAGACGAACCCCTTCTCGGAGGAACCTCGCAGTGGAAGTGCCGCGCTTGGCGGGTCTCAGGAGATCAGCACCCCCTCTCAACCTGCGGACCAGCTGGGTTTCTCGGCTTTCGGCATGACCTCTAGCATCCCTGGATTTCGGGAATTGATGCAAAGCCATGAGAACTCGCGCAACCCTACCCCGAGCCTCTTGCAGGGACATGAACCCACCAGCCCGACCAACACGAACCCCTACCAGAGTCCCCACGGCGACCGGGGTGGCGACGACGACGTGGAGACTGATGGGTCCGATATTCAAAACACCACCCATCCTGGCATCACTGGCCTCCGCGACACCTCGTCCGCGTTTGGTTCTATTCGACGAGTAGGATCAGGCATCGACTTGCCTTCGATCGATCGCAGCCAGACGTCTAGTGCCGCCGGCAACCGCAGCTTCTCCAGCCTGGGTGGGTTGGGAGGTCTGTCGTCGCTGGGTGGTCCGGCCGGATGGCCCACCAGCGCTGCCGTGGGTACTCCTACGCGGGAACGTTCGGCCTTTGCAGGTGGATTCGGCGATCCCATCTTCGGCACGATGGGTGATTTGCAGTCCCCAAGCCTGTCCACCTTGGGCGGCAGTGGCTTGTTCAGCCCCCACGCCGGCATCTCTGGCACGGGCAGTCTGGGCCGCTCCAGCAAGTTGGGCTCTCTGTTCCCGGCCGCGATGCAGGAGCAAATGCAAGGTGATCAGGGACGGTCGGATCTGGCCGCTCTGGACGAGGCCGCTCGCCAACCCGGTAAGAACATCGATGAGCCTGAGTACGAGCAGGTCCTAACCTATCAAGTAGACGCCCAACAGGACAAACCGGGCCAGACGAGCCAACCCGCAACCACCTCGGCTTCGCAAACCCCCGTGTCTGCGGTGGGCTCCATTCCTACGTCGATGGCGCCCGATGCACCCCCAGCCAGCCAAACGCCTGGTCAAGCTGGAGCTGCGGGCTCTGTGCCCCCTGCCCAACAACGGACCATGGTGATGCCGGATCGGATGCGTTGGATCTACCGCGACCCGCAAGGCAACATCCAGGGTCCTTGGACTGGACTGGAGATGCACGACTGGTTCAAGGCCGGCTTCTTCAGTCCCGACCTGCAGATCAAGAAGCTCGAGGACCCAGAGTTCGAACCCCTTGCACAGCTGGTGCGACGCATCGGCAACTCGCGCGAACCCTTCCTGGTGCCTCAGATCGGCATTCCCCACGGTCCTGATCCCAGCCCCGGTCCCTGGACCGGAAACACTACCGGCACGGCTCAGCCTCCATTCCCCGGAAGCTTCCCCAGCTTTGGTACGACCTTGACCGCTGAACAGCAGAATGCGTTGGAACGTCGGAAGCAGGAGGAACAGTATTTGATGGCACGTCAGAAGGAGCACCTCGCTCAGCAACAGGCGCTGATGAAGCAAATGCAGTTCCAGGGTGTTCCCCACACGATGCACCCGCACCAGCTGCAGCACCACTCCAGTGCCCACAGCCTCCACAGCCAGCCCAGTTTCGGCAGCATCGCCTCGCCAATCGGCTTCCAGCCCTCTCCCATTCAAGCCCCGATGCAGCAACCCCAGTCTGTTGCAGGCTTCTTCGATGCTGCAGGACCGGTGCGAGCAAACCCGCTACCCAACGTCGGTCCCCAGATGCTCGGCACTGAACTGGGCACGCCCCAGGATCAGCTCCCAGCCCTCCTCGACCGCTTGAACGTGAACCGTCCGGACCCGTTCGCATTCGGCACCCCCGGCTCGTTCGCGGCTCGTCAGCCTGACAGTCTGTTTCATCAGCAGCAGGTTGCCAGCATGCTCCAGGACCGTGCTCGCTTGCAACAGGAACAGGAGCAATTCGACAGCGCCCAGGGTGACAACCTCTTCGACCAGCAGGCACGTGAAGAGCGCCTCCGTCAATTCCACGCTTTGAGAGCCCAGGAGGGTGAGCTGGGCCTCCGGACTGCCGAGGGTCTGCCCACGCACCCGGCCACGGTTCCCCAGCCGTCCGAAACCGAAGAAGTCGAGCCGGTGGCTGAGGCTGAGGAGCCTGCCCTGACCCTGTCACAGCAAGTGCAAAAGGCCGCATCTGCTCAGCGGAAGCAACAGGAACAGCAGGAGCAACAAGAACAGCTGCAGCGTGAGCAGCAGGAGCAGCAAACCTCCGATGCGGGTGAAGCGGCCTGGGCTGCCAAGGGAGACAGTGCCATGCCCCAACCCTTCCCTCCGCCGCCCTCTGCCTCGCCGCTCCCGGCCCCTGCTGCTCAGCGCAACCGTCAGAATGTTGCCGAGTCTCTGGCCGCCAACTCGCGTTCTCAAACCCAGACTCCCGTGGAGGCGCCGACCACTTCGGTCGCGCCTTGGGCAAAGGAAGCCAACGAGATGCCCAAGGGTCCTTCTTTGAAGGAGATCCAGGAGGCTGAGGCCCGCAGCGCTGCGCAGAAGGAAGAGTTGGCGGCTGCCGCACGTCGTGCCCAGCTGCTTGCCGAGCAGGAGCGTCTCAGCCAAGTTCAGGCCCAGGCTCCTGGCCTCCCGTCGACTGCCAACTGGGCCAGCGCTGGCTCTCCGGCTACACCTACCTCTTCCGGCTCAGTTTGGAACAACAAGGGTCAAGCTGCTCCCGCTGGCGCCGCTAAGAAGACTCTCGCCCAGATTCAGAAGGAAGAGGAGGCTCGTAAGCAGCGTCTGGCCGCCGCCGCCGCTGCTGCCCAGAGTGCGACTGCCAGCCCACCGACTGCCCCATCTTCGACTGGAAAGCGGTATGCGGATCTTGCCAGCAAGGCTCCCGCGGCATCTCCGGTCCCTGCCAGCGCCAGCGCCAGCGCCAGCGCGTCGGGTGCCTGGACGACTGTCGGTGCGGGCGGCAAGCCCAAGGCCCCGCCGGCTGCTCCCTCTGGACCTCGCTCGACCAGCAGCGCAACTCCAGTGGCGGTATCTCCCGTGAAGCCGAAGCCGGCGACTGTCGCGACTCCCCGGACGGTTTCTGTCGCTACGCCGCCCGCCAACCCTAACCGCGCCGTGGAGGAATTCACCAAGTGGGCCAAGCTTGCACTGGGCAAGGGGCTGAACAGCAACATCAATGGTAAGTGCACTTCAGAATGGGGTGACGGGACATTAGCTAATGGGATCATAGTGGACGACTTTGTACAGCAGCTGCTGTTCCTGCCGGCGGAGGCGGAGATCATCTCGGACTCGGTGTACGCCAACTCGCAGACGCTGGACGGCCGGCGATTTGCGGAGGAGTTCATCCGGCGGCGTAAGCTGGCCGACAAGGGCATCGTGGATCCCGTGTCGGCCAGTGCGTTCGCGGAGAAGAACGCCGGCGGATGGAGCGAAGTGGCCAAGAAGGGATCCTCGAACGCGCACCGCGAAGAGGACAATGGAAGCGCAGCGTTTAAGGTGGTTGCGCCGCGCAAGAAGGGCAAGCGGTAGATGATTGACATGTAGATGGATTATGGCAGCAGATGAGATGATTGAGATGTTTGGATTTAGAAAGCGGAGCCGAGACATTTGGCTATTGTGGATGTCGACTCGTTGATGTAGCATAACAGCATTTTCTGGCCCAGTCGGATTTACCATATGATCCTTGTATCTTCTTCTATCTTATCGGGGCTCTACGGACGTAGATTAAGAGTCATCGTTATAGCCAGTAACTTTATAGTTATTGTGACTCATGAGGGGTAAACATAATACTCTATAAATAGTGCTTATCCCCAGTCCACCATCCTCACTTCCTCCCAATTCCTCTATTTATCTCTATCTACATCTAACTCATTAACTACAACAATAACAACACCATCATGTCCACCCCAACCACCTACGGCGCCCCCATGCGCCAACATTTCTGCCTCGACCCCGAATGGAAGAACCTCAACCACGGCAAGCCATCTCCTCTCCCAATGATCCCATCCAAACACCATCACCGGCAACTAAGAACTAATGATAATATAGGATCATACGGCACCTACCCCCTCCGCATCCAAACCGCCCTGCGCAACCACCAATCGACCGCCGAATCCCACCCCGACCTCTTCATCCGCCGTCTCTGCCCCTCGCAAACACAACTCTCACTCTCCGCACTCTCCACCCTCCTCCACGTAGACGCCTCCACCCTCGCCTTCGTCAAAAACGCCACTACAGGCGTCAACACCGTCCTGCACAACATCCCCTTCACATCGAACGATGTCATCGTCTACTTCGATACGATCTACGGGGCGATCGAGTATGGACTTCTTGCCTTGCAGGAGAGGACGGGCGTGCAGTTGAGGAAGGTCGAGTATACCCTTCCTGGGGATTCTCATGAGGAGATCGTACAGAAGTTCAAAGAGTTGGTGGAGAAGGTGAGAAATGAGGAAAACGGGTTGAACGTCAAGGCAGCAGTGTTCGATATGGTGGTTAGTGTACCTGCTATCCGGTTTCCCTTTGAGAAATTGGTGAAGAGTTGTAAAGAGCTCGGCGTGTTGAGTGTGATTGATGGTGCGCATGGGGTGGGGATGTTGGACCTGGATTTGGAGGCTCTGGGAGTGGACTTCTTCACAAGTAATTTGCATAAGTATATACCTCCTTCCTTCCCCCTTTCCTCTCAGTTGTTTCCCCTTCGGGGTGGATGTGTATATATGTGATGCTGATACTGGAAATTGGCAGATGGCTCTACATCCCCCGCGGCTGCGCAGTCCTGTACGTCGCGCCACAACACCAACATCTCATGCGCACAACGTCGCCCACGTCCTGGGGGTACATAACTCCCTCTGCGGCGGAGGAAGCGCGCAAGAATGGTACTACTGCCTCCGCATTCAGGTATCTCTTCCAGTCGACGGCGACGAATGACGATACACCGTATCTGTGTGTGCCTGAGGCGTTGAAGTTCCGGGAGGAGGTGTGTGGTGGGGAGAAGGCTATTTATGAGTATTTGGAGACGCTGGCGAATGAGGCGGCGGATGTGGTGGCAGGGGTGTTGGGGACGGAGGTGCTTAGGGATAGGGAGGGGTTGTTGACGAAGTGTGCGATGACGAATGTGAGGTTGCCGTTGAAGGTGGGTGATGATGCTAGTGAGGCTGAAGGGGAAGGGTATACGTTGGTGAAGAAGGAGGCAGTCGGGAAGGTGACGGAGTGGTTTCGGGATACTCTTATGGATGAGTATAAGACGTTTGTGCCGGTGTATGAGTACAAGGGCTGGTTGTGGACCAGGCTGTCGGCGCAGGTGTATTTGGATAAGAGTAATTTCGAGTGGTTGGGGGGTGTGTTGAAGGACTTGTGTGGGAGGGTAGGGAAGGAGGTCCTTAATTAGTATTCACAAAGTTTAGATTATCTTTGGTCATATTATACTGGAGAGATATGTTACGACTGCTAAGAAATGGAATTCATATAGATATACAACTACGAGACAATGTATATGCAGCACCTGGCAAGCAGACAAGCAGACAGCAGGCAAGCAAAGAACGGAAATAGCTTGCTGGCTCAACTCGGTATGAACATATGACTAAACCCAAATACACGCTTATGTCTCGATCAGATCGGCCGTCTCGCCCTGAGTCTGCTCCGAAACCGTGTTGTCCCGGGTGTCCTTGTTGGCAATCTTGCGCGCCGACCGCGCATAGAACTCGTCCAGCACCCGCTTGGGGATACGGTTCAGCAGATCCTTGGGGTAGATGCGCAGCAGGTTCCAGGCAATGTCCAGCGACTCGAAGATGGTGCGCGACTCGTACGGCGACTGGCTGATGAAGGTGCGTTCGAACTTGTCGAGGAACTCCAGGGACAGCTTGTCCTCGGAAGACAAAGCCTCCTCACCAACGACAGCTTTCATGGCAGCTGTTCCTGAATCAGTATATGCGAACGTTCATGCGAAGAGGGAACTGACCGGCATCACGTCCAATGGCGTACTTGGCGTACAGCTGGTTGGACACTTCAGAGTGATCCTTACGAGTACGTCCAGTACCAATGGCAGATTTCATCAGACGAGACAGAGAAGGAAGCACGTTAATCGGGGGGTAGACACCCTTGTTGTGCAGCTGACGGTCGATGAAGATCTGTCCCTCCGTAATGTAACCCGTCAGATCAGGAATGGGGTGAGTGATATCTATTCATGTTAGCTGACGAATCCGGTCTTCAGAGAGCAGTCATACCATCGTTGGGCATGGTGAGAATGGGAATCTGAGTGATGGATCCGTTACGGCCCTCCACACGTCCGGCACGCTCATAGATGGTTGACAAGTCAGTGTACATGTAACCGGGGTAACCACGACGACCTGGCACTTCTTCACGGGCAGCAGAGACCTCACGAAGAGCATCACAGTAGGCGGACAGATCAGTCATGATGACCAGGACGTGCTTCTCCAGCTGGTAGGCGTAGTACTCGGCGGTCGTCAAGGCAAGACGGGGGGTAATGATACGTTCGATCCTAGAGAAGTCAGCTAGAAGTCCAACTATGATGTTGTAGCACATACGTAGGGTCATTGGCCAAGTTCAGGAACAGAGTGACACGCTCCATACTGCCGTTCTCCTCGAAGTCGCGGGTGAAGAAACGGGCCGTTTCCATGTTCACACCCATGGCAGCGAAGACGATGGAGAAGTTCTCCTCGTGTCCGTCGTGGACATCCTTCGTGGGACGCTTCACCAAGCCAGCCTGACGACAGATCTGAGCGGCAATTTCGTTGTGCGGAAGACCGGCGGCAGAGAAGATGGGGATCTTCTGTCCACGGGCAATGGAGTTCATGGTATCAATGGCAGAGATACCGGTGGAGATCATCTCCTCAGGGTACACCTTGTATCTTATCAGCCAGAGTCGCATCCAGCGCAGTCACCATATACATACACGAGAGTAGGGGTTGATAGGTTGACCGTTGATATCCAGGTAATCCTCCGCCAGGACCTTGGGGCCCTTGTCGATTGCGCGACCGGAACCGTCAAAGACACGACCCAGCATGTCTTCGGACACACCCAGCTTCAAGCTGTGACCGGTGAACTCGACTTTCGTCTGGCAAGGTCAGCTTCCAGTGTCCACGAGTGATAGAGTCTCTGAAATAATACCTTCTTGACATCGATACCCGACGTTCCTTCAAAGACCTAGTATGATCGCATCCCATGTTAATGTTCCGTATGATAAGCAATATCACTAGCACACCATAGCTGCAGTGTAAATCGTACCTGAACGACCGCCCTGTTTCCTGTACCAGAGATACCATATTAGCCATCTGAGCGAAGCTGCTGTCGCATGCGATGCTGGGGACATACCGCGAGCTTCGAGGACCTGACCCGACCGCTCTGTTCCATCGGGGAGAGTGAGGGACACGATTTCGTTGTAACGGGGGAATTTGACCTAGACGGTATCCTCGTTAGCGAGCTATTCGTCTATGAACTGAGCCGGTTGTTGGGAGCAGCGGGCGCAACAATGCAGGTTGACGTACGTTATCGAGAACGACCAGTGGGCCGTTGATACCTCCGATGGTGTTGTAACGGACGCGAGGCTTGACGCTGGTCATCCTGGGATCAAGAAATTCGGACGCCATGGTGAAAGATGCAGCAACAGCAGAAGCAGCAGGCGCGCACAGGAGGAGACCGAACAGACGGGGAGGGAGGTTGAGGGGAGAGACAGCAGCAGCAGCTCCTTAGTCGAGGCCGAGTGTCGACGTATGCTTTGGCTGCTCCACGCCGCCGCACGGGCGGTGACCAGCCACGTGATGCTACACTACCAGTAGTAGTCTAACTTCCTGCCGAGCTATATACCAAGCGTCATCAACTCTCGATGTACCAGAGGGTTTGTAGTGCTTATCTCTATAAGATACTGTATCTTGAATATTAAAACGATTAGCTGTCCCTGCTAGATTGAGGATGCTATACTCTTTACTCACTGGACATGAGCTGGACACTCCGGACTAAAGACAAATGGAGATCAACTACCTGCTAGCATGGACTTGCTGTCTATTTACCCTTACATTCGACAATCCGAGGGTACGATTACGGTATGGGTGTATTATTCCGACTCTTGGATAACTATCTGCACAGCTGTTGATAGCCTGCATCTTACCCCATACTGTTTCTCCAACGTCCACCGTCTTGCCTGTTCCTTATCTTATCGCCTGTGCTGCCGTTGGATTATATAAGCACATACATCAGCCGGATGTGGCGATGATACAGTATCGTATGTAATCAGTCGGAAAAATAATTCCCATGGATATATGCTTGATGATATTTGTTTGTATTTTGGGAAACGATCCCCAGCGCATCTACAGTAAGAACATGAACTTTTCAAAATTAGACTGATGTAAAGTTTTAAGGAACAATTCCGAGGCCATTCCGAACCAAGGTCTACCAGCCGGAAGAATAGTTGATCCCGGCCTGAGTTTGACAGTTTTGATTGAATTATCGCCCGCCGATTTGACTCACCAGGAACAGTTTATACCCCGCCTCCGAGATTCAATCCCCTCCCCTTTACATTCCTCCAAATCCTCACAAAATCATGGCAAACTTGAGCGCGGACCAGAGGCTTGACCTCATCACTGAGAACCTCCAGGAGGTTCTCAACAAGGACATCATTGAGACCATTCTGAAAGAGGGACGGAACCCGAAGATCTACTGGGGTAATTTTTTCCCCTCCCGCACGAGATCCCTCTCATCAAAGCGGTACAACTAACACGTTGATCTTCACAATGCGACAGGTACTAGCCCGACTGGCAAGCCTCACTGCGGATACCTGGGTATGATTATCTCCCCCAAAAACGTGGCCCATTATCATTTCCCGCTAACGGTAATGCTCAATAGTCCCCGCCGTGAAGATCGCCCAGTTCCTCGCCGCCGGCGCGGAGATGACCATTCTGATTGCGGATCTGCACGCCAACCTGGATTCCCTGAAGTCGACTTTCGAGATCGTCGAACACCGCGCGAAATACTATGAATACACCATCACCGCTATGCTGCAGGCCGTCGGTGTGTCGACCGAAAAGCTCCGCTTCGTCCGCGGTAGCTCTTACCAGAAGAACGCCGACTACGTGATGGACGTCTACAGGCTGTCGTCCGTGGTTTCGGAGCACGATGCGAAGCGCGCTGGTGCTGAGATCGTCAAGCAGTCCAACAATGGTCCCCTGAGTGGTCTGTTGTACCCCCTCCTGCAGGTCCTCGACGAGCAGTACCTGGATGTGGACGCTCAGTTCGGTGGTCTTGACCAGCGGAAGCTGTTTGCCGCCTCGACCGAGTGGCACCCCAAGCTTGGCTACAAGAAGGTGAGCATATTGCTGTACTCATTGATAGAGCACGTACTTATCCATGTTTTAGCGCGCGCATCTCTGCAACGCCATGGTTCCCGGTCTTTCCGGTGGCAAGATGAGCTCCAGTGAAGAAGGTATGATCCCACATACCCTCTCCCCCTAATACCCTAATCACCCTTTCTAACAATCCACAGACAGCAAGATCGATCTCCTCGAATCCGTCGACAGCATCAAGAAGAAGATCCGCAAAGCGCAGGCCGCTCCCAAGGAGACCGACAACAACGGTATCCTCGCATTCGTCCAGTACGTGCTTCTTCCAGTGGCCACCCTGAAGACCGGCAAGCCGGAATTCCGCGTCAGCCGCGAAAGGGACGGCCTGGAGCCTCTGGTGTACACCAACATCGAGAAGATGCACGAAGACTACAGAAACGACATTGTACGATAACCCTCTCCCCCAACCTATCCATCTTGCATACTAATCTAAATCACACAGCTCTCCCCCCAAATCCTCAAGCCCGCCGTCGCCGACGCCATCGTCGAGCTTACCGCCCCCATTCGCGCCGCCTTCGACGCCAACCCCGAATGGCAGGAGGTCACGCTGAAGGCCTACCCGCCTCCGGCCCCGAAGCAGAAGAAGGAGAAGAAGCAGAAGGACAAGGGCTCCCGTCACCCTGGTGCTGCTAAGGAGGAGACTCCCAAGGAGGAGACCCCTAAGCCGGCTGAGCAATAGACGTAAAATTGCATCATTATAAACCACTTAAATAGCTATGGACTTTTTCTTTCCCCCCTTTTTTTTTTTTTCTTTTGCGTGTCTGATATACAATTGCATGTGAGCAGCAGCGGATTAGCTAGAATTGGACCTTTGAATGATTTCTATGCGCTTGGTGCTTGGTTGCGTCTGTCTTATTAGTCGGGTAGTGTTATCTACTACACTCTTGTAACTACTGGTAGAGGCTGATATAGAACGCATTGATTTTGGTACTACTTTGCTTCTACATAGATTACTGGATCATGTGCACGGTGCACTTGCAGACAGACAATATGACGAAATGAAACAAGTGAGATCGATGGAGAAGCAAGTCCCATAATGATATTCATTTATAGTAATTTTAAGCTGATATAGTCATCATAATCCGGCCGTCATGAGAGTAAGAAAATCAAATCGTAATCATACATGTTAAGAAGCGAATAAGGGAAAAACCACCACCAACCACACTGGAATAATCACATTTCGACCTTTAAGATATGCGCCGACCGCCATGATAATGATCAGACCTGTTAAGGTATCGTAGAGAAATGCTAAAGATAAGATAGCGAAAAAAGGAGAAGGAATCGAAGGGTAGCAATTTAGTCCACCTTGGCGAGAGCCAGTTTCTTTGGTGTGGTCAGGTTGTTGGACAATCGGACGTTGGTCTTCTTGTTCTTGGTCTGCTTCTTGAGCTTCTTGCGCGCAACCATTACCGGAACGGATGAGTGCATGACTAGGTAGTTGGAGAAGGAGCCGAGGAGGACGCTGTGATAGAGGTTGTATCAGTGTCTGCTTGTGTCAATTAGTGGGTGTAAGCTTGCTTACCCTTTGAGTGCGCTGCGTCCTCTGGCACCGACGATGACCAGGGTGGGGTCGAGTCCATCGATCTGGGATCTGTTAGCGATGTAACAACACGAGGATTAGTAGTTTACGTACAGCCTCAGTGATCATGTGTTTGGGGCTCTTGCAATGGATCGCCTCGACGGCTACGCGGACCTGGAGTAAGGTCTTGCGCAGGAGGCGAACACAAGTCTGAGAGATGACCTCGACTGCGTGGACACGTTCCGACTCAGCCTTCGACATGCCGCGAGCATCCACCGAGCTCGGCTTGCTGTCCGTTCCCAGACGGCCAAACAATGCGCGAGGAAGATGTGAGCTCGAATCGTTCTGCGCCTTTTCGGCAGTCTCTGCAGTTTGTGACCCGACTACTGCCGCCGCATCCTGAATAGCTTTGGCACCGTCGCCGATCTGCACCGAGGCAGGCGTGGCGGTCTCATCGTGCATAGCGCACACTGCAAACATGGTGTCACCGTCCCGTAGGATAGTCCCTATGGTCCACTCCAGCGCATACACAGATTCCTCACTTAAATCCGTAGCGACAAGGTATTTGCGCTGCCGTCGGCGGCTGCCCTCGGTCTCTTCCTGTGCCTCAGCGTAGTCTCCACGGATGATTGTCCTGATGGACCGATGCTGGACTGTATTGTCGATGGAGGACATCTGGATCCCCAATTTCTGGGCTCGCTTGATATCGGACAGCTCCGCTTCATCTTCGGATCCAAACGGAGTATTGGTGGCCGAGGCCGAGTCAAAACTGGTCCGTGGATGGACGTCGGGTTTCTTCAACACAGGTCCTTGTTTTGCCGAGTGTATTAACTCCGGCTTTCCCGCTGTATCGGTATTTGGACCTTGCAAACTTCATCAGCAAGTGTAATCGCAACAATTGGCCTGATGTGCGCAGTTTATCGGGATAGAGAAGAGTAGAGAACAAGGAGCCTAATACGTACGGAATTCCGGTGCAGTCTTAGTTGTGGTGAGCGGCTTTGGCGCAGTAACAGTGGGAACATCTTGCTCAACGGCCTTCTTCCGGCCACGCTTGACATCTGAATCGTCCTCGTGAACAGCCTCTTCGTCGCTGGAGGTGGATTCGTCGGCATCCTCGTCGCTAGTCTCAATTGGATTGTTCTCGCTGTCAAAACGATCCTTCTCCAGTCGCTCCTCGCCCGGGGCCGACAATTTGGCTTCAGGCTCGGGGGACCCAGGGCGGGAATCCGGATTGGGAGGCTCCGGAGTCGCTGGTACCATTGGGCTGGTCTCCTTTTTACTGGACACCACAGGTTTCACTGGATCGGCGACCGGTCCACGCGTATTGGGGTTTAGCCAGCGGCGCTTTGGGGAGCTAGAGCGACCCGGTCTGAGAGAAGAGACACGGGAGTCGAGAGAAGTGCCGCGTGTGGCATTGCTGCGGCTCGAGTCTCTGCCTCTGACGAAACTTGGGAACCCGACTTTCAGATCAAGCCCTGACATCACCGCTGCCATACTCGGCAGCCGATTGGATGGTTTCTCCTGAGGTTGAGCAGTCCGTCTGGCCGCATTGCGGTTGGCGACGCTGGGCGGCATATTTGTCGACAAATCCCAGCGGATGCTGGGACCAGACTTGTGTTCGGGCTTATTTGGATGCTGCTGGTTGCTGGCGCCGTTGTTGTTGTTGTTGTTGTCTCCCGGCTTTTCTTTGTCGCCTGACGCCGAGTCGGTGGATCGGGTGGGGGAGACTGACCCGTCGGATTGGACGGACCCTTTTCTCTGTGCAGAAGGCAAAGGGGGAGCGACAGAAGATGTAGTAGCGCGAGGAATTGGGGGAGCGGTTGTCGCGGTGGCGGGTGATGGATGGGAGGTTGTTGAGGTAGCAGTAGCGGTAGCGGATGAGCGACGAGGGGATGAAGGAAGTGGAGAGTGGGACGAGGAGGAATATAGTGAATGATGCCGGACAGACGAAGGGGGAGTCACGCCCACGCCAATGCCGGCGATGGAGCCATGCCGCGGGGGCAAGAAGCCGGGACTCGGTGAGATGTCCAGCAAGCTCCGGCGCCGAGAGGTGGAGGCCGACGAGGGACCCTCGCCCATCTCCTCCAGCAACTCCCGTCGCTCTTCTTCTAAAGCCGTCTCCAGCGACATGTGGGCGGGCTTTCTGCTATAGTACGGCATGGTGGGTTGTGGGGTACGGCCTTGCGCTTGTCTTTGGCTTTTGCGCGGGCGGGTTCCAAACACTAACCGTGGACTATATTATTAATGTGAATCAGTTGACAAACCTAGCTAGTCACTAGTAAGCTTCCCAGCTTCTGCCAGTGTCCGGCTTTGGAATGTGGAGAGAGAGGGGGGATGGGCATAAGCTGATTCCGAGCTTTGTCCCCAGGTCCTGTCCCGCTTTTTGGTACCAGGTTTCTTCTTTTAAGGTTGCTGTTTCGTGCAAGAGAGCTTCTCACGCTGGATGCTTTATAGTTATAGCTATAGACTCAGCTAAGGTTCAAATAGAAGCTTGAAGGGCACGCGACAGTGATGGAGCTGGATGGAGACCGGAACTCCACGTGCGCAACGGCTGCAACTCAACGGCGATCCTTACTCAGTGCTTTTGTACCTCGGATGAAGCCGACGAGAGGAGAGCTGGCGTCTGGCCAGCAAGCCGACGAAAGATGAGAAACAGCTCGGATGTCTCCGTGGATTGCACAGCTGTGAAAAGAGATGAAGAAGGGATATGCAGCTATTTACCCAGCTGTGGGGGGAGGATGAAGAAGAAAAAGAGGAGGAAGAAGAACGAGGAAGGCGAGACGACCAAGTTGGATCAACTTAAGCCAAGGCGTCCAAAGCTCTCGGCATGGCGGGGTATCACGAACAAGAGGCGAGCAGCTGGCTGATCCTTATACTCAATCAATCAATCACTGACGGTGACCGGGTGGTGCAAAGGTGCCACCAACCGGTGATGAGACCATCCCTTGCATTGACCCTCCCCCAGGGCTTGATGCTGGCGATCATCCTGGGGGAGGGAACGGTTGGCTGTTAGTCTCACTCACTCAGACACTCACACTTTCACTCCTGCCTGGATGCAGCTGGAATGCGAACCCATATCTTCTTCACCAATCGAGGTGGAGCTGCGTACGCAGGATGCAGTAGATCGGCTGCTTAATTATGCTCGACGTGAGGTGTTTGTTCCTTCAATCACGGCCGAAGCTGTCATGGTCACGTTCTCTCTCTCTCCTCTTTCCCCCTTCAGCTCCTCCTTCTCCTTACTAGCGGTCAACAAGGTATGTCTGTCTTATTATCACTGCTGGCACTAGTTGGGCACACGATGGTAGCAAAGTGCAGAAATCAAGAATCCAACCCAACAGAAGAAAGCAGAAAAAGCAAAAATAAAAACAAAGCAATGCACTCCCATGCCTAACTGCCAAATCACTCAATGTACCATGCTTTGAAAGGACCTGTCCCTACATGACCTGAACTCCCCAACCCCAAAGAAACTACCAGTAACGATGAGAAAAAAATAACGCACAAGAAAAGACAATCCACCCAAAGATAACACACCTCAACCTCCATCATCAACCCTTGGACTTCTTCTGCCTCTTCTTCTCGCCACCCTTGTTAGTCCCCCGGCGCGCAGCCATAGCTTCAAAGGCCTCCTCAGGAGGACTAGACGCCCGCTTCTTCCTGGGAGGCAGAGCTTTACCCTTACCGTCCACATTATACTTATCCTCCAGTTGATTGCAGAGGATGTCAAGGCGGGAAAGCTGCCGCTGTTTGATCATCGCAGCCAGGTCACCCACGTCGCCGGAGCCACCACCAGCACTCTTCTTCTTGCCCCCCTTGTTCTTCCTACCCGTCTTAGACTTGGACTCCTCAATCTCCTTGCCCAATTGTTCCGCCTCCTTCGCTTCCTTCTGTGCCCGCTTCAATCGCAACTGGCGCTTCTTGGCCGGCTCCTCCACATATTTCCTGTATTCCTTGGCCCTCCCACCCGCAATAGCCGTGTCAATGATGGCACGGAATCGCTCATCATCATCAATGACATTACTCAGCATCACGGAGTCGTAAACTTTATCCAAATCGCCCCGATGGAGATCATAGGCGTGCAGTACATCGTTGACCTCCTCCTCAGACCCCTGGTATTCCTGCTTGAGCTTGTCGATCGCGTCGACGTTGATGGCTGTAGCGAACTGCTCCCGGTAGAATTCCATCCAGTCGAAACCATCTTCTAGCAAGGCTTCCTCGGTGCTACCGGTGCGATCGAATATCTCTCGGCGACGTTCATCGGAGAGGACGGCGTAAGCGTAGGCGATCTGTTGGAACTTGGTGTTTGCTTCTTCTTTCTTACTCGGGGGTGCCTTGTCTGTTTGCCTGCTGGTTAGACTGTCCGTCTATTACACACGAGTGATAGATAGATAAGAAAGAGGTACGCACCAGGATGATGCTTCAATGCCTTCTTCTTATAGGCAGACCTAATCTCATCCTGAGTCGCATCGCCCTCAACGCCGAGGAGCTCATACAGGTCAAGGTCGACAGGACCTAGTTCTTCTTCGGGAATCGGTTCACCATTTTCATCTACTACGGGCTCGGGCTCGGACTCGGACTCCAGACTTTCCAAGAAGTTGTCGTCCGAGAGATCCAGATTACGAGTCCGGTCTCTCACCTGCGCCATGAGACCAAAAAGTGACCAAGTATGTGATGAGAACAAGAAATAAAGGGAAAAAACAAAAAGGGTAAAGGGAAGGATGTGTGCTGAGAATCTAGACAAAACACGAAAGTTGATGTAAAGTAGGTAGCAGACTATAACTAACACCTCGGCCGTGAATCTCTCGCGTTGCAATTAAACCAAACCAGACAAACAGCCCAAAGACGCGCGGGACGCGAAACCTCTTTGCTTTCCTAATCAAGTTTAGCCAGCCAGCCATCAATCAATATCAGATAAATTAGACTACGGAGATAGAATCTATGCGGTCATAACCCCTCACACTATCACTTATTCCCCTCTCGACACACTACACCCAACCTACAATTCACAACCCCCGATACAACCACACAACCACCAAGATGACCACCACCACAGACCCAAATACTACCAAAAATGGCATCCCCAGCACCCCCCACCTAACCTACATGACCCAATGCCTCCAGCTAGCCCGCAAAGCCCCCGCCCTCCCAACCAACTTCCGGGTCGGCGCGCTCCTCCTCAGCCGCAGCACCACAGACACCACACCGACCTACGCCTCCGACACGCTCCTCTCGACAGGCTACACAATGGAACTCGCCGGCAACACGCACGCCGAACAATGCTGCCTCTCCAACTACGCCTCGGTGCACGGCGTACCTGATGATCAAGTACACACCGTCCTTCCGCACGCCAACGACCCGGAACGAAAACTAGTCATGTACGTGACCATGGAGCCCTGCGGGAAAAGACTTTCGGGCAATGCGCCGTGCGTGGAGCGGATCATCAACACCAGACAGGGCGGGAAGGGGACTGGGATCCAGAAGGTGTATTTCGGGGTGAAGGAGCCTGGGACGTTTGTGGGGGAGTCGGAGGGGGTGAGGAGGTTGGAGGAGGCTGGCGTGGAGTGGGAGGTTGTGCCGGGGTTGGAGAAGGAGATTTTGGAGGTTGCGGTTGAGGGACATGAGGAAGGGAAGAAGGAGGAGGAGGTGAAGAGGGCGTTGGAGGGGTTGAGGACGGATGTTGAGAAGGTTAGTGAGGAGGAGAGGAGGAGGCAGGAGAGACAGCCGAGGAATCCGAAGAAGAGGATGATGGAGGGGGAGATGATGATGTAGGTAGTTCTCTTTCTTTTTAATTATTTGTACAGTAGGTTTGATGTATTGGGGTGGGAAGGATGTGAGTTGGGTTGGGTTGATGCCGCTGGCGGTATCATTGTCTTGAGTTTACATGTTTACAGTGGGTGAAGTTTAGAATGTATGGTTCTACGCATTAGGAATGACGTGTACATGGCTAGCTTCAATTGTGATTTCTGAAAGAGTCTTTGTTCCTTATACTGAAATCTAAGTGTGGAATGCAGCTCGGATATAATGGAGTATCATTGACATGCTGGACATGCTCCTGTCCTTGAATCGCAACTCCCTCGCATTGCGCATGGCACGAGGTAGTAGATCGGTATTATTGTGTCTAATGTACCTGTCTAAGCTTTCTTCAGAGGACCACCGCTTGTTCTGGAAATCCAGGTATCAGAGATAGCATCCGAACTGCTATCCCATATCGTCCACTCTTGCGGTGGTGCGCGGATGGATTATGCCCTCCATGATTCTATTCTATCCACAGCTGAGGCAATATTTCAATCATTCGGCGACCAACTGATCAGCCCACCTGGACGCCCTCAAGACCCTCAAGGACCTCTTCGCCAACACCTCCCTTTTGCAAGACCAGCTTGAGCATCTTTGCAATTGTACGCCGCTTGACACCGCCCCGTCGGGGTCTCCAAACGCCCGCAACTTCTTCGCCAGTAGACGGGTCCGTCATGGCAGCCTCTTCCGCAGCCGCCGTGGAGCCCAGAGTCGCCACGTTCTCCGAGTTCGACACACCCGGCTGCGTCAGCCGAGACGGAGGGTCAACTGTGCGAATGGAAAGAAGTTTCAGGCCATCTGAGTCACTATCCTGGGTGACAGAAACAGCCAGAACAGTATCCGCGACAGTGATTTCCTCTCTGTTCGGATCAAAGATAACATTATCACCCACAGAAATGACGAGCAGTGTCACGGGAGGCCGGACCTGCCGTGTCGAAGACAGACGAGACTCCGACTGCGAGCGGGGGTATAAATATTCAGCAGCATTCCAATCATCATCAAAAAACGGATCTTCCTCTCCCTTCGACTTGAGCTTAGGCAGCTTCGTCGACAGAAGCGCCAAATGAGTCGTCAAAGACAGCAAAGGCAGCGGATACGACAAAGGCTGCGACAGCAGCAAAACCTGCACGAACACCATTAGCACCTCTCACCATCTTCCACAGTAGAAAATGAATCAGAATCACTCACATCAATATACAACCTCCAATGCCACCTCTTATTAATAACCAACCTCCCCTTCAACCCCCCAGCCATCTCCGCATCCCCATCACCACCACCGCCAGCGACTGACTCCACGAGCGGCTCGCGCATCATCTCGGACAAGAAAACCGGCAAGGCATCATCATCGCGAAACCCAGGAATCTCAATAGACATCTGCACCCACGATCCATGACCATGACTAGATGCTTGTTGGCCGCCCTCGCCACCTTCATTATCGACATAATCTTCTTTCTGCGTTTGCTGTTGTGAGAGATTCAGCGCCTCGGCCGCAACAACGGTCTTTTCCACCTCCGCTTTCACTCCCACGATGGCCTGTGTGCCGTCGGCGAACCCGACGCGCGCGCTACCATTAGTTCCCGGGAGAATGTCCGTTTCTGCAGTCAATGGGCGGAATTGTGTGGGTGAGCGGCCATCGGGGCGGATGGGACCGTCCGGGAGAGACAGTGATGTGTAGAGGTAGGAAAGCTCTGCTGGGGAGATAAGGGGCGTTTGGGAGGCGGAGGAGGCCTGGCGTTGGGCGGACATTTTGTGTGATTATGGACTTTTTGAGGTTTAGAGGAAGTGAGGGCGGAGATTAAGTTGGATGGTTGGTCGATTGGTAGGTAAGTAGTCTGCGACTTCTTCGCCGGGGATTGCTGCAAGTCTTGCGCGGAGTGGTGGGTAAATGTAAATGGTATGGTATGGGGTAGGCTGTCCGTAGGGATAAGGCTCCAATGGAATGCCTTCACTTGTAGGGTGCTCTATATTAAGCCACCCACGCCGATACAAAACTTCTATACAGCGTTCGCGATAAATCCAGTCTCGATGGGAACTTTTGACGTAGTGCTGCATTAGGAAATTCTGCCGGTGGGCGGGGAATGGTTGTTCCGTAACCATTGTTGTGACTACACCAGTTGCATACCACAATAGAAACCTAGAGGGCATCACCATGTTACAAGCTTACTAGTTCTACAGAATGTACTGGATCCGATGTGATAAATTATTTTCACAGACAGTTGGTCTGTTCCATTAACAGTAGATATAAACAGACGGATATCCCGTCGGGGTAAGTCCTATATTACAAGATTGTTCAAGCCCAGAACCAGCCACCAGTGCTCCTTCCCAAAAAGTAGTAAAATTGTACAATGGATGAATGGAAGTTCTTTTGTTCTTTGGAGGAAGCTTTTGACATCGCTTCCTATCCGCGCATTGAGACAGAAAGGAATGAGAGGGGGAAAGAGAAGGAATGATGAGGGAGGATCAATGCCCAGGAAATATACAGAGGTGTGAAGGGAGTTTGACAAAAGGAAATGGTCGACTGCAGGGGTCAGGGCAAGTGCGGGGAGCTGAGTATGCATGTGTAATGTGTATATATCGAAGGAATGGTAGCAGACATTGCGACTCGCGCGATTGGTATCAGAGCAAATAGATGAGCAATGTGCAGGGGATGTTAGGATATCAAGGAACGAAAGACATATATGCAAGTGGTATACCGAAAACAAGGTGCGAGGCCGACGGTATCTATAAAAGGGCCTTTGGGGTATGAAAACAGAACCAGACAAATGAAAGAAACCCGGGCTGAACCATGGCCTATACAAACATGGGTGAAAGTCAAAGCGCAGGATACATGAGAACAAAGACACAATGAAATGTTGAAAAAAGAGAAAATTGAGAAAAAGATGAAAGTAAAAAAAAAAGCTGCCAACCCTCCGTGGATAAAAGAAACAGACACCAGATCCCATACGCCTTGCTCGGTTGATTCGCCGATTCCGCGCGTAACCACCACGTTTTTGTTCTTTTTGATTAAATATGAACAAGATCTGTGAAAGATGAAGAAGAAATGAGAAGAGTTGTGCCTTCTCCAACGGCGGGAGAAGCTAACGGCAAGTTGCTGAGCCGGTCAGGAACTTGGCGGGAGCTGGCTTCGCCCAGTCACCATCTTCATATGGAGGGGTTGGCCATTGGCGACTGGTGTTTGCGTCCGTCTTCTCCTCCGCAAGGGGCAAGCGTCTGCATGGCGTTGCGTCGGAATGACCGAAGCAGACGCCATCGCACTTGGCGGATGGGGAGGGAGTAGGATAAGGACTTGGCAGTGGCCGAGAATTGTCATTACCCACGGCCGGGCGGCTGTAGTTCGACGAAACATCCGATGACACTTCGGTCTGCGCCAGACGCCTAGCAGCCTTGCTCGCTGAGTGCAAGACCTCATCCAATAGCTCGTCCTCCTCTTCGGGAGTCTCATAGCGGTGGATGGGATTGTTCGACATCTGCATTGCGCGCCTATTCCGGGTGGAGACTGGCGCTCCTGTGCCGCTGGTTGAGACAGGACTTTCTGCCATCGAGCGAATCGAGCCCTGCGGCATAGATTGGCGCTTGGTGCCTTCGATAGGGGAGGTGATTTGCACGGGAACGTTGCCAAGGGCGGCCGAGTCAAGCGAATATTTCACGGTCTGGAGCGCTTTGTCCAACTCAGAGAGATCAGAGTTCTGCTTGGACTCGTTGACGTTGACAGAGTCCAAAGCCAGAGAGGACCGATTCGACCAAGGCATGCAGCCGGCGTTGGCCTCAACATCGTCGGTGCCCGAGTTGGCCTGGTTGCGACCGGAGAGTCTGCGAGCGCGCTTGCGGAGGTGCGAGAAGAAGCTCTCCTTAGGGGTCACTGCGGAATACAAGTTTCCCCCGCCATTGAGCGCTCTCTCCGCTTCTTGCCGGTGGATATCAGCGTAGTGATTACCGTGCGAGTTGACAGAAAGCTGTCTGCCAATCTTCTTGCTCGCCTTGCTGGTATTGGCACTGTCGCCAGAGTACGCGAGAGACGAATTGGCTTGCGCTGTGACCGCATTAGAGAGAGGAGAGACTGGCCTGATCGAGGGCAGGATAGGCATTGGAGCCCCATTTGCCCAAGTGGCACGCTTACTGGCCGCCGGCTTGCTCTTCCCAGCCTGAAGGTCCGGATAAGCCACCGATTGCTTGGAGGAGTTCTCACTCTCCAACGGCGGCACCGGGCTTTCCGACCTGCCGATCAAGGACCTCCGGAACCACGACGACTTGTATGACAAGGTCGAGGATTCGCTCGCATCGCGATTGGCGGACTTGAAGCTCTTGTCCGATTGCTTCCGGCCCAGAAGGCGAGCTGTGGACGACTTGGGCCTCAATGGGTCAATGGCATCAGCGAAATACTCATGGTTGAGGGCCTGTGTTGAAGTCGGTCTATTCTTAGGATCCCACATCAAACACCACGTGACGAACTGGCTAAGAGCGGCCGGCCACTGGGGGGCCTGGAGGATGCTTTCCATGGAATGAGGTGCCATCTACGTTTCATTAGTAATCACTTCGTACCGCTGGTAGCGCAGGGTAATCTTACCTTCGGGAACGTGAATCCCAGCTTCTGGGCAAGACGCGAGCCCTCTCTCCACTCACCACCTCCGAGCTTAGCCCCTGACTTGCTGTACCAGTTACCAGGGCTTCCCATGATCTCACAAACACGCCAGACCTGGTCGACTTCGTTTCCACCAGGGAACAGTGGCTTCAGGGTAGCGATCTCGACCGCCATAGCCCCGATGGCCCACATGTCCACTGGTGCTGAGTACTCTCCTGCACGCAGGAGAACTTCAGGCGCCCGATACCATCTGGTAGAGACATAAGTCGTGTATGGGAGTTTGGAGTGAGTCTCTCTGGCGAGACCAAAGTCGGCGATCTTCACGGTGTATGTCGGGGGAGTAGAAGGAGGGGTAACGAGGTTAGAGTAACGGCTGAAAGCAGAGTCATTAGGGGCGGATGTCGAGACGAGGATGTTTTCAGGTTTGATGTCACGATGGAAGAAGTGATGGGCATGGATATGGTCGAGACCCGCCAAGATCTGGTAAAGAATGCTCTTGACATGCTTGCCATCCAGAGGCTTGTGATCGCGGGCTTTCATTAATTGATAAAGGTTGCCATCCATATACTCCATGCAGATGTGTAGTTTGCGTGAGAGGGGGTCGAGGAAGATATCGAGGGCTGGGACAAGGTGGGGATGGGGTGGCAGAGATCGGAGGAAGATGACTTCACGGAGTTCGAGGCAGGGGGCCAATGAATCAAAGGTCTTCTTCATCGTCTTGATGGCAACCTAGGAACAGGAATCAGCAACCCAGCACACAAAGAGTCAACCGGCCGCGCGATAACATACCATAGTCCCCCTCCGTGCAACATTGGAACCAGCAGTCCGTACACGTGCGACTGCCACGCTACCAAAGCTGCCATCACCCACTTCCTTGAGGACCTCGAACCTGTCTTCGAGGCTGGCGACTGAAGTGGGCGCCGCGGCCCGTGATACGGAGTGGTGGTCGTAGCAGACAGTCATTGTGTCTCTCGTTCTCCCTTCTCTTCTCTGCCAGCAGAAAATCCAAGAGAACTTTTGCGGCGTTGATGGGCCTGATATAGGAGATAAGGAATGTGTAGAGGAAGTACGCGGGTCTTCCAGTTGAGTGTCGGGGAATGTCGATGGATAGGATCAGGTGCGCATCATTCGCAGTCAGGCAATGTGGTATCCACGGGGAGTGTGGTGGTACTTTCCCATGGGTAGATGGGCAAGGTGCAGGATGCGATAAGGATTAGGTGCAGAAGAGAGATTCGGTACGAGATTGGGACCCAGAGAAGAGGGGAAAGGGGTAGTCATGTAGTTCTCAGGGAAGAAGCGAAGGTGGAGGAGAGGGAAGATCTGGAAACCAGATGGAAGACCCAGAGGATTGGACGTGATCACTGTAGTGATAGGAGCGGATCCGGATGGGTGGACACAAACTAAACGAAAGGATGATCGGAGGCCGCCTTGGACACTGAACAGAGAGGGGAGGGGGTTGGTGGGAGGGAGGAGGGAAACAGAGGGAAATGGGAATAGACTGAAGCCCCTGACGCGGTGACAGCTTTAGCCTTTACCAGCTCCAAGACGAAGAGGAGAAGTTGGGTCCGGGCCGTGGGGACTGAAGAGGCGGTCGACGACGAAGCGGGTTTGGTGAAAAAGGCGATGGTGCAGATCCGAAATAAAATAATAATAATTATAAAAATAATAATAATTATTATGCTCCAAAGGAACCAAAATGATGCAGGTGGGTTTTTTTTATTGAGGGGTTAAAAAAGGTCTGAACCGGAGGGACGGCCAGTGGATGGATGACATGGACCAAAAGGTCGAATTGTTTTTTCCCTTGGGACGAAGAATTGACGGCAGATGCACGACAGAGAGAGAGAGAATGTGATGATCATGCAGAGCTCTGTTGTGCTTCTCCATTCGAGGTTGGGGGAACCAACGAAGGGGGAGGGGGGGAGAATGGGAATGGGTGGCAGAAAAGAAGGCAACAAATTGAGGTGCTAATATGAGTTGCCGGACGGTGACGCGAGTGGTCCAGCGAGTCCAGCGAGAGAGAGCAGGGCGACGCGAAAGAAAGGCCGGAGAAGCAAGCCTAGAGAGGCAAGATTCATTACCTATTCAAACAAGACAGTTACTTCACCTCTAACTACTTTTCTACTAAACCCAAGCTACCAAGCGCCTAGTAATATTAACCCTCCCTGGCCATTCGCTCCAGTCTCCGTATTAGCCCGGCCAGTAAGGTGTCCGCGCGAAATCGGACTCCGTAATCGTCCTTCGAAAAAGAAGAGTCATTCATACCGACTGAATTCGTATTATTACTAGCTACTAATAATAAGACCCATGAATAATGTGGTCTCAACGCCATACCATGCTGCGTTTAGCGGACTTTTCCTCCACCGGGCTTAGTCCAGTCCCGACACTTGGTCACTGAGAGAGGAATGGTCGGGGAACGGAGACCCACTCCTTTCCACCCAAGGAATCCGAAAAGGAGGTTCAGGGAGGTTCCCAACTTACCATACACGGGTGGCCCAAGGGGGAAAGAAACCCTCGAAGGCGGCAACTGGCGGTTCCTGTTTTCTGGTACGTTGCCGAAAAGGTCAAGACGAAAACATGGAAAAGCACAACAATCAACAACACTTCCCCGCGGCTAGATGGAGAAATCTTGGGACAACGATGGTTTGGGAACATGCTTGCGGAGTCCATACATTAACTAGTGATGAAGAATCACCCAGTTCTGAAGTTTACACCTGTGGTGGGAGGAGGAGGAGAAAGGAATAGATCCGTCCTTCTATCGAAATCCTCCAACTCAAAGAAGGAAAGAGACGAAAATGAAAATGAAGAAAAAGAAAAAAGAAGGTGATTACTTTTTTCTTCCCCTCAGATTGACTGTTCGTTAGGTCGGTTTCGGGGTTTACGGTTTGTTTGTTTTGGAGAGTCCCCGGTCCACGAAGAATGTCGTAAATTACCGTATACCTATTACCGACATTTCTGACGGCAAGTCCCAGGATTCCCACGTATGATCCCCAAGCCTTTTAGTCGTGTATAGCTGGCTAGACACCTGAAGCAGATTACTTTGCATAGGGCAGCATATTTGCCCATGAAGCGAGTTTCCTTATGTTCAGTTTGGAGTATTGGACACCGCAATCTTGATCAAGACAGTAGTAGTGTTTCCATCCAATCGTCTCTGTCCAGATGCATCTTCCGAGGTACTTTACTTGTGTTGACTAGGTGATGATAGTGATTCACAGTGTCCCCATCTAGACAGAGACTACTACAGACCAGTCGTGTCATCTCTTTACATTACATCTGGATCGGGACACACCCCCGATCCTTCCTGAGAGTTGTCATACTTAACTATATCGAAATTATGTGGCGCAACTGTCGTCGTTTGAGCCCATGCCGGGGCAAATGAGATTCATCGCGAGTTGAAAGGATCTAACAAAGTTCAGGTCTAAGATGAGGTGTAGAAAACAGTTTAGACTGTCCAAAAATCCCGTCTTGGAGACTTGGGATGGAGAAGAAGCACACTTTCAAAGAAGATTGAAATGAAAAACGGCCTGGGAAGGAACCTTAGGTACTTCATGCGACCAGTCATCATCACACGTCGCTTTGAAGACTCTGGACTCTGGCGAGGTCCAGCCTTAATCGACTCCACTTGGTCTCCGCCTCTAGTAATCGTTAGACGGGCACTAGCAAGGTTGGCCAGGGGTTGGGCCGCGTCTCTCTTGCTTCAACCTGGGTTGCAAACCTTTTTTCACTTTTCAGAGTGATGCGACTGCTCGGCCATCCCACTCAGGGTCTCGGATAATCATGACACTCTAGACTCTCCTGCAAATGTGACAGGTAGTGCCTCCCTACACCCCTAAGCCATGATGGTTGTACGGGACTTTTGCCTCGTATGATTAATCCATCATTCAGGGGTTGCATGTGATACCCGCATTACCTCATTTACAGCACCACCAGATAATAACTATGGGGTGAAAGGAAAAGTTAAGAAAAGAAATGGAAAGAAAAAAAAATGCGAGCTGCAATGAAACCCAGATTTGAGTTGAGATTACGGCGCATTATCCTTACCGATACTATGAGAGTGTAAAATAGCTTGCCAGCCGAGTAAAATCATAACTAGTTAATGCCTGTTTTGGGGCATGTTAGTCTACTAGTTAAGTAAGTAGCTCTGACTGCTGACTTCCGAATTAGATAAATAGAGGTCAGCCGAGGATCCACAGGACAAGAAAAAAGAAGATAGATAGTATACAGACTGTGGGCAATTTTACAGTTCATGCACGTTGTTATCTGGATCCATTATTATTGATAGTTCATCTGTTGTCTTTGAACAATGGATCCAGCCAACAGTGGCTGGACATGTATCCATCTCCCCGTACATCCGTCGCCTGCCTGCCCCCTCCCCCTCTTTTATGCTTAGCTGGCTGACCGCCAGCATGGCAACACTTACAGTAATACCCACAGGCTGCAACGACTGATCTTCAAATCGAGCCTGGAAACTGTTTATCCATCTGCCGGTACTACATCGATAGAGATGTGGCTTGCATGTCTACCCCTCCGGGTATGCTGGTCCCGTCTTTCCTGGGTAATCTACATGTGTAACACTTTTCCGAGTGTTGAAACGGTAAGGATTGCTCGGTCAAAAAGTTGATATATTAATCACCAGCGGGAGATGGCCGAAGTCGAAGCGTCGCTGTTTCATCAGTGTTATTGGTGCTTCAGCTGACAGAGAGGATGACAAGAAAAAAAAAGGAAAGAAGAAAGAGAAAAAAAAAAAAAGGCTTCGTAGTGTAAGAAAGTACTACTCCTCGGAAAAAGGATGAATAACAGTAAGACGTCGTACTACCACCATGTCCGAGGAAAGGCAGGATGCCTTGTTCCAATCATCCATCCACAGAGGTCTCCGCAACCCGTGCTTGACGTCTACAAGGTTCAAGACAATTCCTGATGCTCTCAGAAAATAGCTCAGCTCCATGGCAATCAATACATATGGGACCTTTTGGAGTATGTTTCTGATGTTTACGCGTAGTTGCCACATTCTGGAGCTGAGTTTGTCTCGAACTATCGGGTCAGTATGGAGATGTCTTCGGAGTACCATGGACCGCATACTCCGTGCGCTGGATCAAGTGGAAGCTTTCAATTATCCAAGCCATTAGATTCCCCAAGGATTTGCATCTCACTTAGAGCGCTCTATTCCACTGAGGGGCTACCCCATAGGGATAGAGGGCGATGTTCACAGTATCTACTTACTTACGAACTGATGCATACAGTATGTGCATGCCTGGCTGATGCTGGATCCTTCTGGATGTATAGATTTCTCATACATCAAGCGAAGATGATCAGCTGTAGCTAAGCCTGTGCATCTGCGAGATCAGATCCTGGACACAGACGGTGCCCTGTAGAAAGTACGGGGCACATTAAGTACGTAGCATAGCCATTGCTTGTGTAGGACAGTTGTTACCACAGTTACCATTTTCCATATTTCTTTTTCCTCTTACATGCAAAGAGTTAAGTTCGCCACTGGATACACCAATTCTTGAGTCTAGGAAGTCGCATATTAGACTCATTTACCAGGCTTTTCCGTTCTACCCTTGCAATGTGGGGTGATCATAGCCGATCCCATGATAAGATGTCATCGCTGGATTCTGGCTACTTTGATGACGGGGAGGATCATCAACCCTCACAGATGGCATTAGTAGGGCGGGCTTAATCGCAATGCTGCAGTCCACTGCTCTGTACATACTCAAAGCAGCATGGGTGGTGGGCATCATTGGCGTTATCTTTTTCCATACACAGTAATGCTGTTATGCACGGAGTAGGATGTTCTTCTTGATAGGAAAAATTGAGATTCCCCCTTCTGTCACGGTGGCGGATGATGGGTCATGGACGGAAAAGCCATGTCTTGAAGGTGGTCATGTCTGGAGCCGAGACGCGTATGATCAGCTACACCGCACCTACAACCAGTGACTACAATCTACACTCGTTAAGATCCGGTTTTGATGACAGGCCATACAGATGCCAAAAAAGGGGTCTAGAGATGGATTGGTCACCGCTTGTGTCACTTGACCGGTGACAGGCTTCAATAAACCACTCGGTGGGAACGGCGAGGAATGGAGACAGTCAGTCACCGTCTTTTTGAGGCCCATAGTATCCTCCTTCCCCTCTTCTTTGGCGTTCTTCTCAGTTCTTCTTCTCCATTCATGGGATGATGAGAGGAGGGGGAATGGATGCTTGTTCCGGGGGGAAAAGAAGAAAACATTGAGGGGTTTGAATACATACTCTGTGCAGTGTACACAGTAAATGAGGACTGTGCGATGCTGGTGGGCCAACCAACCACTTTGAGAAAATCACGACTCGTAATTTTGCCGGCATGACATCTGCCTGCTCCCCCCATGAATTGCCTTTGCTCTTCTTGTCACGGACTGGAGAGAGTCTCTTTAGTTCCTACCGCTACCTGGGCTACGCGACTTTTGTTTATTTATCTCTCCTCTGTTTTGATGTTTCCTTCGGTGGCATCAGGCCATTTGGGCTGTTTACTTACATAATCATGTTTTACGTTCCTTCAATATGACGACTACCACTTCCACAACATCGCGGCTGTTCTTCCAATAGAAAGAAGGCTACCCGACATTAGTACGACAGACTGACAGCAAGAACGACCACAACAGAGACAAGAAAAAGTTTGCGTGGGATTTGAGAAGGGGGGGAAAGCCAATGATTGCAATTTCTTGGAAAGTTTCGGGCACCAGCGCAGAAAGGGAAGGGTGGGTGACTGGTACCGGAGTCTTAGACGACCGGCTGATGGGCCCTCCACCCCCCAAAACGGATAGATCAGAGGTCGGAAGATGTGGTTCTCATGGAACCAACGGGTTTAGTTCGACCGCCGGCCGTCTGAGTTACCAGCCAAGGGTGATTGGGAGGACCCAACAGTGGAGTTTTCCTCTCTGAATGAGTGGACATTAGCCAGTTCGCATGCGGATACCGTGGACCTGCTGATTGCGCCGGGGCAGTCGGGGAATGCGGATCCCCACTCCGCGTGAGGCCCGTCCCCGCTACCCGACAGACCCGGCTATGGATCTAGTTCTCTAGTCAGCCAGTAGTCGTTGCGTCCGGCGAGATGGTGAGGTTGACGATGGAGTCCCCAAACGGATCCGTAACCAAACAATTGAACAAATGGATCTCCTGGGTGTCTCGCGGCCCAGTTGACCTATCTCGCTAGCAGCTCCGCCGCTCCTTAGGGATCTCTTAGCCATGCTACTATGGCAGTAGCTTTCGAAGCCGGCTCATTCCAAGAGCGTTCCAGAAGGATGAAGGACGGTCATGGAAACGACGAAGAAGGAGATCAGGAGACGATAATCTCGCAATTTCCTCGTCTAGGCAAAGAAGCTCATCGTATCGAGCGGCACCCCCTTCGGCTTCGCGCTTGAAGTTGACCGTTGGGACGGAATAACTATGGGTATTGGGTAATAATATTGAGAGTGGCTCTCTATCTACGGAGCGCCATGGAGGATCAACAAAGAATTCCCTGCAGGCAAAGCCGACTAAAGACCTTCTGGAACGCCACTAAGGATTCCAGATTATTAATTCGCAGTGCCCCGGTCTATGACTTTCTTTCGGGGGTGATCAAAAGTACTTGCTACGAGCTTAGGCAGGTACAGGATGTGCTTGCATCAGGATGTGCGTTCTCCAGATGGATACCTCTGCTCAGTTTCTGCTCTTACCTACATGGGTGCCACTCTTCCAGTGGGTGCTCTGTGTTCACTCGACTGTGTACAGACCCTCCTGTTGATCAGTCCCATCTAGCAAAGACAATTTCCATCGTGGCTGGCCAATCGTGATGTGAATCAGGCTTGTCTTGACCTTGACCCTGCTGGTTTAGTCGGCTGGACTTGCAGTAGTCTCGGGGCGTCTGCATTCCCGCATGCCAGATCTACCTACCCTTTTTCCCTCATTGCCAGCTCCCAATTTTGGAATTTCTCCGACTTGGTGTGCGGGCGACTGTAGATCGATGAGAACCCTACTAGAATATCGAAGTATTGTGTACGGAGTAGAATGTCCGATCAGGATGTAATTTCGCTTCGTGAATGATGCATCTCAGTCGGCCTATAGAGAGACGGGGTAGGCAAGTATACCAGCGCCATTGACTGACTTTTCAGTTCACTTTGATGAAGAGTTCATAGTTCCTTTTCTTCCCCTCATCTTGGACATCCGTGCAGTCAGTGTATGCTACGTCATTCTGCCCATCTTCGACTTCACATCCAGTTAACACACTTCCTAGTAATCCGTGATTCAACGATACTTTCAGCTATGCCAGGTAGCCAGGTTGCCAAAAGTGTAGTCATGACAGCTGCCTACGGGGCTAACAAAAAACAAGCCACCAGCCACATGAAAACGAGCTCACGAGAACCAAGACATGCGTTTGACCCCGGAAACGAATCGTTTGCAAGACATTGCATCTCAGACCAGAGTTTGCGCTATCTGTATGACACAGTCGATGAGAAACACAGCCTCTGAGGGGCAGATGCGTGTTTTTGACCAGCCCAACTTGGATAATAAATGACAGTTTCAGTGCAAAATAAGAGAGAAACATGGCGTTTGCCGTACTCAACAATACCATCAGGTTCCCGTGTAGTCTGACAAGGTATTGACTTCCCTCTCCGCAACGGAACTTACCACTTAAGCTTCAGGATGTTGTCTGTCTACAAACCCACGATTAGTAACTTCTCCTTCACAAGATTTCTCGCGTCACTAACTGGTGGCGCACGCCTAGATGCTTCTTTGAATATCTTCGCAGGCAGTTTTTCTCTGTCTACATTCACCGCTCCCTAACACTGTTCACTGGAGCTTACGTTGCCTGGGCAGGATGCCATAGTGATAGGTACTTCTGCTAAGGAGCCTATAAAGAAGTCTGGAAACTGTTTCCCCTATACTCTCCTCCTTTCCATCTCGCGTCGTCGACTTCCCGGCTGGTATCTAGCTGATCTGAGGCAACATCCCCCCGCTCTACTGATCGGTCGTCCTCCTCGGAGATAGCTTTCACTATGCCATCAAGACGGGCCACTGTGGTTCCAAGCGCCTTTGCTGGTGGCTATAGCCAGGCAGTCAGAAATCGGTCAGTTGTCTGCTGGATACGCTTCACATCGGTCTGACTGACCAGAGTATAGGCTTGACAAGGTTGTTTTTCCGGACAGGTATGTCTACTTCACTCTTTGATACACGAGTATCACTCTTTTACGACTGACGCGAGATCAGAATCAAATGCGGAACATGCAAGAAGTTTCGGTACATCGGCGCTTTCTCTAACAGACAACTGGACATTCTACGCAATGCGGTGGTAGTTGAGGGAGCTGCTCCTGCTACCAGTGGACATGCCAGATGCAGACAGTGCACTGGTCCAGGCAATACTGAGTTGAAATGCGCTCAATGTGACCGTGTCAAATCCATTGATGAGTTCGCCAAGAACCAGCGACAGGAGCGTGATGCTGCCGTATGTTACCTTGGTATAATCGCGATGGGGCTCAGCGAGGCTAATCCCTGGACAGAGATGCATGAACTGCGTGCAGAAACATACGGAGACTGAACCCTTGGTAGATGAAATCAAGCAGATCACTGAGGGTGGTGATACTACTGCTAGCTCTATTACTGTTGGGAATCCCCATGATCTCTACTTCTATACCACCTGTGCTTTAGTTGCAATGTACTGACTAGCTCGAAGAGTCAGGCAGGTGGTAGCTCCTTGGCTGAGTCATTGAGACGCATCCAGATCAGCGGTGCTCACAATGAGGGCTCCATCTGCAGCGATGACCAAGACGACGATGAAGATCTCTCCACTGGCGGTGGTGTCTTTCTGGAGCCTAGACATACCGATGAGAACAGCAGCACCAACAGAGGCAAGGAAAAGGTTTTCACCGGCTACGATCCCCAGGGAAACCCACACATCATCACCCACCGAGCGGAGGCTACGCAGTCGTGCCACAGCGGTTGGTCTGTCTGGGGTGTGAAGAACAAGGCCCTTGGAAGTGAAGCTGGTCCCGCCAAGGCACCGCCGAAGAGGGAGTCCAAGTTTGCCAAAATTCCAGTAAGTGCGAAGGAACTCACATGTGTATGGAGGACCGACGTTAACGACGATTGATTCCACACACAGGGTGGACGCTTTGAAAAGCATGAAATGCCAAGCATGAGCATTCCCGAGTCCAGCGGCGCCACTATCCCTTCTGACGACGAGGAAGAATCAGAGGAGTTGGATGGCTTTCTGTGAGCAAGACTGATATTCCAGGGCAAAGGTTCAGATGTAGCGGAGATCGTACTGAGTTTGAAGGTATTGGGATTGTTGAGATGACTTGAAAAACTGTCAAAAACCATCTCAATTTCTTCTGTATTCCATTTCGGGTTACTGTCCTAATTCTTCTATTCATCTAATCAACCTTGCTTTTCTGAGATGGTGTGACAAGTGTACTTGTGGCAACCGAAACCGATGAGCGGTCACAGCTAGAGGGAGGCGCTATAGTGGCTGTATTCTCAATGTGATTGCTAACTATTCGATTGTTTGGATCCTTTGTAGTGCCAATGTACGAATCTGGACGGTTCCATGCTTCATCAACCATGGGTGAAGCGATCTTGGTTTCCAGGCTGGTGGTTCCCGCTAGGAACCAGAGTCTGCCGACCCGCTAGGTGTATAGCAGTGGATTCTTTATATAACGGGTCAGGGAAGCATTGTGGATGATTGTAGGGAGACCCGCAAAGTTGACCCCGAGCAATGGAAAGATTTTTGCTGAAAGATCTGTTGTGACTGCCATTCGCGAGCACAAATTTGACGAGAAATGGAGGTTCATTCAGTAGATGGCAGTGGGAGAAGAAGGGAAGGCAGAGTGATTCTTCCATCTCCAAAATGAGTTCCCCGCAGCCCGCCTGCCATGACGTATGCGGCCATCCAGTCATTTCCTCCCAATGAGTCTGTCTGTCTACCGTCTAGACAACTACGTTAACTTAACCTTTCTCTTTTTCTCTAGCTGTCATCTGCTCTTTTCTTCTTTGTCTTTCGATCTTCTGTTTCTTTCTGCATCAAACACGCGACGACCCACTCCAGCTGTCAATCCTCTGCTCTAATCCCTTGCTGTTGGCAGACCCAGCCCACTTCGCTACACATTCGCTGTATCCCGTTGGTTTCACCATCCGTCGCCCCTCTTCCTGCCCCGTCTTTATTTTTCTACTCCTTTCCCTCTGTCCTTGTGAAGACCACTCCATCCGTTGCCACACGATTGTCGCACCTCTGCTTCCAGTTGTTCCAATATTTTCTGGTCCTCTGGCCCTCCCTGTAGCTCTCTTCCCCATCAGCTCGATACCTCATCCACAAGGCCAGCTCTGGTGATTACTTTGCGCTCGTGATCACGCAGGGCAAACATCACTGATTCGGCGTCGTGCGCCCAGCAGCGGTCGCGATGGCTTACAGCAGCTTCCCCAACAGTCCTTCTTACTCGCAGTTTGGAAGCATGAACCATGCCAATCCAAACGAAAATGGCGCATCGTCTTACACTCCTCCATACCCTTCACAATATGGGCCGGAGCAGGCGAATATGCCTCAGCCTCAAGTTCCTCCTCCCTCCGCTTCTCCGACGGGTTACTATCCGAACCCTCCCTACGAGCCAGCTCCATGGCAGCAGCAGCAGCAGCAGCAACCACCACCCCACGGGAGGATCAATGAGGCTGTGAATTCAGCCTTTCGCCAGGCTGACTCTCCGGCCTATCTGTCTCCAGAGGTGGTTTCTCAGATAACTGCGACGGTGATACAACAGTTAAAAGCGACAGGGTTGGACAATTTGCAAAGTGATCAACAGCCATCACCACCACCGCCACCGCCGCAATGGACTCATCCAACTACAGCCGCCATGTATGGTGAACCGTCTCATTCAACCGTGAGGCCGCAGAATACCCCTCCACCGCCGCCTAAGATTCCTCAGGGTAACCCGGACTACCAAGCACCTGTGCCGCCGCCTGTACATCCCAGCAGCCCTCATTTATTTCCCCGACCATCCGCGGGGCAGCCGGGTGAAAGACGTGGATCACCGGCAAGCCAGGTCAGCGACCATCATCAGAGCATGGAGTCTCGACCAAAGCCACCATCGAGGGAAGCTACAGTAACCGAAATGACGACGTTAGATAAAGTATGGGGCAAGTTCTTCGAGAACGGGAAGCCAACAGAAAAGCTCAGCATGCTATTGCGTGGCATCGCAGTTCACCTTGTAAGTGCAGTCCGCAACCGGAGAGTTCTGGAGGCTGACAAGTTGGTCTGGTAGATCGAGAATTACCCGCCAGAGAATACTCTGGTCGTAGTTCCTGAGAAGATGAAACAGTTCTATGCAGATACGAGTGTACCGTCTGATCCATACCCTTGGGAAGGTCAGTTCAATGAACCTCTGTAACAGACGTGAATGTGGCTGACCTACGACTAGATATCTTTGACGACCGTACATCCCAGATCTCGAGGATGTTGCGAAGACTTGAAGTGGAACACCATCTTGTGCAGCATAAACTTCATGAGAGGCCTGACATCCCGGGCCTGACTCCCCGTGGCTTTGCGCGATGGGCAACTCTAATGATCCAGGCCCATCCTGAAAAAGAGTACGAGCGCTTCCAGAAGGCGTTGTTGAACATGCCCATCAACAATCCCGACAAAAGGAGTGAGAGGCTACCCAAGGAGTTCTCAAGGCGCCTGTTCCCTGATGCCCCAGACCTATCTTTGAGAGAAGAGATTGATCAGAAAATCATGGAATTCTGCAACGTCGACTTGCCGCCAATCACCGAGGACGAACTGAAGAAGGTTGCCGCACAGCGTCACAAGAAATCCGCGCACAAGGCATCTGTGAGCTCTGTTGACTCGACCCCTTCGATGGGAGAGCGTGAGCGTCAGCCTTACCACAGTACATCATCTTCTGCCATCGTTGATGATGAAGACAAAGAGGTGCCATCGCGGCCTATTGAACGCGAAAGAAAGCCCTACACTGCGCAGCCTGGAGGTGGTAGAGTGTACGAGGAGCCCAAAGCACCCAGCCATCGTCATGCAAACTCGATGTCCGCAGGATCTGGCTCTAAAGATGGCCCGATCGAGATCGGACCCCGAATGTCGGAGACGTACCTCCACACCGGAACTTCGCAGCGTCCCACGACCACGTTCGGCCGATCACGAAGTCCTTCACGGGGGGCCCATCCAGGTGGCGACTACAGACACTCCGAGAGCGACCTCTTAGGACATGGTAGTAGCTCTCGATACGGAGGGGTGTCTGACAATGACTACTATTATCCCCCAACTACGTCTGCCCTCCCAGGAGACATCGACGACAGTCGCAGATACCATGATCTCGACCCCGACCATGGCGATAGGAGACTATATGACGCCCTTCGGGCCCGAGACAGCGAACGAGAAAAGAGCAAACGCAGCAGCTGGGCCGGCGACGAGGATTACTATCGCGGGGCCACGGGCTACGACTATAAAACGTATGCGTATAGGTGATATTGATATGCTGACCGTGTTTATCCATTGAGAATGATTGTTCTCGGGGCGCTTTCGTTGTATGAAAAGAGATATCCGTCTATGAGTATGAAGTTATGACTTATGATAGCGCTTCATTATTATTCTTGGTTTCTGTTTCAATTGCGTTGTGTCTTATGTTTAGCCACCCATGTCTTCGTTTCAGTCCTTTCCCTTCATGTGTACCACGAACTTTACCAGTACCAGAACTTTGGCTCCTTGTCCTTCCTTCTATGACATGTATGATATTAATAATACTACCCTTTCGGGAATCGAACATTACCTACCCCCAGCTTCATCACTAGACTGTATCCCCTCTACCCTCAACAGTTGGATTTCCCTCATAACCCTCTCCCCCTCAACCCTACAAACCTCCGCCTCCCTCTCCCTCCCCTTCTCCTCCCTCTCCCAAATCTTTATAATCCTCCTCCGATCCCTCTCCTCCTTCTCCTCCCGTCTCCGTCTCTTCCTCCGATCCCTCACCCTCTCCTCCTCTGCCTCCCCATTTATCTCCGCATCCTCCATCTCTCCCCGTAACCTCTCCATCTCCTCCCTCCCCAACCGCCACGGCACATCCAACACCTCCACCAAACACCGCGACCTCTGATCCAGGAACCGCATTTCAGCGTTCGTGTCCCGCACCGGAAATACCCGCTCGAGCTGTAGCTGGTTCACACCTCGGAATGTGATGATGGTTCCCTTGAGGTGCGCGAGGGTCCCCGGCGTGTAGGGCGTTATGTCGAGTGGGGCGCTGGTTGTGGGGGAGATGTGTGGTGTTGTTGATATGGGTGGTTGTATAGAGGTGGTACTGACGGCAGGGGCAGTGACAGGGGCTGCTTTCTGAACGACGACGTCGAGAGTTGCACCGCTACTGTCGTCGAGGGTGAGGATCGTGAGGGTGGGCAGATCGGTTCGGGAGATTATTAGGCCCAGGAGGGAGATGTATCGGATGGGGTGGTTTTTGTAGAAGTAGACTTTTGGGTCTGTAGGGTTTCAGAGGGAGTTGTTAGAGAGGGGGTGACTGGGGTATGTCTTGAATGAGGAGTAGCAGCATTGGATTGGATGACCGCGGAGATAGAGATATAGTATGATATATACATTGTGCTTATGATGCAACTACTTCTTCTGAAGGGATAAGGGGAGAATAGGAGTATCTTACCTGGAAACTGCGGCCGTCTTTTCAATCTCAGCACATCCACCGCGGCCATCTTCACCCAGGTGAAGTGGGTTGGGGACGCTTTGAAGCAATACGCCGGGTAGAATTCATGGTCGTCATGTTGTTCTGCTGTCGCCATGGGACTGGGTCCATTTTCATGGCTGGGTATAGGTCATTTAGCTTCGATACAATGCAATCTAGCTAGGAGAGAAATAAGAGGGTAGGATAGATAGTGTTTGTCGGTGATTGATGATGGTGAGGGGAAACCGTTCATAGCTTTGTTATCGGTCACGTGGTGGATGATGTCATGTGATTGTGAAGGGATCACTCTAACTAGTTATATCTCTATATATTCGGGTAGTTACCATGATGTTGCTATTATGTTCTCTCCAAGGATTTTCGTTTTAAATGCACCACTCTGAAGTAAATAGGATGATCATATCCTGTAGCTCATAAATAATTACATCAGCTTCAAACAGATCAACATTTCAAGGAACTAGTCTGAGAATGATACTACTGAGCAGCAATCAAACTTATCTTTAAAGAATCTATTAATTGCCATATAAGCACTATGAAGCCATAATTGCCTATACGGATGAGCATATATAAGTAAATACAGAATTCTTCTATATATGAATGAAACATCGACAGACATGACATGGCTGTTCTGCCACCCAGCCTGCATGAAAGTAATAAAAGTATTATCTTCTATACTCCTGCTATTAGAATTGAAGTGTGACTGCAATATCTCATCAGGTAAGATGATAATAACAAAAGCACTTTACCGCCGCATTTCACCAACTAGTTGGAGTCGGCTGTTTCATAGTTTACAAAGAAAGAATGAATCTAAACCATTCCAATTGCTGAGAAGAACCCCACTTCTACTGAAGTAGGCCAGGACGACTTCTGGAAGAGTTGACTTCTCCATATCTGGGAAGAAGTGGGCAGTCGAGTCATTCAAGAAAGTATAATAGATTCAATGATTATATCTGGAGATTCCAAGAGGGAGGACAGTACTTCCAATGGCTGATTGAAAGGAAATAAGGATAAGCAGTTTATAATACATTGCATTATGAAGGTTTGTTTTCTACTATCTTCTTTGATATCATTTATGTATGTCTGGCTGACAACTTGCTTCATAGTTGCTTTCACATCTAAACTAATAAGTAAGAAGTGGGCAATCGAACTATTGAGAGATTATGATAGGGTCGATGACCATATCGGGATATTCCAGAAGGGAGGGCAGTACTTTCAATAGCTGATTGAAAAAGGATAAAGAACAAGCAAATTGGATTATGAGGGCTTGTTTTCACCAGTATCTTCTTTCTTCATTTTATATCTTGCTGACAAACTTGCATTATAGGTGCCTTCGAATGAGTGCCGACTCTTCCATGCCATCTTTTAGAACGACTAATGGAGCTGCAGATCTCTGGTCTATTCAGGGAAAATCTGGGTGGTGGTGGTATCTGTCTGACGAATTAATGGATATGGCTAAAAACTACTTTGCAGATCTGTCTTGATGATTGAAGAGGCCAGAGCACATACGGTTTATTATCTCGAGTCCGACTTTATAGTACTATTTCCCCGACGACTGCTTATATCGTACACATCCAATCTAATTTAATCGATGCTAACAAATAAACACATTTCATACATACATGTAGTTAGATCTATCAACGATATCACTCCTCCTTCCTCCCACTCCCAATAGTCCACCGATTCAAAATCCCCACCCCAGCATTCAAGTACGTCGCCATCCCCAACCAAGCCGCATACGGGGTCATCAACCAAAAGGCCACGCGGTCATGCTTCCACCAGATATTCATCAACGCCGCCACATTTCCGCTCAGAAGCAATAGGTCCGCCAACGCCCACGCCGGTTTCCGGAACATGAAGAAGAGCGGCATCCAGAGATGATTCAACGCCAACTGGGAAAGGTATAACGTCTGGGATTTGACAGTCCAGTCTTGTACTATTGCAGGAGGATATGCGGTGGCTATGGTTCCTGATACTGTTGCGTGGTGGATTGCGAATCCCATCATGCCGTAGAGGACGGTCCAGACGACGGGGAAGGCCCAGGTTGGGGGGTAGGCAGGGGGTTTTTGGAGGGAGTGGTAGGTTTGCTTGGTGCGGCCTTTGCCTATTGCTTAGTTAGTATTTGCGTGTTCAAAGAGATGATACTGGGTGGTAGGGATAGGTTGGGGGAAATGCTCACGGTTGGTATAGTACCCGATTAGAGAACCCGTCGCGATGGGCGTCACGACGGATACTAAGGGGTGGGCGAACATCGCCTGAGGGAGAGCGGCGGACCAGGGCATGTTCAATTGTTTTTTCGGCTTTGAATACTATAGAATGAAGAGGATCTGAAGCTTGAGGGTGGAGTTGGGATGTATTTATTCTTATTCCTCTGGATCGATCGATCGCGGAAGCTGGGAGTGGTCGACGTCATCCGGATCCGACCAGGGAATGTAGGATCGCGTGGCATGGCTAACTGGCTTCACTGGGGAGAATCTAGACTGGGAATAAGGACTTCTCCACTGTAATTGATTGCCGACAATTGATTAAGCTATTGGTAATTAAGCATGAGAATATCTTGATGATTGGGTTCGTTTCTGCTGCCAATCGCTCGGTTTCCCCGCATTTGGTGAACCACGGCGTGTGGAGAAGCTTATCACATGCAGATGATATCCTTTTCGATACTACGGAGTACAGGGTGTCTACTCTTGATTGAGCTATGAGTTAGTCTCTGTGGGGCATGTATCAAGGTGGAAGTATGGCGTACGCTATGTCTATTATCGCTTCAGAAAAGATGCTGACAAGCTTGCATGTCAACTCAGCAGTGCTTGGTCCAGGGGTTATCACATGAGCACATAACCAATGTGACATCTGTTGTGAACCTCATCCTTATACTTATGCCAGTGCTGTCTTCTGCTGATGCTTTGTCAAATCATCAAAAGCAGCATTCTAGGTGGAACTCAGCCAGATGCTTGCTGGAGTATGCGCTGCTGAATAGAACCTGTGTCAGGCTAGAGCAGTAGAACTAGCAAACCCACAAAACATTGCTATGATAAAGCACTTGACTAGGTGTGTACAGAGCAGATTAATACATGAGAAGAGAACACAGGCTAATATACAATGCATAACGGCGTCGATATAATGCCTCTAGTTATGAAGAAAGTCCCTTCGGGTGACAGCCCTCACCAAATCCCCAACCACTTCTTAACGGGCCTCTTGTTACCCTCCCAATCAACATACACATTCTTAGCATCCTCCCCCTGCTGCTCCTTAGCCACAGGAGACTGATCATCCACAGCCACCTCCTTTCCATCAGCACCGGCAGCATCCCTCTCATCAGGCTCCTCCAATCCATGAGCAATCCGATACTGCCGTCTCTTCTCAGCATCGTCCACGCGTCTGCGACGCTTCTCCCTCGTCTCAATCGAGTTGTGCTGCACGTGCATCCGGAACACCGAGATGGCCTGCCGAACCGTATCAATCGGATGAGACAGCAGCGCGGACCACGGCGGCAGCAAATGAGCGAATGGCGACGAGCGCTTGAAGTTCGTGGTAAATGTGAAAGTAGCCAAGGAAGTCAGAACGCCCTACACATCACATAGAAAGTTAGCAAAGCACACCACCATTACGCAGTTCGTATATCATCTTGCATTCAAACAAATGAATAAGCAAGGAGGGAGAGTTATCTCACCATCGCAATCCAAATATGAATCCACCGATTCGTCAAGAACTTATGCATGACCGTTCCCTCAGGCGGGAACATGTTCGGGTACTGTCTGTGCTTCTGCTCTTCCTTTTCCTTCTCGCTGAGCTTCGGCCCCGGGTAGTTGATCGGACCGCTGTTGACAACCTTTCCATTGCGGGTTTGGACGACCCGGCGTGCTGGGTGGGATGGAGGACGGAACTTGTCGGGCTTGGAGAGCACGCGGGGTTTGCTGTCATCAGGCGTGGAGGAGGCGCATCGCTGCTGGGTGCTGCTGGCGATGCGGTAGGTGGTCCGTCGGCTCAAGGCGCGGAGGCTGAGTGGGGAGGGAGCGCCCCGGGGAAGGAGGAATTGGGGGATTGTGACGGGCGGCATGGTGACAATGTCAAGGTAGGTGAATTTTGACTGGTGAGCTGCACCACAGATGAAAGCTGGAGTTGGCTGCTGGTTAGTGCCTGGCCTGTTTGGTGTTGCGGCGCGTGTATTTTTTTCCTGGTACTGCGGAGGATATACCGATCACGTGATTGTAGTTTGGTTGAAGTACGCTGCGCTACGTTGATGATTGGGTAGAGGTAACTGGGAGTGCTACTGATCATATACAGTATGTAGTCACCTGACAAGTATATAGCTACTAAATAGGTTTAATGTATTTGAAGGTGCTTCCAATGAGTTAGGTATACGGTTCCTGTCATCCTGTGCCTGTTGAGGCTGTTGTCTTTGTCTGCCTCAGGCCACCTCGGGAAGTCCCCGGCGGAGCGGAACAACACGAATTCCCATGACAAGTCGGCCAAACTCGGAGGACAAATGATGGCGCGCGAATTTCTAACACCAATTCTTTGCGGGACCAGAAACCGTCAATTGCGATGGCCCAACTCCGTATCTTCTCCGGGTCTTCTCCGTAGTTACCGCCTATGTTTGTGCGTGTTACGTAGGGAACTGGGCCACCATGACGGAGGCACAAATATGCCAAGTATGAACTGAGGATGAGATCATCCGGAAGCGCTACGTCAGTCACCGGCGAAGAAGCCGCTATATGCTCGGAAGGAACTCAGCGAGTATGATCTCTCATTGTAAAGTAGCGTAGGGGTCCAAATGAAACATTGAGTCCAAGCCTGGCATGCACAAGGGGTCAATTGACCAGGACTCGGTCGGATCGATCTGGGTAAATGGAGACAATTCTTGGAAAACATGGAGCATGGCTCAAAAAAGACACCGGCATCTTGTCCCGGAAGCGCCCGTTGTGCTGAATCATCTCGTCCCTGATTGGCTGTGACCCGGATCACGGGAGGTGTTGGGGGCAAAGGCTGGCCGCTCTTGTACAAATTGATCGCAAGTTTTTCTTCCCTCGTCCGATTTCTTTCCTCCATCGCTTCTATCTTCCCCAGAATATCCTCCGCAAGACCAATTCGTCTGTATATTACTCTTATACCTTTTAATACCTCTTCAATCCTCTTCACACACATTCAAAATGGGCAAGGACGCTTCTTTCGCTCCCGGTAAGCTGACGCAGTTTTCCTTGTTTTGGCCGTTCCTTGTCTTCGGGGGCTTCTCATTCACTGGCCTTTCAAACACTGCATTCACCCAATGCTGTGTTGGTGTTCCGCTACATGATGGCTGTTGCTGGCGCTCGACACTTCTGCCTGCTGTGACTTGATTCATCGCGTTTGCTGTCGCCTTTGCTCTGCCTTTCGCAAACCGCACGCAAATCTTTCAAACAACACCACGTCAAGAGACGAAAATCGTTACCACAATCACAGTACAAGTCGAGCGTCACATCTGCCATCATGAGCTGGGACGGCTGTGCTCTACCCTGCATGATCCAATGGCGCGAGGAGGTGGAGGAAAGGAGAAAAGCCATGGAGGCCGAGGCGGCAGACAAGGCCAAACAACAGAACGCTAATATGGATTTCGATTCAGGTGACTCCGCCAAGGGTGCCAAGCTCTTCCAGGTGAGTTGTGTTTGCTCTGCGTCGCAAGTCGGCGTCTGCTCGGATAAAACAGTATCGACTAACATGGTATCCAGACTCGTTGCGCTCAGTGCCACACTGTCGAGGCCAGCGGTCCCCACAAGGTCGGCCCCAACTTGCACGGTCTCTTCGGCCGTAAGACCGGTCAGGCCGAGGGCTACGCCTACACCGACGCCAACAAGCAGGCTGGTGTCACCTGGGATGAGAACACTCTGGTATGCTCCGACTCAACACTTCGCACATTGTGACGGAGAATTATGGCTAACGCTCTGTCTGCAGTTCTCTTACCTCGAGAACCCCAAGAAGTTCATCCCCGGTACCAAGATGGCCTTCGGTGGTCTCAAGAAGGGCAAGGAGAGGAACGACCTCATCACGTATGTGCTATCTTGGGTCTTCGGAATCGACGAAATGCAGAGCGCTGACAATTGTCCTTCTTTACAGTTACCTCAAGGAGAGCACCGCCTAAATTTCTCCACCGTCATGAACCTTTCTAGAACCCGCCTGCCGAACATTGCCTACTTATTCCGCGCTGGAAACAGGCGGTGAGTCGGCAACCCGACAGTCAGGGACTGTAACATTACCACGCCCTTGTTTACCCGCGATAGACCTTTGGCGTTGCTGCGTTGGAACGATACAGATACAATAGAGTCCCTGTCTCCTTCCGCGACCGCTGTCTACATATTCCCTTCTTGTTCCCTTTTTATTTTACCCTCAGTTTTCCTATGTGTCCTCTACGAATGTGTTCCTTCCAGCTCTTGTGTGTATCATGGTTTTAAAAACAATTTGGTTGCTTGAGACCATAATGAATTGAAGAGATCTCCTCTCACATGACAAACTAAACAATTGTCCACACTCCATAACTAGTACTGCTTGATGATTACTACTAGTTATTAAGTTACTTCCCTTTTTTCTGCCTGACGGACCGATCGATGGCCGTGCGCAGTGCCGGTCCCGAGTTTCAGATGTTATCACGTGCAGCCCATGCTGGCCGGGGATTCGCTCCTGCGCGAACTCGCAACCACGTATGCGCTGCAGAGTGGAGGGGAAGAGGAGAAGGAGGGGGGGACCCTTTTCGGAGGGGAGTCAAGTAGACTACGTCCTCGGAGTAGGTAAGATACACCTTGAGTCAGGGAGGGGAGGGGAAAGTAAACGGTGGCCACACTGCACCGGTAATCTGGCGGATGATCCTTGCAGGGGCCGTGGGAGGGCAGCGCAGCATGGTCATTGGGCCTGGCCGTTGGGCCAGTTGTCAGCCAGCCATTGATAGGTAGACTACTAGACTACTACGACTACTACTAGGTTCATGGTCCCGAGAAGGTACCGTCCCTTTAGTAAATAACTCAACCGGACTGCTGGTCGATCGGAGGGTAAAGGTTGAGTTGAAGTAACTGAGTAGTGAGCAGATACGATACTGTGTGCTGTGCTGTGATGAAGGAGGGGGGAAGACGGGGAGAAGAAATCAGGTATCGTGCCTTCTTCAACCATGGGGAACACTGAACTGGCTTGAAGTTCTAGTCTATCTATCTATCGGAGGATGGTTGTGAACTACGGAAGTGGCCGGTTTGTTGGAGACGTTGATAGGTAGGATGGAGGAACCTTTTCGTGTGGTGGTGGTCATGTGGTCGGCCGGTTCATGACTGAGGATGGATGGATGGATGGATGGTTGGATGCGAGTCACGCCGATATGGTGGTTGTCGAATTGTAGTTTATCTTGGTGGGCTTATAGTTTATCTAACTCTGTACGGAGTAGTGGGGGAGTAGAAATGCAGATAACTGTGGGTAGAAGGTGCAGTAAATGCAGCATAACTACTATGTGGGTTGTGAGGAAATTGTTCCGGATAAGAAATGAGATGAGATGAGATGTCTCAACGGCTTGAAGAGTAGGTAGTAAATAGTGGTCGGGGGTTTTGCAAGGAGATCTGGTGGGATGCGATCCAACGAAGTTGTCAGTTAATCGTCTGGAGGATGGATCTGTCGGTCAGGTGAAATGCAATCGTTGTGGAGTTTAGTGTGAACCCTTCGAGAAAAAAAAAAGTACAAAACAGCGAAATAAAACGTAGTCCAGTCAGTAACTAGCAGTGGATAGTGATGTGCAAGTGAACCTAAGCATCAGTATCGGTGATTCTGGAGGGGAGTCCGATGGGCCCGATAACTACTCTGTAGATAGATAGATACCACCAGGAGGCTTTTCTTTTTTCTTTTCTCCATCAGATGGAATGTTCCTAACTTTCCACAGGAACGAGATCTATGAACCAAGGCACGTTCCCTTTTTTTACGAGGACAATTCTTTTGAAAAATATAGGAAGAGGGGAATGTTGCAACGGAAGGTTAAAAAGAAAAGGACATTGTCAACTTGGGGAGCGACCGAAAGAGAGAGAAAGTCTAGACAGTGTAAAGAGTCGAGACAAGACAGACTGGAGGCTACGACGGGCCTGTAGGGATGAGCATCCCATGATCCCACCTGACCCGTGGCGCAGCGATGCTGATTGGACCAGCCACCCAGCGGGGCCCCTCCATGGGTCGCTCTTTCCTTTTGATTGAAATAAAAAGCCCAGCCGTGGAAGGCATGCGAGGGGCGGGCCGGTATTATCCTGTACCTTCTTGTACTTCGTGTACCTGGCCTGAAGATTCCCTCCATCATCCCAAGATATCAATCAATCCCCCATATAAATTATACATTACTCGTATCATTCTTATTGTCTCATCCCTTCTATCTAAGACTAACGGCGCAAAAACAGCTGATTCAATAAATCCCTCCCCTTCTCGAGGTAACCCCTCGTGTGGGTGTGTGTGTGTGCCTGCAAGCGCCATTGTAACCCGCCGTGACTTGTCGCATTCCCGTTAGTCCGCTGGTCATTTTATGACATACAGACAGACAGGCAGAGGAAAGAGTGCAAGCAAGAAAGGAACTGGTTCATCCAAACAAATCTTCCATTTTATTCTGAACTCTGACTGATTCGACGAACTGGACGGTCTTTTCATCTTGCTCTCCCCACCTTCCCCCAGTTCTGTTTCGTCGGGCCGGCCTGATCGCTCGCCGTTGCTGGCCATTCCTCAGGCACCCAGGCTTTCCCCCCCGGGTTCTCGTCCCGCGCATCTTCTACTACTACTTACTGCCCTCCCACTATTATTCAACCTTCCCATGTCTTGCTCTCCCTCCTCCCTGCTCTCTCTTGAATACACTTGCAGGGACGTCTATAACAATATACACTGTAATCCTGACCCTTTTTTCTCCCCTTCACCCCTGCCATCATCTGTTCCTTCCCCTTCTCTCCCCTGGCGCATAGCTTCTATTCTCCCTTCCTTAACCGGATCTTAGCGCGCCCGCAACTAACCCTCGTTCTTCCAACGCCTTGTTAGCACCCACCCTCTGAAGTTATTGTCTTTGCTGCGCAAGTCGTTGTTCACGACGTCGCAGCGATCGAAAGTGGCCTTGACTTCTTTGGTGTTGCCGTGCGCAACGCCGTCTATCATGCTAGACGAGCTGGAAAGCGCCTTCGACGAACATCCTTCATTGGATGCGTCGCTCGAGGACTTTGAGAGCAATAGTAACGCTCGTCAGTCACCGGTTTTCGGTCTGCCCTCCCAGCATTCGGGCTTTCGCTCTGAGGAATCGGATGGGGAGGACGACGACCTCACACCCAATGGAGACCGCTGGTCGCCTCCGGGCTTACGCAGGTATGACTATGTACAAGGAAGTGGTTGGTATCGCCATCAGCCCTACGTGCGCAATGCCGATTACGACCGTTTCTGCCTCAAGCCCTCCGTCGGATTGAGCCCGTCGCAATCGCGCGAGCCTAGTCCGCAGTATGAGGATGCGCTCGAGTCGCCGACCGCAGGGAAACGCAGCCAGTCCGCAGAGACAGCTGACATCACCATAGCCGCCAATGTCCCCCTGCCAGCCGACGCAGAGACCCCAGAAAAAGGTCGGTCGCCGAGCCCAGGACCCAAAGGCGCAAGTGCTAGCCCCGATGGCGAGGGCTTGGACTTTGGGTCGGGAAATAACCTCAGCAATTGTAGGCTTTACCTTGGTTTGCTACCCTCTGCAGCTTCCTGGCCGGAATGAACTAATCCATGACGCCTCAAAGATATCCGGTTCGCTGTACGTGCGGAAGTTCAGCACCGTGAGCCCTTTGTCGCATTCTTTAGTTACATACGGTCCAAACTCGATAAGATCACTAGCTCCAAATCCAACACAATTCTTTCTGTAATCGTTGCTTTCATATCGATCGCATTCATGCGCGCCTTATTCTTACCCACCGTTCCCGAAGCGATACCCGATCTGGTCAAGTTGTCGGGGTTTGCGCGCTCGTTTGAGCCCCTCATCTACTATTCGGAGAATGGCGCGCATCAGATAACCGCCTTGCAGGAGACGGGGGTGGCCGTCTGGGACCTCGGAGAATCGGTGCGCGGGACCAACATGACCAGCGCGCCGATCATTGTCCGCCAACTGGATGAACTCTCCGAGTCGCTCAAATCGCTCTCTCTGGAGCTGGCGCGCTTCTTCTCGGACGTCGAGGGGGACATTGACTCCATCCTGCTCGCCATGGACTGGGCCAAGCGTGAACTAGAGACCTTATCGTCGCAGCCGCCTAGTACGTTGCCGTCAGTCGTCTTCGATAACCTCCACGGGATCTTTGCGCGACTGGGGGCGCTGGAGCGACTTAGCGCCACGAGTGGGGAAGGGTCCAGCAGTGAATTGACCAGCACCCCGACCACCTTTGGCAACTTCGTCACCGCGGTCTTCGGCCAAACCTCTGCCCAGCGCACGCGCACCACCCTGACTCGAACCTTTACCGAAATGCTCTCTGTACTCGAAGAGGCGATCAATAACGAATTGACACACTCAACGGCGCTGTTCGCACTCTTTGAAGCGATCGACCGCCAGTTTCTGAATCTTCAACGGACGGTCGTCCGCGAGTCGGACGTACAGGAACGGGAAGAGGGCGAGATGCTGAGTTCGCTGTGGACTCGGCTCGTGGGTGCCAATGCTGCTGCGATTCGCAAATACGAGAAGAATAAGCGGCTGCTCGCCAATGTCCGTAGTCGCACTGTCACCAATAAGCACCTCTTGGTGGACCACCGCGGCCGTCTACTAACCCTCAAGGTCAATCTGGAAACACTGCGGCGCAAACTTGTCAGCCCGCTAGTTCGACGCAACGACTCGGTGAGCTTTACCGGCGTCGAGTCCAGTAGTCGTAGCAACGGTCGCATGCTGGGCCATGTTGAAGCTGTGATCGATGGGCAAATCCGAGGACTCGCAGGCAGCTATGACTACCTCAAATCTGTTCGCGATAAACAGAAAGCCAAGACCCTGGAGTTCTACTACGGGTTCGGGCGGCGGTTGCCGCAGAATCCAGTATTGGCCGACGGGTCGGACGATCTGGGAACGGACGCGATTGACGGGGTGTGATGCAACAGAGTCGAGAAGATCTTGCATGCATAGGCAGGCGTTCCTTGTCTTTCTGCTCCTTCTTTTGTCTCTGAACCTGCATCACGTGGACATTGGCGTTGTCGATCTGATCCCATTCGGAACCATTGGTCTTGGTGTGCTGTGCACATGGTGGGCGTTACATCTACAGGTCCTCCCTTTTCTTCGGTTACGTACATCTCGCTTCTCTCTCCGTGCATCCATCTGGCTAGCTGGCGTACACTGGCGTCCATTGCGCTACAGGATTTCGTTGGTTTTGGCCCGCCCTATCTTCTGCCTTCATTCACCTCATCTCCCTCCATTTCCTCTATCTCAGTGACACGACTTTTAGGGCTTTCTCATGTTGTTTGGCATCACAATCCAAAGCGGGAAGGGAAAACATAGACAAGATTTGATTCGATATATTGCGATCTACCTGCTGCAACCTTGCATCTCATGACATGTCTTGCCGTTTGTTCCCCTCCATTAGCTGCCATTCATACACCCCTTTTCTTGTTTCTCCTTACTCCCATCTTTTCTCACCTCTCCTTTCCGAAGGTAAGAAGTTGGCTGGCTGGCTGGCTGGTGTGGTTGCCTGTTTTGCATGCTTCATCATTCTACTGCGGCGCACGTGGTCTTCGGTTTTTCGTTCGGTTCGCTCAATTCGGTTCTCTCGTGTCAATAGTTGGTGGACGGAGTGTGCTCGGTATGGGTACAGGGTTGGTTTCGTATCTTTGACGGTAGTCACATGGTGTTAGTAGTGTGGTTGGTCGTTATTTATCATCTATCTACCTGTCTTTTTCTTTGGATCTACTACTTCTCTTTGCATGTATTGATGGCCTTTTTACCATCATATTATAGTATATATACGAGCTTCAACTGCCTATCTCTCATTAGCATATACTATCACTCTACATCAAATTCATGCAGCTTCTTCGTCTGTAAAGTATCATTGTGATTTAGTAGTGATGTCCTTGCTAATGAGGCTCCTCCCCAACCACTCACTCCTGTAGACACTCCACTTTCATTCCCCAAATCCTCACCATCCCAATTTTAGCATACAGCTATTGAATACCCAGGAGCGAGAATAAAGAAATCTAATGTCACAAGTCCAGCCAAGCCTTGACTAGGCAGACAGAGCAAAGCAAAGCAAAACGTAGTGAAAGAAGTACCGCAGTGCAGCAGTGATTTTAGAACCCAGATATAGAAGAAGGAAACAACAGAAGATGATGAAAAGAATAGATATAAGATAATAATATAATATGTGGAATTGCAGAATCAAGCAACACAAGCAAGTAAGTACTTCCTCACGCCCGGCCGGAAACAAAGTAGAAAGAACTCCACCGAACTCCATCCGGATGCTAACTGATAAGATAGAAAGTATGGTCTTGGCAGTAAGTGGTAACTAGTGGTTATGGTGAGTTTTTGGTGGCTTCGGTGAGCCCGTATGATGAGTTGTGGCCGTGGCTGTGGCTGTCACTTTCACTGGTAAGATGACCATGTGCATGTGACCAGAGTGGCTTTTTTTGTATTTCGCCTTCTATTCTGATGACGGTTTCTGGATTGGGTAGGAAGGACCGAAACGATGTACCTTTCTCCCGTTCTTCCCTCACCAGTTGAGAAGGGTAAGATGCGACGAACTGATTCCAGTTTAGAATCCATATCCACCTCCATAGGGCGTGACTCCATATGGCGTCGCAGCACTAGCACCCCATGCGCTAGCGCCTCCATTCGCATACGCCGTGAAGCCACCGTCTATACCCTCAGGAGGCTCGTAGGCGTCCGGGCTGCGCACACCCATCATGTCCTCGTCGTCACCGCCCATGACGCCATTGCGGTCTGCGCCTTCGGTGCCTGATAACGAGGATATCACGGAGGCGAGTTTCCGTTGCAACACTGTGATTCCCTGCTGGATGATCATGTCCGGTTCCAGAGTGCCGATGCTCTCTACATCAATGTAGAAGCTGTTGGGCTGGGCGTCGTAGTCGAAGGGTTGGTCCGGGGGAGCGGGCTGTTCCCATCCTGCGTTGGCTGAGACGGGCCTGCATAAGTTTCCACTGTTAGCTCTTTGTCTTCACTTTGATCTTTGCTCGCTCCTGTAAAATTCCTACTCCACACCAGGGGGGTGGGGGTAAAAAAGTACCATTCCTTCGCCGGATCCTCCTCATACCAGTAATCCACATGTCTCAAATTATTATGCGGATCATATTCGAACCCGATCGCCGCCGTAGGCATCCACTTCGAATGTTCCTTCGCAATACCCTTCTTCGCAATACACGTCATCTTCAACTCTTGTCCGCGTCTCAATTTACAGATCAAGGGTCCGTTTCCCTCCGGGTCCAAAATCACCGGGTTTCCCACCCACTCGTTCGCCCGTTCCCCTGACACCACGAGATCGCGCGCATACACCCGCATGATATCGTCGCCTGTGCACCGCGCATGCAGCGACAGGGTTACGGAGCAGCGCGAGCAATGGTCCTCGCAGTCGCAGTCACGCGTGTACTCGACATCTTGGTCGCAATTTTTGCTGTTCAGGGGGATGAGGCCAAGACGGTGGGCAAGAAATTCGTCGGGCAGTACGGAGGTGTTCTTTTCCACTTCGACGAGGTCGATGGCCATCGTGGGGATTTCGGCGAGCATTACTCGGCGGAGGGAGTTGGCGAAGGCGAGGTCGACGGAGGTGAGTTTGAAGTCAACACGGGTGGGCTCGGCCTGGTAAGGTTTCAAGTGTTAGCAGGGATGGTTGAAACAATTCGATGGTGGTTTCGTTTTGTATGGGCTGGTGTTTAGTATAGATGCTGGATAGGTAGATTGGTAAGAGGTGAAACTCACTTCGCGGACGGTGACCTGGGGCCCGGTGGGCTCGATATCCATCTCGTAGTCCATGGTGGGTGTGGTTAGTAGCGCAGAGGCGCTACCTATCGAGTGGAGAAATGGTTGTGGTGGTGAGAGATGGAGCAGCGATGGGAGGACTGATGCTGGAGGGAATGATGGATGGCGAAGGGAGCTGAGGTCAAGTTCGTCGCCGACCTGCAGGCCGCGCTTTGCCTGTTCGGGTAATGCGTCTGCTGCGGTGTTTGCCGCAGATCAAAATTCTGAGATCAGTTCAGAAGGTCAAAGAGCAACAAAACAGAATTAAATATAGTGTGTTATATTATATATGGGCTTGACTGTCTCCTGATCTACAGGTCTACGATCTCTACAAGCTTACTTAAAGTTACACAATGAGCAGACAGCCAGCCCCTATGGTCTTCTGTTGCCTCGCAAAATGAGGAGTATGCTTGCTTTCTTCCTTTGCAGGTCAGATTCCTAGCTTGCATGAGCAAAAGGCAGTTCATCCCCAGCATCAACGGAGGCACCTGTCGACAGCTCTCGAGCCAGATTAGCTGGCGGGGCCATAGTCAACCAGAAATGTCATCGCAAGGGTATATCAGGTCGAAGAAGTATAAAAGAGAGAAGAAAAAAAAAGAAAAAGAAATGACCCTCTCCAAAAGCAGATGCCCGCTCCAACTGTAGGATGCGATCCCAAGTAATGTCATGCTGACCCCAACAACTTTTGCTCCATCCGTCGGCTGCACCGCCGCCAGACCGTACTCCTCTAACATTCTATGCTGACGCTCCCGTCATGGATTCTATAGTGGTAAGTGCGCCTCACGCGCGAAAGCCGTCGGGAGTCCAAAGAGCCCGAAGCGAATTAAAACCAAAAGCAATATAGCCAACCAGAGGCAGAAACTCAGGCAAATGAATCGAAGCAAGAAGGTAAAATCGAGAGTAGCTTTTCTTTTCGGGTTCGAAAATCATTTCAAGTCGTCATGGAGCTCCAGCACACAGGCAAGTCTCCATCATTTCACCTTCCCTGCCCTTTTGGGCGAGGGGAAGAGAAATGATACGCCATCGCTACCTCCGCAGGGAGCTGCGATTCAGCGCTTCCAGAAGCTCGGGACGACTGGCAAGCGATTCGGCCGCTTGCGCGTAGGTGACCCATTGACGCTTCCGCTTGTGCATCTCGGGCCACTGGTCCTCTTCCCGGTCCACTGTGACCTCGAAGAACTGATATGATGCTTTCGGTGCCGTCGACGTTAATAACGTCGACGGCCGCATATCCGGGATCAACCCCAGGTCTTTGTGCACCGTACATATTATCCCACCCTCTTCCCAAGCTTCTCTACAGGCAGCTTGTTGGGCGCTCACTTCATCGGTCTCCCAACCGCCTTTAGGAAGCACCCAGCCGCCTCGGCCCGCGGACTGGATCATAAGCACCTTCGTCTTGTCCGCGGACAATGGAACCACACCGGCCACGAGTCGTTCACCTTTCGGTCCGTACCCTATATACGAATGCGAGTTAGCCACGTTGCGCGACAAATAATACTGCATCATACTGGATGTTGCGATGTGTGCACGGAGCGGCGAAAACATCATTGTAGAGTAATTTGCAAAGGCCACAAGCCCGAGGATGTTACTCACGTTGGTTTTTTCGTCCCACCCGGGACTCCATTGACCGAGGATGGTCTGCCATTTTGAACATTGGAAATCAAGGTAACGAGAAAATGAAAAAGAAAAGAAAAGAAAAGAAGAACACCAGGACACTCTCTATAACGCGGTCTATATAGCAAAAATTCGGAAAACCAGTGCGACACAGCTGAGCTGTGCTTCACGCGACACAGGTATGAAAGGAATGGAGAGATATAAGGTGAGGGAAAGGGTCAATGACACCGATTCCAAGCCACGATCGGTGTGACAACACTGTCGGTGCTAAGGGAGGCGTGGAATAGCCAGCGACGGGAATTTGACACAAGAAGGCCCGGCCTTTGTGGATGAGAAGCTGGGAACCGTGAGTTCCTGTCTTGTTCCCGAAGCGAAAATGGGCCAGGCGATCGAAATAGTTAGGCCAGGGAATTTTTTGGGAGGGTAGAAAAAAAATTAGAGACTAGAGGGAAGTTTCAAGAACTAGGTATCCCCGTTCACTCCCGCGGCGGACGGGAACCTGGAAGAAGAGGTGTGAAGGTAAAAGGACATCATAATCGGAGGGATACCAGGAAAAATAAGGGAACGGATAGGGAGGAAGAGAGGGACGGAGGGAGGGGGGGGAGAGAGGCGAGAGGACGGATGGGGGGGGAATCAGAGACAGCTTTGGGGATAGTAAATGGGCGGCGCGATCCGGTCAAGGAAGGTCGCTGTCTTTCGCTCTGTCTCCCTCGCCCGGAGCGGACTTTACGTGCGCGCTCTCTCTCTCCCTCCCTCCCTCTCTTACAGTCCCTGTTCACTAACTTACTCTTACTCTCTCTCTCATTGCGTTGGGCGGTACCGTCTGGGTACAACCCCAATACTGTATCGCCGGTCTCCCCGTCCGTGTGCCCGGCTGCTTTTCCACGGCTTTTCCACTGCGTTCTGCCATCAACCCGACGCGGTGGGCTCGCGTATTACCGGAACCATACGCGTTCTTTCGATTCTTCTGCTAGGTACCAGTACCTTACTGGTACAGGTACCGCCGCTACTCAACTTTACTACTTTTGCCCCCGCCAGTCAGCCTATGCGACTTGCTCTTTTGAACGCTTACTATAATGTCATCATCCTAATCGCTGGGATCTTTTTTTCCGGTGGTACTATTGTTCGGTTCCAGGGGTCCTCTGCTTGCTCTCTCTCTCTCTTTCTCTGTCCTAACTGATCCTCTTCCCATACCATTGTCATCTCTATGGTACTATAAAGTAAAATTAGAAAATCGAAATCCCCAGTCATACGTAGCTTTGTGGAGTGTGTCCGAGGGCAAATCCGTGAACTAGACTACTTTGCACTATATGGGCCATCCCACCGGACATGCTGATACCTCCCAAGCGTAATTCTGGCGGTTCCTCTGGGTCGATTTGGTTCCTCTTTGGTGGTTCACGCGTCCGCGCGAGTCACAGACTAGGTCTGTTGCCCTCCCCATGAACTGCTCCTGAGTCTCCCGAAGGCTTGCGGACTCTTCGGGGGTTCCACAACAAACCGGCTGGACCAAGGGAGTAGGAGTCCTCTTTTCCCACACACACACACAAAACGGGAATTAAATTTACTTGGGACACGGTATTTGGAACAGCAGCCTGGAGGGTTACTACTGCAGCTTCCGTTGTCCCTAACTCCCATCTCGGTTGAGTCGGAATTTACGGTTTTGCAGTCCCATCATCATCTCCCAGCAACCATATGCTGTGCCCGCTCATCATTTACCTCAAGGCCCTATGGCACTATCAGAATTAGGGCCCCAGACTAGTGGAACAGACAGTTTCCCTTCGACTCATATTACTGCTATTAAGTATTAACATGGACCTAAAAAAAATAATAATAATCTATCTTACTTTTTTTTAAGTCATGTCTCCATCAGTCTAGTCTAGTTTTCGTCTCTCCTTTTGAAGAAAACAACTGGTCCCCTTGTGCTCTCCGCCGTAAGCGCTGGTGTCCAAAATGACGAGGTTTCAGCGTAGGAATTATGGTTACTTTGGTTATTGACAGATGGACACTCTTAACTTCATCGCATCGTCCTCTCACACCGGTCCCTGATGGCTTACTGCCAACCAACCCCCCTTTTTCCTCGGAGGCTAAACACACCGTTAATATTGCCCTAGATGGCCATAATTAATATTAGTCCCTACTGTGTACCCATTTTTTCTGATATAGACTACATACTGATTTTGTCCGGTTTAAAAGAGATCACGGTGAAGAAGAGCAAAAACCGAAGACAACCCGGGATCGGTCCACCTCGTTTACGAAGTCTGGATGCGGTACTCCGTGCGACGGAACCCTGTGCCTAACTGCTCCATTTCAGAGTATTATTTGCTGTGTAATACTAATCCGTTTCCTCGATGTGGAACACAGTCCGCGACTCGCTGTCTTCCCACTCGGTTCCAATTATTATCCACCAGCAGATCTAACGTATTCAGATATTCTCTCATTCATCTGACTGGGTATATACTACTTAGTTAGAGTAAGCGGTTTGGTAACTAGTAGCAGCATCATGCAGTGTAGAATTTCCGCATGTAGCGCATCTCTGCATCCTTATTCAACGAATGATATCAGAATCAACTACCACATGCAACCCGGCCGTACCTGCTACGTGTTTTGTGCTAGTTATTTCCGATGGGATGACTGCTTGGAGCTTCAAGCGGCGTCGACAAGTGTTCATCGAATGATCGATCCAACTACACTGAACGTTTCATCTGACTCTTGATGAAATTTACCTTTTGCTTTTTCACTTTTTTATCGTTTTTCTTCTTTCAGTATCCCCTTCCTTTATTTTCCCCGTACTTCCTGCACGCAAGCTACGGATTGGATACCATCTCATGCGACGGCATGCCCTGCATACATTAGGCGCCTCGGATCCTGGCGGGCTCATTGGAGGAGAGCACACCGATGTCACCGACCTCACCCAGTGAAGAAAAAAGAAGGAAAATACTTTACAGTCAGAAGAGAAAAAGGTTTGATTTGGGAGCGGATGCGGGGCAGCAGCAACCACTCGGCCGGCCACCAAATTCCTCGAATGATCGGGAAGGGTGGCTTCTCTGAGTGCTTTCATTTGACTACTATCTACATTCTGCGACCTCTTTGCCGCACAAAGAACAAGGGATAATGCGGATGCGACAGCCCAACAATGAAGGCAAAAGGCATCCAGACCGACCTGCGCGTTCGTGATGATGTATGCGGGCCAGAGCCTACCTACATGAATGGTGCTTTCTTTACACCGTGTACCTGCCCACCGCCGAGGAACCATAGTTAGAGGGGTGAAAAGAGAGGTGTGGTCGATCAGAGCGTTAATGTTGCTCGGACGATGCGGTGACTAACTGCAAAGGAATGGAACTACTGAGGTAGCCTGCACAGGAAAGACTAATAGTGGCTCGAGAAACTTCCCGGTGGCGATTGGATCTGGACGCGACAACGCAGCAGCGATCTGTCGAGGGTGCGGATCCTGAGATCCTCGCATCGACAAGCCGTGATGCTGCCGATGATGCTTGGACGTTGGGGGGAGAGAGGTTCCCTGCACGTGATGTCATGGTCCGGGGGGCGCTTCTTTTGATTCTCTTTTGGTACGTACTCCGTAGTTATTTGCCTCCTGGTCGCCCATGCTAGGGAAATTCTGATTTGGACGAAGATTCCAGGATCGGCCAGCAGTGCGCATATACACACCACACACCGTGCCACATTCCAGTAACACTTAGCACCCACGACATGGCAAGATTGCGTCGCCAGAAAATTGACACTTGGCCAACTTCCGCTTCGATCGAAGCAAGTTCAGGTACCGTCGGCTTTACATACCCCCGTATCGTAATGGAGGCTGTCCATACGAGGCCAGACCGTATGGTATCGAACCCTTTTTTCCGCCTCAAGTCTAAAGACCGAACCTAATAGTTTCTACTATCTGCTACTAGATACTCTGTTAGGGGGTTTCTCCAGTCTACTTACTGTCTAGATGACTAGTCCATTGTATCTGGTTGGAACTGGCCACGGGAGCTGCCATGAGAAGCTCTGGCCAATTCACCCGTAGTGAGGTCATTTTTCTGGAGCCGTGCTTTGCTTGCTCCGCATCTCCTTCATCTCCGAGGCACCGAGCAATTCGGTGGCGAAGAGACAAGACCCATGTAGAAGATACAAAGTACAGATTACAAAGGTCAAGTAGTCAGTCTTGATCCTGACTAGTACTTGGCCAAGGGGCCAGCAGTTCTGACATGCGACAGAAACAAGGGCAACAGCCGCTCAGGTCTTCCTTCTAGAAGCATCATCACCTTCAACCTTGTTTCTACCTCCCGCCAGCAGTGACGGGGACAGCTCTCTCACCCCCAGGCCTGACTGAGAGTTCTATGATCATGCAGCAGCACCTTCCACTATGCTCTTAGTCTCTTCCTTGTAAAGTCTGGTGTTTTAATGTTGCGTAGACCCCGTAGCTGAGCTGGTTGTCTTAAGTATGCGTGAGATTGCCCCTGCCTGAAGAAGGAAGTTGTGGTTGACGGTGTTGTTGCCTTGGGCTCTCTTCGATCTTCTTGTCCCGCATCAACTTGACAACCAACCAACAACATCAAGCCATTCATCTCAACTCCAAACTACTATCTACCTCAACCTGCCTCCCCGAATCTTCTGATTTCCTTTTCTCCTGAGACGGACAATCTAGTCCCGCTGCTCCCCTTGTTCTGTCTTGGTTTGCTTTTGCTTTTTGTTTTTCTGCCGTTCCCGCCGTGAGCGCTGCCAGCTAATCCCCTTCTCCATCGCACTACTTGCCCGCGACGACACGCCATGGAGCCCATCGTCGATGCCGAACAGGCGAGGAAGTTGTCGCTCTTCCGACCTCTAGGTAAGCAGCCAGTCAGATTAGTCTTTCATTCCCCGTGCAGTCATCATTGGCCCCAGTTATCCTGCTCTGCCACCGATTCTCTGGATCGGAAATCCTGTGCCCCTCTTGTTTTGATGTACTCTTTTTTTGTCTGCCCCTCATTCCCGGCCAGATCCTCCCCTCTCAACTTTTGGCCGCCAATGGCTAAAAAAGTACCCCCGATATACACACACCCACATCGTACCTATCCTTTTTCTCTCCCTCCCTCTCTTGGCCTCCTCCATCCCACTTGAGACCATCTTGTCTCTGCACTAGGACGGATATCCTCCGATTAACTAATGAGAGCCTTCCTGAGACTGCTCCATTGTTATCACCATGGCTGCCGCCAACATGCCCTAACTTGATCCTCTAGGTTACCAGCGCAACTCCTGTGGCTACTGCAAATCTGATAATGGAAGTGAGTCGCTCCAGTCCCTACCTCCAAATTCCCCTCTGCCGTAGTAGTCCATTGCGGATATGTCGTCGTGCTGCCGGATGGGACCGCTGATGCACGTCTACTGCAGGTGCCTCCTACTACGCTAGCTCGGTTTCTGTACGCCCGGCGCATTATGAAGCTCTGGTCAATAGGGGCTGGCGAAGGTACGGCGGTTCGCCTTCGCAATGCGAGCCACACAACACCCCGTCTGGACGGTCAGTCGCTAATCCGGGTCTAGGTCGGGAACACTGTACTACAAGCAGAACCTGCAGCGATCATGCTGTCCTCATTATACGATGAGGTGTGTAATTGGTTTATTCCTTGCCCTTGACCAGCTTGCATTGACCTTTCTTCCAGGCTCGATGCCTCCGCTTTCACGCCTAGGAAAGACCAGCGGAAAGCCGTCAACCGCTGGAACAAGTTTGTTCTAGGCCCCGAGTATATTCGTAGAGCAGCATATCTCTGCCCCAAAACACGGGAGTAAGTAGACCCATCTAGTATGGGGAGGATGCGTGGGCTCGCCAATGTCTAATCAATCGTAGGGAGAAGAAGCGTCGCAAGTGCAACTTTGACCTTCTTGGCGCAGTCCACGAGGCTGAATACAGCAACGTGAAGCGTCCCATTGACCCGAAAACAAAGAGACCTTTGGAACCTGCTCATCGATTCGAGGTCAACCTAGAAGGCGACTCCATCTCCCAGGCCAAGTAGGTGTGCAGCTGTTTCTTTGGTCAACAACTTATGCTGACCTCGCGCCAGATACGAATTGTTCCTCAAGTATCAGACCAAGGTTCACAAAGAGGATGTCTCCAAATGGGCAAACAAAGACTTCAAGCGCTTCCTCTGCTCTGGCATGACACGATCCCCAGCCAATGCTGCCAAATCGGACGAAAAGAAGCTAGGCTCGTGGCATCAATGCTACCGACTGGATGGCAAGCTCATCGCGGTGGCAGTCTTGGATCTTATGCCAAGCGGTGTGAGCTCGGTCTATATCTTGTAAGTGATCGACCGTTAATCCCAAGAGAAACGACTAAACAAGAGCAGCTATGATCCAGAATACGAGCAATGGGAATTTGGGAAACTCAGCGCAATGCGAGAAATCGCTTTTGCAATTGAAGCGCAGTACCAGTACTACTACATGGGTATGCCAGACGCAGCCACCCTTGTCCTATGCATTCTCAACTAATCCGAAACGAAAATTAGGGTACTACATCCACTCATGCCAGAAGATGCGCTACAAGGGAACGTTCCGACCGCAGTACATCTTAGGTAGGATCCTCAGTAGACCATCTATCCAGTCCAATGCAGTTCTCTGACATTTTGGAAACATCTATAGACCCCGAAAGCCACACATGGGACCCTCTCGACGGAGAACTATCCAAGAAGCTCGACGAGCGGCCCTATGTATCCCTTTCGCGGGACCGACAAGCCACAACCAAGACTGAGGAGAAGAACGCAGGAACGCCAGAAGAGGCAGATGATGAGATCAACGATGAAGAAGTCTCCCTGTTCGACCTACACATGCCCGGTAACATGACGCTAGACGAGATCAAAGCGCTGGATCTGGATCACTGGCTTCTGCTGGTCCATGGAACTTTCGTGCATATGATTGTGAGTATATTTCCTCATCCTAAACTTCTCTCCATCTCGCTAGCATACCTATATGTGTGAGCGTATACTGACTCATGATTTCTACAGGACCTCGTCGGATGGGAGAAGATGCCCCTTGATAATCCGCAGTCAGTCAAAGGTATCGTTGCCGAGTTGGCAGCCGTGCTGGGTCCGGAGGTCGTTAAGCACAGTGCTGTGGTGCTTTTTGACTAGTGTAGGTAGTTACTTAGCATGTCTATTAATGGGGCGGAGATCGTATATTAGTCACTGTCTGGGATCAAAGCAGATAATGCAACGGAAACTCCGAATGCAAATCTGCTATAGGTTTTTCCAATTCGAAGTCAGTTGAGCAGGACACACCTAGTATAGTGCAGCAGTAACTTCACTTGCTCCGTTATAGTGGATGTTGAGTTCGCTTATTTGACCACGAAGCCCAAGTTGGGATTGGGAATTGCGTAGTAAGCTACTGCTTACTAGTTTTGAGACCGTCGAAGTGATAAACTAATTTCAATCATAGTAGATATTCATCCAATTTTTAGGTATGTATGCACGTCACTATGTATGTAGAAACGACCTGTTTGTATATTCAAGGATCGATCACAGAAAGGAAAAGAAGACAGTAAGAATGGAGATCAACCATCATGCTGAAAATAAGATGCTTCATAACCAATAGAATGCTGAACATATATGCACATAAAGACAATTTCCCGATCCCCAACCCAGACGCCATTCATGATTCAAGAACATTGATGGCAAGTAAAACAAGAGAAACCCTGATGGCCAAACGATGCATCCAAAATCAAAATCTAATATAACCCATGCACCACACGCGCCCAGTCACACCCCGAGGACTGTATATTAAAACAGGGAAGCGATAAGAAATGATAGAGCAGTGACAGTATATGGAAGGACAGTTTACCACTTCTTACACACCTCCCATCAGCTCCACCGGTGGCCGTGATGTCTTGGGCGGCATCTTCTTGACCGACATTTCGATGGGGCTCATGTCCATATCAATATCCTCATCTGGGGAAGCACTGGTGTCCTCGACCATCACAGCCGGCAAGTTAGGGCTACCCCCATGGTCCTCGGGGTGGTAGATGAGAGTGCTGCTCCGGCTGCGCGTCTGCGACAGCGACACAGGCCAACTGCCTGTCCTCTTATCCGAGGTCATGGACATCGGGGTACCCGGCTGTTGCTGTTGCTGCTGTTGCTCAATAGACGATACCACAACTCCCGTGGCTACTTCCTCCGCACCAGACTGTTCGGTCTTCAACTTGGCCAGAGCCTGAGCTAGATCGCTGGCGTGGACTTCCTTGTTCGGGGGATCTTCTTGCCGCATGACCCAGCCGTGGGGCGGGGAGGGTGGCGGTGAGATGAAGAAGAGCTTGTCGACTTGCGGGGCCTCCAGGAGTTTAGGGCGGGACTCAAGGTCGTCCAAGATGGGAGTCGGTTCGCCGAAGTAAACCTTGGGAATTATGGGGCGGTTGAGCAGCGGTGTGCCGGTTAGGAGTTTGCGGATGCGGAGAGCGTCGGAGTCCGTGTGGAAAGAGCAGATAATGCGGCGGAGAGAGGGGAGGGGGGAGAAGGAGTTGAGGGGAGCCAAAGATTCGAGGTAGGCTCTGAGGTTGGCGAGAGAGTCGGGTTGGAAGAGGAGGATGTCGTTCAAGTCGGTTATGATGAGAGTGTTGGAGGGAGGTGTGGGTTGTGTGAGAGGGGGGAGGTTGGACATGTCGAGTGTGAGGGAGGGTCGGGAGGTTGAGGAGCGACGGGCTCCGAAGGAAGGGGAAGAGGTGAGAGAATGAGGTGGTGAGGTGTTCATTTTGTTGTGAATATTGTTGATTGTTGTGGTGATGGTTGTAGGTTGTTGTTTGTGAGTCTGGCTTGGGAGGAACGGAGAGTAAGTAGTATAAGTAGTTGGTGGTGGTTGGAAGTGGAGGCGATAGTAAAGATAAGCGGGAAGAACGTCAAAACTGGCGGGCGCTTATTCAAGGAATCAACCACAATCACATGAATTAATTGAATCTTTTGTGATCGAGAGTGGTTATTGTTCAATTGATGTTCTTTAGAATGAACTGGAACAGTAGTTGAAGGAGGAATTCTGCAGCAGAAGCTGCTTGCATCTTATAGGTAGCGACTGAAAAATCCGTCTTCGTCGGCGGGCGAGGCGCAGCCAACGCCTTCGTGTCGCGGTGGAGATGCAAATCTGCTTCTGGCCTCGTTGCACTTGCACTGCCTTCCACTCACACGTCGGCTTTTGCCCATTTTCAGGCAAATTTGGCTCCCGTTCCTGTCGATCGCCGCACGCAGTTCTCCTTCTTTTCTGAATTAATCCTGAAGTCTGCTGCAATCTGCATAGCGCATTCGCCACACTCTCTTGTCCTCGCCGTGTGGCTGAACTGCCACTATTGCCACTAGATGCCCCCATTATTGGTGTCGACCGCAACGCATCCCCAACAATGACGGTGATGCCATTCGCTGCTCTCTCACTGTGGACCTCCTGGAGATGAGTTCAACTGTGGCTTGACTCTCTCCCCTTCTCTGCCTCCTGTCGAAGGCTATTATTGACTTCTCCCTGACTAGTAACCAAGGGTCTTCCTACATGATGCTCAACTCGCTAGTGTCCAATGACTCCATCATCAGCCTCGGAATGCTTCACATGTTGTGTCTCCACTGTCTGTGACGCATGAATATGCCCCTTAGTTCCCACCCCCTTGTCCTGACCCTTTGAGTTTATTCTGTCTGTTGTGTAGATACTAACTAGATACATCCCGGAGGATCCCGCATATCCATGGTTCCGGTTTCTCCGCAGACTCCATGATCCATCGGGTATGCAGCTCCGCCCCGACGGTGGAGAGCCGGCGATGAATGGCTGATCACCGAATTGTCTACTACGCATGCCTGTCCCCAGCAGCTGGTAAATTTCCAAGCTAGCTGCGTTGCAACTCCAGGCAGGCAATATTCTGTGTCTTGGCTCTGGCACAGCATACTCTTGCTACTGCATGTACTTGCTGGCCACGTATTCGGCTCCCATTCCAAGCCTCCCCTTTAGATGATGCAGCTCGCCTGTCACCTTCGCCAGAGCCCCGGGCCTAGGACCCTGCAGCCTCGGATACCACCTAAGCTTAAACTGCTGCTTCTTTGCCCTGTCAAGTCTCTGTCATGCTAGGTCACACGTACGGTGTCTTAGCGAGTCGTGGCCTTGCTCGTGCTACCTATACCTGGAACGGCCTTCGTTTCATTGAAGTTTTATTCATCTGTTGGCTTCCTGCGAGGCTCATGGTGCCTTGAGACCGTTGAATCTCTGCCCGGCTTATCTCATGTTCAGTTCTAAACCTCCTGTCTGGGGTCAATTTCTGTCTGCCTGGAAAGCCTGTGGGTAACACTGCATGAACCGATCTAGCTAAGCCCTGAGCTCTGACCACATCCCGTTCTCTGGCATAGCCACTCACTGTCCCGGTGTCCCCGACATGCAATGCAACCGCTCACTAGAGCCTAATCTGCAGCCATGTTGCACACTGCCATTCCGATCGCAACGATGCATTTGGTCAGCCGAACGTAGACGGCACAATATCTGTCTAGCGGCTCCCACGGACATGGCGCCTTGTATATAGCCTCTAGCAAGGCTATCAACTCTGCCACATACGCTGTTGCATGACCGTCTTTCCGCAGCCACCTACAATCAAAGCAAGGCTTCTTATGAGTCCTTCTCGGTTGGCAGGTGCGCACGACCTTATAATTGGATTGGGGCTAGATAGATGAGTCGCGCTCCGTGCTGATGTTGGCGGCTGCGCTTACAACAGCGCAGGCAAACGCATTATACGGGTATACTTCAGCCAACACCACTGGGTTGGATACGAGCCATTGATTTTGGGGGCCATCTGTAGAAGCTCCCAACTCACGCATCCCTTTTGATTACTTGTGCTGTTTTTGTGGGCTCATATCGGATCCATCCTTGGCGTTAGGGCGCAGTTACCGAGTGATCTTTCACCGACAGTCATTCATGCACTTGATGATATTCATGTGCGCTGTCATAATGCTTTGTCAAAGCCTTGATGTCTCCTGCTAGGTAGTAGTGACTCCCCGGGGTTCACTCAAGCCTGATGTGCTCATCCTGGCTGTTCTCCGAAGCCTCTGGCCATGTTATCGCCGTTTGAGATGGCTTTTAGTCTCTCTCTGAAGAGAGAATCAGACGTCTTGTGCGCGTAGCAATCTGTTCTCCGATATAGCCCACGAGTCTGGCGCAATCGAACCGTCGTACCATTGGAGACAACTGCCATACCATGCAAGGGCATCTTTCCAACCTACGACTAGCTTAGATAAATCTTGGAGGGTATCGTTCCCTGCCAGTATGGGTGGTAGTTTCCGTAGCAAAAGTCGCATGTGCTACTAGCAACATGGTTGTCTTGCTCTTGGGAGTCACCAGATCACTGGCGCACATGCTAATTGCTATCAATGTGTGACTCGGGCGCAGAGTTTCTGGTTTAAGTATCATTTTAATGGCACTGCACATACCAAAAGAGTTAATTGTCTATAGACGGCCTTTTCAAAGGCCATGCTTCTCCTGTAAAGCACAGACCGTTCACCGGTGATGACCGACTTCGCACGTTAATTATTGTGGCAGTATGTTCACCGCCATAAATGCCGCCTTCCTATGTGAAAGGAAGCATACTATACTCCACGCACCATAGTCGACACGGATAGAGATCATGCATATAGACAACACTTGAATAGTTGGAAAGATACACGGACAATTTCTGAGGAGAAGGAGCAACATCGAAAGTCAGCTTGGGCCTTGCAATGGTTCAGTTATAAAGCAGCACGCGATCATCCGGCCCGAGGTTTCTCCCGGTGAAGGCGGTCAGATCAAGCCGCCGAAAGTTCTGCTTTCCAACGATATCGCCGATTTTGTTCAACCTCTCACGTTTTCAATCCTCCCCATATTCTGTGATACACTGTTACCATATTTCACATTCCCTCTCTTCAAAATGTTCCAGAGAACCTTCCTTAGACAGGCCCAGCGGTCTCTCCGCTCTGTGCGCCCTACCTCCATCAACACCGCCGCTCTCCGCCGCACGCCGCAGCTCTCCCAGCCTGTCCCTTCAATTGCTCGTCAGTCTGCCTACCGGTTTTACTCCACCGAGAACAAGACCGAGAATGGCGAGAAGAAGGAAGGCGAAACTGCCCAGGAGGCTGAGGACCCCGTCCGCAAGGAGCTTGAGGAGAAGAAGAAGGAGGTCGTTGAGCTGAAGGTAAAGCTTCCCATTTTGTCCAACAGGAGCTCCCGGCTCGACAATTGCTACGCCTTCCATGGTGGTAAACGTGACCTTGTAGATTTTCTAACTCTTGCAATAGGACAAGCTGCTTCGCTCGAAGGCCGACTTCCTCAACTTGCAGGAGCGCACCAAGCGTGATATGGAGAACTCTCGCAACTTCGCCATCCAGCGCTTTGCTGGCGACCTTCTCGAGTCCATCGATAACTTTGACCGTGCCCTCCTTGCTGTGCCCAAGGAAAAGCTTGAGGAGCCTCAGACTGAAGCCAACAAGGACCTGTTGGAGCTCGTTTCCGGTCTGAAGATGACTCAGAACGTCCTTCTGAACACCCTGAAGAAGCACGGTCTCGAGCGCTTTGACCCTAGCGAGCCCACTGAGGAGGGCAAGACCCAGAAGTTCGACCCCAACCTCCACGAGGCCACCTTCATGGCCAAGGTTGAGGGCAAGGAAGATGGTGACATCATGTACACTCAGAGCACCGGTTTCCGCCTCAACGGCCGCGTTCTTCGCGTAAGTCATTGGTCTTCTGGTTCGTCTACATGGAAATCGTGCTAACTCATTTGCTATAGGCTGCCAAGGTCGGTGTCGTTAAGAACTAGACGCTTCTCACACCCTCTTAACACCATTTTCTCTCCCCTTTTTTCTTCGCCTCCCCGTCTTATCTTCTCGTTGTATAATATACCAAATACGTCTTCGCTATGATGGGGATCGATTTACGCTAATCCGACGGGCTGGAACATCTGGAATTGTTCCAGGTCTCTGTTGCTTTGTCCATGAACGCATGTGTGTATGATACACCTTACCTGTGTTGTGTGGTCTTGGTGCTTTTACATCTTTTCTGTTACTTGGCGTTGTTTCTGAACTCTCTCCTCCCTATTTTGTATATTATATATCCCTGGCTGGTGTCTTTGTTCCTTTACTTCTCTCATGAAAAAGTGGGATTGTGTTGTTGGGATTGGCATTGGCACGGATGTGGATGACATTTGCATGGCATTGGATCATGTTTATTTTTCTTTGCATCGCTTTGCTTGCCCAGTAGGCAATGCAAGGTGTTCTGATCTAAACGACTGATAGAAAGTCTCTTGATCAAAACGATTGATGAAACTACAGTGTGCATCCCAGTAACACCCTGCGTAAGGCATATATCTGCGGCCTGATAGTCCGCTTAATTCTCGTGTAATCAATATCAATGATGCTCCAAGATTTCAGAAATAATCCATCAAGCAAATACATTCTCATGCCGTTCCCTCGTAGTTGGAATTGGCGAGTTGCATGCAATTGCGTATCTCCTCGGTGGCTCATTTTCCCGGCCCGATGTGTTTTGTAGACTCGGAGCTCTCGAGCGCCGCATCCAGCTATTGACTGCTCTCACTCCGGTCGCTAAATTACTCACACAGCACTCCGAGATGCGTCTCTTTGCCACTGGGAGGGCTCTGCGTGCAAGCAGTGCCCGATGGGCAATTGCTCCCTCACGTCGGAGCATCCGCATCCCGCTCTCGCAGTTCTCGGAGCCTTTTGCCGTGAAGCGGAGAGACTGGAGTTCGACAGCAATCTGCCGAACAAACGAGAACGCAGATGGCAATCAAAAGCCCTCCCTACGACCTTCGGTACCGCAATCCTTGACTATCGAAGGTCAATCCTACCGCACAGATCAGTGGACGAATACCCCGGATACGATTCTCTCCCACGTCGGCCGCCGGTTATACCTTGATGAGAACCACCCTCTGGCGATTACGCGCCAATTGATCGAGAGCCAGTTCCCTGGCCCGATATACGGAAACTACACCGAGAAGAACCCTGTTGTGTCGACTGCGCAGAATTTCGATGTCCTGGGCTTTCCCTTGGATCATCCCGGCCGGAGTCGGACGGACACTTACTACATCAACGATAAGACGGTCTTGAGGACACACACCAGTGCTCATCAGCAGGCATACTTCCAACAGATTAATCGCAATGAGAGCACCCGTCCGGAGGAGGTTGGATATACTGTCGTCGCTGATGTGTATCGGAGAGATGCGATCGATCGCAGTCACTACCCGATCTTCCATCAGATGGAAGGCGCTATGCTCTGGAAGCGTCCGGATAATGAGCCTTTGAAGCATGCTAGCCAGACTGCCGCTGTGATTATGGAGGATCTAAAGAAGATCCCTGCTCATGACGTTGAGGTCGAGGACCCCAACCCTACAATCCACGCCCAGAGGAACCCACTCCAGGCTGAACACCACAGTGAGGAAGAAGTTGAGGCCATTGCGGCGCATCTTAAGCGGTCTCTAGAGCGCATGGTCATCAAGATCTTTACCGAAGCCAGCAAAGCTGCTGCCGGTAGCGCCGAAGAACCAGAGCCCTTGAAGGTCCGCTGGGTGGAGGCATACTTCCCATTTACCAGCCCGTCCTGGGAGTTGGAGGTGTTCTGGCAGGGTGACTGGCTCGAGGTCCTTGGTTGTGGTGTTATCAAGCAGGAACTGCTGATCAACTCGGATGTGCCCAACCGCGTCGGATGGGCCTTTGGTATCGGTTTGGAGCGTATTGCTATGCTTCTGTTCAACATCCCGGATATCCGCCTATTCTGGTCGCGTGACGAGCGGTTCCTTTCTCAGTTCCGGGCGGGTGAAATCACCCGCTTCGAGCCCTTCTCCAAGCACCCCGCCTGTTACAAAGATGTCGCATTCTGGCTTCCCTCTGCGGCTGTCAGCGGTGGCAGTGCAGCGGGCGGAGCTGCGCCCGTGCATGAGAACGACATTATGGAGATTGTCCGTGGAGAGGCAGGCGACCTGGTGGAAGACGTCCAGCTGATTGACGAGTTCACCCACCCCAAGACACGCCGGAAGAGCATGTGCTACCGTATCAATTACCGGAGCCTCGAGCGCACACTGACGAATGAAGAGACGAATGACCTACATGAGAAGGTCCGACAGAAGCTTGTGGGCTTGCTGGGAGTCGAGCTCCGCTGATTATAGCGAGCGGTACTGTGAACTGCTCGCGATGTACCATACGCCAGTTACTGTTGGCGAGTCTTTTATGTACAACAACTGTGTATTATCATGCTCAGATGAAATCGCCTATCCGTCTGTATTATCCGAGCGTTTAGGCTAGGAAAGATCTAGCCGCGGCTGCCATCATGTACCTTACTCTAGTCTACGGCATGGGATGTATGCAGCGTGACGTAGTGGCGACCCAAGCAGGGTCAACTGCTGTGTAGTAGAGTAAAATTATCAAGACCAGCTGAGAAGCTGTCAAACAGCTATCCCCTAACATGCTGGCTTTTTCCCCGTCCTCGGAGGTAATTCAAGCACCGACTGCATCAGCAGAATTACCCCAAGCGAGGCTATCTTGGATCGATGCGCCCCGCGGGTATTGATGCACGCAGAGAAAGGCGACTTGAAATACGCGCATTACCGAGGATTACCGCTCGGCCTCCGTCTGGCCGCCAGAAACCGAGAATCTGATTGGACAGTGCGGTCCCAGATCGGTTAGCGCAGCCGAAAAGCAGGGTTTCGGAGACTTGATCTATGTCCGGCGCCGCTGATTTCTTACCAGCGTATTACTCACTTTACTGCGTCAGACTCGACTTTAATTCATAGCATCGTCGCCTTCATTTCCATCTTTCGTTCAACTACGAAATCTCCCCTCCTCTCACCTCTCCACTCCCCCCCTCCCTCTCTCTGTCTCCCTCCTTGGGATCACTCTTCCCCTCCGCTGAAATGTCAACTATGGCTAGCGGCGCGAAGTTGGAGGCGTCGCATGCTCCCAAGGCGGCGACTGCTCCAGCCCCTGCAAAAAAAGTTCATTATCCTTTCTGGTTCGGTGGTTCAGCATCATGCTTTGCCGCTGCCGTTACTCACCCTTTGGATCTCGGTAAGCTCTAATTCTGCCACAGCAAAAAAAGAAATTAAAAATCAGGTGCTGGAATTGTAGCTAATCTTCTTCTATAGTGAAGGTAATTTCTGCCTCCTGGACTGTCATTAGGAACTCCTGATCTCTCCCACCGCGTGCTTATTTCTATACTTCGTTGTCTCACCGGAACGCTGACCGATGTGCGTTTTTAAAAATTATAGGTCCGCCTGCAGACCCGCGGGCCTGGCGCCCCCTCGACTATGGTCGGCACATTCGTGCATGTGTTCAAGAATGATGGATTCTTCGGTCTTTACAGCGGGGTATGTAGTATCCACCAACCTGTTGAATCGTGTCTGCTCTGGTATATGGTGCTAAAGTCAGTTCCTGTAGTTGTCCGCCGCTATTCTGCGCCAACTGACCTACTCCACCACACGATTCGGTATCTATGAGGAGCTCAAAGCCCACTTCACCTCCCCCGACTCGCCTCCTGGCCTCTTCACCTTGATCGGTATGGCCTCTGCCTCCGGCTTCATCGGTGGCATGGCCGGAAACCCCGCCGACGTTATGAACGTGCGGATGCAGCATGACGCCGCTCTCCCTCCCGCTCAGCGCCGTAACTACCGCAACGCGATACACGGATTGGTGACGATGACGCGCACCGAAGGTCCCGCCAGCTTGTTCCGCGGTGTGTGGCCAAACTCGACCCGTGCTGTTCTTATGACGACGTCGCAATTGGCCTCGTACGATACCTTCAAGCGCCTGTGTCTTGAGAACCTCGGCATGTCTGATAACATGGGAACGCACTTCACTGCCTCCTTCATGGCTGGTTTCGTGGCTACCACTGTCTGCAGTCCTGTCGATGTTATCAAGACTCGCGTCATGACCGCTTCTCCGGCTGAAGGCCGCAGTCAGAGCATCGTTGGTCTGCTCCGGGATATCACTAGGAAGGAGGGCTTCGCGTGGGCTTTCCGTGGTTGGGTGCCGAGCTTTATTCGTCTTGGTCCCCATACCATTGCCACGTTCATCTTCCTCGAAGAGCATAAGAAGCTCTATCGCTTGTTGAAGGGGCTTTAAATTCCCCTGAACAGGTTCAAAGTATAGATCTGTTTCATGTTGGTACTTTCTTTTGTTCTTCTTCCAGGCACATATCTGCGATATCCGTCCATATGCTGTGTTTTCTTGGGATAGATGGTCTCTTGTTTTTCTTTCCATAAACCTCTTCTTTCTTGATCTCTCATTTGGCGAAGCATTACCGGGAGGACAAAAGTCTTGCGCATTTTTCTTGTGATCATACCCTTGTATATATCTTATAGATTACATTTCCTTTATCTTTTCCTTTTGTTTTCTCTAGCTTATCTTTTTTCCTTTATTACTTTTGACTTCTTTAGTTTTTTTCTTCGAGTTGTCTTAAGCGACTTCTGTCCTCCAGTCGCCTTGCATCTCTTCGCCTACACCTTACCTCTCTCTGTTTCACCATCTCCTTATTGGATCTGACTGGCCTAGAACAGCACGTACTTCTGAGACATGTGCGTCTTCTCTCTTGGCAACCGATACACAAGACTTGGTCATCCTCGGAGCATGACTGATTCAGCGAGCTTCTCTGGCCGAAAACCCATCTATCTTCAGCTGGGTTTACTTCTATGTATACTGTCGACGCGCTAACCGCTAGACCGAAAATGATATATTGCGTCTGTTTAACCAGGCGACGGAGAGATGTGTGTCCCAACATATACTGTGTCTTGGAAGGATGGTGGAACAATGCTCTTGTGCTATAAACTACAACTGATACATGTGTTCTTCGCAATTTAGATTAGATCAAGAATGAGATATCATGTTCTTTAGAGCTATGTTTGACAATAAGTCGGGTGTATACTATACTTTACAGAAGTGAAAGTTTACCTAGTAGTATTAGTAGCATCAATTCACAGGGTGCATAAGTGAAATAGTAAGCAGGTGCATAATTGGGGGGGATAATCCGTTTTATCTTAAAAGATTTGTTGTTGGGATAGATGATTGGTTGGTAGGTGTACTATCGGATATCGTATGATCTTCACTAGTTTCTACGGTACTCTTGTTTGATGTTAACTAGTAGTTAGCTTCCTAGGTATTGTAGAAGTAAGAAGAGTGACATGTGGTAGTAGATTAGGGAGATAGACAGAACGAGATTTGGCTTTACGTAGTAAATTGAAGCTGAAGATATCAATAAAGCTACGAGGTTATGCTGAGCTGTTAAGGCTAATTTTGTTCGAGACAATCATTCCAACTACGCGAGTCTATATACACTCATCTCCCACCCAGCCGAGTTGTATCTGGGGAGTCAGAGCTAACACTTCTCGCTGGATCCAACTTAAAAGGGTAGAGTACATGTTGACAGTGGACAAGAAGACACACGAAAACAACTTTGAGGTTTCAATTAACGGGTGAACAAAGTAGTTAAATGCGTCTACCGGTCGAGACGAGCGGGGAAGTTACCAGCCTCTGTAAGTTTTTTTCGTTAGTACGCTGCTAATTGGATATATATATAAGGGAAAAGAACATATATAGAGGGTACATACCGCGCTGGCCGTCCCATCTGTCAGTCCAGGCCTTGGGGCAGAGAGAGCGGAAGGCGTGGTAGAACTGTTTTCGTTTCAATGGTGGTTAGGATTGGATTCGCTTCGTCACGAAAATGGATGGGAGGCAGTAGCTAGCTAACCTGACGGCATGGGCGGAAGTCCTCGCCCTTGGCGGTGACACACTTGTGGTAGTCGACGTAGTTCTGCCAGCAGTGCTTGGTCCTGTGAGGATAGAAAATATATGGTTAATCATTGCAATTCGTTATACTGGAGGGGATTGAGGCGGAGAGGTGTGCGAAAATCACGTACTGGTTCTGCTGGGGGAAACGAGCGTCATAGCCTATTCATCACCTCATATGTCAGCCCACAAAACTACCTCGATCGCGACGACAGCGATGGCGCAGCAAATGCTCGAAAACCTATCCTAGACGTACCAGCTGTATGATAGTTAGCAATTGACCTTAGTTACGGGACGAATTGGACCCATTGGAGGTGGGAGAGGGTAAAGCTCACCAGTCACGAACTTGAAGGGCTTGGTCTCGACGGGCTCATCGGGGTCAACTTCAGGAATGGCACCCATTGTGATAGATTGAAAGGTATAGTAACCTTAAACAGGAAACTTGGGGTGTTGATTGGAGGGGGGTGGGATGAGCGGAGGGAGGAGGGGAGGAGGTCTGGAGAAACCGAGAAGAGAGAGGAGGTTCTGCGGCCGGTGGAGTGGAATGACCCGTGAAGCCGTGAAGCCGGAAGTTCACGTTTGACCGCCTCAGGCGCCAAACTAGAGGTTACTAGCGAGCCACTCATGCGCCCAGGTTTCCTAAACACCCGAACCACCACCGTGACTGGCCTACCGCCTTACCTAAGTGGTGCAACCTCCCCTTCCATCAAGCTCAGACTTCCGTCACCACTTCCGATCTTGCCCATCCCACCACTCACATCGTTCTGATACTCTACTCTACACCCACGACCTCGTCCACTCGAAGTCTTTCGCCATGTTCCCTACTCGTGTCCTGCGCATGCAGGCCTCCCGGCCTTTCGCTTTTCCTGCTCCTGTGAGTTGGTCCTCGGTCCCCCGTGTTGGCGTGGATGATGGGGAAAAATTACGTTTGGCAGGCTAGCTAATAAGTGGCAACAGAAGGAAAACCACAGCGGTATGGGGTTCCCTCCCCGGTTTGCGCAATGGACGGATGCTTGAAGGATGGAATTGTGTTGTTGGGGGTGGGAATTGGACTAACGCCTGGCTTTCTAGCCCACACCATCTCTCAGCGTCTGCGTACTCTGAAGAGAATCCCCCCGGAGTTGATCCCTCTCGGTACGTCGCGGTTTAATGATCAACAACTTGCCATTGGATTACAGCAGCGCTAACGATCATTTTTTGAATCCTACAGGTCTGGTCCTTGGGTATGTCTATTTCCTGATATCCTCATGGCTTCTACATGACATGCCGTGAAATCTAAGCTCGACCGCCTCCTCCTCCTACCTCTCCCCCGTCCCATTCCCGCAGACTTCACCTGCTCTCCACTAACGCAGTTCCATCAGTGTCGCCGTCGGTGCTGCCATCTACTCCAGCAGCCGCAAGCTCATGACCGACAAGACCCTCCGTCTGTACCGCAACAGCCCCGAGGACCGCGAGCACTAAGAATGTACCATCACATTTGATTTCAAATTGCAATGGGCGATTCTTTGTTTGATTTTTCGGCGATCTGTATCATTCACGGGGTAGTCGGGCCTTGTCGTGCGGCCAGAGTTAAGAATGGAATGCTCGAAAATTCTCAGGCTCAGGGTTGGAGCGCGTGTAAATAGTACGGCTTTAAACGAAGGGTTCCTGATGGTGTAATATCGCAATATTACTGTCGCCCGCTTCTTGGCTTCTCTTTTTCTTCGTTTCGCTAGTTTCCCCTGGCGTGAGTGGATTCATTGTAGAGCTCATTCCGGCTTGGGTCCGGCCACGTCGAGTTCCTCGAGTCCTTGCATGGGATCTTGACGTTCGGCTCCGTCGGTCTCGCCTCCCTCGGCAGCCAATTTGTCCTCCTCGCTGACGGCGTATTTGGCCAAGTACCCCTCCTATTGTATCATACGTAGTTAGCAAGGGATCTGTAATGACACGGATATAAGCTCCATAGCGTACCTGTTCCCAGATAGCCGTCTTGCTGCCGAGTCCTTCGTTGCTATCCTTCTGCGGCTTAGCAGCAGCAACCTTGATCGTCCGGCCATATAGTTCGCTTCCATCCATGTTGTCGATCGCCTCTTTCGCATCCTCGGGCAGATCAAACTCCACATATCCAAAACCACGGTGGAGCTCGTTGGAGTTCGGGAGATCGGGTTTGGGGAGCGTAATATCAACCACTTCACCAAAGGGGACGAATGCCTCGGCCAGCGTCTGCATCGTCACGGCCTGGTCAAGGCCCCCCACGTAGACGGTACATTTTAAGCGTGCTTTCTCGCTCATGGTTGGTCGTAGCAAATTCCCGAAATGGAACTAGGATAGAAGACGTCACTAAAGGGGGCGAGAGGGAAAGAGCGACCGCGTCGAGGCCTTTTTGCTGAATGCCTAGGTAAAGCTCTAGACTTTGGGACCGAGCAACTTGATATCACGTGGTGCCCCCGGGGCGGGTGTTTTGGCGAGGGCCCAAAGCGGTTTAGGGGCCAGATGGTGCCCCCCCGAGCGCCTCCAGGAGGACACTTGGTTGATTGCAGTGACGCTCTCGATCGCATACTTGGCAACTCACCGTATATGCACCCCTCGGTTCTCCTATAGAGAGGGGAGGTTTCTTTCTTGGGTTGTTTCTTCGCTCGTGTTTCCCGGTTCTCCTTCTCCTGGTGTTGCTTCTCGTCCTTCTGTCTATGACCTTTGGTGCCAGACCCTCCTAATTCGTGTCTGGTCCTCTCCTAATCTATATCCTTTCCTTTTCCCGCCGCTCCTTTACATCTCACCATGGTGCGTCTGAGGGAGATTCCCCGGACGGCCACTTTCGCCTGGTCCCCCGGGGCTGCGTCGCCTTTGATCGCTACCGGTACTCGGGCCGGTGCTGTTGACGTCGACTTCTCCAATCAGACATGTCTGGAGCTCTGGGATCTGGCACTTAGCCGCCATGAGACCGGCGGAGAGCTACAGCCGGTAGCCAAGATTGATACGGATTCCGGGTAAATAGGCAATTTTCCGTGTAAAGAAAGCTGATGTGCTAACTATATCTCTCCAATAGCTTCAATGATCTAGCGTGGACGGAATCCGAAGATAACTCGCGGGGTGTGATAGCCGGTGCTCTGGAGAACGGCTCATTGGATCTATGGGATGCCGATAAGCTACTTAATGGTTCTGAGTGAGTTGGCGGGTGTGCTATATGCAGGAGCCGTATGATTGGCTAATGATTCGAAAGTGATGCTGTGATCTCGAGAACTTCCAAACACTCAGGGGCTATCAAGGCCCTCCAGTTTAATCCCAAACACTCGAACTTGCTGGCAACCGGTGGTGCCAAGGGCGAGGTAGGCTATATACGATGGGAAGGTGTCTAGACTTTTAGGCTCATGATTTGGACAGCTCTACATTTCCGACCTGAACAATATCGCGAACCCATACCGACTCGGAGGCACGGCGGCCCGCGCGGACGACATCGAATGCTTGGACTGGAACAAGAAGGTTGCACACATCTTGGTCACTGGTAGCAGTGCAGGCTTCGTCACTGTGTGGGATGTCAAGACAAAGAAGGAGAGCTTGACTCTCAACAACATGGGCCGAAAGGCAGTTAGCGCTGTGGCCTGGGACCCGGAGAAGGTGAGCCATTCACGGACGTCCCTCAAAGTCCTTTTATCTGGACTAACGCAGCGCAGCCTACGAAACTCGTCACAGCGACCCCTCTCGAGTCTGATCCTCTGATCTGTGTCTGGGATCTCCGCAACTCACATGCTCCAGAGAGGACCCTCCGCGGCCATGAGTCCGGTGTGTTGTCGCTCTCCTGGTGTGCCCAGGACCCCGATCTGCTTCTCTCGTCCGGAAAGGATAACCGTACGATGTGCTGGAACCCGCAAACTGGCCATGCCTATGGCGAATTTCCCGTCGTCACCAACTGGACCTTCCAGACCCGCTGGAACCCGCACAACCCCAACTTCTTCGCTACCGCGTCGTTCGATGGAAAGATTTCCATCCAGACCATCCAGAACACTAGCACCGAAACCGCTCAGGCCATCGCTGACCAGAACCAGGCTCTGGATGGCGAGGACTTCTTTGCCAAGGCACAGACTCAGCCTCAGGTCTCGAGCTTCTCGCTGCCGAAGCCCCCCAAATGGCTCGAGAGGCCCTGCAGCGCCACCTTCGGCTTCGGTGGCAGAGTCGTTTCGGTCAACCTGGTTGAGAAGGGACAACGTGCATCCAAGATCAAGATCACTCCGTTTGAAGTTGATGAAGCTGTTGGAAAGTCCACTGAGACATTCGAGACCGCGCTCAAGGAGGGTGATCTGCGCAGCATCTGCGAAAGCAGAGCGGCTAACGCTGGCAGCGACGAGGAGAAGGCCGACTGGAAGGTCATTGAAGCCCTGATCTCTAAGGACCCTCGCAAGGGACTTGTTGAATACCTTGGCTTCGCTGACCAAGCAGACGAGGCTGCGGATAGCCTGTCTAAGCTCGGTCTGGGTAAGGAGGAGGAAGTCAATGGGGAGGCGGCGAAGGAATCCCGCGGGTCGGGAGCCAAGAAGCACAGGCGCCTGCAGTCGATGTTTGATGCCAACCCCGAGGCGGACAATTTCTTGTCCGATTTGGCTGCCTCCAAGGGAGCCAAGACCAACAACCCCTTCCACATCTTCAATGGTTCGGAGAATGAAGCAGACACCGGCATTACCCGGGCGTTGCTCCTCGGTGACTTTGAGAAGGCCCTTGACGTTGCCCTCAAGGAAGATCGCCTCTCTGATGCTTTCATGATCGCCATCTGTGGCGGTCCTAAATGCATTGAGAAGGCCCAGGAGCACTACTTCCAGAAGCAGACCAATAGCCCCAACTACGTGCGTTTGCTGGCTTCCATTGTCGGCAAGAACCTCTGGGATGTCGTCTACAACGCTGACCTGTCTAACTGGAAGGAGGTCATGGCGGCCCTCTGCACCTTCGCTGACGAGAAGGAGTTTGCTGACCTTTGCGAGGCTCTCGGTGACCGACTGGAGGAAGAACTCCGCAACAACGACGACAAGGCTATCCGCAAGGATGCTTCGTTCTGTTTCTTGGCCGGTTCCAAGCTAGAGAAGGTCGTTGCGATCTGGATCGAGGAGCTGCGTGAGCACGAGCAGAAGGCTATCGAAACTGCTGCTGATGACTCCGCTTTCTCGATTCACGTCCGTGCTCTGCAGGGCCTCATCGAGAAGGTGACCATCTTCCGCCAGGTCACCAAGTTCGAAGACACGGAACGCACCAAGGAGTCGGACTGGAAGCTCAGCACTCTGTACGACAAGTACATCGAGTATGCCGACGTTGTTGCTACACACGGACGCCTGCAGGTTGCGCAGAAGTACCTCGATCTTGTGCCGGAGAAGCACCCCGAAGCTGAGATTGCCCGGAACCGTATCAAGTTGGCTACGAGGCAGGCAACCCCTCAGAGAACGCAGCCCACCGCTACCACGACCAGGGCCGCCGCCATCAACAAGCCTCTCCCCCAGCCTAATGCATTCCAGCCTCAGAGAGCCTACTCACCGGCTGCGCCGGCTGCTGTTCCCAGCCCTTACGCTCCAGCTGCTCCGGCTGCCAACCCGTACGCTCCTCCGACTGCCGCTCCTAACCCATATGCTCCCCCGACTGCCGCTGCCAACCCTTACGCTCCTACCGCCGCTTCCGCGACGGCGCAGCCTGTCAACCCATATGCGCCCCCAGCTGGCGGTAGCGGTTACACCCCTGCAGGATATCAGCCGCCCAAGGCACCTGCTTATGGTGCTCAGCCCCTAGGCGGTGCTGTGCCGCCGCCTCCGCGTGCATCCAACCAGTCTCCTGCCCCTGCCGTCACCACCTACACTACTGCCACGAATCTGCCCGCATGGAATGATCTGCCAGAAGGCTTTGCCAAAGCTCCCACACCACGCAGGTCCACCCCTGCTGCTGCGACGGTTGCGTCTCCCTTCCCGAATCAATCCCCTACACTCACCCAGGGACCTCCGCCACCGGCTGGTCAGCGGGCACCTTCAGTTCCCCCTCCGCCAAAGGGCACTGCTCCTCCCCCACGGATGACCTCGCCACCTGCCGTGCAGCCGGCTACGACTACGATGCCCCCTCCACCGGCCAACCCTTACGCTTCCTTGCCCCAGTCTCCTCCCACGGCGTCCACAATGGGCGTCCCGGCATCCATTCCTCGGGGACCCTCTCCATACAACGCACCGCCTACTATGCCCCCGCCACCCAACCGGTATGCTCCTAGCCCAGCCGCGCAGGCTGCAAGCCCGCAATTGCAGACCCGGGCACCTGTCCCTCCGCCCCCGCAGGCGGCTGCTTCTCCGTATGCCCCTCAGCCTCCGGCCGCAAGCCACTATGTCCCGAGCACTCCTCCGCCACACGTGCAGCCCCCGCCGCAACAAGTCCCTCCGCCTCAGGCCGCTTCCGGGTCCCGGCCAAGCACGGCTTCCTCGCAGAAGAAGCCAGCACCTGCCCCGCCTAAGTACCGTAAGTGATACTCTATTTCCTTTCTTGGTAGTTGTCTCTGATTCTGACTTCTCATAGCCCCTGGTGACCGTTCCCACATCCCGGCCGATGCCATGCCTGTCTATGAGATCCTCTCCGCGGACATGCAGCGCGTGAAGTCTCGGGCTCCGTCTTCGTTCAAGGCACAGGTCGATGATGCCGAACGGCGATTGAACATCCTGTTTGACCACCTCAACAACGAGGACCTGCTCAAGCCCAACACGATTGCAGACATGGCGGAGCTGGCTCGCGCCATCCAGGCGCGCGACTACGAGACCGCCCGGACTATCCACGTCGACATCATGACTAACCGGTTGGACGAGTGCGGCAACTGGATGGTGATTATCTCTCCATATCTTTATTGAATTATACCAATACTAATGGTTTTTATCAACAGGTCGGTGTGAAGCGTCTCATCAGCATGAGCCGGGCCACCCCGTAAAGTGATTCAACGTTCAGGTTAAGAGGCTATGACAGGAAAAGGAAGTAAATCAAAAGAAGAACGATTATGAGTTGTATGTAAAGGAAAGAAGAGTCCTCTTTCATTATGCTTCACTGTACTGCTCATTGTCCGGTCCGTTTTTGCCTTGGTAGGGCTGTTTGCGAATTGTTCCTTCAGATGTCAATGTTATTACTATGTTCATTCTATTATTGGTAGTATTAGAATCAGTCGTAAATTGTGTTTATGGTTTTGCCTTTGCTTTCGGTCTAATCTTGGGGCTTGGACCATCACGCTCTTCTCTTCATATGCGGCAATCCTGCAGAGGAAGAGATATTGAATCAAGTCTGTTTAGATACTACTGCTGCAGAACAACAGCTAACACAACACATGAAGCATAATAGTCTACAACGAAAAATTCATATACTTTATGATATATACAGCATACGTACATCCATCCATCATACCTCAGATACTACTAACAAGATATCCCTACCGTAAGTTTACCTCCCTGCCACACCCCCAATCCTCCCCCCACGACCCGCAGGGAAATTCCTCGCACTCAACAACGCCCCCTTCACACCTCTAATCTCCGCCCTAAAGTTCGCAATGGCATCCTCCTCGCCCTTCCCCACTCCTGTTGCCGCTCCACTCCCCGAATCGATCCCAGGCGTGCTGTACATTCCATACCCAGATAGCGGATTAAACCCAGGTTTACTGTAGATCAACCCGTCCAGGTAATGGTGCAGTTCATTCAAGCGCGTGCGCATCCCACTGTCCAGCGTGCTGGACTCTTTCTCTGTGTCGGAGCATTCGCGGAGCTGGGAACGGATGCTTTCGAGGCGCTTGAGGTGGTCGGTTACGGCTGCGGTGGGGTCTGCGGGTGAGACTTTGTCTGTTCCTGTCTTGTTGTTGTAGGTTGGGCCAAAGTCCGAGGTTGCTGTTTGGGTGGCGACGTCGCGGTGGAAGAGTTCCGTTGGGTCGGAGGTGATGGACTCGGTGTCGGTGGAGGATGAGTCGCTTTCGATGTTCTTGTTCTTTTGGGTCTCTAGGAGACTCGCTGGGATTACGGAGACGTTTTGCTCGAGCTTCTCGTTCAGCTTTTGGAGGTTGCTTGTCGCCGTGGAGGCTAGCTCTTGTCGCGCGCTGGTCAGGTTCGAGAGCATCGGCTTTATGAGGTATTCACTTGCGCCGTAGAAGCTGGCGCTTAGACCGGCTGCGCCGTATAGCGTGTAGAGAACGCTGCGGAGGGTTACAAGTGGGGGTGGTTTGGTCGGCGTGGAGAGGAATTCTGGGTAGGTGATGATGGGGGGGACGTCGCGGGTATTGTTGGTTTTGGGGGTTGTGGTTGCTGGTGATGGGGTAGGTGTGGTTATCGAGGATGAAGGCGTGGGTTGGTTTGAAGATGCTGAGGCATTGTCTGTTGGTTCTGATGCTGATGCTGGTGCTGGTGCTGGGTCGGTACTGCTGGACGTAGTGCTGTCCGGGGAAGCGGGCTTCTCTTCCTCGGTTGTGTCGCTCGCCTTGGGGGTGGATGATATGCCTAGGAGGGTGTTGATCTCGTCCTCTCGGAGACCCTTGGATTGCAAGAATATCACTTTGCGATCGGTGGGAGCGTCACGGATGGACTCGTCCTCGAGGAACTTGGTTGCTTGTTCGATGAGAGTTGACCGGGAGGTGTCGTCGGAGGGCGGCGACGAGGTAGACTCGGAGTTGGTGTCAGTGTTGGTTGCATTGTTGGGCTGCTGCCATTGAGGGATTGAGGATGGCTTCGGCTTAGAGTCCGCCATGATTTGTATAAGGTTCTGTAATCAATAAAAGCAGCAAAAGGGGAGTAGAAGAGTTGGTTGAGTGAGGAGATAGCGATGGATAACCATGTGAGGGAAGATAAAGTGAGGAGAGCCAGATTGGGTTGCCCCGACCTCGGCTGTATTGGTGGTATGTATGGGGGCGGTATGGGCTGTACGACAGGTACTTCTGGGGGAGAGATGTGTAAGTTTGGATGAAGGTCTGGGCCACAAAGGCTAATTGTGGTGAAACATTGAACTTTATGATTACTGGGCAGCTTTTGGGGATGTTCTGACAGGTATAGGTACTTATATACTAATATGAAGAAATTAATGTGGATGTTTGGCAACCTACACTTATTGTTGTTGACAGCAAGCTACTGTTAAATAGTGAAATCAAGTAGTATCTCCACTCAAAATATATTGTCCGATCTATGGAGATACTACTACTATGGGGTGATCTTATGGGAGTTAACAACGACATCACATACGATTGAACATGGGAAAGACGATGATCAACAAGATTGAGCATAATTATCATCCACAAGTAGTATAGAGTAACAAAATCATGATTCACGAGCAATAGATTCTGTAGTGGACATCCCCTGCGTGCTAGAACAAAGATGATAAGGAAGAGCGGCCAAGGATACCGACCGCCTGGCAGAACTGCTGAAGCCGCAAAGACGAAGGCGAAAGTCCGCGGATCTTCAAGGATTCTTCTTGCTGAAGGAGCATTCAATCAAACCGGTTCATTCTCTGCTCTGCTCTGGCTTTGGGTCGCTCGATCAGGTACCGACACATACGTGTACTTTTCTGCCTGCCAGTCCACTCAGAACATCTGCCACTGCTGTCCAAGCCCAGGTCTCACTGGGGTTGCATTGACGACCACTTACTTTCTACTAGAGAAAGCATCCATCACCTCTCGGTGAGTCGCCCTCGTATTGCCTTGACACACCAATTCTGCTATGCCCATGTCTCCCTGTCGCGTCTCGTCTCGTTTGGTCTGTCTCTGGTCTATTCTGGCCTGGCTCTACATTGTTCAACATCTGCAAAACATCGGAAACAGATGATTCCATCCCCTCTTCCCCCCTTCCCCTTTTTATTTACATTAATCATCCTGAGGCTTCATCTATTCTGCCCGCGCACCATCGGGACCCCCCTGCTGGGTCAGTCCAGGGAATAATCCCTAGGTCCGTCCGGGGTTGCGCCAGATACCGCACCGCCGTTGGATTCACCGCGCCTTTTTTGGGCTTAAATCCATCGGCCCTGAACATCTGCATTCAGAATGCTCCCATTGGTTCCATCCTCGTGCTCCATGTCGCGGGGAGATGTCCAAGTGGCGTCCGTCAGAGATGTGATAGGGGTGGATGTCCTGTGCCTTTCCGGAGTGCATGGCTCATCCTGAACACTGGCCCACGTAGTCATTCTTAGCGGTGGATGATGGTAATCTGGCGCTGCTTCTGCCCATCGAGAGATCCCCATCCCTCTTGATCTCCAGATGCGCTCATTCACTCCCCTCCTCATCCTCCCCCTCTTCCCTGCCTCCGCAATTCCAACCATCCACCGGGACATCCTGGGAAAAAGCCAGATAATCCCCCTCATCACTGTTACTCTGTTTGAGTTTACTTCCAGACCATCATCTGGCTTTCCTACAACACTATCTCTGCTACATCGGTTTTGATTTGTTTTCAACTACCTTTGTTTCATCTTGCTTTGCCCTTGATCTGTGATCCCTCTTTGTCTGCTTGTCGCACAGTTCATCTTACTTGAGCCTGCTATTTTTTCTCTGGTTGATTTATTTCAACCTCTTGCGGCTGGGACTGTATCTCTGTTTTGCACTTTGCATCCTCTGTCATCGGGAGATTCGCGGGGACTCCAGTAGCAGCTACGATGCTTTTGCGTCGCTCACTACGTTCCCGCCTGGGGCGGGATGACCAGCCGAGCATGGATGCTAACATGAACACCAGATCTACGAGAGCTGCCGCCCGGGCTGCTATCTCCACCCCAGCGGTGACAATTTCACGCGTTGCACCTGAGTTGCACGGGAATTCCACCCAAAGGTCAATATATTTGACAGTAAAGATGCCGTCCAGCAAACTTCGTGAAGTTACCAGTGGTAGCACCCGAAGTGGTGCATCAACCAGACGTTCGGTTAATGTGTTCACGGAGAATCCCATTGTGACGGGTCCCCGTACCAGCAGACCCAAAAAGAAGCTTGTTGAAGTGGACACAAGCGACGAAGATGACCTGGAAGACCAGGAAGAAGACGAGGTGGACGACGACGAAGATGCTCCCGGTGAAGACGACGATGACGTAGATGCCGATGGCGATTTAGACATGGATGATGCGCCGCCGCAGCCGCCAGTGTCCAAACGGCACGCGAAAGCAGCGGCAGCGGCAGCGCCGAGCGGGAAAGCTGTCAAAAGTGTAGAGGCAAAAGAGATGGAGCTAGACGATGACGACGAGGATGACGATGACGAGGAGCTCTCGGAGCTGGAGTCAGACGCTGAAGGCGAACCAGATGACCAGGACGAAAGTATGATGGCCAATGGTGGCGCAGAGGATTTGGAAGGGGAAGAGGAAGATGAAGAGGACGACCTGGACAGTGATGACGATACCCCGACTGCCGATCTGAGCAAGATGACCAAACGGCAAAGGGGTACTTTGGGTAACGACTTCCTGCAACTTCCTATGGGTGAGTATTTCCGTCCCACTTTGTCATTAAAAGCATCATAAGTCTGACTGAGAGCAGAGCCCCAGGTGAAGAAGCACCTGACAGCCGAGGAGCGCGCTATGCGTCGTGCCGAAATGGCTCGTCGTAGAAAGAACCTCAGCGAGAAGCGCAATGAGGAGGAGAAGGTACGTACCGTCTAAGATCTCGCAAAGTGCAGCGAGATGGGCTTTCCCGCATTGTAAGTCGATGCTGATATGAGAATCACAGATGGACACCATCAACAGGCTCCTCCGGAAGCAGGCACCCAAGCGACGAGGACGGATTCCAGCTGCAGAGGCAGCCGAAGCAGCTTCTGCAGAGCAGGAGGTCGCGGAACCCGAGAAACCGGATCCGACGATGGTAAGGTGGGTAAGTGGCCGCCAAGGCAGCCTAGTTGGCGTGCCAGAGGAATGGCTCGATATACCTGCAGGACGTGTTTTTGGTGGCAATGGCTCGGGCAAGCTCGTGCAAGAGGTGTAGCTGGCTAGTATGGAAATATGGGCGCATCTGGAGCCGGGCGTTTGAATCAGGTTTCTAGGGAGGGCATGGGCTTCTACGATACCTGGGTTAAGGATGTACATTTACAGAGTGATTTATTTATACTATAGCTTAGTGAACAGGACCTAGTTCTATTCCCATCAAGTATTGTTGGCCATGGATGACCATGAGCTGTAGAGTCACATGTACAGTGGCGGAAGCTCGTATACTACTCGAGCTGTACATAATCTCAGGCTGCCGGGGGAGCTTTCTGATCTCACTGCAGTCCGGCAATTCAGTAGCCCACTTGAGACGAAATTTCCCAGTCACCGCTAGCAGTGTCTGAGAGTTCAGTGCGGGCTCCCATCTGTAACTCCAATCTCTATTCCAGACCATCATGGACTCGCAAAAGGACTAATGCGCTGGATATTCTGGCTGCAAATTACCGACCAGCGGCATTTCAGCAGCGTATGCATCCCAAAGCGACTTATTCAGCTGCAAGCTAGCTCTTTTGAGGCTCGGGAGCCTTTGCCTCGCTGGGCTGGGTCACCGGCTTGTTTGAATCCTTATTCGGACTAGGTGTGGGTGTGGAAGCGATCTTTTGGGCTTGCGACGGCAGAGTCCTATCGGTGAAGCATTCCGGTCAGCTGAGAACGACGCGCAAGACAGCTGGCTTGGTAGGTCAGGCTTACTGAGGGGCCGTCTTATCCGATTGTAATTCTCGCAACGCAGGCTGGAAGGTATAGTATCCTGCAGAGCCGGCAAACGTAACAATTAGCAAGCTGGATGGCGATCACATGCTCATATGAGTGAGCGGAAGAATTCCCAACACTTACCAGTCCAGACACCCATGCCAATGGCCATAAGCGCCGGAATCCAATTGCGACTCATGATGCAGATAAGTTGTCTAGTGGCTGCTGGGAAAGTTCAATGCGAAGAGACTGAGCTAGCAATGATGCCGTAGCGTTCAACTGAAAGAGCTCGCTGGGCCAAGAAGCTCCGGCCGGACCGCCCGCCGGGCAATCGCCAAAATTGCGCCAGGCCATCCGCCGTTTAAGCCCCATCGCGTCCTCCCCACATTTTCGACGCGTCGCATCGACCAGCAACCACTGCGTCAATTAACCCGCTCAACTTTCACTATTATCAATCCCGGTGGATCTGGATCCCTGCCACGACCCCCGACTGACTGGTCAGATTTTTGTGCAACTTTTCGTCCGCGTCCATTCCCATAGATTATCGTGCGCAGTTTTTTGGGCCCTGCCGCCGTTACGAGGTGATGAATATCTAGGGAGATGGGCCATCCGCGCCTAGGACACAAATGGAATCATGGCGGGCGCGAGGGTTCGTACCGGACTCGGACTCGGAGGACGGACTCGACAGCCAGGAGACAGGAGAGTTGAACAATGCTGTGGAAGATTCGGTCGCAGATATTGGTGGTGCAGTTGCAGTTGTTGTGGAGGAAACTGTCCTGGATCACCGGGATGAAGCACAACATGAGCCGCAGGAAATTGCCTCCCAGGACAGCAAAGTCGAATGTGACCGTCCTGTGACTCTTCCCGAGGATCTCAATGGTGCTCCTGGGCCAACAGAGCAGCATGACGGGCCTTCTACGGCACCGACTGAGGCTGCCGTTGACAGTAACAAAGCCGAGGAACAATCGTCCGGGCTTCCTGAGGACAAGGAGACGCCTCGTGTTGAGGAGAATACTGATGACCCTCACATGCCTACACAATCTTTGGAAGTAGCTAACAATCTGTCCAAGTCTGTCGATGAGGACGACGAAGCTGAGGAATCGTTGCATGGACTCTCTAAAGATGAGGAAACTCCTCGTGCCAAGGGGAACATTGATGGATCTCGCCTGCCTACGAAATCTTCAGAAGTAGCTAATGCTAGACCGAAGACTGCTGATGAGGAACCGTTGCCTGGATTCGCTGAGGATGAGGAGACTCCCCGTGCTAAGGAAAAGGACAACTCTCGACCCCTTGCCCAATCTTCGAAAACAACCGATGGTAGCGCACCACCTACCGCACGAGCCAAGGAACACGACAGTATATGGGATCTTCCAAGTTCAGAGGACGAGCTGCAATTCGACTACCGGCCGTCAAGGAGACCGCTCCACGTGTACTCGAGGAACAAGCTCGATAGCCAACCGCGGCAAGTCGAGGGGAATCACGATGTTTCGACTCCTTCATCGCCCCTGTCCTCTCTAGACTCCCTTCAATTTGACGAGAATGATCAGAGTGCGCAGGAGCAAGCAGTGCAACCAGAGCAGCCCACGAACAATTTTATTGAGGAGTTGCTACCTCCGCTCGATCTCCCCGAGGAAATACTGCGGGAAATGTCACCGCCGGCGAGAAGGTCATTACGAGAGCGCAAAGCTATCCAGTTGCATCCGTACATGTTGGAAGATGCTAAGTATCGGAATATGATGCGCGCAAGAGGCGTCAAGCCTGTACGGGTGGCTCAGCCGGATTTGCCTCAGGCTACAGGCGAGGAGAGCCAAGGCAAGGAATACGTTGACGCTGAGCCCATGTCTGATAGCTTTGGAGCAGAGTTTGAGTTTCAACCCTCATCACCGATAGAGACTCGTCGTGCAGAAAAAAGGTTGTCTAGGAACTCCCCGGAACCTGCGCTACAACATGGTTCTCCACGACTGGGCCACTCTCCTACTGGCGTGCTAGACCGGCAACCGAAAAGGCGCAAGGTCTCTAGGCCTCATTCGCGAAATCTGCAACAGCCAAGTGTAGTCATCGTGAATTCATCTCCCATGCGCCAAAACACTGCGACGGTATTCGGTGTTCCAAGCCCACCCCGTTCGGAGGCGAATGCTACTTCTTCGCCCGCTACAGGACCCTCGAATGTGTTTCGGTTCCCTCGTGGTTATACGCCACCGTCAGTGACCACCACTGTCAAGTCAGGACAGGGGGCTACGGCTCAAGGGGAGGACGGGATGGACTGGTCTGGAGGCGAAGAGGATGATGAACCTGTTGATGCTCATCTGAAAGGGAACCACACACGATCAAACTCTGATCCTGAAGATGCAAGCGCAGCTGAGAGCGAGAACGAGGACTTTGATGTCAGAATGTACCAGCGTCGAATCAAAGGTGTCTTACCGGCGTCGTGGCTGAGGTTGGACCAGAAACAACAAGAAGGACGCTTGAGTGCTACGCAGCGACAGCGTGAAAGAATGCATCACAGAACGGAAAACGCAAAGGGTGTTGCGCGTAAAGTAACGAAAAGCAACAGCACGACAATAGCATCGGGCTCAAATGCGAAGCTTTCCTCACTAAGACAGCTTGCTGATCCAGATTCTGGCGACGAGAGTGAGGCCAAAGATGGGGAGGACGCGGTCAATCCCCGTCAACTACTAGCTAACCTTGGGCTTGAACCATTCGATGACAATGACTTTGGAGAGGACATCCCGGAAGACAATCGGATTGATTACATGCTCCCACCAGCACCTCGTACAGCCCCAACCAAGACCCGGCAGCCAGGAAAGAAACGGCTGACGTCGGAGGGTGATAGCATGCGCTCTGCTCATGCGCCCAAACGCCCTCGGTTGAAGAGACAAACGAGGCTCACGGACCCTGCCTATGGGTCCAGAAAACAGAAGAGACCTACACCCAGTATGCCCAGGATTGGCATTCTAGACGCACCAGATGTTGCCTCTAGATCCCGCGGTGAGCAACCGCAATTTCTCCGGATTGCTGCAAGAGAAGCACGCTCTCGCCAGGACAAAGGGAGACGAACTCCCACCCGGAAGTTCTTTAACTTCAGTTCACGTGTGGATACGGAGGATGTCAATGAGTCTTTACACGATTGGCAAGAAGGACGGCTTCGACAGACGAAACTGCCTCCGTCTCGGCCCAAGGCTAAGGTCGCTGGACGACAACCGCTGGCTGTCCTATCTTCAAACCGACCAACCGGATCCCTAGGAAGAATTACCGAAGGAGCGAGTGAAAATCGTAGGGTTGATGCCTCGTCGGCCCTCCCATCTAGAGCCAATAGTACAGCCGATGAGCACGCCACAAGTACCGATCCTCGCGTCCCTGATCAAGTGGCCAAGACAGCTGTCAACTCCAGTAGGCTGATGCAACCGGAGCAACGGCCCAACAAGTGGATTGTTCGAAGAAATCTTGCTATCACCTCCCTGACAAGGCAAAACCCGCGGCCAGCAATGCTTGAGGTAGCAAACCATCGTAACAAGCCTGCATCACCGTTGTCCTTTCAGAGGTCTCTCTCCTTGCTCAACCGGGACTATCGGCATAAACACCTACCGAAAGCACGACAGAGTAACTTGGTATTAGACCGCTTCATCTCAAGCCGCAGCTCATCTCCTGCCACTGTTGGCGTCCAGCCCACTGGTACGAATCAGCCCACGAAGGAACCGGAAGCCAGGCCACAAGCTCAGCGCCAATTGAAGAAGCGGCCGCCGAAGCGGCTTGCAATCAATGACAACCAATTCCAACAACCTTTGGTTCTAGAATCAATGGACCCAGAGCCCTTTCTGCAGAATGGCAACTTACCTATGAATAGCTCATCCGATGCGCTACAAGGGTTTAAGCCTTCATATAGCGTGACTTTCAACGTATTTCCCTTGTCTACAGGCACATTCTTCCACCAGACCACATTTCTCGGAAGTGGGCAGTTTGCGCGCTCGCAGGAGTTCCTTAAGCGAGACCTTGACAAAGATGCCGGTTTTCTCTTGCTCAAGGCTGGGGATAGAGCTTATCGTTGGGGCTCTTGGAATGACGCGGTGTCTTCGGAGTTGGGTCTGATTTTCGACAACATGATTGAAATGATTGAGAAGAGCGACACCGGACTAACAGCAACGCCGGAGGATACTGAGAAGATTGATTGTAACCTATACAAGTACCTGATCAAGTATGTCACGGACACGCTTTCTTTCATCGACCCCATCGACAGGATAGGGTTCGTGAGACGGGCTCTGAGCCTTGTCTGCAAACTCAATGATACTCTGACAACTCTGGTTCCGAAATCTGAGCGTGAGATAGAGTGCTTGACAGCCACTTGCTCGTACAATTCTGTATTTACGTACCAACTTCTTCAGATTTCCGGGCACGAACTTGTTGATGATGCACTTACCGAGGAGGTGTTGAAATCTTTGAAGCAAGCCGCCAAACAAACTATCGCACTTGTCACAACCCCATTGGGACAGAGCAGTATCCGCAGACTATTAGCGAATATCGAGTCTCCTGAAAAGCGTGACGCAGGAATTCAGAGCGACCATATCATTGCCGAAGCCTATGTTATTGTCCGACACATCCTTCGCGGCACAGATAGACTAAAGGGATGCCTTGAGGAGGTTTTGACGAAAGCCTACTCGAGTCAAGATGACGATTTGGTAAACTTGGCGGATATCCCTCGGTTAGAGCGGGTTTGGCACTGTATTTTCACTATTCTGCCTTTGGACGAACTCGATGCTTCTGGCATTGCTCGGATAGGGTCGCGCTTCTGGGAAGCCCACGGGAACTGGGCCGTTATTAAGACACTGCTGCGCCCAGTACTGGATCGCTATGATGCCACGTCCATAACGCAGCCAATCTCATACTACAAGTATTGCAGAACCTTGTTCCACAGGTGCTTCTACCTCATCAATGGTTGGGGCTGGAGGGACTGCAAGCCAATACTCGACACTCTCTATGATTTCTTTGCAAAGAATACCCTGTACAACCTAAAGCACGAGGAAGGTTACAGGTCTCCTGCTTTTCTCGACGAACTCGACCAGAAACCTTCACTGGAAGTGCAGCCTGAGGATCCGTGTTTTCACATTCTGCTGAAGATCATCGCAAGTGGTCTGCGTTACTTGGCCAAGATCTATGACCAGAAAAAGGTCCGCAACTTTGCGTGGCGCCTGCTGCCTAATCATGGCCGAGTATATCCCAAAGAGAAGCCGATACGTCAGGAGGACTTGGACGCCTTGAGGAACCACCATGACCTCCTGTGTACATTGTATTACGCTGTTCCTGACGGGTGCCGGCCTCGCCTTCAGACAATCAGAGACCTTGTCCATCCGGCCAGCTCCCATCGGGAGACATGCAACATCAGTATCCGCTCCTGGACTAGGCTTGTCCGCTTTAAGCTCTCGACAGACGAAGATGTTGCTGGACTTGAACCATTTTCTGACTGGCATAGTTACTTTGTATCCGAATTGTTGAAGCAGCATGCACTTGCACGTCAAGAGGTTGAATCACAGAACACTGCGGGCAACAAATTCTCCGATCAGTTAGTTGAGAGAACGATTGCACAGAACCAGCGACAGATCGAGTCCTTACTGAAGACCGCGCTCAACGGTCTAAATAGTGCTATTCGCTCAGCACCAACATTGCAGCACGCCCATAAGCTTGTCTTGGGAGCGCCTATCAAAGCATTACTTGGTCTCTTCAACGCCAGGATTGCTCGAGTCAATACCACTGTCTCTGAAACGCTGCAAGTGATTGCCACTTACGTTCATAAGTGCGAGTCTCCCCCGGCAGCTCAAGGAGCAAGTGTCCCTGCGGCGGTTGATGAAGACAGCCAAGAGTATGGGGACTGGACAGACATTGCGGCTGCATATGGCGAGTCTCCAGCGATAAGTCCAGAAGTCGAATATGTGGACAAGGTCCTTCATCCTGCTGTGTTCCGACTCATCTCGAACTGCTTTGGAGAGGACTACTGTCCTGAAGATGCGATTTTGCTGAATGTTGTGGAATGCTGGACGTCTATCGCCCAAACCCTTGTCAAACATGGCTTACGACATTGGGACAGCTACCTTAGTCCGTACAACGGCGACTCCTGGACATCACTTCGGTTGACGATGCAGACGAGAAAGTTCACGCCTCTCTTTCTGGCAAACAGCATTGAGAAGGATCCACGGTTTGCAGCAGATTGCAAAGTCCAAGTGATCGGAATGTGGGTGTCAAGTCTGGTAGAGCGAGTCTCGATGCTGAAATACCAGCATCGCCTAACAGAAGCTTTGCTGAATCAAGTGGTGGCGGATCCGCTATTGCAGAATCTGCCCTTTGCCAGGGACAGACAAGCTGGGAGGTATCTGATTACTCTGGATGATTTAAGTCACCGGCGGGTTTCTCTGATATCGAGTGTTCTCTCCAACATGCGCGCGCATTTGCAATTACTGGAGGATGTGGAGGCCCGGGAGCTCTCCGCTATCAAGCAGGAGTACAGAGAGATCATTCAGAACATGATGTCTGCCATGAAGGCAAACTATCTGGAACTGGGTAACGGTGCGGCCAGCGTTCAGGGCGCTTACGTGGAATTTGTTCATCGGATCGTTGCATTCCAGCAGCAGCACAGTCGAGACATTTGCCCTATCGACCCTTTCTTTACCGACCCTGCGTCATTCCCTCTACCTTCTGATGATCCAACGTATATCGTGGCTCGGTTGAAGGGCTACGAGCCAAAGCTATCCTCGGAGAAAGTAGCAAGGACGCTCATCATGTTCATTCAGAGCGTTTCCGAGCGAGCCGCGATCGATGGGCAGCAGGACTACCTTGTCAACCAGCTACACGCATCCATGGCAGACACCTATGAAGCTGGCCTTCCTGACAAGCCAACCCTGCGGGCGACCTTGTTGCAGGCGGTATTCCCGGCCTATCTCGAGGCGTCCTTCAGCAATCCAGCATGCTGGATTCTAAGCCGGCCCATTATCCAGACCATCACGCTCGTCTTCCAGGATCTCTTATTCAATATGGACACCACGGACTCTGCCTGCGTGACATCCCTCTTGAACATCGTCCACTCCGTCTTTCAAGCATCACACACCGCCCTACTGTCCATAACGCACGATGCCACCAAGCTTAATGACCCTGCCGTGGCTATCAGCGCCGCTGCCTTCATTAGGATGATCACAGCCGCCTTGCCAATCATCGACTACATAGACCGAGCAACCGACATCGATCAAAGAATCCTCGCTCAGATACACGCCTTCCAAAACTACGTGACCTTCGCCGCAAGCCATCTCAACCAACCCCTGTCAACAACAGACCTATACGATATACCCCACACCACTGAAGCCTTCAGCACAGGAGAAACCCTCTCATCTATAGCCACGAACCCGTCATTCTTCCCTGATCTCCAGCGTTCGGCAGCACGCGAACTGCAACTCTACCTTAACGAGAGCTGGTCCCGCCACCAAAAGAAATTCTACTTCACCCGACGCGGCGGGCACCAGCCCCAGGAAATTAGCATTCAGCCTTCTGTTGCTGCGGAGCTCGAACAGTCTTCGGAGAAAATACTTGGCCCTGTTGTGCGGGAATTCTCGGATGTGGTGAGAGGGCTTGACCTTGACCTTGCCGATGACGGCAATGCCGCACGTACGGAGGATTCTCTGTTTGCAGTTCGGCATCCAGATCAGGTGTCTGGTTCTGCGAATACGACATATACTCTCGACCTTGTCGATGTTATTGGCTATTGAATGATTAGAATTATATAATCCCCACTGGCATGATAGAGTGCCTGTCTGGTATCGATGTCAGCATTGATGGTAATCTTGTACGATACTCCACTTCTTTGATGAATTAGATAGTAATCGAATGATGAATCTCTATAATACCAAGAATATACTCCGTAGATACAGACCATTACCATAGTTACTCGATACATATTGCTTACTACATTGATATTGAGTAAAGAAGTAGAATATTGTACTAAGACTACTAGTACTATGAATGGAGCTAGTGATAAGAGATGCTACTACGTGTAGATCTCATTCAAATTCCATGATAATAAGAACCTCATTTGGTTACTACAGAAAACAGACTGATCGTCAGATACCCATAGAAGATTAGAATTTAGATGATATATATATATATATATATATTATCACAAAAAAACTAGCAGGGAAAACAAAGCAATCAACCCGCGAGCTAAGCCAATGACGTATCCATATATTCCAAAGTACTAGTACCAATGATGAAACCCAAGTACATTCAAAAATATCCAGTAAACAAGCATTACCGTACTATGCAGCATGCAACTTCCTCTTTTTCAATTCTTGAACGCCACACATACACATACACTTGCGTTTTATCAACATAATCCATTCATATGGCATTTATTGGAGGACATCATCAGTTTGAGCTGTCATCTTGTTGATAGGGTCTGAATCGCGTAAGGGGGTAAATGGACAGACAGATAGATAGATAAGATGATACTTTTGGTTAGAAGAGAGTATATGGATGTCGGGGTAGTGATTGGGGGAAGGAAACATATTTGTAATAATGGGAATGGCAGAGGGGATGGGGGAAGGATGATGGGAAGCAAGAGCAAGACAATATAAAATAAATGGGAACCTAAGCATATAACAATGAGGAAGGTAGTGAGGAAACGGCAGAGAAGAAAACTAAGTACGTAGTTAGAAGGGAAGTGCCAGCAATCAATATGCATGACAAACTAATTATGCACGCCCGTGCATGTACGTATGCGCCGGCGCGGGCGCGCGTGTGTGTATGCATTGCATGCATGCGAGCATCCATTTGATAAGTCATGAGAATCCCCAAAACAGAACCCGAACCCCAAAGTTATCGTGATAGCCTCGTTAGCTTAGCTTAGCTTAGCTTATTTACAGCAGATCAAAGCATTGTCATCAACGTCATCGTCATAATAGCAAGGCGGGGGGGAAAATAGAAAGAAAGTAAGGTAGAGTAGACTGGCAACTATTGGTTCACACCTCCCTCAGCACCCCCTTCATTTTGCTGACTGCTTGACCCTCTCCGGTGGAACGGATGATGGGGATGGAAGCCTGAGAAGTGAAAGACCTTGCGCACGGCGCTGGCCACCCCTGAGCGCCGTTTGGACTCGGGCGACGACGGCGGCTTATCGCCTGCTGCAGCTGCAGGCTCCTCAGGTTTAGGCCGCACCGTTGCGGTGTCTTGGAGCACGATTGAGGAGGGTTTCGGGGGCCATTGGCCGTCCGATTTCCATCCTTGGACCATGGCCTTGGTTACATCTGCTAGGTTGATTGGCACGGTGGGGGTGAGGCCTTGAATGACGACTTTCGAGTAGATCGATGGGTACATTGCTGGGGTGATGGAGGCGCGGATGGGGTTGTCATTGGATATGAGGGACGAGACGACAGGGATGAAGGGGTCTTCGCTGCTTGTTTGCTGATGCGTAGAGTCAGGTTGAGTCAACCCGGTATCTGCAGAGGAAGAAGACTCTCCTCCACCTTGGTTCTCGTCGTCCCCTGCGGGGGGAGGCGGGGGTGGTTGTTCTGCTGCTGTGGAGGGTTCTTCGCCGCGAGATGGCGGCCGAGGGAGCGCGCCCTCGTTTTCGGCGATGCTGAGGGAAGCTTCAGTTCGTAGGGCAAGGTCGTTTTGGGAAGTGGCCGATGTAGCGGAGAGGGGAGGAGTGGCTGCTGTAGTAGCAATAGGCACGGGCGCATTTTGTAGTAGTTCCGAGGATGATGTCGTAGGCGTAGCAGCCTGCTGGGTCTTTGCTTCTCTCGCTCGGATCTCGTCCCTTGAGAGAGCTCCTGACCACGCATCCCGACGCTCTACCCATGTGCGGAGACCTGCGTTCCATTGCATTTCCTCCTCCATCTGGCGACGCCGTTTGCGCCTCCGCTCGGAGTCGTCGCTGAGCGGGGTCCCGAGCGGGCTGGTGAGGTCGGAGGCATGCTGTTGTCCACCAACAGGGCTGATGGCAGGTGAAGGCTGGGGTTCTAGCTCGGAGCCGGAGCTGTCGTACTCGCGTTGACGCCAATGCAGGACATCTTGGTCGGGAGTGGGAGGAGATGAGAATGAGGGAACGCCAGGCTCGGAGGAGGGTTCAAAGACCCAGTCGTTCCGGACGATCTCGCGAACATAGCGCTTCGCGTCTCGAATGGCGGCATCGCGGGCCTCAGTCGCCATTGTGAGGGGATTTGCCAGAGGGGCAGCCAAGGGTTTGAAGAGAGGCGCGGAGGGGTTTCCTTTGTCGCGTGCGGAGGCGGAATGAGAGTCTGCAGAGATTCTGCAGGATGGGATAGCAGTTGGCCGCCAAGAAGGAAGACTGGAAGCGAGGGACTGAAACTGACACGATGGTGGGGGGAAGCAGAAGAAAGAGAAAATGGCGAAGGACGAGAAGGAAGAAAGAAGGTTGGCTGATCCAAGGAGAGCTGCCGCCTCGTCGATGTCATTCAAGTTACTGTTGCATCTTCCTCTTTTCTTTTTTAGTCTTTTTCTTCCCCGCAAAACTCACCCCGTGCCAGCAGCCGATTCATCATCCCATTTCATTGACTGTCCCCTGCTGTGTCCGGAGGACGATATGATTCCTCTATTATGAATTAAACTGGAATTCTATTCTGTTGCTGTGTTGTATTGATACATTGAGGTTCGTGTCGCTAATCAGTTCGTAGTATACAAGCCCAGTTCCTGCCCTTGCGTGTCATTCCAATTCCATCCCAAATCCAGTCCTACACAAACGCAAAGAAAATCAAGTTGATCTATGTGACATGAAAACATACAAGCAATCCACTTCTATTGAACCCCCCAATTGCATAAAGATGTACAATTGAACCAGTTCAGGTCCGGACGCGCGCCGCGTCCACGCTACCTGCCGACTCGTCCATGCCCGCCGGCATGAAGCCCCAGCCAGGGGCCTTCTTACGTCGGCCCTTGCGGTCGCCGTACTGCTCGTCGAATTTGCGGATTGCCGATAGCGATGACATGTCCTCGCTGATCGATGCGCTGATCTCCTCCATACCACGCTCGAAGTGCTTCCAGGTCAAGGTGCGTCGCGCGGGATACTGGTATGGCTCCTCGCCTTGGTGCTGCGCTGCCAAGTCGTTCTCTTCCCGGACACATGCCAACGCTGCCGCAACGGAAAGGTTCTTGAGGTCGGAACCGGAATACAGAGGCGTGCGACGAGCCAGCTCGGCCAGATCGACCGAGCTGTCCAAGGTCTCGTCCTTCAGGTGGATCTTCAGGATGGCCAAGCGATCCTGTTCGGTCGGAAGGTCCACTAACAGACGTCGAGGGAGACGTCGGAGAACCGCATCATCGAGATCAAATGGTCGGTTCGTGGCAACCATGATGAAGGCTGACATGTCGTTCATCCCGTCCCACTCCCGCAGGAATTGGTTGATAAGCTCCCGGTGCGACGTTCGGCTGCTGGCTCCAGTGCGAGAACAGAAGATGGCATCGGCCTCGTCGATGAACACGACGCAGGGGCTCAGCTTCTTAGCCAGCGTGAAGATGGCCTTGACGTTCTTTTCGCCTTCGCCAACGTACATGTCGTAGACTTCGGACCCGCTGACTTCTAGGACGGTAGCACCGCTTTCGCGGGCGACGGCTTTCGCCAGGAGGGTTTTACCCGTACCTGGGGGCCCGTAGAGCAACAAGCCAGGGATCTTGTCAGTCGCCAGAACACCGTAGGTGAACGCTTCGGGCCGGATTAGAGAGAGGGAGGTCAGGGTCTTTAATGCATCAATAGTTTCAGGCGGCACATGGACATCAGAGAATGTAGTACGAATGCTTTTGGCATCCACGACTCCATTCAATAATTTCTTTTCATGTGTATTGCATGTTTTCCGCAGCGAGCTTAATAGGCGCTCCCGGTCATTTCCCATCTCGGTAGCCTTCGGTTTAGGCGTTTTCTCGTGCAGCCAGTCATTCTTGACACGCTCAGTCTTCTGCATCATCTCGAGTCCTCGACGAATGTGATCATAACCGAAAGCTTCATCGGTGCCCAGAGAACCGAGTGCCAGAGTCGTGGCCCAATGAACCTGGCTGTACGGCCAGTACCGCTCATCAAGGCCACTTTCCTTCACGAGAGACGCATCCAGAGGCCAGGCGCGATCACGGTAAATGTCGTCCTTGAGCGCCGAAGGGCTATCGGCGAGTCGCGTTCGGAGCAGATCTTGGATGTGGCGAATGTTAATATCGAGAGTCCGGGTCTTGCGGTCTTCAGCAAACACGCGCTCCGCCACCTCCGACTTCATAGCGGGGGTGATGACCAGCATCTGCGAGAATTGATCGTCAAAGGCATTTTGCATGAGCTTGGCCGCATCCGAATCAGGTGCAGCTTCTTGTGCCGATGTACCAACGAAGAGGACCCGGTAACCAGCCTTTCTCTTCTCCTCTATAGCCTTTTGTAACAAAGTAATGAACTTGGCGCCCTCACGGGTGGTCTGGATGTCTCCATAATCCTGAACTTGCACGATGACATCTCGCTCCAGGGCAGGGCTGCGACCTTCCGCTATCTCGTGGGCAGCAGAGTCTTCACCTTCTGTTGCTGCTGGCGACATCTGCTTCGACGGCTTACTGGGCGAGGAAAGGAGCTCTCGAACAAGTCGGAGTCGCCTATCCTCTGCGCGATTGACAGCACTTTGTGATGAAGAGCCACCCATCTGGTCCGCCGGTGCATTGAACGAGGCCACCAACGATTTCAGGCCCATCAGGTTGGGAAGCGCGATATCGCCCGAGTCACGAGTGCTCTCGATGGTTATGAATTTAGGACGCAAACCCGACGACCGGAGACTGCGTGGCGTGTCAATGACGTCGTCGTCGGCATCCCCATCACCCATACCGTCGTCTTGCCAGGTATCAGAAAGGGACGGCCGGTATACTTCATAGCCAAGCGATCTGATGGGCGATGTTGTGCCGATATCCGCCAAATCCTGCTCGCTGCATAGCTGGGCAATGTCCTGTGCGTTGAGTGTAACCAAATCCGCCCCCAGCTCTTGCGCCAGCCTCTTGACTACCGCGTCCAGGAAAAGTATGCCATCACTGCCCGGGTACTGAAGGACGAGGTGCGACTTGCGTGCGGAGGGCTCTTGGGCGTATTTGGCTGGCGGCAGCCGCAACCCGGCTCGGGCAGATGCGCACAGCTCTTCCCACAGCGCTTCCGTCAAAGCATACCGATCCTCCGGGATATCAGATCCCTCAGGCGCAGGTGGCTCTTCTCCACTACCGCCGCGTCCGAGCTGTTGGGTGGCCTCCTCCTTCTCCGGTTCAACTTCCGTCGGCCGTATCTTCACATGCTGTAGTATTTTGACGTCACCGTCCCCCTTGCCATCATTGACCACCGTATTTCGCTCGTAGAACCAGTCGGGAACAGTAGCGACCGGAGCAGTCCACTCCTTCGCCGGTCGTCTGTTCCGTAAAGCTCTGCGGACTGCCGAACCGTAGGGACTCGCGTCTTTCTTATCCGATCGGTCTGCGGAGGGTGTTGCAACGGAAGCATCACGGGTAGCTAGTGTGGGTTCTGCATTGTGAGTAGGGAAATCACCGGGGACATTCCCTGTTGTCGAATCACGAGCATTATGAGGATCTGGAGGAGTTGACGATAGCCATGGTCGCGAAAGATGGAACCGACGCGAATGCGAGACAACGGCGGCGGGATAGCGGCGATGCGCGATGAACCGACAGGGTCGTGCTACAGACCGAAGGAACCTGCCTTGGTGCATTGACGAAAACATCCGGGGCCAACGATGCCACCGGAACTGGACAATCGAATTACTGCTGACGCCGCAGGGAACAAACCGTCTGCATCAGCGTGGGTGCAAGTTGGAGTGAGGCCAGCAAGACTTTCATCTTGCCTTTCTGGACTGTTCCTTGCGGGTCGGCTCTCCTTTGTCAGCGCCGAACTGCAGCATCACGTGACTAGGAAGACTGGTGGCTGCTGCAAGTGCAAAGAGGCCCAGTGGATCAGGCAGAGAGGATTTAAGCTTGATTGCAGTGATCTAACCACCTGGAAAAGCCAACAACGTAAGCGTCAACTCGACATGATGCATCATCCAGATCGATGCTGCTTAGTTCGCTCAGCTGCGCCCTTTTCTAGTCATGGATACTACTGCGGCTTACGGAAAGTATAATGCAACGGATACCCAATCTACGGTGAACAAGAAAACAAGAGTGGAATGATCCAGAAATGAATGGTTTTATTATTTCGAATTTGTCCTAACTGTGAATCTGCACGGAATGGCGCCAGCCTTAGCAGATGATCGACACCGAAGCAAAGCCTGATGCAACCGCAATCCTGTACCCCACCACTCATGCTGGTATGACAAGAGAATCGACGTCAGAGTCAAAGTAAAAATTCACAGTGCTAGATGGTAAATCTTGGTAAATGTCAGCCAATGCTCCCATTACGTAGGATGAGTGACAGTGAAGCACAATAATGCAATTATAATGGTTTTTCTCAGACAAAGTATACTGGCAAGTAGCAGACCAACCGGGAAAGGAAGGTCCGAACTATCTCCTCATGGACGATTCAGAGGATAAAGAAGAAAAGAAGGTTTTGTCATCTTCGAAAAGGGGCAAGGAGGTGGGAAGGAACAATTGCGAGAAAAGACACAGAAGGATTAGGACTAACCTGGTGACAACTGGAAGTGTTGCAACACAACCTGATGTGTTAGTGTAGTGGTCTGATGTATCAGTCTCAGTATGCATCTATACTGCGAAAAGCTATTATTGGGCATGCAATTGACGCGTGGCGTATCCAGGCCAGAATCATGAAGACTGGAAGTGCACAGGATCAAGAGGCAATTCCAGCAAAAGCTAGAAAAGCCGCCTGGCAAGAGTGCTGAGCCATGAAGAGGCGAATGCTGAAGAAGAGAAGGAAGAAAAACCAAATCGCGACCGAAAATAATAAATGCTGCCCACGCGCAAGAATATTATTCCGGATCCCACGTGATGCCGGCTTACCCGAAAGAGGCATAGCGAACAAGTCGCGGTGGGTGGCCATCGTGAAGGACGGACGAATCAGGAGCGAGAAAAGAAAAGCCTCAGCAGGCCGGAGGAAGGAAGAAGATCTCGCCATGGGCCTCTCTTGCTCTCTCGCTCTCTCTCTTGTGAGTGAGTGTTGTCCGGCTGTACTCTCTCTCGCTGGCTCGTCCCTTTCCCTGCCTATCTTCTGCTTCCCTCCCGTACGGTTCCTGTCTTCCCTCTCCATCTCCCTCTCTCTCTCTCTCTCTCTCGCTCTTTTTCCCTCTCTCTCTTTTTTTCTCCCCCCATCATTCCTCTCCCGCCTCCTCCAGATTTTCCTCCTTTCCCCTCGTCCCGCTACTGGGCTGCTAGTTTTGTTGCGCGTGGTGAGTGTCTTTTGGGTACCACTTCGATCTCCAGCACGCCCCGTTCGTTATCGAGCGATTGAACTGGCGATCGCGACAAGTGCCCGTCTCGCTTTTCGTTGGCCCCTAGCCCCTCCACACCTCCCGGCCTCCCTAATCCCATCACTACACATTACTACTAGTCTACCTACTTTCACTGCCCAGCACCCATCATTCCCTCCTGCTGTCTCTCACCACCACCACTTCCTCCCGTTCCCGATCTTCCACCACCACCACCCCCCCAGCCTCCTTCTATCGCTCCCTCCCACTAACATTGGAGGTGTAGGATCTTCTCCTCCCTCCCGATCTGGTGGGCACAGGTGATTAGGCCGGTCCCGATCCATGCTCCAGATCTCGTGTGGTCCTGGGTGATACCGACGCAGGCTCAATCGCCCCGTCAGCTGCGTCTTGGCCTCCGCTCCGACACTAAAAGCGGCCTGTTGTGCCTCCACGTCAAGCGCGCTCTTCGAGTCCGACGCCCGCCCTCTGCGTGCCGGATAGTCGACACGACGGTCTCTTGCCTTATTTTTTCGCTCGACGTCTCTCTTTTTTGACCTCCCAATTTGCCTGCCTTGTCCTATATAGTCGTGCTCCCTATTTTTCCTCCTCTCCTTCCCGTCCTTCACCGACTTTGAGGAGTCCCGTTATCGGCGACTTCGTAACCACGACATGATGATGGCGCAACCATTCCCTGCCCATCAAGGCATCCCACAGCATCCCGGTTTGCCTCCAGGTCATCCAATGGCTCCCGGTCAACATCCCAATGCTCATCCCGGTGCTGGCATGGTCCAGCAGGTGCATCCAGGAGTGTCGGCACCAGGAGGTCCTCAGGTCAGTCAAGGCGGACCGGTGATGGGTGGGATGCCTCCGGGAGCTGGCACAACTGGTCCAGGGGGTGCTGTACAGGCTCATGCTCTCTCGCATCTTGGCCCTGCTCAAGCGCACATGTTCCAGCAGCCGCATTTTGCACAGCAATGTAGGTTTTCTACAGTCTTTTTCTTCTTCAGGGCTGCACCCCTTTCCGCGTGTTGTCCTGCACGTTTTGATCCCGTTGCTTTTTCCAGTTTGTGTCGGTACTTTTCTCATATAATCGTACGCTAATCCATTCATCACTTAGTTGCCAACAACCCTCAACTCCTGCAGCAGCACCAACAGCAGCAATATCTCAGGCAGCGGATGATGCTCCAACATCAACATCAACAGCAACAGCAACAACACGGCGGGTTACCAGTGCAGCTACCGAATGGGACACCCGGCCTCAATGCAGCTCAGATCGCGGCGATGCAGGCGAACCCTGCCATGCGTCCGGTTAATTTGCAGATGCAACTCCAACAAATGCCACATGGGCAGCCGCAAAATCTTCAGCAGCAACAACAATTTTTTGCTATGCAGCAAGCCCAGCAACAAGCGCACCAGGCTCAGCAAGCCCAGCAGGCGGCTGCAGCAGGACAACCCGGCCAGCAGACGCCTCAGCAACGTGCAGCGGCACAACCCCAGAACGTACACGATGCTCAGAGTGTTACTCCTCAACCCCAGCCGGGTCCGCCCCCACACCAGGGGAGTGCAACCCCTCAACCGAATCCGCCGCAGCTACCTACTTCACAACCACCGCAACAGCAGCCTGCAGCACCTCAGCCGCAACCCACTCCTAATCCACCTCCGCAACAGCTGCCGCAAGCTCAGCAACCGGGTCAGCAACCACAAGCGCCGCAAGCTGCCCAAGCCCAGGCCCAGCCTCAACCTCAACCTACCCAGCAGGGCCCACAGCAAGGTCAACAACAGCCACCGATGACTGCCCAGGAGGCTCAGATTAAGGCACAACAGCAGCAAAACCCGGCTGCTATGATGATGCAGCAGCAGCAGCAGCAGCAGCAACAGCAGCAACAACAACGGATGAACATGAAAGGCGCTGCCATCCTGCAGCTCAACTCCTTTGCCGAAAGCCTTAGCTACATCTCTGTATGTTAAATTCACTTTTGTAGCTCACTATGTCCACCTGGCCGAGTACTAACTGCCGACAGGGTACTGAGAACGCGAGCACCGATTTCAACCAATGGCATAACTTCGTGCTCAGGTTCTATTCACCAGGCGGTGTTCTCAGACATACCGTCTGCAATCCCCAAGCAAATTCCTCGAAGCAGTTCGAAATCGCCACTCCTGCTTTGGCGCGCTATTACTTGACCCAGTGTACGAGTGGAATCAAACACATCCAGATGCTGGTTGATGGAGCGCGGGAAAGGGATTCGCCGAACGGAGGCCACATAGTGGAGAGTGCGAAGACTGCTTTCATCTATTGGTTCGCGAATGGAAGTCAGGTATGCATGCTCGGCCTTTTGTCCCTCTGATATTCCTTGTTATATTAACGGTGACTAGCTTTTTGCGCGCGCAAACATGACGGCTCATTTCGATATGAACAACAAGATTGAAATGCTCGATATTGCGGTGCTGGATCACAACGAATACCTGCCTAGGAGTCAGCTACAGGCTCTGGAGCTGTCCGACCAACAGAAACAGAGCCCCAAGGTGTCCAAGAATATGGGCAAACGCGCCCAGGCCAAACAAGCACAACAGCCTGCGTTTACCTTGCCCGAATCCATGGTCACACCGAATGGTGTGCCCACGGCTGTGATGAGTTTCCTTGAGGTGAGCCCTTGACGTGATCTCTGCCTTCCCCAAAGTACTCTGCTGACGTTCTTGTGCTGTAGGTTGCGGAAACCATCTCTCACATGCAAGTCCTGTTCCAATTCTCTCAGCAGAATCCCCATTTAACACCCTCCGAGGCCCTGCGAACTCTGGTGAACACGATGCAGGCGCCGGCTCCCAATGCCGCTTATCAGCAGGGTCCCATGAACCCGGCCCTACAGCAAGGCCAGCCACGAGCTCCCAGTATGAGCATGCCTAACCAATTTGCATCCCCCGCCATGGCTCATCTCGGTCTGCCGGGCGCTCAGGGTTCGCCCCATATGACCGGCTCCGCGCACCCCAGTCCTGCCCAGAGCCATCTTGCGGGTCCCCCAGGCATGATGCCCCAGGGTCAAGTACAGGGCAACATGCCGCAGGGGACCAGTGCTAGCGCAAGTCCCAATGTGGGTAACAAGCGCCGTCGTGCTAGCACCGTGAAGATGGAGAACGATGATACCGGCGGTCCTGATGTTAATGGGGCAGCCGGTCAAGCTGCCCCCAAAGTCAAGGCCAGTCCTCGAGTAGGGGCTAAAAAGCAGAAAGGGGGTGCCTGAGTTGCTTCCCTCGGTCAGCCAGTAATATTGCCGGTAGCATGCTTGCCGCTGGTCCAGGCGTGCTTGTGTCTTCTTTTTCTCATCATTTTTCTCCGAGCCTCTTTTCTCTTTTCAGTCTCACGCGGCGGGGATATGGCGTACCTTTAGGATACCTATGTGCGAGGCTCTTCTTCTGCGTTCCGAACCATCTGCGGGACTCCTGTTATATGTTGAACATAGCTGCCGATTTCGTTCCCCCTTTGATGTCTCATGCGAAAGATGGAGATGCGTGTTATGTGGATTTGCGTTGGGCTTACTGATTTTGCCGTGTTTCTTGACTGATGTCCCTATCTGCATGTGCTTTGCCGCCCGGGGATTGAGGGTGCGAGCTGACACATATCCTTGAAGTTGAGCGTTGCAGGATTTTTGATATCCACGTTATTTTTTATCATGGGCGATTGAAGTGCTCCGGCGTCCGGTTGTCTAACCCCTGGAAATAATTCTGTGTTGATAGTTGCTTGCCGTTTACTATTGTTACTACTGTACGTGAGGAAGAGCAATGCATTTCCTACTACTTACTATTACTACTTTTTCTCAGCAATAATTCGTGGTACCGAACCTGCGACTAGTAGGAGTTTTGGCGGGGATTCTCCACTCGCAACTTGCGCCTGGCATCGGCATCGGCAGTCTCCGGCCTGGGGCCTCTACTGACAACCCCTCCATTCCACTTCATCCCTCCACTTTCTCATTCTTTCTTTCTTTCTTTTCCTTACTTCACTAACCCCCTCAAATCTCTCCATCATGTCTCACTCTCACTCCCACGACAACGACGTCAGCCATTCCCATGATGACTTCGGTGGTCACGGCCACTCCCACGAGATCCTCGACGGTCCCGGTTCATACCTGAACCGCGAGCCGCCTCTCATTGAGGAGCGTGACTGGACGGACCGTGCTTTTACCATTGGCATTGGAGGGTAAGCTACGTTATAGAAATCAATCACACTTACCACCCATCCTGGGCTTCTATCTAACTCATTCATGTAGACCCGTCGGATCGGGCAAAACCGCCCTCATGCTGGCCCTCTGCCAGGCCCTCCGCGACGAGTACAACATCGCCGCCGTCACCAACGACATCTTCACCAGGTAAACTCCCTCTCACCCTCCACCAATCTTTACAACTATCTGTAGTGATCAAACAAGAACTAATACAATGACTTCTTTACACAAACAAACAGAGAAGACGCCGAATTCCTCACCCGCCACAAAGCTCTCTCCCCCTCCCGCATCCGCGCCATCGAAACCGGCGGCTGCCCTCACGCCGCCGTCCGCGAAGACATCAGCGCCAACCTCCTGGCCCTGCAAACCCTGCACAAACAATTCCAGACTGACCTCCTCCTCATCGAATCCGGTGGCGACAACCTCGCCGCCAACTACAGTCGCGAGCTGGCCGATTTCATCATCTACGTGATTGATGTCGCTGGTGGTGATAAGGTGCCCCGCAAGGGTGGGCCGGGTATCACGGGCTCGGATCTGCTGGTCGTGAACAAGATTGATCTTGCCGAGGCGGTGGGTGCGGATTTGGCGGTTATGGAGAGGGATGCGGCGAAGATGCGTGAGGGTGGACCGACGGTGTTTGCGGTGGTGAAGAGTGGGACGAGGGTGCCGGATATTGTCAATCTGATCTTGAGTGCTTGGAAGTCGAGCGGTGCTTATGAGCAGAGTCTGGCGAGGTGGAAGGCTGGTGCGAAGAGGGGGTCGGGGAGTGTGGATGATGCTTAGACTTAATTTTGGTCATAAAAAAAAATTCACCTTTTTTTTTCATTTATTCATTTCTGTTTTGTTTCTATTTGATTGTGAAGATGGTGGCGGTGGTAAGAAGTAGTAAGCTAATCTCTATCATGGTGAAACTTTTTGATTGATATACATCCCAACATGTCCGGTTTTTGTATCTCACCCCAACAAACGCCCTTATAATGCAGACAGACAGACAACACAGTTGCTCGAAAAGAAGGATCGTGACACACAGACGGACAATAAAAAAGGGAGAGAAGGAAACAGAGAAATCCTCTGGTTAGATAGTTAAAGCAGGGTATCTGAAAGTCGTTCCTCCAGCAGCAGCAATAGCAGCAGCAGCAGAACGACAAGAAGAATACTAAACACAAGTGCACTCGTCCCAGACAGAGATCGAAAATTACATCTCCTTCTTGGCGAACCTGGCCAGCGCAGGGCCCAAATTCTCCCTCTCGGAGCGCAACTTCTCCTTGTGTCGGGCAGCATGCTCCTTGCGCAACATCTCGGCCTTGACGCGCTTTTCGTCGATGACATTGCGTCGGCCCTTCTTGCGCAGATACTTGCGCAGCGCACTGTTGCGACCACGACCACGGTTCTTGAGCTTCTCGATGGGGTCTTCGGGTCGGCGATCGAGATCGCGTTCCTCGCGGTTCTTCTTGTCGCTGATGGTGTTGAGCTTTCCGACGAAGTTGGGGTCCAGCGAGATCATCTCCGGTTGCAGCTTGTTCAGGAGTCCGCGCACTTCGGCTTCCTGGCGCTGCTTGGTGTTTTCGTACGGGTTGGCCTCCAGGGCGTCGAAGTTGGGTTCGCCCGCGCCCGGTACGATGATGCTGGCGAAACCTTGGTCGTGCCCCACGCCGAGCACATCTTCGAACGGGCACCAGCGCATGTTTTCGATGCGCTGGCCGTCGCCGCCCCATGCCATGTAGGGACTCTGGACCTTGCCTTGGTCCGCCGCCGCGGCGTCGAAGAGGCCTCGCCATACGCTGACTTGCGTGCCCCAGCCGACGGCTGTTAGGTTCCGGTCGCTGATTGACACGGAGGCGCCTGGCTGGTAGCACGAGTAGGAGTGTACTTCGCGGAACATGCGGATGTCCCAGACGTTCATCTTCTGATCTTGGCCGGTTGATACCATGTATCGGCCTTGGCGGTCAATAGCCATGGAGCGGACGGGGCCGCGGTGGACGAGGGCTTTCACGAGGGCGGTTTGCGAGTTGGGTGACCAGAGCGTCACAGTACCATTCTGGTGGCCGACGTGTAGGATGGCGTTCCATGGGTTCTGGGCGAGGGAGGTGGGAGCACCGAGGCGGGTGGGCAGCTCAGCGACCATTTGGCCCGTCGAGGTGTCGGTGTATTTAAGATAACCGCTCATTTGCTATGAAAACTTGGTAAGTGAGGGTCCTGTGGTAAAAAATTGGAAGGTAGGTGCACTCACAGCGCTCGCAAGAAGGAAGTGGTAGGGCAAGAATTCAAGGAAGAGAGGCTCAAGATGCTTGTTGAGACAGTGCAGTTCCACACCGGCGTGGTCGTAGATGTAGACGGATCTCTTCTGCGCCACGGCGAAGAACTGATTATTGTGTAGCCACCGAGCATCGCGCACAGTCTCGTTTAATTGCAACTCGCACCCCAGCTTTCCATTTCGCCAGTCCATCGTCGCCACATGCCCTTTGCGCCCGGCCAACAGCAATTCGCGACCATTCCTTGTGTAGTCCATCCGGTAGGGGCCCATATCGGTCAACTTGAGCTCGAATCCCTTCTTGGCCGTCTCGATGCCGACGCTTTCGCGAATCTCATCTTGTCGAACTTTGTACGTCCTTTCCAGCTCTGTCTCCGGCTCGAGAAATCCGGCATCATGCTCGAGCAGAATCTCCGCATCCTTGGCCTTCAGAGCTGCTTCCTTGTATTTGTCTTCCACTGCTTTGAGGTTGCTGCGCAGTTTCTTGTCTCGAACACTGTGGGTGTGGATGGCTTTACCCCGGCCGTATGTCTTTTGCGCTTCCATCAATCTTTTGCTTTCTTTGCGCTTGTTGTCGGCCGGCGCAACGGCCGTTGATGTTGGTCCCGCCATGGGCGTAGGCTATCGATAAGGAGAAGGGGAAGATGTGAGAATAAGAAAAAGAAAACCCCTACAAGAGACTTGGTTCAAAACGACAAATGATCCAAACGTCGTACAGTCAATAAAAGTTAGTAGAGCAGACGGAGGCTCATCGGCAGCTTTTTCTGCGGGTCAAAAGATGAAAATCCGTGCCGAGCGGCTTTGCTTTCCTCGCTTGTTCCTCCACCGCCTAATTTTTTCCTCTCCAACCGCCGCCGGAGTATCAGGTCCAGATCCCTCCAGAGGCTACGCTTTTGTTTTTTGTGATCTCTGGTATCTAGGTGCCTCGCCTTATTCTCGCTAGACACAGTATTCACGCTGGCCTCTCTTCCGTACCGATTCAAAGGGTCTAGTGGTGCCAACATGGCGCCCACCCAGACGGTGCAGCATCACCACCGATCCACAACCAAATCCGCCAATAAACCATACAAGACTCGCCATGCCTCCAAGAGTGCGCTGAAGGATAAGGCCAAGGGTATGTGCACCGGAGAGATTTACACTGTGCTTGTCTTCTTGAAATAGCGTCATATACTGACACACTTTCAGGCAAGGTCGAAAGAGAGGAGCGGGGCACGCGCAAGACCCCTCACCAGCAGCTCAAATCCAAACTCGATCGCCGGAACCAGGCTCGTCAGAAGCAGCAATTGAAGCAGCAGGAGAAGGCACAGTCCGTCAGCATTTTCACTGGTCAGAACGGTGCCCCGCGTCATGTGGCCGTTGTGCCGCTTTCCGTTGATATCGATGTGGCTGCCATCATCCGGGCCTTGAACGAGAGTGTCGATGTTTCCGCGGAGATTTCCCCAGACTCCGCCACTCGGGTTCGCGTCGATCGCTTCCGCCAGAGCCTGCAGTACATCCCGGCGAAATATGACTTGATGAACGCTCTGGATGTGTGCCGGATGGCCGACTTTGTGATCTTGGCGCTGTCCGCCCAGGTCGAAGTGGAGGAACAAGGAGAGCTGTTGCTGCGGTCCATTGAGGGCCAGGGTATCTCGAACGTTATTGCCATGGTTCAGGTGAGTTTATACCCTGTATATCACGGTGGCTACCTCTGTGACTGACTGTAACTTGCGTAGGGTCTTGACCAAATCAACCCGGCCAAGAAGCGCCCGCAGGTGGCAGCTTCTCTCAAGTCTTTTGCGAACCACTTTTTCCCATCGGTTGAGAAGGTCCTTTCGGTGGACTCTCGCCAGGAGTGCTCCAACGCCATCCGTTCCCTTTGCACGGCTACACCCAAGGGTATCCGCTGGCGTGACGAGCGCAGCTGGATGTTCGTCGAAAACGTTCAGTGGCCGGAAATCAACTCGGAGGAGGTCGACGATGTTGTAGTTACTGGCGTTGTCCGCGGCAAGGGCTTGAAGGCGGACCGTCTGGTCCACATCCCTGGTTGGGGTGACTTCCAGATTGGTTCCATCACAGCAGCACCACTCGCTACCTCCCGCGGAAAGCGTGATGATGCTATGAATGTCGACGAGACAGAAGCTCCGCAGCTGTTGGATGCACCTTCTGCAGACTGCGATGATATGGCCACTGTGGCACCAGAGGAGATTGAGATGGAGGACGACGACTTCCCTGTGGAGGAAGAGCGCAAGGGTGTCCTCCTCGACGACCACCACTACTTCTCTGATGACGATTCTCACATCCCCCCCAAGCCCAAGAGGTTACCAAAGGGTACCTCGGAGTACCAATCCGCCTGGTTCTTGGACAATGTGTCCGACTCCGGTTCTGACCTTGAAGACGAGGATGAAGTGGAAGAGATGGAGATGGACACCGCGGGAGCACCCGAAGATGGTGTCTTCCCCGATAACAGGGATGCCATGACGGAGGCTGGCCCATCGGAGTATCCCCAGTCAGAGATGTTCGTCGATCCGTCACCAGAAGATGAGGCCAAAGACCTGGAGGAATTCCGTGCGAGCCGTAGAAACGAGGCTAACGAGGATCTGGAGTTCCCTGACGAAATTGAGCTTCACCCCAATGTTCTCGCTCGGGAGCGTCTGGCCCGCTTCAGAGGTCTGAAGAGCTTCAAGACCAGCCCCTGGGAGACGTCAGAAGACCGTCCCCACGAGCCCGAAGGGTGGCGCCGCCTGCTCCAATTCGCGGACTACAAGGGATCTAGGAACAGGTTCCTCCGCGAGGCTCTCGTCGGAGGTGTCAACCCTGGTGTGCGTGTGGATGTGCACCTCAAGGCAGTGCCAGCAACCCTCCGCAGCCGGCCCCAGCCCACATCCCTCTTCTCTCTGCTCCGTCACGAGCACAAGCACACCGTTGTCAACATCAACATGCACCTGAACTCCAGCGTTGAGGAGCCCCTGAAGTCGAAGGAGCAGCTCGTCGTCCAATGCGGTCCCCGCCGTCTGGTCGTCAACCCCATCTTCTCCGCCGGCGACAACACTCCCAACAACGTGCACAAGTTCGACCGCTTCCTTCACCCAGGCCGCAGCGCCGTCGCCTCCTGGATTGGTCCTTTGACCTGGGGTGCTGTGCCTGTGCTCGTCTTTAAGAATAAGTCCAACCAGGACCCCGAGGTCCTCGACTCCGCCGAGGACGACTCCAACAACTTCGACAACCTCGAACTCATCGGAAATGGCACCATCGTGGCCCCCGACCAGTCTCGCGTCGTCGCCAAGCGCGCCATCCTCACCGGTCACCCATACAAGATCCACAAGCGCGTCGTCACCGTCCGCTACATGTTCTTCAACGCCGAGGACATCCAGTGGTTCAAGGCCCTTCAGCTCTGGACCAGACGCGGCCGCAGCGGTTACATCAAGGAATCTCTCGGTACGCACGGTTACTTCAAGGCTACTTTCGACGCCAAGATCAACCCCCAGGACTCTATCGGTATCAGTCTTTACAAGCGGGTCTTCCCCCGCAAGGCTCGCGCTCTGGAGGATGTGGTCTATTGAAAAAATTATTAGGGATTGTGTTGTGTCGTTGTTTGTTCGCTTTGGGAAGCCGTTTTCGGGTTTGAGCACATGACATGGCATGGCATGACATGCAGGAATGATATAGAGATATTACTTACATACATTACATACTTCACATACTTACTCATGATACCACAAAAGTTCGCTTCGGCATGAATTGATGAACTATTACTGATTATGAAAATCGTTTGTTGATAAATTGATTCTATGGATAGACAAAAATTTGGAAGTGGTTCAGTGCATAATTCAATCTCCTTTGAATGGTAGTCTCGACTTTTCGATCTACTGCCTTGAGATTATGGGAAATAAAGTAGACCATGGTATGCACTCTAAGCAAGTCAGTATCTGCCATCCTCGGTATTGATATCATCAAAGAAGATGGGTTGCTACTTCAATACTACTTCTACTAAAACATTGGAGCGACACTTTTGTTCATTAATTGACATCTGTCAGTACGGCAGGCTACTCCTTCATAGGCGCGCGCAACCTATGTTCAGCAATAGATATGATAGAACAATCCATAAGCGAAACAGGATAGAACAGGACAAGACAAGCAAGGAGATCATATATGTTTGTAGGGGTATAGACAGACGGCACGTAACTATGTGACAGCATCCATCTACCATGGGACCAGCCAACATCAAAAGGAGCAAAGGGGTAAGGGTGGGGGCCATATACTGTCTGCCCTGGTAACTAATCCGAGGCCATCAAGAACAAGCGAATGGGTGAACATGTTGAAGTGAAACAGAGAAAAACAAATGATATTGTTGCTGGGAATATAATAGAATAGAATGAGTCTAAGAGAAATCCTCGCCCTGCTCCTCGATACTGTTCTTGATCCGCAACAGAAGAGTTGTCTTCCACTTGTCCAATTTGCTGAGCTGGTCGAATTGGAACAGCTTGTCGGCGAATGCTTCCTGGTCGCCGGCTTCGATGGTCTGGGTCAGGTCAACGAGGAGCTGGTGCTCTCTTGTTGAGGCGAAGGTGGTGTCGATGTCGCGGTAGTTTTCGAGGGCACGGTTGGCGGCCACCAGGTCCTGTGTGAGGTCAGTAGTGTTTTAAAAGGGTAATGGATGGGGACAGCCGCACGTTCGTCGCCAAGTGGCAGATACCAGCCTTAAGGAAGTAGTCCTTAACGGACCATTTCATCAGGTTGTTGTTGATCGATGAGCGGCCGATGCGCTCGTAGTGCTCGATAGCCTTGTAGTAGTCGCCTTCGAGAGCGGCCAGATCCGCTGCCTTCAGGTAGTGCTTGTTGGCAAGACTGGAAAGCAGCACATGAAGTTAGATATTGGTTAATGAGAAATCCCGAGGGATGGAAACGTACGCTTCGGCATTGTCACCGTCGAACCACTCCGCTGCTTTCTCGTAGGCTTCCAGCGCCTTCTTCGTATCGCCGAGTTCCACCTCGTACACTTCGGCCAGATGCTGCTGTTGTGTGGCTGCGCGACGGAGGTTACCCTTCAGCACGTAGTGTTGGATAGCACTGGAGAGCACGCGAGCGGCGTCTTCGGGGTCGGTTTTGCGGTAGACCTTGAACGCTTCGGCCAGGGTGTTTGCTGCATCATCGGGCTCATTGAGGTTCTGGGTTTGGATAGAGGCGGCCTTCTCGAAGGCAAGACCGGCTTCCTTGTCTGATCGTTGGGCAACGAGTTAGAGCTCGTTGATCTGAGACAGGGGAGATCAGTGGCTTACTCTGCTTTTGCACTCGGAAGGCGTTCGCAGCTTGTGTGTAGAGATCAGCCGCATTCTCGTACTTCTCTGTCTTCCCGCCAAAGAAGCTGAAGCCACCGGATGCGCTGCTGAGCGCTTTGTCGGCCTAACGTACGTCATGGGGGTTAGCGATCGTCGGACTCCAAGCATAGCGATGATGGACAGCGGGGTTTCGGGGGGGATTACTCGTTGGAGCAGAACTCGGGGATCTTGGGCCATTTTGTGAAGAAGTTGTCGGCCCGAGCAGGTTAAGAGGAGAGTGATGCTCGAGGTCAGTTTGCGGGCAAAGAGAAGTGGGGATGAATGTCTGGAAGATGAGGAGAAGCAGTGAGAGGATGGATCTACTTTACTGGGCAGCCTCGCGGTATGGCGAGCTCCCCGCCGCGCCGTCAACGTAGGCGGTGGCCACTTTCCGCCCGGTCCATTGGACGTGCGTGCTTCTTTTCCTGCTTCTCGCTCAAAGAGTTTCTATGGAATCTTCGACTGCCACAAAAGAATTCAATTGTTTCAATTGTTCGAAATCGTTACCGTTTACTTATTGATTACATTCCTGCATCTGCTACAATTCCATCAACCATGCTCCTCCGTGCAAATCTCCCCCGACTGTCTGGGTTGATCTGTCGCCAACCTCTACGGTGCAGCACCGCCAGGCGCATGTACTCTGCCTCCCAGTCAGGCGACGCAGACATTGACGCCATGCTTGCGAAGCCTACGTGGTCTGTTCGCTCGTTGCTACCTGAAGAGTCCGCCAAACAATCTGCTCCGTCAGTGACTCCGACGCAACTCCGCCATCTCCTCCGTCTCTCGGCTCTTCCGCAGCCCGCGAACGAGGAAGAAGAGAAGAAGATGCTTGAGACGCTCGAATCCCAGATTCACTTTGTGAAGCAGGTCCAGCGCATCGATGCCAGTGGCGTGGAGCCCCTGCAGAGCATCAGGGATGAAACTCCGGAAGCGGTGCAGGAGAATACAATTGGACTGGAACAGCTTAGAGAGGCGTTGTCCAAGGAGAGAGTTGTTGGTCGAAACAAGAGAATTCAACGAGTGGAGAGTCCAAGGAATGAGCGGCCCGATGGGGATACTTGGGATGGAAACGCGCTTGCCTACGCGTCCAAGACCAAGGGAAAATTCTTCGTCGTCGATACGGGAAACTCAGCATGAGCTAAGCCGCCCATTAACTACAACACAGCTCAAGTGAAGTTGGGTTCAGCCTGGCTGACAGGTAACCAAAATAACGAACCAAGTTCACCATTGCTGACAATGGTCTGGGCGCTGAGTCATCCATGATCTCATTGCCAATGCTGAAACCGACAACCTCCTTATTCTCTGTGCAACTGTGATAGTCCCTCCACGAACCCTTCTGTAGCTGAGGCGGAAGGCTAGGCAAAATAATCCATATTGGAACGTGAATTTGTGGCCATCTGCATTTATGTGGAAGTCATTCAAGGAAAAGCATGCTAGCAAGTTCGGATCCGGGCCCTCGCCCTCGCCCGCTCCGCCAAAGAGCGACCGCGACCAAGACCTGACCACCATCTTGGATCGCCCTCAGCGAGCCGACCTGACAGTCCTGGTCGCAGAAATCACACAACACATGCGAAATGCGATCGTCCAAAACTTCCATGGTTCAACCTCAAAGGAGAATGACACCTCACGTGAGCAAACAGCCGATGAACAGGACGAGGACACGGATCCGTTATCTGTTCAGTCGGATGCGCAGAGAGAGGAAACCACAGCTGTGACTACTCAATCGGAATATCAGCCCACTGCGCAAGATCTTAAATCAGAGGCGAAGTCCCTCTCCAGCTTTGATGACTGGAGAGACTCGGTCCTGCTGAGGATTGGTGAGGTTGTGAATCGAGATGAGGAGTCTGAAGAGAATGCCGGTGAATCAGACTCGGCTCAGCAGTTGCTTGAACCGGAAATAGATGAGGACCAAGGTTCATTGAAGAAGCTCTGTGAAGTGTACCGACCTGTGGAGACTCCTCTTACGCAGCTACCTAAGGCTAAAAGACTATTGATTCTCCACTCGCTACTGCTCTTGATGCTTAGTCTTGAGCACTACAATGCTCGCTCGCGAGTTCTAATGTTGTATGTAGCGTCGAGTCTGAATCTCGATGTCACTATTCTCAATGGTGACGAGGGCAAGGTCGCGCGTGGACTGCTGGACACTGCTCTTCAGCTCGCGAACGCGGAAGAAGGCCAAGAAAAGAAACGTGACTCCTCCAGGAAATGGAAGGTTGGGATAGCTTCGGTCGCAGGAGCTGCACTGATCGGCATTACCGGCGGACTTGCCGCGCCGCTTGTTGCAGCTGGCCTTGGAACAGTCTTGGGAGGCCTAGGTCTCGGGGCCACGGCTGCTGCGGGTTACTTAGGTGCCCTTGCAGGTAGCGGAGTGATCGTGGGTGGTCTCTTCGGTGCCTACGGAGGTCGGATGACGGGACGCATGGTCGACAAATATGCCCGTGAGGTGGACGATTTTGCTTTCCTGCCTATTCGAGGCTCTCGACAGAGGTCTGAAGACGAAAGGGAAGCTGCTCAGAACGACCATATGCTCCGGGTCACGATTGGAATTACCGGCTGGGTTACGGAAGAAGACAACTTTGTTGTTCCCTGGCGAGTCATTGGAGCCGACTCCGAGGTATTCGGTCTGCGCTGGGAAACAGAGCCTTTGATGAAGCTCGGAAACGCTATGAACTTATTGGTTACCAGCGCTGCCTGGGCGGCGGGTGGACAGGTGCTTTCCCGGACAATTTTCGCGCAGATCATGAGCGCGGTGATGCTGCCTCTTGGTCTTCTCAAGGTTGCCCGTGTGGCTGATAACCCGTTCAGCATTGCCAAAGCCCGAGCAGACAAAGCGGGTGAGGTTCTTGCGGATGCGCTGATCAGCAAGGTCCAGGGTGAGCGTGCCGTCACATTAATCGGCTACTCGATGGGCTCCCGTGTCATCTTCTCCTGCCTGCAAAGCCTGGCGAAACGGGGCGCATACGACCTGGTGGAATCAGCAATTCTGATGGGATCACCCACTCCGTCCAACGCACCGCACTGGCGTCGTCTACGGAGCGTTGTTAGCGGTCGGCTGATCAACGTGTACTCTGAGAATGATGCCGTCCTCGCTCTTCTCTACCGAACCAGCAGTTTGCAACTCGGCGTGGCAGGTCTACAGCCTGTTCAGGGCGTGCCCGGCGTTGAGAACCTGGATGTTAGCGAGACCGTCAGCGGCCACCTGCGCTACCAATTTCTCATCGGGCGCATTCTAGGCCTTGTTGGCCTGCAAAGTGTAGATGCCCAGGAGGTGGCTCGTGAGGAGTCCGCATTGGCTGTGAAGGACAAAAAGCAGGAGCAAGAACGGATCCAAAATGAGCGTCGTGCGGGAGTAAAGGGTGACGAGTCGGCACAGCGTGTGCTGGACAATGGTGATGGAAATGAAGAGGACGCAATGCATGCTGAGGTTGAACAGGAGACGAGGGATCGACTTTCTCGCATGGAGGTGTCCGAGGAAAGCGAAAGTCAGCCTGCGCGACCTGAATTTAAGATCAAGAGACGCCCACTTCCATCAGAGCAGAGTTAGATGTTAGTGCCTTGATGATCCAATATTAGTGTCACTTTAGTGGCAGTGTACTCGCCTACCATGCACCTTGATGGCAGTCACCGAATAGATATCTACTGCAGAAATCCAGTGTAAATCTTGCATGACCATCGATCTGATGATCGTGATCGATAACGGCAAAACCACGCCGACCGTTACGACACGCGGATCAACAGCACCGCAGCCATAGTTATGCTTACCTCTAGCCTGGCTGCAAGACATGCATAAGCGCAACGGTCACTGCAAAAAGAACTTTCGTAGATATTCGCGACGATCACCACGTTTACTAGTAGAATGTAAATAGTCGAAGCCATCAACGGCCGTGAGTAGTGAACTTTCTCGGGTAACCTGTCACACCCTCACACCAACCCCTGACCATATCCCCTCCCTGCTCCGTCTTATATACATAGTAGAAACTGGTAGGTAGTACGATAACATTGGATAAGTACAAATAATTTGGAGCCCATCCACAGCCATATGGTGCTCACTTCAGGTCTACACAATCTCGCAGATCAATTTAAATAACAGCATGGATGTGTGTAACTAGCGCGAATCCTTCCAAAACGCTTTTTCAATAATTGCAGCCACCAACACATGAATGGCATTTAGTGTCCGATAAGGCAACTGGTTTACCTTTTACTATTGATTTCGCTAGTAAGTCGAATTTAAGTTAATAATTGCCGTTTTTCTTTACTTGGATCCTACTGTGGGATTCGATATTGCAGAGTAGTGAGTTCTTACTGAGTGTCTCTAAACACTGTGCATATCCATTAGTTATGTAAGGTGTCCCAGACAAGAGACCATTGCTGCAGTGATTGTGGAATATGTAGTAGAAGAAATTATCACATGAATATCATGATTCCTAATACCTAGTACGTCCTCCCATTAACCCGGCGTTCAATAAACCACTAGCAATCTAGTAAACAGTTAGTAGTAACTACTTACTACTTAGTTATTGTCTTACTAGTAAGACACCTCCGCACCCCCAATTCCAACGGCGCAAGTTACTAACGAGTAACGATAGAAAAAGGGGTGGATTCATCCGAGACAACAAATTGTCAAAAAAAAGATACTCCGTGCTTCATTGGTAACTAGTTAGTCAATTGTCAAGTTGTCACTTCTCATATAGTTACATGGCGGGGAGTGTGGGCGAGCGGGTAAGTGTGGAGTTTGGTTCCTCATGTCGGAGGAACATGGCTGTTTCACCTTGATGAGGGATGGATATGACACTGGATGATTCTGACGTTTTCAATATGTAGAACCGTTGGTGCCTATTTTAGGGAGAGGACATGTAATCAGTCTAGTACCGACTGTGTAGTCATTGATTTGTGTTTAGTGTTGGTGGATTATTTTTTATTCATGGCAATGGTTTGTTGCACACTTATTATGTTCTTCTGGTTTTATTGAAGCCCACAGCGGCGTCCTCAGCCGAAAATGATGGATTCGAAGAAAGAAGATTGGGGATGGACAAGATAGATTATTCTACACAGTATATCGGGTTATCTTGTTGATGTCGTAGTTTGGTACATATTTCTTGGTATACTCGGGTCATGACTCGGTTCAGAATCTTGGTAGTGGGAGTCATGGAGCTTGTTGCTTATGCCCAGAAGGGGGCGAAGCTTACTTGGACGCCTTATGTTCTCTTAGATGCTTGTTTATGATGTGTTTGAGAAGAATGGGTTGGATGTTAAAGCTGCAATAAGGCTGGACGTTAAGAGGGGATACTATTTTCATAGTATACAGTAGATGTGGGTTGAAGGTGTTCCGTATTTCCTCAAGTTTTATTCAACATCTATACTGCATTACTAGTCCAAGGGCTGTCAATGGAGATAGTTATGCATGCATGCCGGTCTACCGGAAACCGTGCTACACTACTACGACAACTGGTTAAAAAGTACCACTTCAAGGCTGGTTATAGCGACTAGAGGAAACCAGAACGATCGACAACACAAAAAGTCCGATTCCTCCCACCAATGGCAGGAAAAGAAGTAAACAACTATAGTATTAGTAGGATGTACTATTGCTGCCTGCACCGACAACCGTAGACACCCGAGTTCTAAACGGTTGATCTTAAGCATCGATGACACTTAGGTTGCATTCAGTCCAACGATTTGACTACTAACAGTAAGTGCTTACTACAGTGTCCACACTCTGGTTACTACTAACTAACTAGTACTTTTTACAAAGTATCTGAAATCATGATCGTTGTCTACAACGCTCAATCTTAGTCTTCTTGATTAACGTAGTACTACTCATACCATCTCAATGACACATACATCTTACATGCTAAATAACCAGCAGAATCCAAGAATGAACAACAAATCACTACTCTGGAGTAGTTAGTTAGTCCCCAACTGACCCCCTTAGCAACCGTCTTCCGAACCTACTCTGTACACTAGTCTACACTACTTTAGTCCCCTCTAGTCTGGATAGTCTAGTCTTCCTCTCAAAAATCAGGAGCAATTAAGTAATAAAAGCCTCGGCAACAAGCACCGGGGAGAAGGAATAATTCCACGGGGGGTGAAAGGAAAGACGGAATTACTAACAACGACGACGGTGACCTCGGGCATCGGGATGATCTTCGGGGAAGACGTGACATCAATAGAAATTAGATGAATCCCGTCGGAGACTAGACTACTAATCAATTACTCAGTGGGTAATGTTGCATAACTAACTATACTACTCCGTAGACTAACTTACTAGAGAATGGCTCGGTTGTGGTGTGGCTTGCGTTAGGTAGATTGGTTATGGAGAATGGATTATATTGACTGGTGGGGATTTGGTTTTTTTTGGGGGCGTACGGAGAAGACACTAGACACTAAACAGTAGACAGAAGGATTAAACGCGGTGTGGCTGGCAGTAGTAGTAGTCGTGACGGGAATAAAAGTCGCTTATTATTTCTGAAGTGGTGTTAGTTGTGATGGATGCAGGTTTTTTTTTCGTTTATTTACTCTTGTTTTTGGATGTTGTTGAGAAAGTACGGAGTAGATAGGTTGAGGTTCAATGTTATTGTCAGTTGTTTGTTGGAGGGTAGTAGAATTGGTGTGGTCTCACTCACACAGTGGCGAATACCTACTGGTACTACTTTAGGCAGGCTGTTATAGTTAGTCGATTACTAGTGTCTTTAACTCTGCAGAAAAAAGCAACTCTGTCTTTCTCTCTCCTGCATGGGAATATTCTAGCCAAACCCAAATATACAAAATCCATCTTAAGTTTCCAACAATAAAGTTAGAAGTTCGAATATCATCCCCTGTATCGGGTGTTCTTCAGGGTCTGTTTGTCTTTTCTGCAATTCCATCATCTGGAACAGATTCTTCTTTCGGATAAAGCAGCCAGCATAACCTAACCTAGCCTAACCTAACCAACCAAGCAAACCACCAAACACGCCGTACCACTGGTACAACGCGGCCTGTTCCTATCCATCCATCCATCCATCAACCAGAGTTCCAACTGCCGAAAGTAACATGTCTGGACTCCTGGACCTCCCATCAACCATTTCAGTATATCCCGAACGGAACAACCCGAATAGGAGCCCTGGGACTAGAACTTGGAAGTCGTGGTCTAGCTAACCGAATGAAACAAGACCCCGAATGAAACCATCCAGTAAGAACGTGTGTAAGCAAAGTGACTAAGACCAAAACAGAAATTGCTCCATTGGGTAAGTCGGGAAAAGCGGGAAAAGCGGACCTGGGGCCGAACATAACCCTCCAAATGCTGGTGGTACTTGACTGGTACTCGCACAAGAAGGAGAACAAGAGGGATGGTTTTCAACCATGCGAGGCTAAGAAACCTTAGCTACGCGATCCGATGCTGTGGGACCTTTCTCCCTCCTTCCCCCAAACCGGCTCGCTCAAGCTTCGATCTAAGTGGGGGTTGGTAGGCGCTGATCGTGATGTTGGAGGCGCTGTGGATGCGCTCATTGGTTGGGAGACGGACTTCACGGACGCTTCGTATTGTGTGGTGGTTCGGGTGGATGCTACGCGTATTACGCCGCCGGATTCAGGACTAGAATGGCCGAAATTGCCAGTAAACTATTCGTCAGACTAGTTCATGTCAATCCCTTAGGGGAGGATTTTCGTCAAGAGGAAAAAATTAGTGATTATCTTCAATTAGTAATATCATATGTAGTATATACTCAAGAATGGTTATCATGGGGTCTCTCTCGTGACAGGGATCGTTGCATAGTAGTGTATGAAAGAAAAAGGAAGGGAATGTATCCGAAAGGAATGTAAAAGTGGTAATGAAATCGCACAGCCATCTGCCCAAACCTGATGCTCCACCATCCACATCACCCGCTGTGGCGACCTCCCTTCTGGAAGTCTTCCGGGTCCGCTGGCTCGTGCGAAATCTCGATCGTCGTCTCCTGGTACACTCCGTGGCCCAGCTCGGCCAGTTCCATGTCCGTCTTGCGCACAATGTCTTCCGTAGATGAATCGCGATTGTCGTTGACCGTGTCGTTGATGCTCTGCATCCCCATGCCCCGCCGGAATCGGGATCCCATCCGCGGTTTCTTCCCATCCCGGTTCGTGGTGATGTGTGTCTGGTATGCGTTCGATTCCGTGTAGTTGTACATCCGGTCCGTAGTACTGAGTTCGGTTTCGAGCAACAGGTGCCGGCGAGTGAGCGTATACACAAGCACATCGACAAAACCCGATAACGCCATCAGCGAACCGGCAACGGCGAAGTATTGCCGACTGGGGATGACCTTTCGTGCTGTTGACATACGCCCGGCGGCCAACGGCAGGGACAGCAGAAGATAGACAAGCGGGTAAATAACCATGTAGATGACGACCCGGTTCAATCGCTTCAGGTTTTCCTGGTGATTCTGTCGGAGAGTGGCGGATTGCTTCATTCGGCGTCGCAGGTAGAAGAACATGAGACCGTAAAGAACGACCGTGCCGAATTCTGCCAGGAAAATCCATAGATAATGCACCCAAAGACGTTCGGTTTCATGGTCGGGTCCGATCCAGCACTGCAAGACACGGTGAATTAGTGATTTCGTCCATCTGTATCTCATCTTTGCGGTCGCTTACCCAGCCAGCTTCAGAAATCACAAAGGTCTCAGAGCCAAACATCCCAACAGGGATCAACCCCAGGATAATAATAAACAGCCATAGCGCAACAACACTGGCCACGAATATTGGGTACGGTAATTGTCGGCCTCGTAGCACAACGGCACATGTGTGAAGGGCAATCGCCAGAACGAACAAACCACTTCCGGGATCGCCCGTTTGAATCCACCATCCCTGAAGAACGCAGGGCGCACTGGGATAGTAGACATGACCCTTTGATACCCAGTGGAGACAGATGAGGAAAGCTGTTGCTTGTTGCAGATCGACTAACAGGAGGTTGTAAATGAGAACGACATACTGGTTCTCCGCCAAAGGTCGTTTGTAGTATTTGCGCCAGAAAATGAATCGGTAAGTAAGGAACGACAACAGGCCAAGGGCCGAAATGAATGAAAAGAGTGCAATCACTCCCATGGCAATGAACCCTGCTCTATCGCTACCCTCAACTACCTCGGTATTTGAGCGACTAGCGAGGTGCGTTTGGCCAGCACCATCGCTGGCTAGCAGCCGTGACAATCGTAGTAGAGCGAGCATTGTTCATCACCCTCAACTGTAGTTTCGAGGGGAATAAAGTCCAAGGGTCCAAGCGAGGCTTAGGAAAGAGTGACAGGCGGCGCGCGTCTTATATCCTACCTTGTAGAAGTAGAGGTTGGAGCATGTCTGGCGGACCAGAAAATGAGTTCCTATGGATCGAAAAGGCTGGGCATGGTCCCGGCCCCATTAAAGCTTTTTGCAAGCAATTTTTTTCCCGTTCTTGTTTTTCATGTTTGCTGTCCCGCAAAGGGTCAAATAAGATTTGGTTAAGGGGCCACAGATCGCTAGATAATCTTCGGGAGGGGGGTGCGAATGAGCAAGGATGGACCAGTTTTAGTGAGTAGTAGCGTGTGCAGGAAAGGGACCGAAGCTCGCATAGTAAGTGTTTTAGTGGGATATAGTCCGCACGGTCTCTTTACCAGACCCACCTCTAAGTCGTGGTATTCTCCGCTATGCATCCAACAGTGAGTCAAGTAAGCGGTCGAACGTTCCCACCTTAGTGTGCAATTGCCGATCTCCCAATGGTCTGGGAAGGGAAAGGGGTGATTGTGCTTAGATCGTTGACCTGAGAGCCTCCATCCCCTGTGGATCAATCATCGGATTCTGCTCCCCGGCGGTTATGGGGTTAACACCTGAGAGTGCAATGTGGCGATACACAATTGAGGATTATTGGAGATGGCCTGGGTAGGTGGTGCAAATGTACTCCGTACACAACAGACTTATCCTGAGAGTGAACTATTCCGGCCCGGTATAGTGCATCCGCCACTTCGGGAATGACAGATTCCCCAAACGTTTGCCTGCAGTCGAGCTAGACTAAGGGGCGGAAGTATCTTTTTGCAGAGTCGCCTGCAGTAAACGGAGAGGATCTGCAAGCGTCTTATTAGGCGGTGTTGAGGGGCCCCCTGGTGCCTCCTGGGCCTCTTTGGTGTCGCGCAGACCAGGGGAATGGTTGATGATCTCCGGACTACGATCTCTAATCAGACGGAAAGAACCTTCCGATGTGGTGGCCTTCACCGAGCACTATTAGATATACCACCAAGCAGTTCTGATTGGATAGTATTCCGGAACCAAGGAATATCAGATCAACAGTGCGTCGACTCGAGGAGAGGGGCTGAGGTGGCACACGGTAGAGTTAGCGTGACGGCGCGTCGAAAGAAAGTTATCGAGATCCAGTAAGCTGGGATCAATAAACCCAGCGGGTAAGACCTGGAATGCCAGTGCCTTCCTTTATAGGAAAGGATGCCGTGCTTTGTAGAATTTTCAATTGCATGTAGACCGTAGAGAGACAGCGACATTGTGCGAATGTGAAAGAGGAGGCCGAGAGGGAAGTTCAGACACGGCGACAGAAGCGATATTAAGTACCTCCTTTTGGCAGTCACCTGAGAACCCATGAGCCTCATCACCAATTCAGCTTTTCACTTCCGACCTCGCTCGCACATTATTGCTGGGAATAGCAACAACCACAAGCTTACAAATATTCCATCACCTCCACCTCCCGCTCTTCGGTACCAATTGTTCAGCTTGGCTCCATAGTTACAAATTCGCCCCCGGATAATCGCGCCCACATAGAAGCTTATGACGAAGATGATTCTCCGAGCATGGACACAACTTGGGCGGTTGATGGCTAAATTAGAAACCCTCCGACTCCTGTTCTAAAAAACGGTTAAGAAAAAGAAATATTCTGCAGCTGTACCCCGTCCTTGGGTGAAGATCTTCAGGAGAGAATGAGCATTGGGTAAGAGTGGCCGAAAGCTTATTGTCGTCGATTCACGTTGCTAAGATGCTGATCCCATAGATTCGATATGACTTAGTGATTCGAACCAAGGACTGCAGCGGGGGTGCAGCTTGAATGGGCACGCTAATCCGATGAGCTCATTTAAAGGCATTCGAGCAGTTCTGGAATGGTCGTGCTGGGAAGGCTAATGGTAGGTCCTATCCGGACAACTCCTAGCATAAAATTGGAACCATGGTTCGTGCAGCGATGGTACATCTCACCATGGTACTCAGCCGGTGGTTGAGTATCTATAAACCACTTCAATCCACCTTCCGTCTATGGCATCGTATCTACTCAGGGTTGGCATCTGAAAGCAAACAATGAGAATTGAATGCTATAGTCGCCAAAGATCTACATCATGAGTTATTCACGCATGATCTGCCGTTGACTTAGTTCGGCTTGGGCAAGTTGATGGCTTTCCGACAGTTCGGCCATGCAGATACTCGTCCAATTGCTGTCTTAGCTGAGGAAAGCGTCGGACAGAACCACAACAGCAGTGGCTGAGACCTCGTCGTGTCGGCAAGAGCTCTCTTTAAACAATAGCCGAGGGCGGCCTCATATGGCCTCAGTGTCAGGTGTTAAATAAGTGTTTGGGCCTTAATCTTGCCCATACAATGGCACGTGTGTCTGTTCTTCCACTTCGAGAAAGCATTAGCCAACCTGCATACATATCCGAAAGCTCATAAGCCTGAGTTCCGATTTTCGGATCCGGAAGGATTGATCGACAAGAAGCTGCTTCTTGAGTCCAGGGCTAGACAACCTTTCTGGGAGGCTCTCTGTCTTGGCATAGGAATGCCCCATTTAAGGTGCACGGTTCGTGAACCTTCTATTTCATTAGTAGTTGGAGAAGGCCTGAATTTGGAGTGCTGTAGCCAGTTCTGATGCTGCAGGCCTCAAGCAACGCTCGCATATGCTGGAAGCCACACTTCACATATTTTTAAAAGCACCGGATGCTGGTTTTGGCTAATGCCCGATAGGGAACTTCGGTTGTTGGTCGGTAACCTGCGGGCTTCAATATGCGTCGCTTGGCGGGTTGTTGCATGACCCGGACGTGTCCGAGGTAGTAGTCGTGCCACTTGGGACCTATGAATAGGACTTCCGTTTATAAACAGACCATCTGCACAGGACAAGTCACCCGTCTCATCCCAGCCGGAGGTCCCGGACAGATGACAAGAGTCTAAGGCTGTATGTCTCATTCAGGGTCTACCCAAGCTCTCTCTTATTGGCTCGGACCCTTCACGCCGCGATTACTGCGCCCCCCGCATGTCTCTCCGCTCGTTATTGATGCGGTGTTGCCCGCCACTGATGAGAAGAATGTCTCACTTCGGGCTGGTGCTTTGCAGATCTATACCCCTCAATGACCTAGTATAGCAAACAGACGTGATGTCAGTGACTGTGTTTCTATTCAGAGCATCAGGCCTCCCAAATCTATGCCACATTATGGAGCCTTGGCCGCCTTGATAGGTAGGGCCTCCCGGGAATATCCATTGCCATTTCACCGCTACTACAGCTTCAAGTGAAGAGGAAGAGGAGAAGGAAAGATATAAGTAGCTCGATAATCCCAGATATTGTCCTCTTCATTTCATACAAGCAGCCATTCTACACTCCTCAAGAGCAAACCACTACCAAAGACCACTACATTTACATCCAACAAAGACCATTATCACTCATCTACCACAATGAAGACTTTCACCACCATCACCTCTCTCCTCGCCCTCTTCTCCTCGGCCCTGGCCGCACCCGTCGACACCGCTGAAGCCGACGGCACCACCGTCTCTGTCTCATATGACACTACCTACGATGTCTCCGGTACTTCTTTGACCACTGTCGCGTGCTCTGACGGTTCCAACGGCCTGATCACCAAGGGCTACACCACCTTTGGCTCTCTCCCGGGCTTCCCCAACATCGGAGGCGCTCCTACCATCCCAGGCTGGAACTCTCCCAACTGCGGCAAATGCTACGCTCTGACGTACAACGGCAAGACAATTTACGTCTTGGCCGTTGATGCCGCACCTGGTGGCTTCAACCTCGCTCTGCAGGCCATGAACAACCTGACTGGCAACCAGGCCGAGCAGCTGGGTCGTATTGATGCTACCTACGCTGAGGTGGATGTCGGTCTCTGCAAATGAGCGCCGGATATTCAGCAGTCTACTTGGGAGGTGGATCTGGCATGGTTATGATTGGATATGATTTCGGGTTCACGAGTTTTCTTTTCGGATACTTTCCTTCAGCTTACCTACTGTTAATATCATAATACGCAATATTACATACATACATACATGCATAGTACACTTCAACATAGTGAAGATGAACACAAACCAAAGCTTTTCTGTAATTTAAATGGAGAGATTCTAAGGGTCGTATCTACTGTACAAGTCTATATAAACACACAATCATCATACAAAATCATCCCAAAACTTCAAGCATCTCCTCTACCCTCCCAAACTTATCCCGGATCTTACCCTTCTCCTGTCCGCGCTCCCGCTCCGCACGATCAATCCGTTCCCAATCAGCCCACGATGTAGTCCTCAAGCCCCGCTTCTCAGCTTCAGGACGGACACCTTCCCAACCAAGTCCAGAGCTGTGACCCGGCGAATTAAGCAAGGACGCTTTACCATCCTGGCCAGCCACATCAGCAGCAATAGCATCAGCCGTACTGAACGCATCCATCATCGTCGTGGCAATGACGCCCGTAGGCCCGCGCTTGACCCAGCCCGCGCAGTAAAGACCCGGTAGATGCGAGATCAGAGATCCATCCGGGAGCTGTTCCTTATCGCCGGTGTTGGCTGGGGTGGTGATCCGCCCGAAGCCGTCGTTGGGGATCACGCCGCGGCGTTCGTCGAACTGGATACCTAGGTCTTGGAGTCCGGGTAGTGGCAGGGATTTGTAGCCGACACTGCGGAAGAAGGTGTTGGCGGGGATGTCGACTTCTGCGCGCTTGCCGCTGCGTAGGTACTTGGGTGTGACTTTGGCGCTGGGGAGGAATGGGTCTGAGGGGTCGAGCTCGTTGCGGGCGAATCTGACATGGGATAGGCGGTAGGGGTGAACGGGGGACCACTGCAGACATTCGGGGGAAAGAAGAAAGTCAAGAGACCAGGATTTGGCGGAGGTGGCGGGGTCGTTGGTTGATCCTTTTGCGAGGAGTTGGATGAGTCGTTTTTGTGCTCTTGGGAGAGCAGACATGACGTCTTCCGGGGGGAAGAGGTCCTTCGGAACTGGGTCGAATGCTACAGATGGTAATTGGAGCAGTTCGCGGAGTTCTTTGATGGTGAAAGCCGCCTAGAGCCGGAGACATGTAAGTATATGATAGATGTAGTGCATGGAATCGATAGAGCGTACCTGCATCGGTCCTCGGCGGCCAACTACCCGGACGCGCTTGACCTTACTCTTTGACAGCTCCTCGATAGCATACTCGGCTATATCCGTCTTTCGCAGAGTATCCACATCCGACAGCAAGATCCTGGCAACATCCAAGGCCACATTCCCTTGTCCGATGATCACGGCGTCTTCACCAGCAGTCAGGTCCGGGGCAAGATCCCGGTGTTCTGGTAGGCCATTGTACCATCCGACGAATTCCCGAGCCGAGTAGACATTGCGGATTGCCTTTTCGCCAGGAATTCCTAGTTCTTTGTCCTTCGGAGCACCGTATGCGAACAGGATGGCGTCGTAGTGTGGCTTGAGAGAGCTGAGGGGGAGGGTTTCGCCTAGTTCAACATTGCCGATGAAGTTGAAGCGCGGGGATGCCGCAACTTCGGTGAACTTCTCTTCACAGTTCTAGAGACCGGGTATTGTAAGCTGGATCGTCCTCGTCTTCTGACTCATAGCAAGGTAACCTTACCTTGACTTCCGGGTGGTCTGGGGCAACACCGTATCGCGCAAGACCAAAGGGCACTGGCAACTTCTCATACATGTCGACCGAGGCATTGTCTACCTTGGAGAGTAGTCGATATGCCGCATAGAAGCCTGCTGGGCCTGACCCTATGACGGCCACGCGGAAAGGCCGGTCATTCTGAACAACTTGGCTGTACTGACGCGATTGAGTTGCCAAGCGCGAGAAGATCTGACGTGGAGAGCGGCGCATAGGCACACGGCTGATCCGCGCCGTGCAATGGCCACATATATAGGGAGCACGCTGGATATTCATTGTGCAGCAAGACGATGTGGGAGGGAAGAAGTAGAGCCGGCGGGCCGGAGGAGAGACGGTTAACTCCGAAGGACGATGACATAAGAGGGTCCAACACGTGACTCTTATCAATTCTGGTTGCCGCGCCGACAATCGCGTGTTGACGATCCTCCCGATCAACCCGTGGAAGGGCAGCAAGTAGCTTCGGGCAGATGCACGATGGATGAGTGCATGTGCTGCTGCTGCTCTCTTGCTGTCGCTGCTGCTTCGTCTCCATCTCCTGCCACTCCACCCGTCCCACGGTTCGTACCTCTCTTTCCGTGGTATCTGTCACCACAGAACCGTCCGTCTATCTACTAGATAGCATTCTAATCCGACATTCTTTCTTTAAGCTTAACTCGTCTGTGCACATTCCTTTCTCCCCGCTCGTCGCGTGGGTCAAGCCTTCGATATTAGATTGGGGCTTTTACCATAGCGATCATGGGCGACAATAACAACTCTTCATTCCTTTATGGCTATGCTTCGTCCAACCGTTTTTACGGGTCGCCCGAACCTCCCTTCAATCCGAAGGCTGTGACACAGGCGAGCTGGACTCGACCGGAACCAAAGCCTGAGTTAAAGGGACCGTTGGTTGATCATGCCAATACCCTTCCTGATGTGGTATGTGCTTTGCGGCTCTTTCTAGAGCTTCTCTTAGCCACGACTGCGTACTGATGATCTATACAAGCAATGCAACACTCCTCCTGCCAAACCGCGATGGACGCCAATGAGCCCGAAAACAAAAGGCCGCGTGGTCTATGGTCGCAAAGTGCAACTTGGACTGCGGATACTCGCTCTTGCCGGAGCTATCGCATCCCTGTTTTGTTCGATCGTTATCAAGAATGCCGCAGCAACCGTGATCTGGATTGTGAGAGTTGGGGTAAGTAATGCGACTATCTTTTACTACGTCGAGTCAGACTTTAACGCCCTTCAAGCCAGCGGTCGCAATTCTGCATACTCTTTACGGCATATATACTTTGAGTCGCTCTTCGATCACGAGGCCTCCAGGCTCGCAGGCTAGCTATATGTTCTTTGCCGCAACATTGGATCTGGGCCTGATCCCATTCTACGTCTTTTCAGCCTTCCTTGGTTACAGGCAATATACCGATAATGCCTACAACTGGACTACAATGCTTGGGTCTGATGTTGAGGTGACAACTAAGATTGCAGAAGCTACATTCCTGTTGGGTATAATCAACGGTGCTCTCCATGCGATCTCCCTCGGAATATCCATCTTTTTGGGTACCATCTTCCGGAAAATCACCCGACTACCCCCAGATATGAACCCGCTAGAAGACAACTTGACTGCACGTCCTTTTTCACGAACTAAATCGGAGATAATCGAAAAGCGTGCCAGCAAATCTACGTTGGGCTCAGACAACATCTCCAGTGAGGACCCATTGATTGGCGTTCCACGAAGTGTGCCTTTCATGGATACTCGCAGCAATTCATCCTTCAACAACGACTACAGCCGATTCCCCCCTAGTTTCACCGACAGAACGCCGCCGCAACCCACGCGCTCTTTTCATCGCCCGTCGCGCATCGATACCATCCCACATCTACCTTTCCAGCAACCAAGTGAAATTGCAGATGATGCTACAACTATCGCGTCGCCTATAGAGAACCCGGATATCTTCACCAGGCCAACTACGTCGATCCCGCGTGGCGCGCCAGTTCGTGAGCCATCTCCTGATCTCCCCAACAGATCGCAATGTGTGAGTCCGGCTTCAGAGAATTGGATTGCTTATGCGTCTCGGTCTACGACACCGGTGGAGGAAGCCAAGGACGAGCATCCTGCTCCTCGCGAGCCATCCTCTGTATACAGTCGGGCCGAAACTCCAGCCTCGTCTAAGGGCGGTGTTATGGATTGGTTTAGTCCACAGCGATATGGTCTGAATATCGGGGAAGCCATCAGCGAAAACGTGCGCGGGGAATACGAATCGATCGCGGCGCATGAATACTATGGAAACGATGATGATGTTCATGACATTCTGTACCGAAGCGGACTTTACGATAATGCCGAGCAGGACATTGGCGACCACCGGATTGACATCTTTCAAGACCACGAGGAGCTCGACGAAGACACGCGGAACTCCTTGAAGGTCAATCCTTTGGCTTTGAACCCGCCCTCTCCTCTGCCGAAGCCGGACGAGGTCCAAAATCGCACTCCAAGCAATGGGCGCATGGCGCTCACTGACATTCCCAATCTTTCTCCCAAGCCCCCTGCCGAAGAGCCACTTCTTGATAATCTGCAAAAGAAAGGAAGTTTTTATGGAGAACTCCCGGAAGTTTTCGGACCTGATACTCCACGGAAAGTCAGCCGCGACCAGTCGAAGCTCACGCCAAAGAAGAACAAGCTCAGCATCAAGAAGAGCCAGAAGTCCAACGCCTACGGCGCGCTTAAGCAGCATGACGATGGTGATCTTAATGGCCTTGGCATTCCCTATGCAGACCCTGTGACTATCGACGGTGATCGCAAAGGTCGCGTCGTTAGCAACTCAGGAGCCGATGCCACCCACGCCAACTCCGCATTGTCATATGGCAACTACATCGCTGGGTTGGGAGTGGGAAGACGGCGAGACGTCAGCGGCAAGATAGCAGAAGAAGGTCGCGTCGAGACCAACAAACCGAAAACTGAGAACACAACACCTATCCGAGCGGCTGGCTGGGCTCGCTTTGCGGGTCTATAGCACTGATGCACTTGGAGAAAATAAAAGACAAAAAAAAAAAAGCATCTACAACAATTTCAGGGCGGTATACGCTTTCTTTCATTGACTTTATGAGCATATGGATACTATGGGTTGCACATGTTGGACATGAGGATCTTTTGACGATGATTGATGTGATTTTATGTTCGTTTTATTGGTGATACTCCCCACTGTTTTCTACTGTAGACGAATTACAGGTAGTTACGTAGTAGCTTAGCATACCATACAAGAGAATCTTGAAAAATAACGAGTCTTATCTTACCTTCCACCATTCTAGAATATATACAGCTATCAAATACACATATACAAGCAATTATCAAAACCAAACTACGAAGGCACCCCCTCATATTCCCACCCCTTGATAACCCTCTTATTCCTCCTCGAATTGCGCCGATTCGCATTACACTTGACAAAGAGCGTCAACGCAGCAATAATACATATCACAATCCCAGCAATAGCAGCCACCAAGACCGTCCGTCTCTCCAACTGCTGCGGATCCGACGCATACGGACACTCCTGATCAGGACCCCCGGTCACCCAACAAGACTCCACATCGATACAATTCATATTTAACCAAACATTCGTCTTGTTGGGGATTGTAGAGGTTGGGTCGAGAACGTCCGTCCGTGTCAGTAGGTACTGATACAGATAGGTGTTCTCGAGACCGGTCCGAGGGACGGCCATGCTGGTGTTCTCGGGACAGCCGTGATCGTAGGCGTCTCGGAAGGAGTATGGGCCTGTGGATAGTTGCCACGTGAAGGGGTTGTTTTCGACGCGACACGCCGCGTATCGGACTTGGCTGCAGTTTATGGCGCGCCAGTGGCCGCTGTTTGTTAGGTCCATGACGGCGCAGCGGTCTGTGGCGTCGAAGCTAGCGGAGGATGAGTCGGCGTTGGCGGGTTGGCCGATGGACCAGGCCCACGAGGTGGCTAGGGAGATGTCTTTGTAGGGTTGGGAGGCGGTGTCGGCAGTTTTGTTAAAGAGTGTGTTGTTTAGTGTTGGGGTGAGGCCGCATGCCGTCAAGTTGGATGCCACGAGGGACATTGCTGCGATTGTTGAGTTCTGGCTTAATCCTCCTGGTATGGGGATGTAATCGGATATAGCCCAGGAGTTGTTGACCTGGGGTACGGTGGTCGCATGGGAATCATAGAAACAGCCGGTGTCGACGCTTCCGTCGGAGTCAAGGGATACGGGTACTGTGGACGTGAGGTAATTGGATGGAAAGATAACATCACTCATATAGGATAGGTTATAGTCTTGGAGTTGGGAGTCGACGGTCCCGTAGTCGACGAGAAGGCGCTTTTCTTGTGCTAGCTGAAGGTACTTCACGCATGGCCAGCCATCGGGAGTACTTTGGTCCCCATTCGACTCCTCGTTGATTGTGAAGTACTCGGTTATGGGCTTGTAACCGTCTTCAACCTGGTACCATGACTGGTTCAGGTTGGCGCGCTCGGAAGCGAGGGTTGACGGCGTGTATATGTAGGAGGACAGATATTCGTCCAGTTGATAGCTGACATATTCTGTACTCGTGGGTAGCTGCGATCCAGTCACGGTCGATGCTGCTTCGTCGGGACTCGTCGCGCTCCCAGCCGCATGCAAATTGAGAGAGATGTATCTCGTATATACGGTCAGTTCAGAGGAATATTCCTGGAAAAAGCCCCGAAACACATTGATGAGGTCGGACAGATTGAGATTCAATGAACAGCGATACGGACCCAGCTCGTACAGAACCGAACCAGACGAGCTGGCTACCGCAGTAACAGTGGCCTGGATCCTTTCGCTCGTTGTGGTTGTTGTCGTTGCTGCAGTCGTTGTTGCGGTTATTCCACTGGTCGCAGTCGTCGTGGTTGACGAAGTTGGAGATATCGACGACACAGTAACAACGGGGACATCTGGGGAGAGTGACAATGGACAGAATATCCAGTCCCGTTGGTCAGAAGACCAGTAAAGGTCGACAAGAAAGCGGCGGTATCCGATAACGAGTAAGTTGGAGATGCATCTGCCCGCCGCATCCCGGTCGTAGATATTATCGCCAAAACATGCTGCGCGAAGTGACACGGCGGACGTGGTGACAAAATTAATTGGAATCTGGCCAGCTACATCTCTTTCGCTCTGGAACAGGTCAGTAACCAGCATGACCCTGCTGTATGAGCGCGATTGCGCCAGACTTACCAGGAAGATGGCGGCCTCCGTTGCATTCAAGGCCACATCTGAGGAGAAACTCAAGGACATGGGGCTGCGAATTGCAGGCAGCGCACCAGCACTCGAATCACATTAGTCACCAAAGTGTGAATACCTCGCGAAATTGCGCGATCAAGTGAATGGGGTGTTAAACATGAGGGGAGATGAATGCGCCGAGTGCGAGAGTGAATGAAGCAGAACGGAGTGCGGAGACGAAGGCGGTGGAGGGCGATCGGGACCCTGACGGCGGAAGTGGAAGGGCAACCGGAACACCATCTGGCCTTTTCATCTCCCGCAATTCCTGCCATCTCATTCATCGCCCCCCCAAAACGTTCACCTGGTTCCTGCAAGTCACTGCGCTGTGCGCTCTTGCATCCCTCTTTTCCGGAGCCAATCTAGTTTTCTATATAAATAATCCACACACTCCTTCATCATGGCGGCGCCCGGCCAGCCGTCCCCCCAGCAGATTGCGGCCATGCAACAGCAGTTCGCCGCCGAAGCTGCTAGGCGCGGAATGACCCCCGAGGAATTTGCCAAACAGCAGCGCGAACAGCTCACTGCAGAGGCAGCCAAGCACGGAATGACAACCGAACAATATGTCACTCAGTTGAGGATGCGAGCTCTCGCCGCTCACCAGAGACAAGTCGAGGCCCAACGACAAGCTGCTCAAGCCCAAGCGCAGGGGCAGCCACAAGGGCAAGGGCAAGGTCAAGCACCTCAGTCGCCAGCTCAACCAGGACAGAACTTGCCAGCACCTCCTCAACCTCAACCTCAGCAGATGACCCGTCAGGTACCCGTGAACCCTAACAACCCTCCTGATCCGAAGGCGCTTGCCGTTGCCGCGTTCCTGCGGTCGCAGAACCTAAAGACACGGACATGTATCATGGACGGACAGCGGAAGGAGATGTTCAAAGGTATACCATTCTTTCTAATCATGTGTGTCGGGGAGATACTTACAAAATATAGTGAAACGTGCCATTCGCGCCCTTGAATCCCCAGCTTACGCCAAGGCGGCTGCCAAAAAGAACTCTCTTCTTCCCCCTGTCACCGATCGCGCATCGGCAGAGAACGTTTTCAAGCTTCTTCCCCTGTCACTTCTTGCTTTGCGCGTGACGAAAGTCGACCCCCATGCAGGCCACAACCACGGTAAGCCCAAGAACCGTGTCAAGGGACTGTGGACGGTGCGCATCGAGCAGCACCAAGAGACCGATCCTATGATGCACTATGTATGGCTGTGGGAAGGCCCGCAGTGGAAGCAGAAGGTCATGGCCGCGGCTGTAGTAGCAGGTATCTTTGCGGTGGTGCTCTTCCCCTTGTGGCCGATGATGCTGCGCCAGGGTGTCTGGTACTTGAGTGTGGGCATGATGGGACTGCTGGGATTGTTCTTCGCCATGTCCATCTTCCGCCTTATTCTGTTCTGCATCACCGTCTTTGCGGTCCCCCCTGGTCTATGGCTTTTCCCGAACCTGTTCGAGGATGTTGGATTCGTGGATAGTTTCAAGCCCCTGTGGGGTTGGCAAGAGGTAAGATATCTACCCGTGGTATCGCAAAAATGACAACCTTCTAACGCCTTCCTAGACCAAAAAGAAAAAGTCCAAGAAGTCCAAGAACGCAGGAGGCGAGGAACCTCAAGCCGCAGCCGAATCCACCCCGTCAGCCACCACAACAGCAACAGCAGCCCCGGATACTTCAGGCACAGTCAAGCGGGACCTTGCGGCGCGCGTGGAGGAAGTCACCGAAGAGTAATCGATTGATGTACCTTGATCCTATACAGTTGACCACGGAATTCCATTGAGCATTCTTCCCTACAAGTGAGAGAGAGATACAATCTTGAATGCTAATCTCTTGCTATTAATCCTATACTATACTTTCCTATCTGTACGGTAACTCTTGCACGTCTTACTTTTGCATGCACTTCGGTCATCTTCCTCTCCATTATTGTTCAGTCAGGCAGGGGGTATTCGGGTTTTGGGTTTACAGTTCGCTAGCCATGGTTGAATTGCTTCTTTATTTACTGTTGGCACACAAAATATATGAGATAGTATGTTCATTTCATGTAATTGTGGCTCAGCACGCGCATAATGATACTATTCATGGACTCGTAAGTCGAATTGAAATGCAATCAGTAATCCAACCTTAAGAATAGTGCTCAGCATACATGAACATGTTCATGATCGGAATCTTCCCCTTAAGCGCCTACCCACTACTGCTCACTAATTAGAGTCAAAGGAGTGGAGGCAAAAAGACTGTGGAAGAAAGACCAGTACTACTACTAGTAGTATATTCCCGATTACTATCCGTAGTGGTTAGTTATAGGATAGTATGCATCCTACATGACTAGTATTGATGAATACATAGTAATTCACTGACTGGATTAACCCGTCATAAATAGCTATATGATACTATCTTTGTGTATCATCATTCAATTTGAGATTTGATCATCATATAATTTCCCCATTACCAATTACATAAGAGCCCCTCCCCCCCCCCTCCCTCTCGGAGGGCCAAGGCGGATGATTCTCGGTGAGCGACAAACACCACACCACACAACGGGCCGGGCCGTTTCGATTCCCAGTTGCTTGCACATCACTGTTCTTCTTTGGTTTACTCCGGTCTTACTTGAGAATATATATTCTAAAGAGGTTGATATGGATCTATAGTAGAGCGTATTGTTAGGAATTTACTGACTCTAACTAAAGAAATAGTTGGTATGAAGTACTTCTGCTGATTGAACATCGTCTTCAAGTTTAAGGGCGGGAGACATTACCGCTAGTGTGCTCATATTTATAACAAGGAGAGAGAAGTAGTAAGTTGTTGGAGTCCGTGAGTAGTAGATCCCAGTATTGTATTAATCCCTAGTATATTTGGTCTAGGATCACTGTATAGCAATAGCAGCCTGTATATGATAAAATGAAGATAAAATACAACCTCAGAAAGTAAATGTAAAAATGAATCAACAAGACAGAGAGCCACCATGTCTATCGTTTTGGTTAGTAGTAACGCATGAAAAGGAAATAGTAGTAGCCTGTTTAGCCTGTAGGTAGTAGATAGTAAGAGTCGACATGTGTGCCAGTACATTCACGAATGGTATCAGGATGTATAATAAACGGAAGTGTATCAGAAAAGACATGAAGATAGAAAAACGCTGGATCGCTATGTAATGATACGATGATCGACATCGTCGACTATCAAAGTCGACGGAAGCAAGTCGTGCCGTGGCGACATGGAAGCATAATGATAATTGGTAGAAATGGGATAGGATGAACATGTACAAGGCATGCAAGGGTTCATCATGCGAATGGGTGAATGTATGTATAGTAAGGAGCGATTAGAGGCTGATTGATTATATTTGCGGCATTCTGGACTGTCGGGAGACGCTTCGGCTTTGCAATCCGTGGCCGGCTGGAGCTGGAGCGGAACTCTTGCGCTGTTCGCGGATAGTCTGGAGCGGGGGAGGCGAGATGCACTGTCGCAGGTCGGTGGGTGCATCACCCCAGTTGGACGATTGCGGGTCGACTGGGGAAGGGATTTTGGGTAGTGGACAGTTAGGAGGTGGTGCAGCTGGCGGTCCGATCAGCCCTGGCATACTCTTCCGACGGCCCATGGCGACTGGTGGCAGACGGGTGTTTGGATCTGGCTGGTACATAACAGATCCTCGCGTCCGCTGCTGATCACGACGTGGGTCTGAGCCCACGTGCAATGTGGCATTTGGCCCTCCGCCGACAGCGGTCGTTGGTCGCAGGACGTGGGCTGCAGTACTGGGTTGTATGCTTCGAGGCATGCGAGAGAGTCGATTGCTCCTGGGATCCGCTATACGCTGATTCTCCGCTAGCGAGTCTTGGGATGTGGAGACGCGCAGGGGTGGTCTCTTAGGTTGACCTGCATGGACTGGCCACGGCTTCTGTGGCTGCGGCTCTGGCTCTAGCGGTTGCTGCTCCTCGCTGGGCTCCTCTGGCAGAAAGCCGTTCGGAACCTTGCCCGGAGATTGGGGTGGAGAAGGAAATGCGGAGAGAGCAGCAACCGTACTTTTGCTGCTCGCATCCTCCACGGCTGGAGGAAGCTGAGAGACCTGAGGGACCTGAAGTGGGCCAAATCTGGCGGTGAATCTCTTGCTGAAGGACGGCACGCTGAAGTTTGGTGCGGGCGGCGAGGTGCTGCGGAGCACCGGATCGGGTTGTGTCGATTGTGCCCGTGGGATTTCGGCAGCCATCTCAGCGGCGGTCTTGATTGTTGATGGTGACGATACGTGCATGGATCGGCGCTTCGTTGAGCCCTTGACGCTTGGGCTTGCTGTGCCGTCCAAAGACGCTGCTACTATGCTACCGTTGGGTGGTGAGTTGGGGACACTCGCGCTGGGAATCGACGAGTAGAATCGTCCCGTACCACTCACAGGAGAAGTTATCTCTGTATGTGTGGTGGATATAGAGCCGGAGCGGGATTCTGATGCAGCCGGCATGACTATTGACCGGCGATTGAGGGAGATATAGGAGCTCCGACGGGATTGGTCGCTGACACTGACACCGGTGTTATTGTCGTCCTCAGACACAGACAGCTGAGGTTTCAGTAGGGTAGAAAACCGGTTAGTATCTTTGGTCACCATCTGGCGGATACTGGGCTTAGTTTGAAGCTGGGGCTCTTCCCCATCGTCAGCTGCCTTTTCCGACACATACTTCTTGCCTCCTCGTGCTTCTATCTGAGCCCGAACGGCCAAGAGCCAAGAGCTCATATCCTCAGGATGGTCAAATACAAGAAGCAAGCAACGCTCTAGCCGCCTGGAAGGAGACCTGTGAAACCCAAAGCGGAATCGGGAGGGCTTCGTCGAATCCGTGCCGTCCTCGTCGGTTTGCGATACCTGCAGCACCCAATGCTTCCCAGGAATCGCATCGCTAGCAAAGGCTACGGTTCGAGGACCGAGCTGTAACATCTTCTCTGGCAGTCTGTCATATTTGCCTGAGCCGGAATACTGTAGAATATAGCCGGCGGTGGCTAGCACGTAGACTTTCTGGGTCCAGTCTGCTTTATTCATGGTCTCGGAGAGGGTGCGCATGTGCCGTTTTCTCTCCTTGTCTTCCTTTTTCTTCCGCGCCGCGCCATCCTCCGCCGATTCCCCGTTGGGCGGCTCTTCTTCACGAGCACCAGCTTTCGCTTTTGATGTGGCATGCATGCGCATGATGGAATCCACCGACATGGCGGGGACTGGAAGAGTGTCATGTTTGATTGCCTGCGGATACGCCTGGAAAAGTGGTGGAGGTTTCCATCCTAAATCACCCCCGGCAGGCTTCTCGTCACCGGTTTTCGTACGAGACTTAGAGGGAAGCTTAGATCGTTGAGATGCTGTCGTTATCGGTGACGTGGGAAGTGTAGCTGTCGAAACGGTGGTCTTCGGTGTGGCGGCAGCTGTGGGTGATTGAATCACTGGCGCTGTTTCGATTGCCGGTTGTGTGCTTGGGTGTTGCAACTCATCGATGCCCGTGAGCTTAGCATCGCTGGTTTGCTTTCGGGAAGACTTGTCGCGCCCGAAGATGTTCCGCAGGCTGGACTTGGATGTTTGGCGCTTAACCGGTGTGGCCTGCAATGGGACTCGTTCGCCTGCCTCCGCATCATCCTGGTAGTCTGTGGGCCGTGGACGCTGTGGTCTGCCGGGTGGAACATGCACCGGACGTGCGGTAGGACGACTGAAGTTGGTTTGTAGAGGGGCCAATCGCTGGCCTCTGCGCTCGCTGACCGACTGTTGAGGGGAGTGAATTTCCAACGTCATCCTTAGTCAGACCTCCACTGTATGTCCTGACGTCGGAATGGCTCCGGTCTGTCTCGAGCTGGTTGGGGCGGGTATATAGTAGAACAAAATCACGCGCATCAATTGATCGCAGCAGGGTGGGGTATAATTAACGAATGGACAAATAAAATATTTGTGTTAGCAATGAGGGCCTCATTGATCGATAAAGAGAGTTTATGGTGCTCGGAAATAAGAAAAGTGTCATCGCAATCTGACGATGATAACTCAAGCATAGATCATGTCCGACCGTGTAGGAGACAGCGACAGTCGGTTAGAAAGGAAAGATCTTGGATAGACGTGATATATTGCACCCAGCGCGAATCTATGGTGAACGGTGAAGACGAATTGGACTCGAGATCTTGTCTTGGGGCGCGCGCGACAAGGAGTGACGAAGTGGCCGTGTGGGATCAACAGACAGCCAAATCAGGGAAAAAGATTGGGAGTCAGACAGACGTCATAGTCGGCAATTGGAGTGTGGATGCCCGTAATAGATGATTTGCGAAGAGACCCAGGGAGCGAAAGAGAGAGAAGAACAAGAAGAAGAAGTAGTGATAGCAGTGTGAATGTGAGTGGTTGTGTGAACGAGAAAAGAGGAGGAGATGGAAGTGTGACAAAGAAAAAAACGGACCAACGCGAAACAAGACGAAACAGGCTCCAGGCAGGCCAGCAGCGCAAAGTTTCTGGGATTAAATTAGATTATTGATTGCCCGTCGGGCCTAGCCAGCGACTAGAGGGCTAGTGGTGATGACAAGCAGATCTGAAACGGTCTGCGCGCGCAAGCGAACCCCCTGAGTGGAGGGTGAGGGGGATTGGCCGAGCTGGGGATGGGCTGGAGAGCGAGTGAGAGAGATAGGAGCAGCAGCGATAGATTCAAAGATAGATAGATGGAGATGTGATGTGAATGCGACCTGCATCTCCCGCCACCCAGTTTGATCACCCAACCTGACTTATCCACACCTCCATTCGGGAGGAGATTCTATTATGAAATAGCAGAATCATGTTTGTATGCCCCTGAACTGAGCCAAACCTTACGGTCCCCACTTTCCGGGCAACGGTTTGTCGGTTGATGAGCGAACTAGAGGCCTCTAGAGGGGGCAGATTCGGTTAGTGGTGTTTGATTTTCTCCGGATGAACACATCAATTGCAAACATTGGAGAAGGGGGAGGAGGAATTGCTTAGTACCTGCAGAGTGACAGGAGGTCTGTGTCAGATTAGATGTCGGTAATCGGTATAGATAAGTTGTGTTATTTTTCTGACTTTCTTCACATCGGGGTCGGCATCTGGTTGGATGGCATGACTCCGAAGACGGACAGAAGAGTGGCACATTCCAGCCTTTCAGCTCAGCTGAAAGTTCAACTAGACTAAAGTAGCTGGACTGGCTGGATTGTTGAACTACGCCATTTAGTTTATTGTCCACGAGGAACCTAAGCGCTGACTAAGAAGGTCTGCCCCCTCTCATCTTCCTTGTTTTGATTGTTTGAATAAGATGATAATCAATCAGTCATGTTGGTCAAATTGGCTATCGTGGGAATATATTAAATAAATAATCAATCAACTCAATATTAACATGAATCTCTCCTCAGCTCCTTACGCCACAACACTCCCATTTCCAACCAACAATGTCCCTCCTAGTCTCGACCCGGAGCGCACTTTTTCCCCTGTCCTTGTTCCACTGACCCCATCAGATCCGCCGCCTCGTCGCAATGCCGCGCCATTTCCAAGTCCTTCTCACTTAAGCCCCGAGGATTGTGGGTAGTCCAGTGGACATCGACCGATCCGATTCTCTAGATAACAGATTATTCCAAATCAGCCTCATAATCCGACTTTTATGATCCTCCACTTGCTCCCCCTTTTTCTTCTTGTGATGAGTCACGACTTACCACAGTCATGGTTGGATGGTGCTTCTTGGTTGAACTCTGCGATGCGACCACGTTGACAAAGCTCTGTAAATAATTCCATATCAGTCAGATTACTGTGCGCGCCCATATCATATGTAACACATCAAAGGGGCAGAAAACAAAAAAAGGGGGACAGGGAGGGGGAGGGGGCCAACATACCACCGCCTTGAAGTACGACTTGAAATAGTACGTCTTCTTCACACCCTGTCCATCCTCATCCAAGACCCATCCTTGCTCCTGCAGCGACTGCAATCCCTGGCGCGCCTGTTCGGGGTTGGTCCCCTCTGAAAACTGTGGGTCCGCCATCGTCGCAGCGTGGCGCAAAGCTATCCGATATGAAGGGGTGGTGTTGGGGAGGTTGGAGGTGTAGGTGTTCGCAGCAGCACGAGGTCCGAGGCGGTGGGAGGAAGGCGAAAGAGGGATAACGCGAGAAGGAGAGGATTGTATATGGTAATGGCGACGGAAGCAGTAACGCTGTAGGCGAGTGACCACCGCTCGGGGCTGTTGAATTGCCCTAGATACGTGGTTCATGCTGAACGGTGGTAGAGAAGGGTAGACTAGTTAACTAGTTATTTTGCATGCTGGCCGTCGAGTTGTCGCAGCAGCAGCAGCAGCTCTCCGCGGCGACCGACCGGTCTGTTTGAACACGTGACTGGGGGTGGCTGCGGACGGGTCGATCTCCCGCGGCAAGCGAATCGCCTGCATCCGCTCTTCACCACAAAGTGCTGGACTGCTGGGCGATAGCTCCATGCTGACCACATACCCCCCTGCTTGGGTCTTCGATTAGCTTGAGCTATTCTTCTGCTGGCTGGACTTCCCCTAGTTAGCCTGCCAGCGCGATACAAGCCTATGTTGAGTTAAAACACGGAGCATATACCAGGAAGATACCAGCTGTAATGCGTTCATGCGATAGAGCGACGACAAGAGCTATGAGTCTCCTCTAATCCAAGACATCTGCTGCAGAAGAAGCACTCTCATAAGTGCAGAAACCATAGAAACCATCTCAGCCATCCCTTGAATCATGCAAACGAAGAGAAACCCAACCCACCCCAACCCAACCAATCCCCTTACATCCTCGGCAAAGCCCACCCGAACGAATGACCAACCCCACGGTATCCATCCGTTCATTCTAGAAAAACCGGCGACTGTACTCCAATATGACAAACATGTGATTCTCCAAGAGACTTTCGTGTAGATCTCCCGCAGGGGTACGTACGTACCTGCATCAACAGCCTCCAGAATGCATGAAGTATCTAATCTTTCAGATGGTGAGAAGCACAGAAGTACCAGTACCTACTCGGGGTGTACAATACAAGGATAGAAGGTGTAGACTGGGTCATCGATCTCAGCCAAGCCCCGAAGGAGAGCATCATCCCATCCATCCATGGCTGGCATTCGATCTGGATCCATCCCCATTTCCAGGGATGTCCGAACGCTGCCGGATCCGATGGGCCCCGTCCGGATCCAGATGCAAGGCCGGGATGGGTCTCCACATTCCAACCATCGGCATGGGCTCGGCCTTTGCTTCAGCAATCTGCAACCTTCCCCGCCATCCGAGTCTGTTCGGTTACTATCTATCTACTGCTGGGACTCGGTCCGCCACGGTTCTGCTTCCCGCTTGGTTGCATTGGCTGGTTGCATTCCTATGATCGTTATCTCTTCCGTCGCGATCATCCTATGGGACCCGATATCGGTTCATGGGCTCTTATACTTTGAGAAGCAATGGGTTTCCAATAGTATTTTTGTTTTTATCGATTATTGTCCCAAGAAAAAAAAAAAAAAACTCTCCGATCTAGGGTCTCTTCGAGGGTGAGACCGCGAACGGCCGAGCCTGCAGAAGCTCCTCATAGCCATATCTTCGAGCCAGCCAGAAATGGCAACAGCTAACCAAGACAGCTCAATCAGCAGCAAGCTAACCTAATACTACTAGTACATGCTCTAAAAGCAAAGCAAAGCCAATAATGCGTCTCTCATTATTTTCCCAAGCCAGCGCCTTGCCTAGAACTGAAAATGAATGTCGCGCACATACTATTTGAGCTTTGTAGGTCCATACCGTTTCCGGACAGGATATATAAGGGACATAAAAGGGAAAAGCAAACAACGTTTATGACCTGCAAAGGCATTGGCCATAATTGGTATCAACGCTCATTAATCGTCTCAGTGACATCGTAAGAATGTATCCGAGCGGCTCATGTCGCACGAGTAAAGGCTTCCGAATAAGAGCTCAACGAGTAAGACTGTTTCTCCGTGAGTTGACACGGGAGTTGACGTTCGAAGCTGGGCGGGATGCTATGTAGCTGCCAGGACGACTTCCAAGCGTGTGACGAATGCGTAGATTCTGTTGCGAACGCGCAAAGGAGTTTGCCCTTGAACCGGAAGGAATCTTGGACAGCCGTCGGCCATGAGTCTGCAGCTCGACTCTCGCATCGGACAGCTGCTGGGCAAATGGCGACCGCTTGCGAAGTGTGGGTCCGTACCAGTAGATAACGTATACTGCAATGACCAGAAGGAAGGAGATACAGACTGAAGCAAAGGGGGTTAGTTTGGGATTCCGTACGTACGGTCGAGCATGACTTACATAGAATGGTGGACGCGTATTCCAGATGGTATTTACCGCCGATGTCTAACAATCATTCGTTAATAACCCATAACAGTTGTGCCAGTAAGAGGTTACTTACTTGTAAAGAATGGTGTGGCGGGGATGGTGAGCACACCAGCCAAGAAGTCTCGCGACCATCCGTTACCACCCGTTGCAGAAGCCGAGTATGGTCCGTATGCGCAGATCATGTAATCGATGGTGGCCATGTAGATGCTGTAATTGGCAATACCGACAATAGCAGAGAAGACCATGCTGCCAATCCAGTGGACAGGAGGTCCCAAGCTGGTCCACGCAAAGCCAATCAGGCCAATAGGCAAGCAGGGGGCAGTATAGAGCAGGAACCAAAGCCGAGACTCGTACTGAGCCCGCTCATCGTCAGGCTTGCTGCGTCGTTCCGCAATGTTCCTTCTGATGACCGGGATGAAAGCGCCCCATGCGATGAAGTAGCCCACAAGGATGGGAAGGAACGACAGGCCTAGCTCCACGGTGCCGAAGCCCCACTGGCTGTACACGAGGCTGAACGACTGGATAAACATGAAGATCAGGGCATCACTGAAACCACTCAGAAGAGACAGGGTGAGGACAATCGGCTCTGTCAAGAACATCTTGAAGGGACGGATCCAGGTGATGAGGACTTCGCGCATCGAGAAACGGTCCTTGAAAGGAACAAGCTCGTTCGGTCCATAGATATTCGGGTCTTCGCCGCTTTGCCTCCGCTTCTTTGCGATGCGGTCCATCATAATCGTTGTCCGGGTCTCAGGTACCAGAAGCAGGTGTGCCACCTGCACAAAACCTCCGAATATAAGCTGAATCCAGATGTTCCAGCGCCATGGTAGGTATGCTTCCACAAATCCTCCAACGACTGGCCCAATCACCGAGCCACCCACTGAAGAGAATACCACGCAGGCGACAGCATATTGCTGGTCATCTGCTTCCCAAAGATCCGCGATCATACCCAGGGTAACTGAGCCACCAGCTGAACTCAGACCTCCAAGCGCACGTCCGACCATGATAGATGCGAAATTGGGGGCGAGAGCCACGGGAAGTTGCCAAACATTCACAAGGAACAGACTAAGCTGTAAGATTGGCTTGCGACCCAGTTCCTCACTCCATGGAGCCCATAGCTCGCAACCAAAGGCGTACAGAACCAAGAAAATCATGGCACCACACCGAGCAGCTTGCATGCTGACTCCAAATTCTTCAGAGATACCGCTAAGGGCGTTGGAATAAAGACTGGTGTTGAAATTCATCGATGTTTGGACAAGGAAGATAACCGAAATGATCATCCATTTCTTCCAGTTGGGAAAGGCATAGCCAAGCTGGTCGTAGCAATCCTCCTCGGTCAACTCGACCTTCTCGGAAGCGGCATTCTCTAATTGGTGTAGAGTCGTTCCAGCATTAGGATCTGACGGGAGCGTTTGAGACTTTTGTTGCTGTTCCAGAGCCTTTTCGGTTGCTGGATCAAGAATGGTGTCGGTTTGAGTAGAAGACGAGGCTTCTGACTCATGAGGCTTTTCATGATTACTCATGTTTGTGTCTGGGCGAGAAGCCATGATGCGCACTGTAACATACTGGATTAGTCGCTGCATGGTGTTTGATGCAAAGTAATGTGGACTGTGAGAATAATGGAAAAAGAAAGCAAAGCATGAAGCGCAGAGATGCGTGTAGGTTCACGCCATTATGCGATAGTCACATCGGTGTATGAATAGCATGTACTTACCGCCGACCCAGACTAGACAAAAATAGAGAGGACCAGGCGATTGAGGCGAGCCACAGGGAATGGTAATAACAAATCACGGGAAAGAAGGAAGGAACACTGAAAAAGTCTGGTAAGGGGAAGGACAGCGAGTTCAGTATAGGAAGGAAGGGAAGAAATTGAAGAAGGCAGGCGAGGGAGGAGAGGGAGGAAGAAGTAGAAGTAATCACAAACAGTAGATGACGGTACAACTAGCTTAGGCCAAAAAGGGAAAGAGCGCAAGAGGAGAGAAAACGAGATCGGACCTACCTGGGACTAGTATCAAAACTACTTTTTCAGGCAAGTACCCCAGGAAAGGCAACCGCGACTGGGTTCTGTCACGGTACTTATATTCGAGTAGCCAGTCGTATCAGGGGAAGAAGTGGGTGATGTTACCGCAACACCCATGGATCGCACGGGCAGCACTGCAGGAATGACTCTGCTATATATCAATCCACCAGTTTTCCCTGCGCCCTCCAATGGGAGCCGAAGACTTTCCATTTAGAGTTCAGACGGTCCAGGCGTCTCCAATGACTCGGGATATAGGGAATTAGTTCAGTTCACCTTGACTTTTCATGACCAATTTACACATTTTTTTCTTCTTGCAGCTACTTCAGCCTCCAGCCCCTTTCTCTTTTGCCACTCACCCTTAATTATGCCCTGCTCCCTGTGGCTTGTAACGATGATAGCACTCGCATAAATTCTTGACAGCACTGGCATAACTCAAAATGGTGTTGGGGTATCGGTTCATGTCTTTGGCCAAGCAGCCGGCCGCACACGGTTAGGGCCGAATGATGATGATGATGCATTTGGCCTGCCGAATCAGGACCGGCGTGGTAGATACTACCACATACCACCTAAACCAGACTCCGATGAGCCCACTTGCCACGCTGACACGGCCAGTCATTTTCACGGTAGGTCTGGGGCGCTGCTTATGGACGGATCCATCGTCGTTAACTCCGTCCCTAACATCATTCCTTAATCACTCATCGCCTGACCTTTTGGGGCAAACCGGTTGAGTTCCAAGAGCCAGGAGTGGTCGGCGCGACCACCACGGCTTCCCCACTTCGGTGGTCGTCGATATTCATTACTCCCACCTGAAGCCGTTCTGGGCCGACAGGATGGTCTCAAGAATGCCCGTTTCGGGGAAGCCTGCCACGACACGGGCGGGTGAGGGCTACCTACGGTGAGAGATGGCGAGCTACGTTGAGATTGCTATCAATTTAGACTTTGTACGCCAGACTCTACATTAGATGAAAAAAACGCCCTAGAGAGGCCCAAACGGTCCAGCCTGTCAATAATGCGGGCGCAAAAGTGTCCCCACGCAAGGGGTCAGGTTCCAGGTGGCCATGGGCGCTGTACATGACTGCGTGGTCTCCCGAGCGGATGGGTCATGAAAGCTGACAACCATGATACCGAGCAGAAAAAAAACAAGAGATATACACTAATCATCGCTAGTGTTCCTGTGCGTGGTTTTGAAGTCTGGGGGTTGGGAGAAGACAGCATTGGTCCGTGTTCCGCTTTTTAGGCGGCTTTCCATGCTGGACCCAGTTTTCCCTCTTCGCGTTTCCCACGGGGTTGGACTAGCTGGTCTCGGGGTAGCCGGGGGTGACGTCAAGCCTTCCCTGACCAAGGCGATCGGCATCCCCCAATGCTTTGTTTTTCTTTACTCTCACGTATTACAATCATGTCATCGGCTTCTTCGAATCCTGGAGGGTTGTGGTCCTTCAATACCGTCATCGACCGTTCCAATAGACGTCTATGTGGTCATGTTAGAGAAAGCTAAGTACTTGATGATAGGTCACGTTGGCCTCTGCTTTCCAGAACGCTGTATCGAAGCCCGTCGCCGATCGAGTGCCATACAAGGACCTTTCTGCAAACCTCAGTTCGCCCACCAGTACTACTACTGGCAGATAAATGACCACCACTTCGCCACCAACAGGGTGGTCGAAACTTCTGTTTGTCACAGGAATGATGCAGTGGATTGACCCCTGGCTAGTTTCGACTAGGTGGAGATGGCAACTTATAACTGAATGAAGCCACAAAACATCGGTAATCTGTACCGATCCATCTGTTATGTAAAGTTTCTATTGAGCCAGGAATGTTGAAGGATTCCCGCCTATTCAGCCAAAAAGCAGCAGTAGTACTCTCTAGAAAGTCCGGTTTTCGGGACATAGAAGTGCTACTATACCAAGCGCCTAGCATCGAGGCCATTTATCCCGGTGGCTCCTGTGGTCGGATAGTGCCGCCATCCCACTCTCAAGGTTGGTTAAGACTTGACGCCAAGATGGAGTGGCGGATGATCCCCAGGTAAGCAAGTAAGCAGGCAAAATCAACTGCTGAGAGTAGAAACTACAGCCCGGTGAGTCGGCTTCTCTCTGCAGGGACTCCCATGCCTCAGCAAGCATTCCTTAAGGGGGAGGAGGGGGCAACAGAATGTTCGATTGCATTGTGCTGCAATATCACTTCGGCTTCTCCCCCCTGTCAACCACTGAGAAAATTCCCCGAAATATTCAGATCGATCTGTTCACGTGCGTGGGGGAAGAAAAGGTGGTATTCGGGAGTTGACCGAAGCCCGGACCGGCTTGCAACACCGTTTCCAGGGAGAAGCGACTCCAGGCTTCCCCGGGCCAGACCGACTTGGGTGCCGGATCCAGTGTCTCGTAAAATTAGGCCGAATCTAGGCATCCCGTGATCATCCCGTTAGTAAAGCGTCAGTTTGACTGGAACTTTTTGAAGGGTTGACCGCCTTCTGAATAGGGTTCCCCCCCCCCGCCTTCAGTTACAGGAATGCGGCACACCAGCTCCAGCTCTGCAATCCACTGCAACCAACCCATTGTTTGAACCGGTCCGTGACAGCAAGTGGTCGCAGACACTCTTCAGATAACGGTTCTCGACAAGAAGTGGTGGTTTGATCTCTTCCGTTGGACTCACCTCGTGAACAGACCCACTCTCATCCATTGGCCGGCCCCCCTTTCACCTGGCCCCCAAAGTCATGTCGCCCGATATCAACTCTCTGTCCCCGACCTGGTCCACTGCTTCTTCCCCGCGTCAACGTCGGCTGCCCCCGGCTTTGTCCGATGTCTTTTCGTCGCAGCATACCCAGCCAGACTTTCCTTCTGCAGCCCTGCCCAACATGAATAACGGTTCATCAAATAACCATAGCAACATCATTGCCACCGATCTGCCTCACCGGCCCTCTCACAGTCACCGCTCCAGCATGTCAGGATCGGAACGCCGCCGGTCCCGTACCGGTTCCAGCTCAATCCTCCATAATGGCCATAACAGCGCTAGTGACTCGGCCCCCGGGGAACCGACCACAACCCCTCACGACCACCATCGGTCTTCCTTTGGCCATAATGGGCTTCGCACCACCAGTCCGCTCAGTAATGTTGGGGGGAACCCGACCGTTCCCACCGGGGACCCGCACCATCAACGTGCACCGTCCCTGGGGGAGCTCCATCAGGAACTAGAACAAGAACAAGAAGCACAAGTGGTATGATCCAACTATTATCGCGTCACTAATCGGCAAATTTCTTCATGGCTATCGCACCACTCTAAATAAGAGAAACCTACTAACCATAATCCTTGACAATGGCTAGAACCGTCTTCTACACATGATCCGAAGCCAGCAAGCTCAGCTGCAGCACCTTCAACAGCAGCAGCAACACTCGCAGGCAGTGGTGGATGACTCCAGTCCTCCTGCGGAACGGCTGACCCCATTCCCCCCAATTCCCCCGCTCCCCACAACCAGCAGCCGGGCGTCAACCCAATTGCCATCCTCCTTGTCCAGCCGGCGACCCTCCCGCCCGTCTAGTCAAGCCGCTTCACCCAATCTCCGACCGCTGGCCGAGCCGTCATGCGGGTCAGAGGGACCGGATTGGAGTGCAGTCCCCGGTGAGAGCCCAGCCCGGCGGGGAAGCAGGGATGAGAGCGCATTTTACCAGGCGGAGGCAGCGATGCTGACGCGCGAAAATCAAATGCTCCGGCAGCGAATCCGCGATTTAGGTGCGCGATTTTTCCCCTTCCCTACTCTTTGATAACTATTGTTTAAAATCTTTTCCCTCCCCTGTTACGGAGGCGCACGGAGCCTCAGAAAAGCCTTGACTTAAAGTTTTGTGCTGACGGCGTATAGAACGCCAAGTTAGTGAGCTGACCTCTGGTGCCCGATCAAGAGAGATCCCTGCGGCACCTACCGCACAAGGAACCGAGACCGCAGATCACCCATCATCCGCACGAGTGGGATCGGCGAACGAGTCGTCAGACAAGACCTGATTGACCAGGGGCCACATGGGAGGCCTTTTCCTTCCTTTCCTTCATTTTTTCACAGTGTATCTTGCGCACTCTACCCAGATCAGCGGTGATCATCAGCATGTTCTTGTGATGGGGGAGAAAAAAGCCACCTCTTTATCTGAGCGGGAGTTCATGCGCAAATTGAATATACCTCCACGATGCTTGTCAGCGCATGACCATCAACATGTTCTACATGATCCTATAGTCGTAGTGGCTGTGCGATGGGCATCTGAAAGTTTCAACCACCAACACCCGTAGTTAGCCGCGTGTACAGAGTACTCAGACCCCCGATGTGCGTGTGGGGTACATACATACACTACGTGCAGGGAAAGTGAAAAGAATGTGTGACCATGACTCCAAGTTTAGTTTACCCAATGACGAAGAGTGATAACCACCATTTTATACTCTGTACGGTGTACATACATTAGTGCACACGTTGGAAGAAGCACTTCCTGTACGAAGTAGTTACTACTCCAGAGTCATCTCCACGGGGTCCGCCACGCGGTCTTTTGCCCCCTTGCTCGAAGTCAAATGTCAGAGTTTAAGTTATTTAGTAACTAGCCACGGTGTTGGTGTGGTTGACACTGCACATTTTTTTTTTTTAGAGTTTACCCCCTAGCTTTACTAAGCTAAAGCTTACTTTCAATGATCGTTAGTTACCGGTTACCTATCGAGGAAATTCCACGAGGGCGGTGGTGCTGTCTATCTGCTTCCTTTAGGCTGATTTCATGTGGGAGGGTTGTAATCAATATCGTATGGACGTGTTATTGTATCTCTGGGATTGGGGTGGTAGATTAGATAATTTTGAAGGTTTACTTAGCATTAGATAGATGGATGTACAAGTAGTAGAGCGAGAGCGAGTCTCAGCTGATTAATTCATAGACAGTCCTTAATAGTTATCTATTGTCTAGTATTGATAGACATTCTTTGGACTACAGTCGCTGATTTACGATTAATGTGGGATGCTAGCGATACACATATTCTGGGTCTAAAATTCAAGTGTCTGTCTGAGAGATCAAACATATAGAGTGGATCATTTTGTATTGATGAGTTCTAGTTACTCAAGCGTCAAGAAGAAGGAACATGGTCCCAAGCATCGCTTTCTAAGACCCCTTAATTCGTAGCACCTGCTTGATATTCTCCCACTTCTCAAACATGATTTTTCCTCGTAGAAAGACATGGTCGATACAGTCAAAATTCCGTGCACGGCTTTATTCTTCAGTAGCCAAACAGAGGATCAAACGAGCCTGGTGTACAATAACAGCTCTACTCATTCATATCATATTTTGCATCTCCTCAATACGATCCCTTGAACGCAGACTTTGGTAAACGGACCACCTTAGTGGGATTGTCCTTCGAGGTTATCACGTCCCGATGCGATCTCTTCCTTGCAGACAACTGTCCAGAGCACATGGTATTTGATGGCAATTTGTTTCGCTTTCCGGTGATGACATGAATTTCTAAGATGTCGGAATCATTCATTGATAAGAACGGGTATGATGCCTTAGCGTACTCCGTATGGTCCGTGGAGTGGATGTAATCTGTCGTCTTCTCGGTAACCAAGTGTATCAGATGATTTTTGACAAATTTGAAGTCCATCTCTTCTTCGGTTTCATCCATCATGAACTCTGCTCTATGTGGAAAGTGTTCCTCCCCAGCACACCACCCATCTCTGACGATGAGCATCCAATAATTTATTGAGGAGGGGGATCATGACTGTCGTATCATGCAATGGGAGCATGACAGCTGAGTAGATAGCCAACCTCTGTTCATCAGGCCGTCACATAGTGATCTGAATTCTTCACCTCCAACCGCCCGACCTGTCATATGGAAGGAACCAAGTATTTGATCCCTTCCATGTTCATATTTAGATATATAGCTAGCCGCAATTCTGTAGTCGCCTTAGTGTCCACTGGGTCGAAAGGTTATTGTATTCGACCGCGTAGCCTAGTCTAGAAACCAACAAGAAACACGATCCGAAGCTGTGCGCACTGTATCAGTGAGACTTAAAAAATTATTTGGGCCTCTGTGTATAGACTTTTTGGCATGCGTGGACTTCGAAAGGAAGACATTCCTCCAGGCGGGTATCGGACATGAAGGGATGAATCTTTGGTATATTGGTCTGATTCAGAAGCCATACTATATATCGGCAGCATGTGGGAAGCTTTCCTTCTATATGTTCCATAGTAGTAGTAGCGAGATTTTCCCTAGTAGTAAGCAAGATAATCAGCTGAAGTCCGGGTCTCATGTTGTAGTGTCTTTTCTCGTACAGTTCATTCGTTTATTCCATCGCTTTGTTATCATCCTCGAAATCGTATGGTTTGAGACACAGACCAAAGTCAGTTGGGCGACGAATGTTTACACATCGCCGTTGGTGAGCTTCTAGGCTACCTCCTGTCTCCCGTCAAAACTCATGCTTCTGTGGTTGTAGCTTTCACTAACGCGACGCCAATACCACTCACGCACGGCAGAAAATGCACTCGATTGGTCAGTCTTGGGTATTATGCGTCTGATACGCCACCAAGACCAGCGTTCGTTCGAAGTCAGCCATCGCTACCGGCAGATGGATCGGCACCTGGTCCGTCAATGTCTTCGTTTGCTGCCCATGTCTGGTGGCGATGCGAGCTCCTAAGCATTAACATCATCGGTGATGTACTTCCTAGTGAGGCTTGTTTTTCTTTGACTTGTTCTTGATCATGAACATTTTCTTGTTATAAGCGATAGTGGAGGGTCTCCCGTCGAACAGAGTATCCCCATCGTTTCTCATCTTCGAAAAGTAACATGTCAACATTGTCGTAGCGATGCGGTAGGTATGGGTATATGCCTGCTTCACACCGGAGGAGTCAATTCGTCGCATCTGTACCCATTGTCGTACCCGGAACAATGTAGGCCCACGCCATGGGTAGCACCATGAGTAGGTTGGATTCGCGTATCCCAAGCATCATATAGGTAAACGTCTCCATTCTTTGGTATATATAATCAAAATAAAGGGGCAGTGGTGCAACTGGCTGTCAGCATCCACTTAAGTGAGGTTGCTGACAAGCATATTCATTGTAGACACCGCCAATACTGGATATTCAGCATGTCCATCGTCATTCTCATTATGAGAACACATCTGAACAGAAACTCCCTAGCAAAGGGGGTTATTCATAGGCGTCAATATCACCAGACAGATCTGGAAACATTACCAAGAGACCGAGGAGTCACACCCAATAGGCCGCAAGTACAGGCAGACCTTAGCCTCGGCAGCACGAACAGCCTAATCAATAACAAGAAGCTCCAGACTGTTGTGATGATAGACAGAAGTCTGGCTGGCACCAATGGTGGTAGCCATGGTAGTATCTGCAAGTCTGAGGACATCGCCGAGAAGGTTCTTAGTTGCCAAAATAGATCCCACGTTGTCATCAGGGTTGAAGGCCATGCCGTCCCAGTAGTCCTTCAGGAAATTATAGTATATAGAACTGACCGTCCTTGCCAGAGTTGGACCATACAGACTTCAGTGTCACTAGCGTGGAGTCAAATGATCATAACAGATCTCTGAGTCGTCGCGGCCGTCGTTATTAGGGATGATAAGTAGAACCCAGTTATTGGTTTCCCACCATTTCCGAAGATCTCGATTGGGGAGAGAAAGAATGCAGCCCAGAGGAGACCTTGGCTAAGTGTCAGCTCCAAGTTCCAGCCACCGCTGGACGGCTTCTCCACCTCGTAGTATCTTCCTCAATCCCTCATCTATACTGGCGTTAGTGCTGTCTATCAGCGGAATCCCTTTCCTTTGAATGTCACAAGAAGGAAACGGAGGCATTATCCGTAGTGAACGACGCAACAACTCTGGCACCTTCCTGCGACCTCAGTGACACATTGTTGATCAACGACAGAGATAACCATTGATTTGCCATAGCCATGCCGTGTTCAAGACTATCGAGAGTTTTCTCAGACGTTGACATTGACTTCACCCACTTCTTCAAGCGATCCATTTGTCTTGGTTCGGTGAAGGTAGCAGTTGGATTATATACGGCATCCGAGGTAGAGCACGAATGCCTTTGCTATTAGCAGCCCCCGACGAAGAGTACGATGAACCAAAGTGTCCACCAGAATGCGTGAGATACCTCAGATAAGACAGAGGATGTGACCCGACGCTTGCTGTAGAAGATCGTAGGGCTGCAAGTATAGGTTGATGGGTTGTGTGGACAGCACGAATCAGTCAGTTTATCAGTGCTTATAGAAACCACCCCAACAGTTGCTTTCTTCCATCCACGTGAGAGACAAACAAGACAGCCTTGATGTTGACTGCGATCCTTGCTTGCCCAATCAGCCTCAGTCTCAGTGACCATAGGTGTGGTCTTTCGAGACGGTGGGCATCGGGAAGACTTTAGGATGTGATGGACAATGGTATCACCCATTAGTCTTTTGGGATGCACTGTGAAGTCCTTGAGCAATGAAAGATGAGCACGGTCAAGTAGAGGCACAGCAAGAGGACAGGTAGTTGCTGTGTTATATATATTTCATACTAGGAAAAGAGGCATGTTCCAGCTGCGATGCAAGCAGTATTCCGCAACGAGTTTTGTGATATCTTAGTCTCCTCGTCGATCAAAGAACCCAGTGCACTCGTTCAGAATCACAGTCTTGCGCTCTGTTTGCCAGCATCTTTTGATTGCCGTCAATTGCCATAGTCGATAGAGAAGGCCACCAAAGAACCTTTGATACAGGCATAGTTTCGCATCAAACTCAATATACTATAACGAAGGCATAATAGTGTAGTGGAAGCCCGCCCATTGGGGCTTGTTCCCTTTTTCTTTTGTGTTTCTGATCCAGCCACAAAAGCGTGAGAATGTAGGGAGTATTTATACCTTTCTAAAGACCACCAGGCTCTATTACTAGACCGGGAAGTTCCGTCACTAAATGTATTTTGCCGCTACCAGTCATAGGAAGTATCCACATATCATTGCCTTGTTGTGTGGAAGTCTCCGTCACTGCTTCATTAACCGGGAGAGGCCGACAAAATGAATTTATATCGATAGCAGTATATCAATGGTTTCTACCACATAAATTCCAAATCAGACCCAGCTCCTATGAACAGTGAAAGATCCCGATACATCAGAGATGCCATTGAATGATGCCTAGTACACGTACGCAAGACCGGGTCTAGCCCATGTAAGCTGGTGAATCCAGTCCTCCCCCATGTCTATATATACGACCTCATCCTCGGCCATCACTCATACCCATCAACCCCACGATCATCTCTCATCTTCATCCTTCTATATACAACCACTCCCTCTACACTCTTACAAATGTGCCTCATCAAACTTACCTTCACCCGAGAGGTCAAGATCACACGCAACGGACCTGACATGGCTCCCCCGCCAGCAGACCACACCATCCAGCAACTGATCAAAAAATGCCGGGTAGCATTCACCAAATGCCTCGAGTTGCCTGAGCTCTGCAAGGGCAACTGGGCACAAAAAAGTCTTCTTGACTACAATTCGTGGGTGTATAATGCCGGATCAGCATTCATCCCGGGGCAGGAGTCCGAGGAACCAAAATGGATCGACGACATCATTAAGGGCAAGCGCAACTTGTCGCTGCTGCATCAGTACCTGATGACCTGTAAGCGGTGCGCGGAAGAGAATACCTCCTGTGAGGAGGCTATGCGGAACGTGGAATTGACGATCAAGCGTATGAATGAATTGTGGGGGGACGTTCAGTCGCGTCTTGAGAAGGAGGAGATGGAGGAGGGGGTGGAGGATCATCTTTAGTATATCGATGGTGTATTAGGGCTGTGCGGTGGTTCTTTTTTTGGATAGTTGTATATATACTACCAGGGAGTGCCATATGTATCAGCTTGGATGATTCATGTTACTGATGGATATGTCTATATTTAATTTGCCTACGGAGTTACAGAATGAACTAGTATTGGTGTCAATTTACTTTCGATTATAGTAGCAATGTAGTGAGGATTATGAGTGGTAGTAGATGGTTACTATGGCAGCAGGCTAAGCCTATGGTTAGTATGCGAATTTACTTTCCAGCGAGACCAGACCTTCTATCCAGCTACCAGCGTCATCCCTAGTGGTGATTCTAACAACGAAATTAACTTATTCGATTTGTATGCTCTACCCAATTTCACAGATACTACACCTAGATCCCATCAATTACCCCCCGTCTTCGGCAAAACCTTCTCATCCTCCAACTCACTCAAGCATTCCTCCAACGCATCCCGCGTATCCGCCCAATCGCGGAACCCCAGCTTCCACGCCTTATTCATACTGATCAGTATATCATAGTTCCTCCCCAGCACAAAGTTCAAGAAGAACCATGTAGCCTTCTCCAATGCATCTTTCTCCAGTCCCTCCCTCTTCGCCAGTCTCTCCCACGCAGCCTTTACATCCTCTCTCTCCGCCCATTTGGCCAGGTCAATGCGCATTCGCACTTCGCCCTTCTGAATCTTCCCCTTAAGTCCACTCGTTCCCGCATAATCATCCACCGGGGGTCGATCAATCAGCGGAACGACCTTCTCATCCTCTGCGTCGAATTGGTCCGCCGGAACAGTAAGCCCGAACCGCTTCGCTAAGCGAGGCCACATGGTCTGCCAGGACTGCGCATCGCCGTTCACCACGTTGAAAGTCTGGTTCGAGCAGCCAGGCTCGGAGATTGCCCATGCGCAGAAACGTGCATGGAGGCGCGAGTACGTGAAGCAGTCAGTCATGGTGTAGAACGTACGTGAGCCGGGGAAGATGAATGGCGCGTTAAGTTCCTTGGTGATTGCCGCGTAAAGTCCCACGGCTGTTACTAAGTTCATGAAGTTTCCTGCACCATGACTGTCAGATACAGTTCAAGAAGTAATGTAATAAGGATAGATACTTACCCTTAGCAACCCCAATAACATCATTCGGATACGTAACCACCCAATCCCACCCCTTCCCCTCACTCATCTCCTTCAACACCCTCTGCTGCCTATAATAGAAATTCGGCGGCCTCCCCTCCCCCTCCACCCACGGATCACTCTCTTCCATTGGAAATTTCACCGGTCCAAGATGTACCCCGTACTGCTTTGCGCCTGTCACTAGCAACACGCGCTTCAGCTTCGTTTCTGCCCCGCTGATGCTCAGCGCCTTGAGAAAGTTCTCGAGCATGTCCCCGTTGATACGTTCGAGGTCCTTTTCGTCGCCTTCTTGAAGGTACGCGGTGAAGAAGAGATAGTCTGCAGACACATTCTGGGAGGAGAGTTGGGAGGCGAGTTCATTTGGTGAGGCGAGGAGGTCGATGCTGGCGTGGTGGACTTGTGCTGGGTAGCTGGATTTTTTGCTGCGGGAGAGGGCGTAGATGCTTGTCCAGCTGGGTAGGCTGGAGAGGTGGGTGATGATTTCGCGGCCCAGGATGCCTGTGGTTTTCTTTGGTTAGTGTGATAGGGTTGGTGAGTACGGGAGGTGAAAGACGAACCGGTTGCGCCGGTGACAATAGCGGTTGGCATTGTCGATATAGATGGTTGTAATACGTCCAGGTGTATTGATTGATAGTATGCAAGTGAATTGTGCAATTGAACAGGAAGGGATTGACAGGGAAGTTGTGGTTCATGTAAGTAGTTTATATGCTTGAAGATACGAGTAGATACAGGGATTAGGCTTCGTGAACTCAATGTGATGTAATGAGCTCGGTCGGGTCGGGCATAATTGTCTTGTCGGTGGGCAGATGTCTATCTGGTTTTGCCTTCACTTGATTTATAATATCCCATCTCTTCTTCTTATATATCATTGGAAAGAAAGTGTTGAATAATGCCATTGATGTGAGTGAATACATCATGTTGAGATGATGTCAGTACTATAGCTCCGCCCTGTTGTTGTTACCCATGAGATGGTGGAGCGATTACTAACCATATAGAGGTGATCTATGATAACCACATAGTGAACAACATACAAACCGGCGATAAATACATACACTCAATATGGCTGCTGTATACTCATAATTATAGTATCATAATATTACACTCCATTGTTTCATTTCTAATACGGACTATTGAATCGAAGGTTTGCAACAATGTCGGCAGCTACCGGCACAGCGCTGAATCCAGTATTCGATATGACATTATTGTTCAGAATATGATTGAAAAGACATAAGTGGGATTCAACGGAGAGTGGGTCTGATGAGTTGTTGGAGGGTCATTAATCTGTGAAGGCATTGAGATGCAGGACATGTGGATGTAAATACTCGCTATTGGAAGAGAATAGAACTTGGTGAATGCTAGAGATCTATAGCGGAGTCAGCTTGGCGAGGATGATAAGCAGGCTGTAGCTCTCTGATCGCCAGAGCTGAATAAAGACGAGTGTCTCTTGGCATGGTAAACAAAAGCATGAGTGTGTGTGCAAGGGAACGTTCAACCGGTTGGTAACAAGGTGCAATAAGCCCAAATGAAGACACTGCTTCTCCCGAGTTGTCGAATCAGTTACTCGTAACGAGACAAAACAAGGTGGTGAATAGTCCGGTTCTGAGACAATGAGCTCTGTTCTACTCACCATTGATTGCTATTCAGAGCCTTCCCAAGACCAGGCAAGTTCCGGACAGCTGGGCGAATGTGTATCATTACAATGCAAATGTGCAGTTAGACCAAAGAACTCTCGAAGTTACATATATAATGGAATCAAGACTTCCTTAAAATCGATATTAAGATCTCGTGCTTGGCTCTAGAGGTTTGACTCGTGGATAACCGATACCTGAGCCCAGTAACTCGTTTGCTTGGTACTGTCAGAAAGTTTAGATGTATACTTGCTAAAGACCATTTCAAACTAGAATGAGTTTAGGTTCAATTACGAATGAGAATAAGGGTATGCAGCTATGCCAGATTCATTGTCCGATCTATCGTAGAAAGTGGCCCTTATATATATGAGAGAAGTGGCTATTGATTGGGACAGCCCTGAAGAACCCATAACCTGCCTTTCAAATGACAAGCCTGAGGCAGTACTGACATTGGCGATGTCAGCATGTGCCTGAATACGAGGCTACGACAGCGACTGACCACAGGGATAAAGGCTGTTGAGGGGAGAGTGAGCTCACCGTGCAGGAGCTGGTGTTACTCCGGACCCTGCCAGTTGCTTCCGGGGCAATGAATCTAATTTAGTCTTTGGTGTCGATTGATCTTGTGTTACTCGCGACGAAGGGGAGGATTTCTACCTGCAGACCAGGAAGGGGTGGACGGCATTGTCCGACTGGGAGCGGGGATATCTCACCAAGAGAATGTTATACACTGATTGCATTGTCTCTCATATGAGTGTTTGTCGAAGTGAAAGTGAAACATGGCACCTTTGTTCTCATTGATAATATGTTTATCTCACTTCCACTTGATGGAGTTTCCGAAGAAGGGAGAGGCTATCGCCCTGCTATCACCCTGCCATATGCACCATATACTGCAGAAATTCACATATGGCTTGGAACGGATCATTATATCAATGAAATGGTACCGCTGCATAACCGACAGGGATTCGCTAACTTTAATGGATCGATGAATGCCTATTGACCGCCTGTCCTGCATTGAATCGCAACGATGGGGAATGTGTTATCGATCTCGAAGTGGCTTGCACCCCCAGCAGGGGAGGAAGCAAGTGAGAAAAAGGCCGGGTTGGCGCCAGGTTCCTGGCCAGAAACAGCAGAAGCAGCAGAAACAGCCACGCCGCCCAGCCCAGAACAGACGCCGATCCGCATCGGCCCTCCCCAAATGTTGTTAGCATCACCCACAGAAAAAAGTAAGTCGTCTTGCTTCTCTGTTAGTTTGTTCCTGTCTGTCAACTTCTGATTTCTATTGATGGTTGCTCCATCCTTTTTGTTCTCCATCAATCCTTAAGTTTCTTTTTTTTCTCCCTTGCCCACTTCCCAACCCCACCGATCCCGAAACTTGACCAGCCTGTCATCGCGCGCGCCCGGGTAAAATCCCTGGTTGAAAAAAATAATCGCGAACAGACAGATTGTCAAGACAGAACGAGAAGGGGAAAAAAAAAAAGAATTGAACTTTTGCTTTCCCGCCGGCAAAGAACCTGGCCAAGCGGAAAGTTCTTTTCCAATCCAATCCTATTCATTCCAAACCAATCCGAAATCTCCCCTCTCTATCCTAAGTTCTAGTTAGTTGGTTAACTCAAGAGCTGAACGGACTGACTAAACGTTTTCGTTCCTTTTGCATCGCTACTTTTCTAGGTTCTTCCCTCCACATCCTCCCATCTTCTTCCTCCACCCACCACCCCGGTCTGACCAACACCACCAATCCAGTGTCGAGCTCAGTTTCCAACCCATCTACCGTGCTACCTCGAGCTGCCACGAAACGTGCGCAGCTCACCGTCACGACGTCTTCCACAAAGCGCCGTAAAGTAGCAGAGCCTCGCAGACCAGGATCGCTTCCGGGTTTGTCGTTCGCCTCGCAGGCCGGAAGACGTCACGGCCATTCCTCCTCCGACAAGGCCTCGCCCTCGCGCTCCTCCCGTCACCCTTCCTCTCCTTCCCGATCGCATCGCAGCACTCAGAGCTCCTCGGCCTCACCGCCTCCCCGCTACATTCCCGCCCACCTGCAGGACGAAGTCCTCGCCTCCTCCAAATCCCAGTCCACCGCTCGTTCCCCGACGCCGGACTCCGCTGGCAGTGTCCTCGACTATCCCGCGGCCGCCTGCGCTGGTCTGACCCTCCACAGCGACCCTGCGACCGATATGTCCGGCTCTGACGACAAGGGAGACTCGACCCTCCCGCTTGCCGGGGCCGATGCCCGCGAAACCTCCGCCTCGGAGAACGAGGTGAACGATGTGAACGATGTGGAGATGAACTTGGTCCCGACAGAGAAGGACAGTCAGACCCGTTCCGACAACCCGGATCCCATGGAAACCACGACCTCGGGCGACGACAACGTAACCACCTCGGCGTCTGACAGTGTGTATCCCACGCCGTCCAGCATGTCGACCTATACCGCTCCTACCGAGACCCGGGCCCATTCTAAAGCGGAGGCCGGGGTTGCGTCAGCTGATCGACCCTCTTACGATGACCAGGTCGCACAGGTCACCCAGTTTATGATGCAGCCGATGAAGGAAAAGCAAAAGGGATATGTGGTGTCGAATTCGTGGCTGAAGCGAGTGTACTCGCGGAGTGCTACTCATGCAGACAAGGCAGATAAGACGGCGATGGAGGGAGACATCGGACCGGTCGACAACTCGGACATTGTTTTGGTCACCGATCCAGCCAACACGGGCTTCAAGGACGAGGAAGGCGAGCCCTTCGTTCCGCTGAGGCCTGGCTTGGAACTCGGCGAAGACTTTGAGATCATCCCGGAAGGGGGCTGGGATCTGATCATGCAGTGGTATGGTCTGGCAGAACAGTCCCCGGCCATCGTCCGTTACGTTCACAACACCGCCGCGGCAGGCGACCAGGAGAACCTCCAATACGAAATCAACCCTCCGATTTTCACGATCCTGAAGCTCACCAACCCGTCTGCTGGCACTTCCATGAAAACGATGAAGGAGAAGACGATGGCCCCCGTGAGGACACTGGCCAGTCGACACACCAACTTCCAGAAGTGGCTGAAGAACGCCAAAGAACTCGCTCACATCGACATGTCCACCAAGGTTCGTGTTTGGAGGATCTTGGGTGGCCTCGGTAGTGCCACGGCATCGGCAGCGGCCACCCCAGCCGCATCCCGCAGTGCTTCTCCCGCCCCGTCCGCCTCCCTCATCGCCAACGCGGGCAGCAATCTCGTTCTCGACTTGAACACCTTCCTTTCCCTGTCTGAGGGGTCGCAGCGTGAGGTTCTCGATGAGCCGAAGGACCAGACGAACAACCCCAACTATAATGGTAAAATGACTCTGGGCGTTGCGGGCCTCAACAGCAGCGAGATCATCGTGCTAGAAGAGAAGCTTTCCGGATCGAGCGGAGACTGGGTGTCGGAAGCCTCCAAGCAGACTCTCAACCGCCTGGGGGTGCCGTCTGGTAACCTCAAAAACGGAGCTCCCACAAAGGTGAAGACCAAGAGTCCTGCTACCAGTGGGCGATCCTCTCCGGTTTCCGAGCCCATCAGGGGACGACGCAAGGACGGGAAACCCCGTGGCTGCACTGGTTTGAGCAACCTTGGCAATACTTGCTACATGAATTCGGCCTTGCAGTGCGTTCGCAGCGTAGAGGAATTAACCTACTATTTCTTGAGTGAGTCAGATCTCCGATCTCTAAAAGAGTTTACTCTGCTAACCATCTCTCTAGATGACGTTTACAAGAAGGATCTCAACCCCAGCAATCCTCTAGCTCACAACGGTGATGTCGCTAAAGCATATGCGAACATGTTGCGCCAGATGTATGATGAGGCAGGCCAATCTTCGTTTGCGCCCCGCCAGCTGAAGCACACCATCGGCCGCTATGGGCCGGCCTTCTCCGGTTACGGACAGCAGGATTCCCAGGAATTCCTTTTGTTCCTTCTGGATGGTCTTCAGGAGGATCTGAACCGTATCATGAAAAAGCCCTACATTGAAAAGCCCGACTCGACGGACGAAATGGTGCATAACAAGCAGGCCCTCGCAGAATTTGCGGACAAGTGCTGGGATATCTACAAAGCCCGCAACGACTCCGTCATTACCGACCTCTTTGCCGGTATGTACAAGTCGACGCTGGTCTGCCCTGCTTGCGACAAGGTCAGCATCATTTTCGATCCATTCAACAACCTTACCCTTCAGCTTCCGATTGAGAACCTCTGGGGCAAGGAGATCTTCTACTTCCCCTTGAACAAGAAGCCGGTCCTTGTCGATGTCGAAATCGACAAGAACGCCAGTGTCAAGGCGCTGAAAGAGCAGGTCGCGAAGAAAATGGGATCCGACCCTGAGCGACTCGTAATGTCCGAAATCTACAAGAACAAGTTCTACAAGATGTTCGATAACACGAGCTCGATTGCGGAGTGCCAGATCAGCGGCAACGACGACATTGGAATTTACGAGGTCGAGTCGGTACCGACGAACTACAACCCCGACAAGCCCCAGAAGAGCTACTTCTCCTTCAGCCGCTCGGACCATGAGGAGATCCCCAGCCTGGACTCACCTCGATCCGACCGCTTGCTCGTTCCCATCTTCAACCGAGTCGAGAAAAAGCGGGGAAACAGCCCCAAGAATGCGCAGCGGTCGCTCTTCGGCGTTCCATCGTATGTGGTCATCAACCGGGAGGATTTTGGGGACTATGATACGATCTTCCGCAAAGTCCTGTCGCAGGTCGCCTCGATGACCACCCGCGACTTCCTGAATGAGGCGAATATGACAGAGGTCAGCCATGAAGACTCAGACACCGTGATTATGAACGAGGATGATGCGCAGTCGGCTGACTCGAAGATCAAGACTGCGTCTGTGGACGGCGAAGACGGCATGGTTGATGTCTCGATGCGTGACGCAGATGACAGTTCAAGCGACGTCCCGGCCCGTTCCGAAGACGCCATCCCCCCGAATGTGCGCGGTCTCTTCGAGATGAAGATCATCAAGTCGAGCAGCGAGGTGGTTCCCACTGGGTGGTCCACCGTAGATGACCACAAGGAGTATCCCAAGATGTCGTTTAGAATCAAGACACCGGCGAAGAAGCCAAAACAGGCAAGTCGTCCTCTTTGCTATCAAATTGATTTCTTACTAAACGATGACCAGTCCGAGGACAACACCAATGGCACAGAGCAGAAGGATGACGAGTCCGGCGATAAGAGCTCTGACAGTGCCAGTGGCGAGTCGGCTCCTAAGCCCAAGGCTCAGGACCGGCCGATGATCCGCCCGGGTGAGGGGATTGTAGTGGACTGGACCGAGCAAGCTCACGACGCTCTCTTCGCCGGAAGCAGTCGAGACAAAAACTCCCTTCGCGGAGCGCCCACATGGACGGACGTTGAGCGTGTGCCCGACCCGGAACTGAGCAAGCGTCGTAGTCTGCGGCAAAACCGGAAGAAGAGGGGCGTGACGCTCTACGAGTGTCTGGATGAGTTCAACAAGGAGGAGGTCCTTTCCGAGAACGACGCTTGGTACTGCCCCCGCTGCAAGGAGCACCGTCGGGCCAGCAAGAAGTTCGAGCTGTGGAAGACACCGGATATTCTGGTCATGCACCTCAAGAGGTTCAGCGCCAGCCGCGGATTCCGCGACAAGTTGGATGTCCTGGTCGACTTCCCAGTGGAGGGTCTCGACATGACCGGTAGGGTCGAGTCGCCTGAAGAGGGCAAGAGTCAGATCTACGACCTCTTCGCGGTCGACAATCACTACGGCGGCCTTGGTGGCGGACACTACACAGCGTACGCCAAGAACTTTTTCACCGGGCAATGGAACGAATACAACGGTAAGCTAAGCCTGAATCTTAGACCCTCTGGGACAACAACTGACTCGATTAGATTCGTCCGTCTCGCGACCAATTGATCCACAGAGTGTGGTCACCGCGTCGGCGTACCTGCTGTTCTACCGGCGCCGGTCCGACCGGCCGCTGGGCGGCAAGGTGCTGGAGGAGATCACGGAAGCGTCGACACGGCCGAACAGCGACGTGGACTCGCAGACCGAGTCTCGCGGACAGTCGCCGTCGGGGGAAGGCCGGCGTCTCGGCGGCTCCTCCCGCAATGGGTCGTCGAGCGCCTTAACCGGAGTCGGAGCAGCTCACCAATTGGGAGATGGTGGTTTGCGAACTGGAACCCAAGCGAAGAGCGGGGATGAGGACTGGCCGCCAGGATACACCAACGTCCCGTCCTTTGGCGAGCAAAGCCTAGATCGCGCGGCGCAAGTGGAAGGTATGAATTTCGAAGACGAGGAGATTGGCCGGGGCGCGCAGCCCAGCCCGTTCCGCCCTCAGGACCACACGCCCTCGTGGTCGTTCAGTCGCGCCACAGATGCTCACGGCCCTTCACAGATGACCACAATTCCAACTGACGACGAGGATCTACTCGACGATGACGCGAGCAATCAGGCCGTGGGCGGCGGCGACGTCAGCGACCCGGACCTTCGGATGGCCTCTTTGATGGATAGTCCCCGAGGGGCCGCCTACCCAGGTACCCCGATGGAGGAGACATCTTTTCCAGACATTTCGGCATTTGCAGCGGACGGCGATGATGACGAGGAGGATGAGTTACCGGTGGTAGAACTCCAAGTGCATGATGAGGACCAGACATTGCCGTAGACAGGGGATGATGATTCTCCCCATCTCTCTTACTGTCTTTTGGAAAACGTGCAACGAATGATACAGGTGTTTTAGATCGCCCGACTGGGGGATGGCGATAATGATGATTTCGAGGAACGAAGTCGACGACCCCTTATAATAAGCTATGGTGTTTTGTTTTCTACGCAGCCCGGGAATTAGAGAGGGCCGTGGATGGTTGCATGCATTTTTTACGGGAGCGGATGGCGGGGATGCCGTCCTGCATTAACATGTATTTTCGGAGCCGAGTTGGAGATGTTATAACCCAAAAAAGGTGTGTTGAGTGAGATGGTGTTTTCTTGAAAAGAGATGATGATGATGATGATATGGGGATGAGTGTGTATGGTTGAACCACGTGGGAGGTCATGGCGAGTCACACGCATGAGGCAGTTGTCAGGCGATGCTGCTGATGCGAGGCTACTACTGCTAAATATATACTGTACTTTTCATACCAGCCAGGCCATAGATTATCAACTAGGATACTATGGTACTACTAAATATGGTCTTTCATATCGTTCGCATACTAGTTTGTGGTTCTCTAATGTAGACTGAATGTTATCGATACACAACACTGACAAACTCATCACAAAAGAGTGCAGTGTTAGTATCAGCCTCGCCTGCCTAATCCGTTCTCTCAGTCTGTCATCTACTTTCCTTTCTTCTTACTCCGATCCGACTTTATACTCTCCAGCAGACACAATCGTCAGACTGACATCTTCAACAGTCAGTCTTCCTTTCACATTCGATTTAAACCGTCTTTACTACTACCTTCTTCCTCATCTCATCCTGAGAGCTCATCTAAACGAAACTGAACCTAAACCAATCAATCCAATAGTATCAGAACCCAAACTGCATCCACCGATGGCATCATCAGAAGCACAGAAACCCAACACTTTCCCTCACACCCCAAACGGATCTGCCTCTACCCATACCCCGAACGCGAGAAGAAAAGTCATGATGGATTTCTCTTCACTTCATCCTTGCTCTGTTTCCATGGATGAGGATGATGAGAAGGAAGAGGAGAATATACACTCGCGGTCTCATCCATCGTACCATCCTGCTTCTAGTTATTCTTCGTCATCTTCGACCCCGACTCAGTCGTCACAGAATCGATCCATCATCAATAATAATGCTAGATTGGAATACTACAACGCCTCTTCGTTGGGAAATGAGTCGACCCATACAGCTACTACGTCCAGGTTCAGATCTAAGTCCAAATCGAAAAGCACGACTGCACATGTTCACTTCCTTGATCAGGTTATTGAGACGAATACGACTGCAGCTGCATCTGCGAACGTGAACGCGAGCCGAAAGAGAAGTACACCATCAGATCTAGATACAAATACGACTACAAATGAAGAAAAAGGAATGACTCTCGGTCCGCGAAGTCGTGATCTCTCTCTTAGTGAGAGTGAGATTAGTCTGCTCGATCTGGGTCCAAGTCTCGTGTATGGTGATGATGGATATATGCCTTTGTCTAATGGTGGATATAATGGGCAAGGTGATGAAGGTGGTGGTGTTTCATTAGTGGGAAGGGGTGTGCAGGGGTTGTGTTTGGAGGGGGGAGGAGATGGTGGTGGGTTGAGGGAGTAGGGGGGTTTACTTGTTGTTTCGTTGGTTCCGTTGTAGATGGATGGAGTTGAGGTTAGTGGTTTCTACTATGGGATAGACTGATTCTTTGTGCGGGTTGTTAGAATAGTGTAGAGTATGCTCGCTTTTTCTTGTTCTTCTGCTTCTACTTCTACTTCTAGTTAAATAATCCTAATTCATCATGAAGTATTACATACGGATTATGCTTTAACTATATACTCTAACTGAATCTATACAACGTATCTCCATAGAAATAAATATCACGCACTGCTTGCTCACAGTGGAACCGGCCACCCACCCACATACTTTAGATAGTTATATCCTAGTCGTGCTTCCTGTATCACACATCATTAGCTCACATCACCAACCACATCGATACTACCATGGTCTCAGATAGATAGAAAGGTAGAAAGAAAAACATACCTTGAACTCATACCCCACAGATTTATTCACTGTCACAACACCCACCATTAGCACCATCACTCTCCAGCCAATAATAGGCGAATATAAAGAAGGGTGAAAGCAACTCACAATAATGATAATAAAGCACATCCCCCTCCACCTCACCACTCAACACACCCTGTCCGCCAGGCGCATAAACATCCCCATTCGAGCCATACACAATCTCTCCTCCACCATCAACGAGATCTTTCCCGTCTTTATCCACGAATGGACCTTGAGGGGAACTTGATCGGCCGACGCGGATGCTGTATCTATTTCATACATATATTCATTAGTATCTTACTTCTTTTCCAAGTCTCAAAGAGGAATAATAACAGATGCAAACAATGAGAGGGGGATGGCATACTCAAGTCCAGCTTTTGGCAACTTCTCCGGATCGAAATTACAACACTTCCCCCAACTAAACCACAAATACCACCATGGTTCATGATAGGAGATGAATGCCCCCTCGACGGGATGCATACCCGTCGTGTCGCCGCATAATCCATCGGCCTTTTTGGTGGGCGGGTGGATGGCCATCGGTTCGTGGGCGAGATGTTTAACTCTTGTTGTTTCTTCTTCTTCTGCTTTTTCTTCTCCGTTCTTGTCCATGTGAAGCAGGTTAGGTTTCAGTGGGACTTGCCATATCCCTGTCCAGAAACTGCCGAAGGTCATGTATCCTTTTCCTTTCCTTCCTTCTTTCCCTCCGTCTGAGGAAGAAGAAGTAGGGTTGTGGGTAGTGTCAGTGTCAGTATAATCAACGACAACACTAACATCAATGGCATTCGCCCTATCAAACGGAAACTCCTTCCCCCTCTCCCCCCGTCCGGAGATAGCTATCGCGCCGTGGTCCTCCCATCCTCCCGGCCCCGGGGTAGTAGAGGTCGCGACTCCGATAGCGCTATCGCGACATCCACTATGGCTCGTCGCGTAGAAGACGTAGAAGGTTCCGTCGTGGAGGAGAGCGGTAGGCGCCCACGGGGCTTTGCGATCTCCCTTAGGCAGGATGCTGTCTGCGTCGAGGACGGTGCCGGCTTTGGTCCATGGTCCTTGGAGGGTCGGGGCGGTGTGAATGGGAATGTGAGGGCCAGAGCCGTAGGCGTAGTAGGTGTTTGTGGACAGGTCGTAGAGGATGCTGGGGTCGTGGATGTGCAGGGGAGGGATGGTGGGGTTGGTTGGGGGGTAGCCGTAGATGGATTTGTAGGAGTCTTCTGGGGAAGGGGGGAGGTCTGGTTCTGGTATGTCTGGGGTTTGTGGTATGATGGAGGGTTGGAAGTGGATGTAGAGGGCGTAGAGGAGGATGGAGAAGAAGGTGAGGAGGGAGAGGGATTTGATGATGCGACGGAGAGAGGATTGTGTTAGGGAAGATGATGGGGGGAGCATTGAGTTGGTGCTGGTGCTGGTGCTAGAGATGGGGTCTTTGTGGGTTGTGATCAAGGTCCATAGTTGGGACCATTTGGAGGTCATTGTGTGGTGGTGAGATGCTGGCTCATTGCTTGCTTGCTTTTTTGGTTGATTGATTAATGGATGCGTAGTCCATGTGATACCACTAACGGGCGAGTATGTTGCAATTCAGGATGGTGATGATGCGATATTCACAAAATGATCCGAAGAGAGGGGTATGCAGCAATGTGTATCCTAACAAGTGACACTCGACACTTCAGTCAAGGTGGCCCGTTATCATGAATAGTATAACCGTAAGTCTTGGCAACCCCTTCTGATGTTTCTCATCTACATAACCAGTTAGTCCCGCTTTTGTGCTTCTTTGAAGAGGATCTCACATATCTGATGCAGCTGATGCAGGATCACCGCAAAAAGCCAGCTGCAAAAGGAGAGCAGTCAGCGCTAGTGAAAGGCAGGGGGAAAGGGAGTTCAATAAATAACTATCAGGAAGAATTGGCCCGTCCGTTCGGCGTTGATCGTCGATCGGCCTTCCGTGAGATGGCGGGCCAATCAGCGGGTCGGCATGTGATGCCGTCTCAGCTCGAAGTGAGGTGCGAGGATCAGCATTATGAAGGTAGACAATCTGGTCTCTATTCATCTACATCTACTACATGGCTATGATTGTTACGGGTAGGAATCAGGTTGATCATGACAGGTCAAGTAGCCGGAACATCATTATACGCATCAATAGCATACAGGGTACTGGGATTAACGCATGACAGTCTTCATCCAGCGCATCAGGATATCCTGAGCCGACATCATCAATTGGCAGCTGGTGGTCATGCCAAAACACATACCAACGCCATCGCTCCATATCCTTAACAATAGATATCCTACCTAACCACAATCTTGTCTACCTCATCTTTCGCCTCCGTCCACGTTTCCAGGTTCTTGCGCGCCCAGTCCAGATGGCACCGTGCATATGCAACCTAGCTAGTCAGCATGAACCATCAAACAGGAACATTATACACTTACCATGTACCGCCGGAGATCCATCTCCTTGTCCTTCTGGAACCGCTTTAGATCCTGCAAAACTCCCGCACTGGCATCCTTGACATCCTTTTCGGACACCCCAAGTGCCTGTTCCAACTGCACCAAACTCTCTTTCGTCTTGCCGATCTGGTCGCGACGGGTGCGCTCCGGATCAACATCCACAAAGCCGTGGACGGCATGGCTGATTCGACCAAAGATCTTGTTTGCCACAAATGTCCCACTCGATGTCTTGCGATGCGCCGGAGATGCACCTCCAAAGTCCGGACGTCGCTGCGCTGCCGGATGTGGATGGGAGTTGATGGAATCACCGTGCGTAGGAGGAAATTCCGAGTCGACCGATGCACCGTCTTCAGAACCAGCTGGACGGGCCTCGCCCTCGGAGCCTCCGGGCGCACTGACGGCCGACGATGCGGACAGAGACCGCTGGGTTCTCGTGGCCCCTCCTGGGGGCGAAGTCCGATTCAGGTACTGCTCAATGCGCTTCGCCTCCATTTCACTACGCTCCAAAGAGTCAAGCAGCGTCTTCTTTTTAGCCAGCTCGTCTCGCGTCATCTCTTCCTGTACGCGTTTGAGAACCCGATACCGGAGAACGCTGCGCACAACGCTGGCAAACTGGGCGCTTTCTCTCATTGGTTCAGCGAAGCTGGCACTCAGTGACGCTGACAGCTCCTCCGTCTCAATGTAGGAAGTATCAGCGGCTTGACCGACCCGTTCGATGGCCGCAGCCACGGTCGGCGATGGCTCTGACAGGGAGAATCCGTTATACCGTGCCCCAAGCTCCATCAGATCGGCCGACAAGGACGACAGATGGGCCAACGTGCGACGATTGACCTTCTCAATGTTTCCTTGTAAAAGTAGCTCCAACTCACGCGTAGACGCCTCGAAATTGATAAAGTACGGGTCGAGTTCCTTTTCATTCAGCTTCTTCGACTCTGGTGGGAAGCGACCGAGAACATCAGGCCCAGGTGTTTCTGGAGCGGGAGCAGGAGCAGGAGCAGTAGCAGATGCAGCGCCTCCCGCAGACTTGAGCTTCGCGGACGAAGATGGCACCGGTAACCAGGCATGAGCGGGGGTGGGATTAGCAGGGTCAAGTGGAGGGGCCTTTAGATTATTCTTCGGCACGGACGATGCGGGATGAGAGTGTAGGACCTCGCTCTGAATGAAGGTCAGTAATACCGCAGCTAGAGCCAAGCCATCATCACACCTACCCAGCTAACATTGGGGTCCAAAAACCGCCACCAGACTCCGTCTTCACGGACCTCCTTCATCCGGCGACAACGATTTAAGAAGACGGCGAGCATGCGTTTGCGAAGGTCGATGATGGCGGTGTCTTCTTTAGCCTTGGTGGGCTTGGCGGCATAATCGGCCATGGTGTGTTTCTCGGGAATGGGCGGGATGACAAGGGTCGGATGAAGATTGACGAGGGTTTGTCGCAGCGACGCGAATTCAGAATACCGTCTGCGGACCTCGAGATCCTAAAATCCGTTAGCACAATGGCCAATGCAGCTTCGATTGTCGTTCTGACATACTCCAGTGCGTATTGTGTACACAATGAAGCTGCCGCCGCCTTCATGGTTCTTCCCAGCGTCGGTGATGAGGATCGGCATCTCCGGATTTTCGTAAAGAATCTGCTCTATCCGACTATCATATACACTTTTGCGAAGGTAGCCATGGCCAGCTTCTTGGGCAACATAGTCTGGAGCCTCGTCTTCGTCGTTGAGATCCTGCTGCTGTGAGAGGAAGTCGGGGGGATTGTCGGTAGATGATCGGCTGGATGGAGAGGGAGGGGTATATTCGCGGTCATAAAGAGCTGCAGATATTAGAGAACACAGCTGGATAATTAACGGTCGGAGTTGGAGATCAACAGCTTACTGGGAGAAAGGGTGGCCGAATGCAGCGACTCGGAGAGATGCGCCTCGTTATCGAATGCGCCGTACGGGTTGTTATCCTCGTCGTTCCACATGGCGTCGGGTGCTGATCAAGCAGCCTAGATACTGAGAGAGTGGGTGTGACAGATCAAACCATGAATCAGACAAGAGTATTAGAAAGCAGAGGCTAAGTTCACGAGACTAAGGGACAGAAACAGGGAGGACAGGAGGAGGGAATGAGCTGGGGAATCCCGAAGGCATCGCCGGCTCTCTCGCGGGGATCAACGTCACCGCCTCGGGCGGCCGGCAGTGACCATCTCCGCCGTCTTAAATAGTAACTATCTATCTTCACTTTCAACACTATGACAATTCTCCCTCAACTTACAGCATCCGTCCTGTTACCATCCACTCTCTGGTTCTGCAGGCTCCTCGTGTGTCTCCTCGTGTGTCTCCTCGTGTGTCTCCTCGTGTGTCTCCTCGTGCGTCTCTTCATTTGTCTGCTTCAATGCTGCTGTCAACGCATTGGGATCCACTGCTCCATGCTGCTGCTGCTGCTGCTGCTGCTGGTAACCTTGCGCATCATCATAGGTGCCCCCTCTATTGGAGGCCGGCTTGCTCTCAGCATGCCAGCTTTTCTTTGAACCCTGCTTGATACCTCCAGATGCAACATATGGCGGATCGGGTGGCGGAGCCCATTGGTTCTCAGAAGCCGCCTTACTAGGAGATTGAGGTTGAGGAGCAGCCTCGCACTCGTCCCGCGACGCAGGCTTGGTCGGCACCTTAGCAGCCGGAGTTGGAGCAGCAGGCGTTCCACGCTTGCTGGGAGCACGCTTGCTGCCACGGGATGGAGGTGCGGGGCCCCACTCTTCCGGCGTTGGAGGCTTGTTGCTACGTGCTGGGGGTACAGAAGGCCACTCCTGCCTCGACGCAGGCCGATTGTAATGACGTGGCGAAGTAGCACCGTGGACGGGTGGAAGAGGCCGTGGTGGTGGAGCTGGAGCTGGTGGTGGAGGTGGTGGTCGCCGTGGAGGTGCAGGAGTCCTATGGCTGCTGGGTCGAACCGGCGTTCTTCGACCTTGTTGCCAGTGTTTCTTCTCGCCTCTCCCTGCGAGCTCCATCTTCTCGAAGGTGGTTTCGCGTTGGCCGGTCCGAGATCGTTCGAAACGACTGTTACGGTAGCTGGAGCGGAGGCTGTGGCGCCACCAGAGTGTGCAGAGGCAGACCATCACTGCAATCAGGAGGACCATGACGGCCAGGATCACCACGATCACAACGTTCGGTGACATGGTGTGTTAGGCTAACGAGTCATGTAAGTATTGTTGTGACTGTAGGGAGGGATAGACTCATGCCTTCACTGGTCATGTCAATCTCGAACTATGAAAGGTAAGAAGAGTAGACGTGTCGCACCGAAATACGGCGTGATATTGAGAGGTGTAAGTGGTAGATGGGCGTGAACAAATGGCCCAAAGGATGACCGTGGCAGTGAATGTAGCCGTCTGTTGGTGTAGTAATTGTTTGCACCCCAGAAGGTAACTGTCTAACTAGTAAAAGCGTAAATTCATCTCTATACTTTTCTCTATCCTAATTTCATCGATCATGACAACTCCAAAGCAGCCTGTATCCGTGAGACCCAATCATCATGCAGCAAAGACGCCTCCCCAGAAGCAAGCAGCGCCTGAAGCTTCTCCTTCAACACCGCAACCTGTCCCTGACCTAAGAGTCCCGACGCCGCAGAATCTCTCGAGATCACAGCCCCCGCAACACTGAAAAGCCGCACACCCAGAGTGAACGTCTCAGGCTTCGAGGCCCAGCCCAGAAGCCCATCCTTTTCAGTCTCCTGCGCGAGAATTTCCCGAAGCGAGGAGAGTCCGTTCGACACCCAGTTGAAGAGTGCGTTGAGCGAATCCTCGTTGTAGGATGATCCGCTCAGCTGACGCAATCTCGCGGACCAAACGTCTACTTCGCGGACTTCGTCGATGAAGAGGTTCTGTTTCTCTTCCTCGAAGAGGATGGTGCTCTCCTTTCGGAGTTCAGAAAGACGGCCGAGGAAGGATGTGAATTTAGGAGTGGCGCTGCTGAGTCTGGGTTCCTGGTCGGCGATGTACGCCATGGTCCGCTGGCAGAGGAGTCGGGAGCTGGCGTAGTTCTCGGCAATGAACTTCGAAAGGAGCTCGCTTGCATTCAGAGGAGAGAGCGCAACTGCCTTTGTTGGAGAGACAGAGGAGCAGGACAGGACCCAGGAGGCAGTTGATGCCGCAAGATCGCGCAGCTCCTCATCGTCGTCGTTGAGCATGTCGTAGAGAACCAAGTAGATCTCCAACAAGACACCGTCGGTGAGAGGGGGTTTGCCCGCAGGGCGTAGGATGCGTGCGAAGGCAGTGACGGATGATACGGCAGCAAGACGGGTGGTAAATTCCTGTGAGATGTTAGCAGGGGTCGGTATCATGTAGAAGATGGGTTGAACGTACTGTCTCCTCTTGCATGGCAGACTGCAGCCGTGTGGCCCATTCCAGGATGCCCAGATCGGAGACCTGGCCGCCGGAGATCGTCTTCAGGGCAAGAAGACATCCTTCAAGAATCAATTCGGCGTCTGATCGGTCTCTGTTCCATATATACCCGGCAGAAGCGTCCTTGAGGTGCTTTTCCAGGGCTTCCCATGAAAGGTCAATCCGAGCGACGGTTTCATTGTGGAAGTCGAGGACAAACGACAGAGCAGATGCCAGGCATGTAATCGCTACCGCTTTGACTTCCTCGGGATACGCACCCAAGATGACGGTATAATAAAGGTCAATCAGGGCTCGTTTGTATTGATCTTTCTCGCCGAGGATCTCCTGGATGCGCTCCAACAACCATTGACCAGCATTGGGGTCGAAGCGCGAAACAACGCCGAGAAGTGGCTCAATTTCAGACAGTTTGTCCGTAATGAACATCTGCAGGACAGTGACCCATGAGATGGCCCGACGGAGGAGAGAGGGAGCGCGAGTAGTGCTTAGAGTCTTCCAAGAAGGATGCGAAGAATCGAACAAGAACTGCCGGATGTTGGCAAAAGAGTAAGTTTCAGAGAGATAGTTGAGCGTCGTAGCCATTTGTGCTGCAGCTGTTAGCGCAAGTGTCATCGCGAGTTAGATTTGACTTACCCTCCGCTCCCGATTCTATGCACTTTTCAATGACATCGCCAAGAACCTCCAACAGAATACTGGCTACGAACGGAGACTCTGCAAACGGGAAGGATGCTGCAAAGACGTCTTTTAGGGTAGACAACACTTCATCAACGTGCTCTGGGAAATGTTAGCAAGCCAATAAGTTTAATCAAGATCACGAGCATACCGTTCCAGAAGGAGAGCGAGCTGGAGGCATATCTGCGAAGAGAGTACTTGATGCAAAGGGCTTCTCCGTGGAGATAATCTTGCGTCTTCGTGTCTCTCTTGTCATCCAACAACGCCTTGATGCTAGTCAAAACATCCGACCGGTTCAGCAACGAAGCATACACCCGAGCCGCGTGTTCTCTGATACCCCATACCGGGCTCTTGAACTGTTCTCGGACAAGTCCACGGAGCACATCGTCATCAACTCCAGTGACATTCGGGACCTTCTCGGCGATGAGCTCCAAGGCCGGGAAAACACGCTCCGTAACCATAGCGTTATCGCTCTCGTCAGCGTTGTTGCTCTGTTGCGACGGGCTGAGAAGGGTCGGTAGGAGTTCAAACAGGCCAGGATACTTCTGGAAGGAAACCCTGGCACCCGGTTCTGAGCCTGAAGCTCCTCCAAATCCTAGTCCAGTACCAGTGCGGCACATGCGCGTCAACAAGGCACGGAACAACATCAGTCCTGAGTTGCGGAGAGCCCATCTAGAACAGTCAGCATTGAAAAGACGCGGCCGTAGACAGCACTTACATAGGCGATCCCAGCCGTTCGGCTGAGAGTCTCAACGCAGGCATGATGAAAGGCTCCGTATGAGGACCGAGCTTGTTGTTGGTGAAAATGTCTTTCAGACAGTTCATTGCATGCACTTGTGGCAATGGTACATCTTGTCTCGACGGGTCGTGTTCCGCGGGCAAATGGGAGATATCATGCAGCTCTTTGATGACTGTTTGGAAGAGCGGACCGCCAGGCTTTGACGAAAGGATACCGACGACCAAAGCCGGGAGACCAGCTGAGCGACGTGTAAGTTTCGAGGCGGACTCGAAGATGATCTTCTTCGCTTCCTGTATAATGCGTGAGCTCTAGTCATTCTGTAGTCGTTTCGTGAAGACGGATCCTTACCTGGTACCACCGACTAGGCAGCGCAGAAATCTCCTCGCTGGTTGACTGACCGCAACGCTGACAGCAAGTAGCAAAAGTCTGAGACACGGTCGAGAATGCACCTCTGTGCCGGAGTTCAGCGAGTTGGATGAAGCTAAGTGTTCCGATTTGCTCAAAATGCTCGACAGTCAACCCAGACTCGCCTGGCGGGCCGTACGTTTTGTTGGAAAGTGAGGCATGCAGAAGGAGACTATGGAATTAGTAACAAAGTCAAACGAGCACAAGACCAACACACCTTGATTCGCGAAGAGCACGCCATGAGTAAGACAAGATATCCTTGGGGCCAACACCAAGCTCTTCGATAGGCTCGTCTGTATGGCCTTCAGGCGAGTCGATGCAAAGAACAGGCCTGACCTCATTCCAAATCTTGTCGCAGACTTGCACAATTCTAAGATGAATAGACTTCCAGTTGTCGTACGAAGCTTCCTTGCTAGAGACAAATGAGAAGAAATTGGGAGTCGTTATAATGTACCTGTTATCTGTTAGTCTCACGACGGGCAAATACAGCATTGGCAATCACCTCAAGGCAGATACATATCCATGCAAAGGCGCGTCACGCATAGAGGAGTTGAATAGGCCGCCTGCAAGAGAGAGCTTTTGCTCCAATTTCTTCAAAAGGGTATCGACAACCATGGACTTATTCTCCCACCAGCGTGCAGTGTCGACAGCACCGTCCATGGCGGCTGCGCGGAAGAGGATGTGGTATAGACGAGCAACGGTGTCTGCAAAATCAGCTCTGCTGGTGTTGCTTGCCAGTTGTTCGGCCTTTGCAAGACCTTCGATGATCTGTGGTACGCCAGCTTGCTTGTCGTTATCAAACAGAACCTCCCGTGGGAAGAGGTTCAGAATGTAGAGCGAAGTAGCGCGAACCTCCTCGAAAGGATCGAGCAGGAGATCCACCAGCAGCCTCAGTAGGGTAGGCTCAAATACCTCCACGTTGCAGAGCCACTTCGTCTTGATACCATCCGTCGGGTTGAGTCGAGCATCGAGACCGGATTGGAGGAGAAGTATCAACGTCTTCAGCGCGGAAACATGGCGAGGGTAGGAAGCTGTGGGGCGGAGGTCTGCCTTCAAGAAATCCAGGTACTGTTGCATGCATGCTCGAGTCGTGGTGTCGTTTCGCGCTAGCTTGGGCTGTTGCTTTTTGTTCGCTGGGGCTTTCTGCTCAGTCAGGCCGTCCTGATCCTCCAACAGTCCTCCCTTGAGTCGGATTATCAACTTGCGAATCAGACTCAGAATCTCGCCTCTCGAGTACGAGTCCGACTCGGTGTGCATAGATGGCAGTCCACTGAGGATCGCTTTCATCGTTGTGGACGAAACAGGCCTCGTCGTAGACGGAGCAGTGATCAGCAGCGAAAGCGTTGCAATCCTGATAGTGATATCGCGATGGAAGAGGAACTGGCCGATGGTCTCGCTCTTTAAGACGAGCACATCCTCAGACCCGTTGGCCCCGGCCTTGGGGATATAATCTAGCGAAAGGTAAGTCCGTTGCTCGGCCCACTACACATCACTACTTACGATCTTCGTGGATAAGCCCGGTTTTCTTGGCAATTTGCAACGAAGCGAACAATAGCATGAACTCCGCTAGCGGCGCATCGCTCATATCACCAGCTAGAAGACTGCTCAGGGGTAGCCGCTCGATAAACGACTTGAAGCCAGCCGGATCAGTCGCAAACGACGGTTGGAGAACATAGTTGGACATATACTCCAGATTATCCAAGTTCCGCAATGACACATGGCGAACGGGCGCCACCCAAACAGACTCCAAGTCCTGAGCGTCAGGTGAAGCCTTCACTTTCTGGAGAAACGCCGCCAAAGTGTCACCTGCGGAGGCAGCAAGCTCCGCTTTAGTAGCGCGAGCCAGCATTCCAAGGACCAGAATCTGAGCTGCTATCTGGTACGTACCACTCTCAGAACCCTTCTGAAGATACTGGGAGAAATCAATAGACAGGGCCTTGCAATCCTCCTTGTATAGTGCTGTCCAGCTTTCGTAGTGGCCTACAAGCCACTGGTCCGTCAGTGAGACCAGCTCTAACGGCGTAATGGCACTCCTGCGTAGCAGCATCTCCAACGAGGCGAATGAAGCCTTCAGTCGAGCACGAGGCTCGCCAAGGACAATGCTAGGGATCGTAGCCTCAACGATCTTCTGGCGGAGCGCTGAGCGATCAATCTCCTGACGAGTCTTCGCCAGCAGGGCAACCAGCGACTCCAGTACCTGCTTCATCGGCTTGGGCTTGACATCCTTGTATCGGGTCATGAAGACCTCGAATACCGATAGCCAAGTCTCATCGGAGCGGGCCAACTGCCTCGTACCTTCGCAGGTGGACGTGCGCGCGGCATCCAAGAAGGCGCTAATAGCATTACACGCAGCAGTAGTATGCGGATGAGAAAGAGAAGCCGTAGAGTATGTCTTCAGTAGCGACTGGAAGACCCGGCTCACTTTGCTTTCGGATAGTCAGAATGGATTCATATTGGTAAAAGAACTGCTTGGAAACACTCTTACTTAATGTCGTCACAGGAATTAGTGAACTTGACCAATGGGCCTTTCCCGATGCGCACGAGGGTCTCCTCGGGCAAAAGTTCTATATTCTGCGATAGCTGGTCCATTTCTGATAGTGGAAGCCCGGCACCCCCGGGGGGCCCAGCTGCAGGATTACCGACCATACTTTTGATATCTTTACAAGTACAGCATGACAACCTCTAGCGAGTGGGTTCAGATATCAACCATTTACCAGAAGAAAAGAAAAAAATCCCAAGCACGAGCCCGCCCCCGCGTTTCCAATCGCGACTTTTGCCTCTTGTGGATTTTCGAGAGCGGGTCCCCGAATCGGGTTAGTCTCGGGATAATGATAATCCCGGGAGAGCTCGGCCCAAACGGGGAATGTTCGATAACTGCCGGCCCGGAAATTCTGGCAGAAAGCTGGACCAAGTCACGGGGCTGAAGTTTTTGTTTCTCGGCCTGGAATTATTACTGTCACCTTCTTTGCTCCGACGAAACCGCGCAATCACCAGAACCTCAATTCCAATCCCCCCGAAAGCTCTCTTGGATTGTTCGCCAGTGTTCTGATCCTCTCTTCTTCTCCTTTTCCTTTTCTCTTTTCTCTTTTCTCTCTATTCTCCTATCTGTATTCATATTCTCCCTTACCTGTTTAATAAACCTACCCACGCCTTCCCGCCAATTCAACAACCTCACTATCCAACATGTCGAACATCTGGGACTCCATTACCGGTCGCAAACAATCCAAGGGCTCCGAAGCCACCGCATCAGCTCCCGATGCTACCAGCTTCCTGTCCGATCTTCCCGACCCCTCTCAGCTCCATCCCCTCGCCGGCCTGAACCAAGATACCCTCGACTACATCACGCTCGAAGACTCCGCGCTGGACCAAACGCCCGGATCGCGCTCTGTGCTGCCCTCCCGTGGATGGTCCGATGATCTGTGCTATGGAACGGGAACGACTTACCTTGCTGCTTTGACTGTCGGTGGTGCCTGGGGTCTGGCGGAGGGACTGAAGAAGACGCCCGTCACCGCTCCGCCGAAGATCCGCCTCAACGGTGCTCTCAACTCCATTACAAGACGTGGACCTTTCCTCGGTAACTCGGCTGGTGTGGTCGCGATGGTCTACAACGGTTTTAACTCCGGTCTGGGCTACGCGAGGGGTAAGCATGATGCTGCCAACAGCATTGTGGCGGGTGCGTTGAGTGGAATGGTCTTCAAGAGCACGAGGGGTCTGAAGCCTATGATGATTTCGGGAGGTATCGTTGCTGGTATTGCTGGTGGTTGGAGTGTAAGTCTCCTCTGTTGTTAATCTTATTCAGCTGTCTTGTGCTTGAGCTTATGGCTAACATGACATGTTCTCACTAGGTCCTGAGCAAGGCACTCCTGTAAACGCCTCCAGCCGCCCCAATTCCCTCACAACTGTATTCTAGCCCTCGACTCGACACCTCGACCGAGTCAAATCCACCTGATCCGTCCGCGCGTTTCGGAATCCCCATATGATTGTATGGTATATGGCCTCTTCACCAAAGACGGAGAAAAGGGATATCAGAGCTACCTGATGTCCCACCCTCCGTTTTATTTTGTTTTCTCGCTGTATTAGAACGGTTATCCCTTATATCTTTGTTATCCTCGTCTCACACACACATCTTCCCTCTGGCGTACAAAGCATCGTTTGTCGCATCACTTTACAGTCCATGGGTTCGGAACCGGCATGGCAATGGGTTTATTCTTTTTACCTTTTTTCTAGTGTTTGATTTTCTGTACATATAGCGTGAGTTCTCCTGTGGGGGTTGCGGGTTAGTCTTTTCTTTTGCTGGCGAAAAAAAACTGCCATTATTGCAAAGCAGGAAAGCTAGCTTTAGCTACCATAAGTTGAAACCTTAATGTGAATTAGGGAGTAACAATGAACAACTACCATTTTAACCTATTTGTACCTCTAACTAGATATGGCATGCATAACACAAGGAACAACAGATTGGTTACTACTAGTTACTACTACTACTACTTTTAGAAGAATTCATACTCATATCCTCCCAGCCCGTTCCAACAACCTCACCACCCCCCCAAACCCTTCCCCCAACGCCCTCACCTCCTCCACCAACTTCACTCCAGACCTCCTCCCCAAATCCACCCTCACGCCCACCTCTTCTACTAAAAACCTCACCACCCCCTCATGTCCCTTCCTCGCTGCCACTCCCAACGCCGTCATCCTCCTCACATCCATATGCTCCGGATCCACATCCCCCCCTCCCAACCTCACCACCTCCCTCACTACCTCCGTATGTCCCCTCTCCGCAGCAGCTATCAGCGGCGTGCGGCCATACGCGTCCGTTACATCCGGGTATACCCGTCCATGTAGTAGAAGGAGTCGCACCATTTCTTGATGGTTGTTCTCTGCTGCGTGGATGAGGGGTGATGTGCCCGTAACAATGGCCCCTATGCCTATTCCTATGCTCTTGGTGTTGGTGTTGTGATTGTCTGCTTGAATATGGATATGGGGCCGTAGATGCGGGTTCGTGGCTGGGTGCGACAGAAGGGCCTTGGCTATTTCTATGTGTCCGTGTTTGGCGGCGTGGGCGAGTGGTGTGTCGCCGGCGGGGCAGGGGAGGTTGGGGTTTATGTCTGGGTGGTGGAGGAGGAGATGTGTTAGGGGGAGGTTGTTGGTTATGGTTGCGTGGATTAGGGGGGGGTATTGTAGTTCGGGGTTCTGAGGAGATGGGGATGGGTGGTTTACGTCCACGAGGGGATGGGAGAGGAGTAGCTCTGTGGCGATGAGGTTGTTTTGTTCAATTGCGAGGCATAAGGGTGTTCTGCCTTTGTGGTCTGGGAGTTGGGGTAAGATGATTGGGGTTTGGAGGAGCCAGATGATGGCTTCGGTGGCGTTGTGGAGGATGGCGCAGTGGAGGGGGGTGAGGCCTTGGGTGTTTTGGAGATTGGGGTTAGTAGTGGTGATGGAGAGGAGGGCTTCGAGGGCAAAGGTGGTGTTGGTGGTGCAGGCGATGTGGAGGGCTGAGGAGCCGGTTTTGTACTGCGTGTGGAGATGCTGTTGGTCTTTGGTGTGGTGGAGGGCGGCATAGAAGACGGTCTCGTTGCCTTGTGCGATGGCGTGCATGAGGAGCGTCGTGCCGCTGTTGTCGCTGATGTCGTAGCGGGTTCTGCTGTCCTGCAGGAGTAGGTGGATGATTTGAGGGTGATTGTGGAGCACGGCGAGCATGAGAGGCGTCCGGCCTTCGTTGTCTACGTAGTTCGGGTCTGTTGCGCTGTAGGCGAGGAGGAGATTCAGGATATCAATGTGGTTCTTGATGACGGCTATATGGAGGGATGATCGGCCGTTACTGTCTGGGATAATCGGATTGATGCCATGGCCGTTGGTAAGCAGTGTTCTCACAACCTCTGTCTGTCCGTGGGAGACTGCCGAGTTCAGGATGTATCGAGGCTGGTCATCGGTGAATAGGGAGATATCCCTTCTTCGTTGCAGTAAGCTCACCACATCTGCGTGTCCGTTTTCTGCTGCTGCGAAGATTGGAGTAGTCCTGTACGCTTTGCGATTGATGTCGATGTCACGGCGCTTCAAGAGCATTCGGACGATATCGGTTTTGCCCTGGCTAGCAGCAGCCACTAAGGGCGTTGGGGCGGTGCCTATGCGTCTGGTGTCATTCAGTTTGACTTCACTGCTTTGGAGAAAAAGGTGAACGACTGGTACGTGGCCTTCCTGGATGGCAGCCAACAGAGGCGAGATATCATGACAGTCCGGGAAATCAGGGTCGATCAGCCCGGAATGGAGCAGCAACTCAACCATATTTGCCCTACCGCTTCTTGCAGCTAGAAACATTGCATTCCTTTCCAGAGGAGCAAGATTACTCGGCCTCGCGTTGTGCGCCAAGAGCATCCTCACAAGGTGAACATGTCCTGCTGCTGCTGCTGCATTGAATGCACTTCCATAGGGCCCATAGCTAGACGTAGTAGTAGAAAGTTGGTCTCGCAAACCCGGATCGGCCATCAACATCGTGTGAATGAACTGGTTACAGCCTCTGTAGGCCGCAAGCTGGAATGCGTCTCCGAAGGCACCGTCTCGTTTTCTCCTGTTGACGCCACGTAGGATAAGCTCCTTGGCTAGGACGGTATCGTTTTTGTATGCAGCGGCATACAAAGCATCCCCGAGAAAAGGATGGCTTGTATTCGCGCTTATGCCTTGATCAATGGCTGATATTACAACACTCTGCAAGCCCATCCACGCTGCCAAAAGAAAGGGAATGCGATTGGTGTCCTCGTTCCATAATGTTATCCAAGGCATCACGGCAGACTTGTAGTTCTGGAGCACCCAGTCTCGGCCTTTATACGTGGTCAGGGCGACGCTGATGGCTCGCAGGCAACGACTCGTGGTGCATTTCTTGCGGTCATACTCATTTGCACATGTTCTCATACAGTTCAGGATCTTAGTAACATGCGCCCTGAGCTCTTTATCCTGGTTTATATATTCCAGGAGAACCCGGGACAAGAGACGATTGCTGATGCGCTTGTCCACTGTAGTGATGTAGAGAAGGTTCACAAGAATGACCTCATTCATGGACCCTATACATGAATGTTACTTAGTATTGTGGATCCAGCTAGTATCGACTAGCTGTCCAGGAAAAGAAAGCATACGACAAACCATCCTCAGCGGCAGCAGTTCCTCCAGACTAAGATAGCCTAGGAACTCTAGGACCACGTCCACACAGAGATCCGCTAGACCCATGGTTTCTGTCTTCTTTAGAGCATTGTTGCGAAGCACAAGACAGAGGAGGAAGCGACAACTCCTATTCATATACTCCTCGGTATGTAGGAGTAGAATGGGTGGCTGAGAGATGAAACATGCCAAGAATGAAGATCAAACCGGGGATCTGTGAGGCTGTAGCTGGCTCCAGCTGTATAAGATGGAAGGTCTAATTATAGCGTCGCTCATGATGGTGAAATTGCTATGTAGATCCTGGGCTGTCAGTGAGCCGATCCTAATGTTGGATAATGCAGCCTGGTTGTGTGTTCTTGTCGGTGGCGGACCGTAACTTTGTCTACAAAGACATGAACTCTGTTGGTATGCACTATAAGGCATTGGTTTCACCTACCATCGCTGCAGCAGGGTTTGCGTTTAGCCCCTGGAAAGAATGAATACAAATTGATATCAATCATGAGGTTCTCCTCACTTCAGCTTGAGTTCAACGGATCAACTGCAGTTCAAATAGTAGTAGTATAGTATATATTCCATGCTGTAGTTGCTGCGGAGGCTCGGGACGTCCCGAACGCGATGGGGTCAGAAAGTTTAGTACTAGTATGCTGAGTTCAGCAAATCCCTGATACTATTTGAGACCATAGATCAATTTTATTATGAAAAATCGAACTTGACAATTTTGAATGTGAAAGTGGACATTCAACAGATTTTCAATGAGTCATAGGTGCTCATGACATGCTTGAGTTGCAATAGTCTCAGTGTTATTGTTTAGTCTTTAACAGATCCATTATTCTTGACTGATTAGTCTGTATTGAACTGTTTATACTGATCTGGTAATCATTGGTTACTATCTGATTATTTGCTAATACCTGGTTTGTGCTTGTTATTAGACTGTTCATTGTCATGTTCGTCATCATCACTGCCTGTTCTTTATCGCGAACGTGGTGGCTTCAGGCCTGGTCGTGGAGAGCGATAGTAGTTCAGTCTTGTCCTGTCGCTCGTGAGGCAGCAGGTTTGTACGGTGTCAAAGGAAATTAAGCAGGTTGTTGTCGGACATTTTTTGGTCTCAAGTCATAACCTTTTCGTATATTAGTAGATATAAAAGGTGGATGTACTGGTTGGTCTTCTACCCGTGCCCGTACATATTTTGCTGTTGTAAACTTCGTGCCTGAGGATAACACTCGAAATATCAGAAGGACACATTGTTCTGGGGAAGACTCCGAAGTCGACCAGTCTGGCATTATTCATCAAACTCCTGCACCTAACCGAGGGCGTGCTACTACCACGCACATCATCCGATCAAGCTTCCCCGCCAGCCATACTATCGCCCTCTGACTGACGAGAGAGGACAGCGAACAATGCCTACTTCACCGTCAGGTCTACTTTATGTACCCTCAAGGATCATCTCTCCATCGAGGATATCATTAGATGCCTATAACGCCTGGTATGATGATATCCATGTGCGGGATGTCCTTGAGACCTCCGGAATCAACAGCGCCGTCCGCTATGAAACGGCTGCAGACAGTTCCCCATGGCCGTTCCTTGCTCTCTACCCCGTTCAAGACATTCAGTTCTTCAATACGGAGGAGTTTGCGAACATCCCATCGACCAGTGATGCTCTCCCGGGGCCGACACACAGTATCCTGGATATAGCGCAATTCGATATCAGGCGATACCGCGAGGTCGGAAGGCGACAAGATTCGAATATGCCAGCAGGTGAGTCTACGTAAGATAAGCGAAGACAGGAGAAGGGAAGGCTGATTCACCCTCCCGGTGAGGGTGGATGTGTTAGGTCCAACGTCTCATCTGCTCGTCGTGGAGTTTGACTTACCTTCGCACGTCAATAAATCCGATGGCCAGGCTGTGTTGGACTGGTTCTGTGGGATATACAGCGGTGGCGCATCTCAGCGAGTCGGAGTTTATGAGGTCTTCTGGGCTATGTTGTACCCGGACGAGAAATTAGATGAGCTGCCAAGTTACCTGGCTCTGGTAAGCTGTGTCCTTCCTAGCATTTGCCTCGTCATCTTGACTGATAAGCGATAAGATCGAATTTGATGCCGACAAGAGTGTGTACGACGAGGCTATCAAAGAGATCCAATCGGTTGCCAAGGTTGGCCAGTGGAAACTGCATAAGGCCTTTAACTGGTCTTAAATTAGCTGATGACCCTACTCTGCTATACCTTACTTATGAACCTACTATTGCAGTGATTATCTAGGACTACGTTCTATACCAGAGTAACTTATCATTGTCCGAGGTAGACAAAGGTATCATGGTTCATAGAAGCACAGAATCTAAACTGCATCGTTCTAAGACGTATACAAGACTCCGTGATACATGATATTGAGTTTAGGGAAGGTGTAGAAATTCAATATTACAGTCCATGTCGTCTCCGACTTCTTATCATGCGAATGAACTACTCACCCTATTCCCATCACAATGATGGTTTGTAGACCGAGGGATCGACATATGGCGTCCCTCCTCGTTTCGAGAATCCCCAGCGAATCTGCCCCGGCATAGCAATCTCGACGTCAAGATGCTGCGCAAAGGTCCAAACCAATCCAGGATCTTTCTGGAACCCACGCCCAACCAGGACCACATCCAGTCCTTCATCTTCGAGCAACCGATTTGCCAGCTTCCCATCTATGATATGACCAACAGTCGCAACAAGCATCCTGTCCCCGACGGCCTTCTTCACCGCAATGCCAAACGGTGACTGAAACGCCGGCCCAGATTTCACTTTTTGGCCGGCATGCAAACCGCCAGAAGAAACATCAATGAGATCGATAGCCCCTTGAGCAGTTAGTGCTTCAGCAAATCGCACCGCATCCTGCAGGTCCCAGGTTTCCTCCAAAGTGCCACCCAGCCAATCCGTCGCCGAAAGGCGCAGGAAAACAGGTACATGCTCACCCACCGCATCGCGAGTCAACTGAGCAATCTCCAACGGCAATCGCATCCGGTTTTCGAAGGAGCCACCATACTCATCAGTCCGATTGTTCACGTATGGTGTCAGAAACGATGAAAGCAGATACCCATGCGCATTATGGATTTCAATAAAATCTGCCCCGGCCAGAAGGGCCCGTTTGGCGGCCGCAGCCCACGCCTCCTTGAACTCGCGGATATCCTCCTTCGTCATCGCTCGCGGATGCGGGAATGTGTCGCTGAAGGGTACATCACTGGGGCCTTTGACGTTATCTGGCCATCCACCGACATTCGCTGTCGCTATATTGCCATGGTTCAGCATCCACGGTACAGTAGTACTCGCCTTCCGACCCGCGTGCGCCAGCTGGATGCCGATTTTCTGGCCTTGACTATGCACGAACTCGATCACACGGGCTATTGGCGCGATCTGCGAGTCTTTCCATAGCCCGACATCGTGCGGCGAGATGCGACCCTCTGGTTGAACGGCGGTGGCCTCGATCATGATCAAACCCGGGCCACGCTGGGCTATACCGCCGAGGTGGGCCAGGTGGTAGTCTGTCATGTGTCCATCCTGGGCGGAATACTGACACAATGGGGATAGCTAGATCAATGTCAGCAGAGGCGAATAGCTTAGTAGTGATCAGCTTATTACCCCAAGACGGTTTTGAAATGTCACTCCCCGAATGGTAATCGGCTGGAAGAGTTTGGGTATTTTCTTTCCACTGGATTGCGGGTTGGCTGCTGTTCCTGCTGGAGTTGGTTGTGCAGGAGTAAAGTAGGAAATGCTTTTCGCGGGCTCAACTCGGATGTCCTTCATTCTGCTCCTGAGCTGGTCGTTTCCACTCTTTTCTTGTTGTGGAGGCTCGGGAACTTGATCGCCTTTTTAAATGGTATGATCTGCCATTGACTGGGCCACATTCCTAAGCAACAGTGAGGGGTTCCCATCCCATCCCCTGCTCACATTAGCTGCAGGATTCGAGAACCTAGTTTTTCCGGTGCGGGGTTGATCGACAGTCTGTGATACTACATCTGAATCAACCAAGCTCTGTGGTGCTTTCTTTCGAGAACCAGATTGATCGATGGTCTGGAGCTAGCTTTATGTACTTCACGTGGAGTAATGAGCCTCGGCAACTCATGGGTTATACAGTAGTACTATCTCCTCATGTCTCGACTCGAATATACTATATACCAGAGCAGTGATTACTATGATCAAAGAACTGGAAACTGGGAGCCTCGATCTTTTAACCTGCAATACGAGTAGTAAAAGACCAGCTGCAGTGGTTTTATCTATAGATTTTTCGGTAAGAAGGACATACGTGTGCTCCATAAACCACTCAGCAACCGGAGTAGACACCACGATATAGCCCCCAACTATCTCTCAACTAGACATGCCCTAGCTCCTAAAATATAATCTATATCCCCCCGTGTCCCTTCATACACATAGGATATATGCAGCTGAAGTATAATAAAGTCTCTATTAACCTCAGCTACCTGCTTGTCCAACAAGCACATCGTCTAGTAATCATCTTAACCGCCTAGGCACAGGTTCCGTAGGGGTAACAGGCACCAGGTTATATAACTCAGGATCTGTCGAGAAATCCGTGGCTACTGATAAGAAAGAATCAGATCTCTCTACCAGAGACTATCCATTATTCATTCCTCTTTCGAATCCAGTCTTCTGGATTGACGTCTTCCACTTTCCGTAGATAATATTCTTCCTAAGACTGTTCCCCATTCCTGGGTTGTGCAAGTGGTCGTGACTGATTTTATACGCTGTTAGCAAGATATCATCCGAAGGAGGTGAGAGAAGGATCGGCTGGGCGGACAGACGTTGGTGAAACAAGACTTTGAATAATGAAATATCATCTGTGCCTTCTCCCTTGTGCGGGTGAGGCTACTTCATATTATAAACTGCCAAATGTACCACAGCGGAAACTCCAAAAAGACATACGCACATCTTTCCATGCAATTCCAAACACCACAGTACATGCTTTGCTTCAATGATTTTTGCCGCGTCCTGTACCTTAAGTGGAACTCTATTGAATACTGCAAAGATCTCCCCAATACGACTACCCCGCTGCTGCTGCTGCTGCCGCCGTTGGTTCGCTGGTGCAGAGATCAATGTCTCACAAGTAGATGGCAACAGACTGACTTGAACAAGGGTCAATGCTATAAGTGCAGGGAAAAAAAGCAGCAACTGCGCAGCAAGCATGACTCCTGATACTAAGATATCAGATCTCACAATCCCCAATAACGATGCTTTCGTGACCTCAGTACTTGCGGAAAGGGCGAAGTCTCTATGAAACAGGGCAGGAAAGTCCATCATAAATGATTCAATTATAGCATAGACTGCTGTCGCTGGTACCAAGGCTTTCAATCGTTGGTAATCGCGAGAGCTTAGCACGAAGTGCTGCTGATGGCGTGGAAGTATAGTGCGCGCGGTCCAGAAGAACCGGTATTCAGCGAGCAGGACTGTGGCCAGGATGTCTGCAATTGGGCCTGGGATGGACACTAGTTTATGTAATAGCCCTGTTGTTGATGAATGCATCATCCAATAGGTGCAGGCGGAACCAATTCCATTAAGGAAAAGCTTGACACCCCCCTTTGAGTAGAGGCCACCTATAGCCTGCAGCAGGTAGCGACTTGGTGGAGCAGGCTTGCTTTGTCCGGAATCGGAAGTTTCACTACCTGTTTGTTTCACCGATATCTCAACTATTAACATGGACATCAAGACATGGCCAATTACATATCGTATCTGGGAAAGCCAGTTAGCTCCTTCCTGAATTCAAAAGGACAGGGATTTGACTTACTAGAAAAGATGCAATCAGCCCGAATCCGATAGGTACGAGCACTAATAGGTTGTTGGTTCGGTCAGGTTCCTTGTGCCATATTTGATGAACCTGTGAAAGTAATGGATAATCTCCGGCGGAATGTATGAACGTGTTCAGAAGTTCATGAAACAGAGTCACCAGAAGCTGTGGGTACCCAGTATCATGTGCCATTGTGCCGTTGAGAGTGCGCTACAGGGGTGCTTAGTAGTAGCAGCAGTAATAGTAGTAGCAGTAGTCGTGTTCTTCTCCGTTCGTGGGATAGGGGGTAGACGGACAATATATTACTTCCGGAAGCGCTGGCTTCCACTGATTGTTTGATTGACCTATCGCGAAAATCCCGCAAGTGTGAAGGGGTCACCCACTTTGGACCCCTAAGCTAGTGTCAAACTAAGGTTGGGCTAGTATAAACATCCAAGACATTCAAGCATTAGAGCCGTAACGTAGTGTACGGCCGCAGCGGCCACCTATGTAGTACTATGTAAAAGACACCTTTTTCAGATCAAGATATGTCAACTATCAGAAAGCTTCAGATGCCATACTGGTTAATAGAAATTATAGAGATAGTAACTACTATTATGAGTATATATATATATATATATATATATTTAACCTGATCAGAATCTAACACAAAATTTCAAGCCAACTATAAAAAGTATGGTAACAAACGTAAGATTCTAGAAAAAAAAAAAAAAGAAGTAATTTACTATCTGATATATATATAGTTATTGAACAATCTATATAGAATAGATGGAAGGTGAGCAGCTCAGTAAGTATATATAACTGCCTAAAAGCAAGGACTGAGTACTAGTAAACAGTGATCTATAATATAAAATGCTCACTGAGCAGACCCCCGAGCGTCCTGACTAAAGTGGCGGTGTCCCGAAGAGGGAATCTACAGTTATTATAGAAACTCAAGTACGTATAGATACATACATAGTATGCATGTTACCTATCATTTAGTCTGAATCGCATTGTACACTACATAGTAAGATACAATGTATGAAGCGATCAAAACATTCATGTAATATCAATTCAAAGAGACAGACAAACGAAATGGATGTAATACTAAGATGGACTTTCCGCTAGCAAGACGGTTCAATCAACATCAAACGAACGATCGATCTTTCCCCCCAAGTTACTGTACAAGCCTGCTCTGCTCTATACTAGATGATAACAATAGATCCCCCAACCCAGTATCTCCTAGCTGTGTCAATCCTCATATCGACTCCCTTACAACAAGAACCCAGCAGTCGAACCGAATAACAACAGCGCCAACACCCCAACACTCTTCTTAGTAACAGCCATACCAGCACCACTGGTGGACGAAGCAGTCGAACCACTCGACGTACCCGTACCAGAAGATCCCCCAGTAGCAGACGCACCCGTAGCAGTCGAAACAACCGTACCAGCCCCAGTCGTAGGAACACTACCCGTAGCAGTAGCATTCCCATTGGTATTACACCAGACCTCACCGGCTTCAGACGCCTTGATGAGACATTCAGCCAAAGTGCCGACGGTCTGGTCCTTTGCTAGACAGTAGTAGTCGCAGCTGTCGTAGGAGACGACGGAGGCGGAGCCACAGCAGCTGCTCATGATGGCGGCGGAGTTGTTGTATTGCATGGGCATGGCGCAGGCGGCGTCTTTGATGGGGATGTCGTAGAGTTTGTTGATGCAGGTGGAGGTGGAGGAGGCGGCGCTGCCGGTGGAAGTAGTGGTGGTGGTTGTCACGGACATTGTGGTGGTTGTAGTTGTTGTGGTGGTAATGAGTGGATGTGTGGAAGGTATCAAAATTGATGAACGAGTGTGAGAATGGTATAAGATGTATGGTGTATGAGCCACTGAAATCAAGTATGGAATATTGAAAGCCAGAAGTGTCAGTCAGGGTCAGTCTACTACTTATAATCTGGTATGTACTCGTTATGGGTCTTCTTTAATGTCAGTGCCTGGTACCTAAAGCCAAGCGACCCGGGAAAAGATTAGCTGGCTAGCCATGGGTTGGTCAGTGGTTACAGGCCCAACATTGCTGTAGGTTCACCGCTACGGCTCGCCCCTGGTCTCTCCTTCTATCTCTCTATCTCCACTAAAGACCCTCAGTTCCTTGGCTGTTGGCTGATAATGTGTCCATCCTTCTATTTATGGGCCCTCGCTAGACCGGATCGAGCCCTACGGACTGGGCTGCATCCCTGAGGGTCAGCGCCACGATGGCGAAGTGCATAGCTGGTGGCTAACTACATAGCGAGACTATCTCGAAGGTTTCTCCCTAGACGAAATAGACTATGTCTACTAGATGACGCGTCGTACACTAGATAGCATAGCATGATACTGCGATATACTTAGCTCTGCTTGGCATTGTAGAGGATATACCAAATCAGAGACACAAAGGAGTGAGACATGTGGAGGCCACTGACCCTGTCCATTTTGGAGCAGCGTAATTGGGGCGTTATGGGGCACTGGGGAAGAAGTCACTTCCATGAGGCGTCCATAGCGGTCCCTTGACCTGGTCTATATTCCTTTTGTACTATGGACGGCACGATTGAGCGAATGATTGGCCTACTCGTGGTACTTTCCATATAGTACCAGGCTGTGCATCAACTGTAGTAATTAGTGTCACATCACAGCCGGAGCAAGACAGACATATCGATGTACATGATGCATGCATGGCAAGGCAGCAAAGCAGGTACAATGTACCGAGTCATTTCAACACCAGTGGAGATTGAGTGGTTCGCCCCAACGGAGGCGAGAGAAATGAAAATTCAGATTCCAGCCTTGGCAGATGAGCTTATGGCTGTCCACTCAAGAAGTGAGGATATAACTTTTCCCTGAGATTGTGAAATCGCCGTATAGTCGTGGATGTATTCGCAGTCCGGTGGCCCGTCGCTTAGCTGTTCGCGAGGGACCGCCAAGAGATCTCTGCTGGCATCGCCAAAGTTGCCTTGCTATAATTGTAGCCCGGGGAGAGAGATGGCACAGCCATCGCTTGGAGGATTTGTTCTCTTCGTTCTGTGAAATCTTTAAATAGGCCATCTATACATAGTTGATGAGTGGCAGAGCGGGTCAGCCGGTAAAGACTTCTGGACGGTGTGGAGAGCCCGGGTAAAGACTATTCAGACAGTCCATCTCTCCACCTCCCACAATGAACTTGTTCTTCACTCAGTAATTGGGACTAGACGTTGAATGATAGGCATGAGTCAAAGTAGAAGTAATTAATGGTTCTGTCTACTGCAGAATTGTGTTGAACATAATTCACAGGAAAGATATTGCGGAAGGGAGGCTCTCTTGCTTCTACTTCTGCATGTTGCAACAGAAAGCAAGTATGTTGCCTCAGGTATTCCAGGGGCCCGAACCTCCCACGTTAATGTTATTCAAAACCTGACTGTCTCTCCATGTCGTTGACTATCTTGAGATTTCAAAGCAGGACAGATACAATTGGATCAGCCAACTGTACGGAGTACTCTCAATTAGTTAAGGTCTGCAAACCGTCCTTCGAAATCACCACAAAGCCAAAACCATTACCTTGTCTAATCAACCTACTATCCCCATCAATATAAGACAGATAAATCCATAGCTGACCTACTAAGACAAGCCTAACCAACAGCGAGTATTTAGACAAGCATCGACAATACTTCTAAGCAACTTTCTCTCAAGCCCTTAAGCTTTAGGGCCCCCCACTTAGGGAAGATCAACAGCAGAGGATCAGCGCCATTCCCGGGAAGCCAGCCCCTAGAAAAACAATCACCCCAATGATGTAGTTTGGTTGCCTGCCTGCACCTGCAGACAAAAGTCGACCTTGACAATGGATACTTCAAGACAAGACAAGGTGATCTTCCCCTCGAATTACTCTTCTATTTAAAAGCCATACAACCAACCACATTTAATTGACTAAACCCGACCCAATCAAGTCTGCATCGCCGGTGTGACGTTAAAGCTCAGCTCACAAGCAATAACTAGTTTCGCTAGTTTGCTTGCACCTGCAGACCTAGAAGGATAGGACAAAAAAAGCAACGATCAGCTAGAGGCAATAGTGCATCTGCATCTATGGAAAATGGACATTGAATTACGGAGTATCTACTCCGTACGGAGAACAGTAGTACATAGATTAAAGAACCCCCGCTTTAGAAGTTGTGCAACATTCTCAATTTCAGATCCGCGAACCAATCTATTCTTGTGCGATTCTATCGCATTCTTATCCAGTTTCCTTCCTTTCTTTTCTTCTCTTTGTGTGTGTGTGTGTGTGTGTTCTTTAACTTCTCCCTGCAGCACAACAACAATGTTCAAACACTCGCTTGCATGCCTAATCCTCCTAGCAACGGGGTGTCTCTCATCAACATCAACATCAACATCAGCCACTACTACTCCTACTACTACTACTAATGTAAAGCCAGGCTACTCACGAAACATCACCTCGACCGTGACCGACCCGTCATTCAGTTTCGGGCAACACTATGCAGTGCTTAATCTTGATCTGATCAATGGGATGGTGGCGAATGTGAATACTACCAAGTCTGGACAGCTGTGGATTGACAATGTTGCGAATTGGATCAATGTGTAAGTACCCATTGAGAACTGGTACTTCGTACACCATCTCGGATTCGTACTAATATGTCCTGCAATAAAGTGTGCACAAGCAGGACCCTCCTCCATTGAGTATCTTCTTTCGCATCTACTTCTCCAACACTTACCGTCCTGAACTGGGCAATGCGCCCTTCGCCAGCGCGGTGACGAGCCTTGGAAATGCCACGGCGTCGAGTCCTGATAGTCAGATCTATTCTGCCTTCAACGTCCTAGATGATTATGATGTGGTGCTGCAAAAGGCGCGGTATTACGCTGGAGCGGGGAATCAGTTGGAGGAGATCCTCAGTAGTCAGAGGATTGATACGGTGATTCTGGTAGGTGACGCCTGCAACTGATCGAAAGTAAGAGTCAATGGACAAGCTAATCGCTGTATAATGAATTGGTAGTCCGGGATCCGTACTTCGGGAGTCGTGCTTAGCACGGCGCTTCGTTTGTTCGATTTGAATTATAATGTGTAAGCTAGCACCACGATTTATTACCGACTAGAAGAGAGGAAATTACATTACTGACACATTGTGCTTATCGATGACAGCTACGTTATCTCGAACAATACTATTGAGACCCCCTCGACTTATGCCGCCCTGAATCAGAAGATTATCTTGGAGGGCATACTTCCCCAATTGCCGGTGAATGTAATTACCATCGAGCAGGCCATCGGGGCTCTCAACCGCTCGGGACCAGCTGTCTATTAGCTGGTCGGATCGGACAATGATTGAAGTGATGATAGCGCTAGATGTATGATCATGATGGAGAATTATTTTGGAATATGATCGAGTTAGTCATTATAGATTAACTAGTTAAGTATAATGAAACTGTAACTTTGAAGCACATTAGTGGTTTGGAGTTGTCCCCAACACACAGCAAGGACAATAGTCCCAACTGTATGCATCCATTTCCTGGCCAGGAAGCGCAAAAGGATCATGCATTGGAAGCGACCATGGTGGCGCATGCATGCAATATTATTACAGGGAGCAGGTTGCCCTGGTGCCACACCGTGCATACGTTCCGGGTCCCGTCTGCATCGCACATACCTGAGACATCGAGGGCGCAAACAAATACTCATCGGGATGGAACCGGGGATGAAGATGGGCTGTGTGCCAGGTAGAAGTACTTTCGCATACTCTCCCACCAATCTTTCAATCGCGAGCGAAACATTCCGTTGAGACGGTCGCCAACAATTGCCAGAAGGCGAAAACGCTGACATGCCGCATGGGCAGTGCTGGTGCTGGTCGCTGACGGATCCGAGCCACAGTCAACAGCGAGTGGCCGGGCCACTCGCCGGACGGGTTCGGAGGACTCCCGGTCGCAATCACCAAGCCGACCCGGACAAGACAGGGGTGGAATGATAACATTAAATACCATCGTCTATTATTATACCAGGATGAGGAGAAGGGGGTAATTCAATGCCCGGAAGCTTACTCTGTACTATAGAAGGCGTGGTCGACACAACAGCAGCAGCCAGTAGTCAGTCATCGGTTCGATGCAGCGCAGCAAGGCGTGGGGTGCCAAGACTGGAAGTGCGCGACGGAGATGGACGAGGAAGCCCGAGGACCGGAAAACCAGGAGTTTTAGCGTTCAGACTTCAGACCGGCTTCTGGACTGGTGAAGACCAAGTCCGACGTTCGTCCATGAGTCAGTCATGACAGCTGAGCGCTTGGTTCGGTGTCCTTGGCAGTCGTCGGTGCGTTTTCTTAGCCCATCAGTGGCTGCTTCCAGCTTTTTGGCACGGCGACCATGTTCCACATCCGAAACAAGACGAAGGGAAAAAAAAAACCTGAGGAATGATGAAATCCGGATAGCTTACGTAGGATGGGGGGCACAGTGCGTCGATCAGTCACCTCCAATCCTTGAAATGGGAAGCCAGAGAAAGGCCAACCAAAGATTGGCAGCAGAAGAATGGATACGGCACCAATTGCGATGGAAGGGACGCCAGGCGAGCTAGTGCACGCGCTACAGTAGCGTGGTCCGGCGATGTGCACAGTGCGTCAAATGATCGCGAGCAGATAGGAAATTAACGAGATTAAGCTGATGACACTAATTGCGTTGGAACCCAAATTGCTTACGGAGTAGATGCTATTATGGGAGTATTTGGAAAACTCAACCAGGTTTGGGATTTCAAACACCGGCGCATCCAGACCTGTCTGGTCAACAGGTCGACAATAGGAGTACTTTGCGAGGGTACTCCGTACATCCGAACATCCAATTACTATTAGAAACTCTAGCGTCCAAGTGGTAAACAAAGACCAAGTGTATTTACTGGCGACGTCTGGATAGATCCTGCGACCTCCACTTTCCGAAGGGGCGGACGAACCATAACAAGTACGCCTGGCTGGGAAGTGGAAATATCTCCCTGGACTCGCTAATTGACCAAGTATCTATGGAGTAAACACTGAGAGGTTCCGCTTCGGCCGTGAAGTTAAATCGTGATCAGCTATGATCGCCACCAGTTGGTGTGACAGGTAATTCCACGATCCGATGATTGTCGCGACACCTCCCGGATTCTGCGAGGAACATTTCTTTTTTGGGAAGTCGTGGTGCCTCAACCCTGCCTCATTGGGCAACCACGACTGGCACCTTTCGGGTTAGGAAGCGATGGCAGAGAAACAGAGCAAGAGAGGCGCAAGGTTCGCAATGGCAGATCGTCAGCAGCCCCCCGTTTTCACCAGCAATGCAGATTGCACCCTGCAAGGAACTTGGGACCGACCATGGAAAATGCCCAAAAGGGGGAGAGACTCATACCAACGATAAGATTCATCACAGTTTAATAACCTATCATCTTATAGCAGAACCACACTATCTTTTCCGGTGACTTTCATTTCGAACTAACTAGCTATATTTCATTACAGCTTACGCATGGTTTTTGCCAGGATTTAGATTAAGGGAGAGCGAGCAGCGAGATTAGAGTATTATCATCCAGTTTGGGTGGCGCGTCCCGTATCAGTCCGCGATCCAGCGACGTCTGCGATAGGGCCGAGGCCAGGACCGACTAAGCCGTAACAGGCAAGATCCGGTCCTCTTCTGGTCCTTCCGCCAACGGTATTACTTAATGCGGGGTAGCGCCTTTCCTCGTGGCGGCTAATCTCGAAGCGGCCGGTTTATCAGCTGACCCCCGCCTGGATTTTTCGTCGCCAGCGTCATCAGCGCCGAGCTGGTGAGAAGTTCTTGCTGGATCTGCTGTTCAGCATTTCAGATTGGCTTTTGACTCGCTGCTTAAGAAGGTCTGAAGGTCTGAGGTTCTGGGATCATCTCTTTTCGGGTCTTCCCCGCCGTCCGTTCCCTTTTCCCTGCCCTTTCCCTTCCATCTCTTCCTCTCCTCTCTCCTTCACTTCTTCTCCTTCACTCTCTCTTACTTTCTCACCTTTCATTCCTTCAATACCTACCTCGTTGGGTTCCCATCTTTCCCCCAACTTTATAAGATCCCCTCCCTGCTAATGCACTGATACAACACACCTCCCTCCTTCCATACCTCTTTTGGCCCCCCCTAGGGCCTTCTTTAGCGCCAAGTGCCACGCGGTTTACTTAAGGTTAACCCGAGGGATTCGCATCTAGACCCCGAACTTGCCCGCAGTCCGCCAGAATACCCGCGACTGCTCTTTCACGCGCTTTTTGTCAGCTGCAACAAAGGGAAAAGAAAGAAACAAACAAGAAATCAAAAAAACAGGGGGATATACGCTCAAGGGAATCAATACGGTCAGGATAGGAACACTCAATAATTAGCCGCTCTGTTCTTTCCGTTCGATGGTCCTGTCGGATTTCGCCCAACCGACCGATAGGTCAGGATCTACCGCTCACCAACCCCAGTTACACCAAGCCAACAACCCAACGGCTTCGGTTGACAATGAAATTGGTGCAATCCCTGCTATAGTCCCCGGTCAAGGGAGTTTTCATACTCCTCCGCTATATATCGGAAACTCTTCAGAAGACGCCCTGCAGGATGTGACTCTGCAGCACCACTCACACCCACCACATCATCATCTGCCTTCGCTTCAGATTCGTACAGATCTGTCAACCCCCAGCCAGATGAGCCCTCCAAGGGACTCCGACTCATTCATACATCACAGCATTTCGTCCAGCAGTCTGCCCAAGCGCACCCCAAGCCTGCGCGGTCTGTTTGCCGGTCCTCCAACCAGCGGATCTTTGACTCTCTCGCCGGCCTCGCTCATATCTTCTCCTCAACTTATGGCCATGGGAGACATCACGCCTTTGCCATCGCCCATCGGTGGCATGTCACCATGGAAACTACCACGGCGCAATTCCCAATCCTTGTCCCGGACGCCATCGATAACCTCTCGGAGCGGTTCCAGCCTCGGTTTGCGACTGAGCGACTCCTCACAAATGCTCGGTACTTGTGAATCCCGGCCACGAAGCAGGCAATACATGCTCCCCGACAAACTGTCCGAAACGCCAATTGAGACACCCATCGAGTCTCCAACCAAACCACGTCAAGGATCTGGATCAAAGCATTCGCGCAACCGCAGTCTAAGCGAATATGTGCCTCCCGGTCGGGCTATCCCGGTCAAGCCACGACCTATCGCCGTTTCGGGACCAGGAATGGCCCCGGGCATCACTGCATCTGTCAGTACCGACTCGAAAACGAATAACAACAGCAACAACCTTCATCGCGAAGAGTATCTGGCTGTCCACCGTGGGATCGCATTGCCCACTGTCCGTCCTCCTACACCCCCTCGCAGCAGTCGCGGTGGCTCCGATGAACGCGATGACGAACCCGTCATAACGCCGTTGGCAGCCGGCCCCAATGAGATATACTCGGTACGCTCGGTACGCACACAACAACGTCGCAAGTATCGCAAGATCCGTCAGCTGGGTCACGGAACCTTCAGTCAAGTTTCCCTCGCTGCACGTATAGAACGACGAGAAAGCGACGACGAAAACATGATTTCCAGTCTGCAGGACGTGAACCTGGTGACCCAGAAGCTTGTTGCAGTCAAGATCATCGAGTATGGACCGGCCGGTGGTGCGGATGAAGAGCGCTTGGAAGTTTCCCTCAAGCGCGAGGTGGACATACTCAAGTCTGTCAATCATCCGTCGCTAGTACAATTGAAGGCATTTGGTAGCGATGAGAAGCGCGCGCTCTTGGTTCTGGATTACTGTCCTGGAGGAGACCTCTTTGACGTGGCCTCGTCGAGTTCACGGCCATTGAGTCCCCAACTCATTCGTCGCATGTTTGCCGAAATGGTGGCGGCTGTGCGCTACCTGCATGCGAACTTCATTGTGCACCGCGACATCAAACTCGAGAGTGAGTAACCCCTGAATCTCCTCCCCCTAGAGAACAAGGCTGACAGCTGTTTCTGTGATCAGACGTGCTTGTCAACCTGCCGATGCCTGCGATGGAAACGATCACGGATTGGCGCACATACGATCGAGCTGTCATCACCCTCAGCGATCTGGGTCTGTCCCGTCGAATACCCGAGCCTCCCGAAAGCCCCCTTCTCCATACCCGGTGTGGGAGTGAAGACTACGCGGCCCCTGAGATCTTGATGGGACAGCCGTACGATGGACGATCAACAGACGCATGGGCCCTGGGAGTGTTGTTATACGCCATGATGGAGAATCGGCTCCCGTTCGACGCATTGCCGGGCACCCGAGGCGACCCTGCCAAACTCCGCGCGCGAACGCCCCACCGGATCGCACGAGTCGAGTGGTCCTGGTACCGATATGCCGACAGCGACGACGAATGGGATCCTGAGAAAGGCAAAGACCTCGAAGGCGCCCGCGATTGTGTTGAGGGATTATTGAAACGCAGTACGAAACGGAAAAGCCTGGACGAGATCGCGTCGATGGCGTGGGTTCAGGAGGCGATCGACGTACCCGGCGAACTGAAGAGGGGAGATAAGGAAGTGCCGTAGAGCTGGACTCTTTTGCAGTGGTTTCTTTCTCTCTCCATTATATTATATTCTTCCTTTTTTTTTTCCCTTTTTTCCCATTTTTCTTTCTTTCTTTTTTCTCCCTTCTTTTCTTCACCACCCTACATCGCTTACTTTTCCTCTCTTTTCTTTCTTTCGTTCTAGACTTGCATCTTTTATCCTTCTCTACTAACATTCGTTTTACTGGCGCATCGCGACCATATATAATCATTAGTCTATTATTCTTGGGTTTGGGGATGGATGAATATTGTCGTGTCGTTGAAAGACACCCCTGCATTGCAGCATAAACTTTTCGCATGAGTCACTGTTACTGCCTGTTCGTTTCCTTTTTCTCATGTTCATGATCATTCATGCTGTCAACCTCGTCAGGTATAGATACTCCTATACTTACTACATTATATTATACCCTTATGAAAATACCCATCCCAGTACTTGTCTCGTACGACATACTGAAGTTACTGCACTAAACAGTATATTCAGGTTCATAATACCAAGTATGATGAGGTATCGAAGGGGGGGAAAAAGGAGAATCATCGACGTCACAGACAAACAGGGTGATTCTTACCCTTAAATCAATTAATTAATATAAGTAGCAAGTATACGATTTATGATATCACTCATCATTCATTGATTGGATCGATTGAATGAATGATCGATCAGTTCTAGAAGAAACTAGTTATGGAGTAATCTATCGGACATAACTAACTACTAACTAGTTAGCTATGTTAGTTAGGCGGGTTTGAATAGAACTACTTACTACCTGTTTTATTTACTGTATTGCCGATCTGGAAGGAAGTCTACTACGTATTGATGGGCAACTATTTACCGAGTACCGACATGATCAATTCCAATAATTCTATCTGGCTGTCTGTCTGTCTGGCTGGGTTAAGCAATTATCCACAAAGGAAGTCAGTGGTGCAGGTTGGAGAGTCGGTTAGGAATGAATTTTTTAAATGGTACAAAGTACTCGGTATGTATAGTTACTCGATCGCTACAGATTACTCATGTTCGTAACTAGCAGTCTTAAAGAGCTTCAAGTAATATGGAGATTAGAGAGCGGATGATCGGATGGCGGGCGGATCGGTGGCTTTTTTTTTTTTTTTTTTTTATTTTCTGCTTCCAGGAGAAGCCGAGAATCAAACCCCCTGAAGAGAACCAATGTTTCTGGTTTCTGGTTCGTTTCTGTCTTCCCACCGGCCCGTCCAGCACGATCTCCCCCCTCCCCCCCTGATTGGCTTCAGGATGAAGGATGTGGTTTTCGAGAAGACCAATCGAATGATGCGACCCGATCATCAGGGAAAGTGAGTGGTGGTTCTATCCTGGGCGTAGTACTACTAGTAGACTAACCCGATGATTTGACAGTTGGGACAAATGGCAGTCACTGACTAGCTGCAACTGCAGCGGGAGTGGAGGCTGACGACTGCTCTTACTCTTAGGCGGGCGGTGTCCCCAATTTCGTGGTGATAAAAAAAGGACTCTCTGTTCAGTGGCTTCGTTAAGAATGTAGTTAATATGGTAAGCAGATGGTCCGGATGCCTACGGGACCCAGATAAGAAAGTGGACACGCAAATTCTTGAGGATCCAAAGCCAACGAATGTTTGGCTATCCATCAATCCCTCTCTCTCCCACTCAATCCCAGGGTCTGACGGATTGCTCTCGAAATAGGAGACACCGAATAGGCCCCGTGGACTAGTCTCACTAATCATTACAGTGTGGAGTCCCCCTGCAACTGCTAAGCCCGCCGCGCGCCCCCCTCCCCATTCGTGGCCAACGACCGTCTGCCTGCTGCTGCCATTTTTAATTCTTCTGGGCGGGCCTTCCCCCCGGCAGTCTTATATGGCGCATCTGCTCTTCCTCCCCTTCCCGGTTTCATCTCAATTTCTTTTCCCCCTCTCCCCTTATCGGGGTTTTGTGGCTAGGCTGAAGAGAGGTTTCACCGCTTAATGCTCGTATTTGATCGCGGTCTTGCGCCCATATGTAATCCCGTCGTATAATCCCCCTTCCCTCTCACTTCTCTCCCTCTCGACGGGCAATGGTCATCCAGAACCATGCCTCTTGAGTCCAATGAACCCCTCGACCGCGAGGATGCCCCATTCCTCGCCGAGGGTCAAGGCCCCTTGTCCCCCGTGGAAGAGGAGCCCAGTCCGTCGGATGCACAGAAAGAACACCTGCGAAAAACGCGCCTTCGCTTGATGTTAACCCTCTTTGCCATGATTCTGGCCGTCGAAGTCGGCATCTGCATGTCCAACGGCCCCGTCACCCGTATATACGAGTCCATCGCCTGTCGAGAGTACTACGCGCAACATGATCCCACCCAGATTGGGGCCGACGGCGAGGTCCCCGAGGAATTGTGCAAGGTTAAAGCGGTCCAGCAGGATCTGGCTGCGGTGAAGGGGTATATGGAGTTTTTCGATGGCATTCTGAGTAGGTCACGACGAAGGCCCCGCTGTTTCGGACGAGACTATGTCGCATCTCTTGTTTCGTAGTCTCTACCGTTCGGGTGCCGCCCTTTTGGCACTTCCTGTGCAGCATGTAAACGAGGACCCTTATTTACCGTTCCTTCTCATCCAGGTGCTGTGCTAGCAATTCCATACGGGCTGTTGGCGGATCGACGGGGACGGAAATCCACCATCTGTCTCAGCATTCCCGGATTCGCCCTGAATTGCATCATCCAGCTGGTGGTGATGTGGCGCCCAGACATCTTCCCTCTGCGAACTGTCTGGGCATCCTCCTTGGCGTGGTTGTTTGGCGGAGGTCCTGTCGTGGCTTTTGCCATCATCTGGACAATGATGTCCGATGTGTCAACAGAAGAAGAAAGGTATGCATGCCGAATGCCACAATAGCAGCTGGAACTGTCGCTAATGATGCCTAGAGCTGCGATATTCTTCAGATTCGGTGTGGCTAGTATGGGGGCCGATTTTGCCTCCAGTGCCGCCAGCTCCTGGATGATGTCCCTAGACCCGTGGCTTCCTCTCTTGCTGGGTTGGGGTCTGGCTGTTATTGGCATGTTTTTCGCGTTAACACTGCCGGAAACGATGCATGTAGGGTCATCGCAACCGACCTGGAAGCAGCCGAGCATGGAGATGAGCCAAGTATCACCCGGACACGCTGAGTACAAGGAAGTTCCCAGCAAGGAACAAGAACAGGAGTTGCTCAGCGATGAAGAGACCCTTCGCGGGGATGAAGCTTCTTTCACGACGAAAGCCGCACGACCGACCTTCTTCGCTTCGGCGAAACAACGGTCGCGGGCCTATTTTGCCCCGTATTCCTTCATTTTCCGAAACAAGCAGATCATGCTCCTCCTGACCGCGTTTCTCGTCTATCGACTGAGCCGGGGGTCATCCTGGTTTCTGGTCCAGTACATCTCCACCCGGTATAAGTGGACCCTGGCTGAAGCGAACTTCCTCATGTCATTCAAGCCGGCATTGACCATCCCGTTGTTCCTGTTCATCCTCCCCGCTATTTCGCGACAACTGCTCAAAACCATGAAGCCGACTCAGAAGGACCTGCAGCTCATGCGCATCAGCATCGGGCTGTTGGCCGTAGGAACATTAGGAATCGGTCTATCCCCGAGCGTGGCGATGTTGATCCCCAGTCTACTCGTTCAGACCTCTGGGTCTGGCTTTGTCTTCCTGACCCGTGCCCTCATCACCACGTTGGTGCATCGAGAAGAAACGGCACGTCTCTTCACCATCATTGAGGTGCTGCAGTCGGTGGGCAATGTCATTGCCAGTTTGTCCATCACCACCGTGTTCCAAATCGGACTGGAACTCGGAGGGGCCTGGATTGGACTGGCCTGGATGATGACAGCGACGGCCTTCACGCTGGTCGGCGTGGCTATCTGGATGTTCCGGATTCCTTCTCGTCAGTCGGATGATAAAGTGGAGGAAGACAGCGAGGTGTTTTGAACTGACGAGAACGGATCAATGTATATAGAGAGCGTATAAGACTTTTCACTTCATGTAAATACTATGGTTGAGAAAGAGAATGGAGCTTTTGATCCAGTCTGATGATGCGAGGGATGAACTACTATTTAGTTACTATCTACTACTTGCCTGTTTAAGTGTTGATAACTATGGGCGGTGACCTTCAGCCTCGGTTTCCCATTTGGGGAAGGTGATTACCCAAGCGGGCCTAGTGTGGCCGTGCAGCAGCAGCTCGCATGTGAACATCTCAATTTCCATTCCTTCGTGCTGAAATCAACAAATCACTGCGCCAATAACCCCCCAGTCGGTTTTGAGTTGGTTGCCATATCTTCGTTCGATAAGGTACTTTCTATCGACTTATGCTCAGCAGGTTCCCCCGCCTGCCGCGCTGACTGGACCACCTACCACCCCCCATCTTGCTTCACAACAAGCTCACGGCAGTTTGCTGTCAAAGTCTGGTCATGTCCACTTTGCAGTCTCACTAATCCCTCAAATCTCATTGACATCAAATATCCCTGGTCATGGAGAGATTTACCCAGTTTCGCGATCGAGGTGCGTGTGCATGCCCCTTATCTTACTCATTGACCCGACGTTCCATTACTGACTGACGATAATGCGCTGTGTAGGAACGGGTGTCTCACCCTTCTTCCCGACTCCTCGTCCATCGCCCAGCTACCCCCAGTGGGTTCTACGAATCTTCCTTTTCTGCTTCCGTCTTCCGATCTTCATCTCCGTCTGTCTCGGTTATTTCCTGCTTTTCCAATGGCTCCCCATCACCTCGCTAGGAAGGAAGGCTGCTCTCTGGTGCATTCTCGGCGTGCCCAGCGTCTGGTGGGTTGATCTTCAAGTGGACGGGGTCAGGAAAGGGTCAGTTACAGTTGTCCCCTCTTTGCGGCCTTTGTGTCTATTTTTTGGAACACCCACTGAGCTGCTCGATTTCTAGAACCCTCAACAACGACCGACACCAGAACCGGTTACCCGGTCCCGGATCCATTATTGCCTCCTCCTTCACCTCGCCCATTGACGCGCTCTATCTAGCCGCCGTTTTTGATCCCATCTTCGTGTCCTGTTATCCCTCCACTCGCGAAGTGGAACAATTATCCGTCTGGCAAGCCATTCTCCGCGCCTTCGCTCTCCCGCAAGCAAAGCCCGCACCCCGAGCCCGTACGGTCGATCTGAAAACCATTATGCGGAAGTACCCCGGCCGGCCTATTGCCTTGTTCCCAGAGTGCACGACCACCAACGGACAGGGTGTTCTGCCACTAAGCCCAGTCCTAGCGAGCGCTCCTCACAAGACGAAGATCTTCCCGGTGGCCTTGCGGTATGAGCCTAAGGATGTGGTGACCCCGGTACCGGGATCGTATATGACTTTCCTGTGGAGTCTGCTGGGTCGGCCAAGGCATTACATTCGAGTGCGCATCGGACAGGCAGTCGTCGGCGTCGCCGCGGACGAACTGCCAACACATGACGCAACCATGTTTGATCCTAGTGCGGCGGAGAATGGATATCCCCACGACAGAGACGATGAGCGTCCCTTCAGTGAAAGCTCCGTGATGGTGCTCGAAGAGCAGGTGCCGAACTATGTAGGGGATTCGCTGGCTCGACTTGGCAGAGCCAGGCGTGTAGCCGTTACGGCGCCACAAAAGTTGGAATTTGTGAAGTTGTGGAAGAAATCATATTGGACATGGTAATTCGCCGTCACCTACGGCTTGCAGATAGGCATTTGCTATGAGGTAGATAATCATCAATATTTTGGCGGAGCCACACTACGTACACCCATTGTCCATCTTCAAACGAAACCAGCACTTGTCAATTTCTCATCTAGAAGAAATGCACGTCCCTGCCAGAGTGAAACATTACTGGCAGAAGGACCTTGTCCGCGTGCAGATCCTTGATTGCGGCGTGGAGATTCACCGGCACCTTGGCCAGGGCCATTTCATCGAGACGTTCTTCCAAGTATCCCGCATAGTATTTATCATAGAAGAACCGGATCCCCCAGCCAATCATTTTCAACGCCTTACCGGTTGATGTCAAGGTACCATCCTGGACTTCCTGTTTTCCTTTCGCTTGTTTGCCTCGCTGGGGCTCGTCTTCATCATCTTCATCACTAGACTCACTAGACTCGCCCCAGGGAAAGCTCTCCTTGAGGTTGTCGTGAAGCCAAGTTGCGTATGTTCCCGCCTTCTGTGCATCGAGGTAATGGTCGAGCATCTCGCACATTACCAGTTTCTTTCTGTGCATGAATTTGTGCCAAAACTCTACCAAGCCCTTCTCGGGGACAGCGTTAGTGAAGTTGAATCTATCTGTTGCAATTCGACGGGCGTAGAATTCATGGCCTGTTCCCAGTTCCAACCGACAAAGGAACCAGTGCGCCCCTGGTGCGCCGGAGAAACGGGCGAGAGCCCATTCGCCAGCTATGGCATGAAGGTTGGCTTCTGTGACGAAGTCAATCATGCGAGAAACTCGTCTCTGCTCTGCTGAAGAGCCGTAGTTCTTGAGCTTCGGCCGACTGTCGCGGTCTGCATTGTCTGTTTCCTGGGCAGAAGCCGTGTCCCGTGCTGGATCCTTATCATTGGAAGATTTGCTTTGCTGGTTCTCCGAGTTCACTGGCTGTGTATCAGTGACATTGCTCTGAGGGTGTGGGTGCGTGTGCGTGGTGGGCGTGGCGGGTTCTTTGAGGATTGTTTGCTCGATTACATCAACCACGTCCAGTTGCTTTTCAAGGACCCTTCGCTCACAGCAAAAGGCTACCATCGTGAGGGTAAATCCAGTACTTATGGTACACCACCCATCAATCATCTCATTATCGCTTGCGGCATTTTTGACCTTCGCGCGAAGCTCTTCTGGCTGCAGCATCTTCACCACAATACGCTGAATGTCAAACACACCCTTGATGCCAGAGCTGTTTACGACAATGGGGTTGGGGCAGATGATCTGCTGGTCACGCCCGTTAATTCTGGTAGCCTGAGCTTCAGGCTTACTGCTCTCATCGGAAGATTCATCATCTTTCGCAGAAGATTCATTGTCTTCGTGCATCAAGCCTCTATTCAGAGCTTTGGCGACTGCACTCTGGATCTCAGCCTCAAACTCTTCTGGCTTTTGGGGGTTATCTGCGTTACCCTCTGTTGCCTTCTCCTTTTTAGCTGCGTGATTCCTTTCCAAAAGATTTCCCTTGTGGAGGTTCGATAAATTAACTCCCCATGACTTCTTCCTTCTAATCCCCGGAGCTTCGGGTGTCTGGGGTTCCTGAGTCCGAGGCGTATCGGGCTTTTGCAACTTCTGGTTTCGTTTCGCGTCTTCCAACCTCTTTCTCCGTGCATAGTCGCCAGCGCCTTTCATTGTCTTAACGAGTTCAGGGCAGTCTAATAGCCTTTCCAGTGTGTGTATATCACTTTTTCTGATGAATTCGACCATGTCTAAGAGCAGACTGACCGTTTCTTCGGCCTGATTGAAAGTTGAGACGAAGTTGCTGGCATTGAGCAGCATGTCAGTGATACCCTTTGCGATATTCAGGGTTTTGGTCCGATCATTTCGAAAAATCCTGACGAGTTCGCCATTCACATCGAAACGTGAGTCGGTGTAAAAGGCGTCGATGTTCGACGCGTACAGAGACCGGCCGCGTATAGGGCTGCCATTGTACTTTCCAGTCCAGTTGAACACAGAGACATCGTTGGAGGTGATCACCACTTCATCCATTAGCCGCGACAGAGCCTTGGTAAGTCCCTCGGCCGGAAACGCTGGGAACTGCACTCCAAGAACACCCATCAACGAGTACGCCTTATCAATAGGCTTGGTGCACTGTCTATGCGATGCCAGCATCATAACACTCTGAGCAGAAAAACGGCTCCTCTCCGTGCCATTCCACCAGCTGCTCAGACCTTCAACGTTGCTGAATGCGGCGATTATTTTACGATCGATCCTAATGAATTCGTTTGCCTTGTGTGCAAGGGCTCCGAGCAGCAGGTTTATTGTTCGCCTTACTGTCTTCTCTCGTGTCAATCCAGCATAGCGCTCAGACATCATCTCCAAGATCAGCTCTCTAGCTTCATGACTCGGGTCTGTGTAGCTTGGCGTGTCCTTGAACGCTTCGACGACGACTTGGACAGAGTAGCTGATACGAGCTCTCGCTGTTTGCTTATCCAAGTTCTTGGGCGCGACATATCCAAATAGCCTCAGAACCCAGATGATATTCTCCGCGCCAATTGTCTATATCGCAGTCAGACAATAGTAATCCATATTGGATGCTTATTATACCTTTTCTTCCTCGTTTGGTGTGACTGAACTGGTTTCCTTCCTCTCACTCATCTCTCTCCCCTCCAGGGCTGCCATTGCTTCCAGGGCCTGCTTCACCTGGTATTGGTTCAACACATCATCGACGACTTTCGGAGCATTGTCCTTGACATAACTGAGGTTCTGGGTGTAGAAGTCGATGAAAGGGCAAAAGTGATAGTAGAATCCCAAACTGTCAACCGGCCGCGATAGCATCTTCCAGTCTGCATTGGCATAGAACGTCATTTTGCTGAGCACCAGTTCCTGCAGTGTCCAGCCTCTGGTAGCCCATGTTGGCTTCCACTCTTTGACTTCGTTAAAGCGCGAGACAGGCTGGCATCTAGGCTGTGTTTTCATAGTCGTACTGACCACGTCGTTGTCTTCAGCGTTATTCGGTCCCACCTCTTCAGTACTGGCTTTGCTTTTACACCAAAGGTCCCACTCATCCAACCATTCCCTGTTGTCCCACGGAGTATCCAGGTGAACCAGGCAAAAGTCTGCGTTTGCGTACCATTCGCCCATGCGTGCTAAGGACTCACTCAACTCGGCGTCTTGTCGCTTGTTAATACAACAGTTGTCCAGCCAGATATAACGTCTACCCGTCTTGGAGAAGGGTCTGTTCTCGAAAATTTCCCTTGCGCGGCCAACAGACTCGTATAGCTTCCGTGCTGACCTCCTCTGCTGCAGAGCCCTGAGCAAATCGTCCATCTCATATGACAGTTGGCGGTTTGATCGAAATTTCGAGATTCTAGGTTTTTCAGATGCATAATCATGCTCAGCCCTAAAGTACTTGTCCACCGCGTTTCTGGCCCTCTTCTCTGCGTCTTCTCGTTGCTTCTCTAGACTTGGTAGATTCTTGACCTCTTTCAGAAAGTCTAACAATTTTTGATAGTTAGTATATTCCAGATCTGCCTGTCTTTTGTTCGCATCTTCAATGGTCCGCTTTTTCTTGGTATCAACCACATCTCTTTCTAACATGGATACCCTGAGAGACGTCACGAGCAGATCCCGGACTGATGTTCCTGCATCTGGTCGCTCCTGTAACGACTTGCTCAGTTTTCCCGCAATTGACTTGATCTTCTCGTCGCAGAGAGTGAAAACTGCATCCACATCATTGTACCCGGTCAGTCCTCCCGGAGCCTCTTCAGCACGTTGCGCTTCGCACACAAGCGCATAGTCAATTTCTGCACCTTTCCAACTATGAGACAGCATGCAGTACTGATCTTCATCTCCAAAGAAGCTCGTATCAACCATGTTCATTGTATCCAAGTCAAACATGCGGAGGGGTACTGAAATTTCATCTACTTGTCCAGCGAATGAGCTGACAAGGAGGTCGGAGTCTTCGTCCATCGACTGGCCCAAGTAGTCGTTGTACAAGCTAGACTCCGTGCCGGAACTAATGATAAGATGGAGAAGACTTCTGAGCTTTTCGTCGTTGGAGCTATTCTCTTTTGTCACGATGCCTTTGGCCTTGGCCATTTCGCTGGCTGCGGATTCCCTCAGTTCCTTGGCGCCCATAACGAGACTCGACTTCATGGCGGCATTGCGTATGCTGCCTAGAAGTTCATCTTTCGGAGTAAACTTCCCTGCTGCTGCCGTCGGAGAATCGTCCTTTTCGTTGGCCGTCGATCTATTTGTATCATTGGCGTCGCTAACAAGGCTCGCATCCGTTGACAGATTGCGTATACTACCGTGCGGTTCGTTTGAGCTAGCTCGCCCTATTGTAAATGGAGAGTCGAGGACAGAGCTCTCGTCATCAGCCGGCGGGATGGATACAGCTAGCTCCTTGTCCGATGAACGCCCGCGTCCCAAGGACGGCAGTTCAAGCTTGTGCTTGTTTTTGAACATAGTGCCAGAATCTAAAGAACGCAGTGGCTGACGATGTATAGCAGGTATTCACGACAGGTTTAGGAATAGATTAGCAGCTCAGAAACCACTCCCTGATGGCCAGTTGCAGATATTAGTAGCCATCTTGCCCAGTTATAGCCACAAAACCGGCTTATTGAAGCTGTCGGCCATGCCAACCGCACCGACCATCTCCGCATCGTGCTGTCTGCCACTTGCAAGTCGACTGGCGGAGATATCCGACGGCCCGTAGCCTAGCCCTCATGTTCGATCGCCGAGCTACCGAACATGTCATATTTGATCCGAGGATCCGACACACTGACAGCCAGTAAGCTAACGCCGTGTTGCATTTAGCTCCGTAAGAGTTGATACTTCTCCCGAACTAGAATAGGGTGCATTAGCGGTACGCCTCAGCTGGACTAGGTATTCCCGATGGCAGGTTTCCGAGGACATGTTGCCGACGAAGATTCGTCTATCGATGAGGGGCGCAGGCTGATACCGTGCATCTATCCTATGCATGCTTGTGTCACAATAACCTTTCTAGCGGCATCCAGCCTGCTGTTGGCAGTCTAGGAGCCAATGATTCGTCGCTACCTGTTACCAGAAAGCTTCTATCGCCTGCAGCTCTCAGTCGCGAGATTGCCACCTTCCATCCCGCTGCTCCTCCAGCTGAGTTTGACGGCGCACTTAGACCAAGCACTGATCGTGTTACTCAGCACTTCCTGGGGAGTGAGAAACTGTAGATTTGACAACATTAGTCTCAGCGCACCTCCCTGAAGAAATACAGCTTTACCAAACTGTATTCTCAGCATGGCTTCCTATCACCGAGTCCTGGCAGTCTTTGGCAAGTCCGTCAAAGACAAAACGCTGGAGTGCGATTGGTATGTCGACCCCACTGCTAGCAATCAGAGTGGCTCAGCTAACAAGTCTTCTAGCGATATTCATCCATGGGAAATTAAAATCAACGGTGAACAATGGCCAGGGAAGATCCGCCTAATCGGATTTGTAGATGTGTTCTTCCTCTTCTCTTACTCGGCCAACGCACGTTTCGAGAAGGGGATTATTGTCTATAGTATGTCATTGTGAGCCTTGCTATAGAACCTAATTAGCAATTGTTGACTCGCTCATAGAGGAGAGATACGATCTTGAAAAGCTCATTCATCAAAGCGATGAAGCTCGCGCGGGAGCTGGCGAAAAGACTCTCAGAGAGATTCTCGAGAACACTAGCGCTGGGACTATCAACATTCCTGCTACGCCAACAAATCCATTGTCAGAAATTCCGTGCTATGGAGGCAAGGAGGGGATCATTCAGGTGGCCGAACCTGGTCTCGAGACGCCCGGCTCGTCTTTTCAGTCGGAGAGCGAACAAGGCATGTTTCGCTCAGTGCTTCACATTCACAAGAAGGAGATCCCGATCTAACTGAGCCCAGCCACCGACCAACTCACCGAGGATGGCGAACCTTTGGGCCGTCTTGTGTTTGAAAACACTACATCGTACAAAGTATGCAGTCTGGGCCACGAGGTGGGTCTCAAAGCCCAGTACCCAGTCTCCTCAATTCAAACATGGAGAATTGAGATCAATAAGCCCTACCATCGCGGCTTAAGACGTACGTGAGCCTTGATTTCTTGGTTCCTTATCTATTGATGCTGACTACGCCTTGGGGCTTGTGTGAACAGGACGCATGAAGCGGGCCATCAAGGAACACACCACCACCGAGCTTTTGGAAGATGTAGTCAGATGTGGGTTTATCTCACATGGTCAGATGGCTGGCCACGTTCTATCCAAGTACCTCGTTGGGGGTGTTTTGGATGATACTCTGACGAAGTATATTGAGGGATTAGCGGCGGGCAATGGGCCCGGAAGGGTACCACTGGCTAATGAGGGGTATTGAAAGTAAATAGATGTGATGGGGACTGCGATACTAGTCCACTGTTGGGGTGTGGCTGTGATTGTGTGTTGATCACCATGGAATAGGTGGTGGTAGTAGTTCATAGTAGTTGTAAGTAGTATAGTTAGTCGCCTCTGGAATAGGAAATCTTATTGGGATACTATCTTCCGAGTCTAACCCGAAATGGGAAAACTGATAAGGCATCACAACTAGGCCTGATCTGGCAAGCGGCACTAACCCCTTTTTGCGCGAGCAATTGCATCGCCGGCCTTGAGATTAATCTTCAGCTTCGACCTCCCCGCGGACTCTCCACTCCACTTGGGTCGGCTCCAGCTCCGGAGTAATATGCTGTTCCTACAGAACAATGGACTTTGTACGTCACCTCCCCGTGCTGTCCTCTTACCACCATCCCTCAAGCTCCCTCAGCTAATTCCTCCAGTGGTCTCGTCTCATCGGGGGCTCCCGCTCGCTGTCTACTAAAGGCTTCCGGGCGTCCACTCCCACAGAGCGATTGGCGTCCTTCAAACGGACATGCAATACCCTTCAGGTGGGTTTGCTCCTCCTCCCCTTCTGACCTACCCCTCGGGATCTTCCCCGCTCATCCAATCTAGCAAATATGGCGTTCGAACAACTCCTCCTCCGGCGAGCAATCCGCGACCGTCCACGCGCGTAATTGCATTGATCGCCTCATCTCCGTGCTGAGCGACGAATCCCGCGGCCCAGCTCCGCATCCCTGCCTCGCATATGCCTCCTCCTCGCAGATCTTTGTCACAGTCACCAAGCTTGCCTTGTCGTCTTACGACGATGGCATGCTCCGATCCGCGACCGTCTTCTTCAACACCCTAATCGATTCGGAGGTCGATGGTATCGTCGACAATCGTCTCTTTGCCCGCGCCCTGGTGGATCTAGTGCGACGTGCGGATAAACACTCGGAAGACGTTGAGGGACGACTCGTCGAGCTACTGTTCGGCGTGGCTAACAATATTCGTCTTCAGCCGAATATCCTTCCTGCGTGGTTCGCCCCGCGGTCTGATGAGCAGGATCGCGAACAGGGCAATAGTAATAACACTGGGGCTGAGTTTGCGGGTGCAATGAGGAAGGATGACTTTCCGTTGTTTTATCTGCTCGTGGAGTACGTGCATCATCCTGGAAGAGCAGGTGATTTTGCTCGTACGGGGCTGCTTTACCTGATCGAGACGGCTTCCAGGTCGAAGAACCTTGAGAGGTGGTTGATTGAGAGTGACCTTGCTACGCTTATGGCTACTGGGTTAGGCGCGCTGTATAGTCAGCTAGGCAAGTAAGTATTGTCAAAATGATTCGTGGTGGGGATGAGGACTGGTGGCTGATATCTGTTGCAAGCTTGACCTTCCCGGAGAATACGGACGAGAATATTCCGCATATCATCGCGCTGTCAGATCACGCGCAGCAAGATACTGCTCTTCCGCCACTGCTAGGCATGTCGATGGACTCTTTCATGTCGTATCTGTTGTTTTGGCAGGATACTATCGATCATTGCAAGTCAGCGGAGGTCAACGGCTCTCTGTTGGATCATTTCCAAATTCTTTTCCTGGAACAACTCTTGTAAGTTTAGCGGCATGGTTGCCGAAATGCTGCTTGCTCACAGTATGCCTGCAGATACCCGTCTTTACTTGAGTCTTCCGATGTGCAAGGGGGCTCAACGGCCGCTGTTCTTACCTATTTGTATCGCATCCTCGAGTCGGTACACCAAGAGGACTTGGTTCACCGGATTCTTCATTTCCTTCTTGCCTCTCCATCTGACTCGGAGCCTGCGACAGTCGGAAAGAACGTAGGTATGTCTGCCAGCCGACGCAAGTCGCTGGATGTTCTGGCCGCTTTTTCCGAAGAAGCTGCGAGGCCCTCGCCGTCGCTTTTCAACTTGAGAGATCTTGCTCTTCTTGGACTCCAGTCGACGAATAGACAAACCGTCTTGGCAACATTGCGGGTAATGAGCACCGTCCTGCAGCGGCACCACACCTTTGCACGGTCGTTGATCCGCACCGTTCCCGGCCAACATGCTAAACAACGGACTGTCGGGGCGTTGAACGTCGAGCTGGAGCAACTTATGAACATGGCCACGTCAACCGTTGATGATCCTACGTTGAATGAATCTTATGACAACTACCTGAAGGACGGAATGGCAATCCTCGAGGCCCGGCTGTGCATCCCTCCGGCGGAGGACTACCCGGAAGAGAGCCTGCCGCTCGAGCTGCGACACGACGACCCCATTGTGCGTGAGCTGCTCAATTGCCTGGAAAATTTCTTTACGAACAGTGTCATCGTGAACTTGGCGTTGACGGAGGTTCTCGGAAGCATCGCCTCATCGCACCTCATTGCTCTTGATGGCTGGCTTCTCGTGGACCCTTCCAAATACATCTACAGCACATCAACGAACGAATCTTCTGACCAGACGCCCTCGACAAGCCTTATCAAACAGATCCAGCTGGCCTACGAAGAGCCCTCCTGGTCCCAATCCGACACTCCAGCCCTCACTTCAGTACTACAGAAGCTCGTGCAGCAAATCCAGAAATGGCGCAAGGAGGTGCCAGACTTTGATATTCTCGTCGCTGCGCGTCGCGATCTCCTGCATCAAGACGACGAACCCGCCAAAGCATCCGGGCGTTCTCAGCACAACTCCGCGCCTCCCACCCGCTCCTCCTCTCGACACCCAACAACCAACCTCGACTCAGACTATGGATCCCCTCGCGGCCGGTCAAGTCGACCCCTCGAATTCTCCAGCACCGCTACCTCCTCCCCCAGTCGCGACACACTTAGTTCTCCTACCCGCGATCTCCCCTTCCGACCACCTCGCGACGTCTCCACGACACGCAAGTCCGCCGCCGAAGAACTCCGCCAGCGTCTGGAGCAGCCGTTCCCCGTGGATGATGCGCCTCGTGAGGCCAACGCCGACACTGCGCCCGAGCAAGCAACGGACGAAGCAAACGACGACGCAGGCGACTCCGCGGTCGTCGACGAAGAACCCCGCACCGCGACTCTGGGACATGTCCTGACCAACGTAGTCATTCTGTACGAGTTCTTGTTAGAAACGTCCGCTGTCGTGCAGGCGCGGGGAACGTTGTTCGGGGAGGCGGGATATCCGGGGATAGATGGTCCTGTAGATACTGCTACGGCCGAGGCATAGTCAACTATTGTATGTATTGATAGGAGTGTTTTAGTAAATTCGTGGGCGGGACCTGCGATCATCTTTGACTGGCTGGCTGATTGTATGGATGGAAATATATGCATTATGGTATTTGCTCGTATTACTCATTACTGGTGACTATAGCGTGTCTGGATGGAGTAGTTCTACGATATAGTTCAATTTACACGATGCGTAGTAGCTACTACCTAGCAATATCGCTGCCTGAGGGATTCGTCGGACAGTACAAAGACTGAGTTAGTACTACTATCTAGTTGTCTTACTGACATAGTGCTTACTACAGTAACTCATATGAGCAAGAACAGACATTCCTCCCTTTTAGATACTAGTAGCACTCTATGCCACTACTAGTATTACCATGAAGTGGTAGCCGTCGTCGCAGCAGCCCGTTTCACTACCTACCACTCTCTAGTGATAATATATACCTACGGGCCCGAGGGTGTTGCATGACAAGGGTAATACAAAGATATGAACATCTATAATCGAGGACGACTTTTGTACAACTCTTACTTCAACATACTTTACAGACAGTTATATTAAAGCTATGAGAAGGTTGTAAATGATTAGTACCTTGATTGTAAACTCACATTAGTGAGACTGAACAATATATACACTATACTAGCACACACCTCAACAAAACATTCCCGGGTTAACCAGCCTACCATCATTACTAATATTACTGAGTTTTTACTCGTCCCATTTTTTTACTATGTAGCAAAGATGACTGAATGGGCGACGAAGTCATATTATACCTCAATTTCCATGGACAGGACCTGAAACAGATAGACACAGTGGGCGGAGTGTCATGTGACTTTATGGCTGTTTAGCTTGTAGTGTATATTCCCGAAGTACCAGTAAGGAAACTACTTAGGTAGTTATGCCTGGAACTGTTCTGTAGTGATGCATGGGTTGTCTCTTAAAGAAGAATCATATTGTTACTTTGCAGTTTACTTGTGCTACATTTATAAGTCTGATTCGAGGGTATTTACTTCACCGCTCATATCTACGCGTCGTCTCGTTACGCGCAGTTCATACATTCGGTACAAGTGTACTAATCAGGTAGTATAGGTGTACACGCAAGTTAAATCCATGCGAGACAGGTAAGTCGCTCTCCCCTTCCGTTGCCTTCCCGAGACTCCCTTCTGGTCATTATCGATACACACATACAATACAGACAACTGCTTGTCACTCCCGTAATGAAAAGCAAGCGAGCAAGCAAGGAGCTTGGGAAGGAATTCCCCAATGGGATAATAGACGATGGAAAATCGAGAAAATAAGCAAATAATATTCACATCACGCGATGCAAGCCCAACCATCCATCCAACCAACCTGATCATGCCCCCGTTACCACGAACGCCATATATAGAGATAGAGAGAGAGAGAGAAATGGTGGTAGTAGTAGCAAGAGTATGATAGTAAGTCAAGTCAAGTCAAGTCAAGAATGCGCCCGCTCTTGTCCACCCAGTCTAAAAGATAATAAAAAAAAAGAATTGAGAAGATAGGACCATCGATAGCGATATCGAATCGAATCGAATGGCTGCCTATCGCGTAAGCAAATAAAGAGTTCCTTAAACCACATAATGCATGCCAGCTGACATTCAAGCCAGTTCGTTCCAAATAAACGCACGATAAGAGAAAAGAATCGTAGGTAGTGGGGGTCAATTAATCACTATCTTCTTTTGGACGACGTCCACCACGCTTTCGTTTCGGTTGTTGTTCATTCTGATCACTGTTGTCATCGTCGTGTTTCCGACTAGCCGGTTGATCAGGAACCTTGGCGATGATGTCAGCGAGGAAGTCGAGCACTTCGTCTTTCACAACGGCTTGTTTGAGATGCGAGGCGGTGACGCGTTTCGAGTTGCGGTCTTTGGCTTCGCGGGCGGCTTTGGTGACGAGGGAGATCATGAAGAGTTCGAGAGCTTTGGCTATAATTTAAGTCTACATTAGCATTGTTCTTCCTCAAACATTTCGCGATAATCAATTCGGCGATGAGGATGGCAACTTACACACTGCGATGGGAGTGACTTGAGCGACTTTACCGACATCTTCATCGGCTTGCATAATGCGCTTTATGCGCGCGACGGGAAACTTGGTCTTCACTTCCACATTGACGGGCGCAGGAGCGGGCTTCGGAGGCTCCTCTTCCTCGATTACTGCGGCGGGTTCCTCTTGTGGTAGCGGTTGAGGTGGGGGAGGAGGAGAAGGTACAAATTCCTCTTCGTCGACGGGGTCGACGTACTTGGAGACGGGCGGATGAGGCGCGACCTCGGCCGCTTGGGCGATACGCGACGAGCGACGAGCCATGTCCGGATCGGGAGGGAAATATGAAGATTGCTGGGGAACCCTGGTCTGCGGGACCGGGTGGTGAGGAAGCGATGGTGGTTGTGATGGAAGAGGAGGTAGGGGTGGTGGTGGTTGATACTGCGGGGTGAAGAAAGGTGAGGCGTCGTAGGAAGCGCGATGGGTGAAGGGATTCCCGAATTGGTAAATCGGGGAGTGGTGAGGATGTTGATAGTGGTTGTTGTGGTTGAGGTTGTGGTTGTTGAAGGTAGGTGAGAGGGGAACTGACTGGAAGGTGGAAAAATCAGGGGATCGTGGACGATAGGATTGGTCTTGGTCTGTCATTGCTGTGGGGATATAATATTTTTTTTCTTGTTTTTTTCTTTTTCTTTTTTTAATTTATAATATTTTTCTTTTTTGTATGAAGAGATCCAGGCGTTATGGCGATGCGCGTGCGCGCCTAGCAGGAAAACGGCCTAGTATGGAATAAATATGGGGAACGTCTTTTTCGTACCTTGGCCGCCAAAATTGAAGTGACAACAACAAATTGGGGAATGGAGGGATTTAAATCCACCAGGCTGATACCGTGGCCGGCATAACACACCACGAGGATACAGGATCTGGAGGAATTTCTGCCCAGAATCGACAATGTAGACAATGTTCAAATCCCACACTTTATTGTTGCGATGAAGCAATGATAATGATAGCTGTGAAACCGACTTGTTTGGGGATGTTTTTCTTGTTTGTGCCGATCGCGCGGCGCGGGTGGTCCGAGCTTCTTCAAACGAATGTGTAATTTTTGGAATGGGATTTGTTTGGCAGAGCGCAAAAGTGCGTGTGCGGAAGACGTGGCGTGGGTGGCCCCAGTATCCAGAGAGGAGTCGAAGAGGACCGGCGCCCTTTCTTCCGGGGGAGCAGCAGCAGCGGCCCTTTTAACCCTGGCCTGCCTGTTCCACTGCTCGCGCTAAAAATACAGTTCCTCAGGCTCCCCTCCGATTTTCCTTTTTCTTTTCCTTTTTTTTCCCTTTCCATTTTTCTTTTTCTGGGTCGGACGGAAACTGCTTGGACTCTTAACCAGGCGGTACCTTCCAGTCACTCATCTTTCCTTTTTCTACAACATCGTCAATTCCTTCTCTTTGATTAACCATCCTCGACCATCACGATGATTATGCCATCTTCCGCCTATTCGCTTCCTATTACTCGGCATCACCCATCATCTCCTTCTAATCCTATCAACTGACTGACTTCAGAATATGGCAACTTCCGCCATTTATGTCCATCACTCTGGTGACGCGCTGCTGCCTCATCGTGAGGCCGTGGATGAGTCTCACCTCTCTTGTTTCGGGGTGTCATCTCAGCTGCGAACGAACCACTCCTCTCGTCGCCACCCCGCCCGGAGGTACTGCTTAAATGGTTCGCTCCCTGATTGGCCCCCCTCTGCTTTTGGCTTTTACCGCGCGTGATTCCACCCGTCGAGTCTGCGTCAATGATGCAAAGCCACAGATCGTATACTGCTGCTATCTCCCCATGTATCATTTGCTCAGTCGGGGTGTTGGCGTCCCCCTGACCCTGTAGACGGTAGCTCTCTAATGCGGGAGCTAGTAAGGCTGTCTTTGATAGTCATGTCATCATTCGTCTTGTGTTCCTGTTCCATGTCTTTGTTCCTTTCCCCTTTCATCATATTATGATCATTCTCCCTGGTTGATATACACCCCCGCCACGACGCGTGATGATGATACACAGAGCTCCAGAGATTCGGGGGAGAAGGACGATTTGGCGCGCAGAGACCCATCAAAGGTATCGCCGCCGTCGGATCTCTCAGTACTATTGCTATACGACGGCAGTACCGCATCGGTGAGGGAGTAAATTAACTTGATCTAATCTGAAAGCGCGTCGCTGGTTTCCTGTGGGCGGTACTTTGCATCCATTTGATTTGCCCGTCCGAGATGAGAGGCAGATCTGCTCCCTCTCCCTGACAACTACCCAGTAGATAGGTAATTTAGAGATAGAGCTAGCGGAGAATGTATTCTTTGCCAGAGTTGGTCTAGCGCTGACCCTTCCGTAATCCAGCCTGTGATCTGGAATCCTATCCTACAAAGTAGTCGCGGAGGAACTCGTCTGCCTTGAGTTCGTGGCGCGCAGCAGGGATGGGCGATGGATGACAACCAGGGGTCCAGTCGCCGCAGTTGGCGGTGTCGCTGTGCCGCCTTGAATAGTATCCCTATGACCGGTCCAAAACTTAATTGTTTAGTGGACTGCAAATGACAAAGTCTCATCTGAAACCGCACGTTCTGGACGTTGGTGAGGCTGGACCTGTAGTTAGTCTGGTCAGCAAGTGTCCCGTAGAGAGGAGCCCATTCACATCCCCATTCCTTCCAAGCGCCAGCAGCATCAGCCAACAAACCCAGCGTAACGGGACTGGTAACCAAGCGATAGAACAGAACATCGATGTCACCTTCCAGCCTGGATACAACACCGAACGCAGGCGCTGGAGAAGCCGAGCAGAAGGGCGGGGCGATGCGCCGGAAATGCTCGGACAGGCGGTTCTTCCGCTCCGGCCCGCCTCCGGCCTCCAAATTTGGTCAAACAGGCACAGATTGTCCATCGCGACATTCACCCCGATTGTCGATTCACGGACTTGCATTTCCGAGCGACGCCAGCAGGAATGGCTGCCACCTCCTATTGATGGCGAATTAGATCGCGGCATTTGTCTTTGCCAGTGTGGCCCCATACTATTCCCTATTCTGCACGTTGACACCTTTCTTCTGGACTTATCTTTCCTTCTGGACTAGCCTCGTCATCCCCGATGGCTGTCGCAGATCAGCCTTCGGGCTTGATGGACATTGCCAGGTAGGTCATATTCCAGCTTTGCGCTCTTCTGTCTTACATGTCTCTGGCTCGGGAACTGATCCGCCTTCCATTACAACCAGCTCTCTCACCCAAGATGAGATCCCGTTCAAGCTGCGATGCGCCATGTGCAATAAGCTTGCCGTGAACGCCTTCCGCTTACCATGCTGCGACCAAGCGATCTGCGAACACTGTATGCCTCTGTTGACGGCTCCGTGTTATACTTTCGTTCCATTCTAACGAAGCTTCCGATAGGCCAGGCTTCCCTCCCAGAGACTTGCCCCGTATGCGCTCATACTCCCATCTCGCCCGATCTATGCAAGCCGAACAAAGCGCTCCGCACCACCTTGAAGGCCTTTCTGCGTACCGAGGAGAAGAAGCGTGAGAAGGAGCGGCAGTCAACAACCCCTGCGACGCCCGCAACCACCAATGGTGCAACAACCGCGGATGGCACTCCTGCTCAACTGGAGACGCCTGCGGTGTCGAGTGCCCCCGAAGTCTTAGCCCCCGCAGTCTCAGCACCTACCGAAACGGTCGATGCTCCGCCAGCAGAGACTGCACCCCCTACGGACGCCGGAGATCTGAATGCACAGAGCGCCTTAGGTGCCACCGACGAAGTACCTGCTGAAGCTCGGGCTCAAGTATGACATCCAACTTTAATTGGCTGGATCTAGGCTGACATGATATCCGCGCAGGATGACCAGTCTGCAAGTGTCCCTCCTGACCCGCAGAACGATGCTGGCGATGTCGAACACGACGGATCTGGCGAAGACAATGGAGCCGATGAAGCCAAGACCGATCAAGCCAACGATGACGAAGCGGCCCAAGGTCCCGGAGCGGGAACCATGTTCCCCAATGGCATGGGCTTCGGCATGGGTGCCGGGATGTTCCCTAACATGGCTTGGAACAACAACGGCGGTTTCAACCCCATGGCCCAATTCATGAACAATGGAATGTTCAACTTCCCCAACGCTATGGGTGAGTTTCCCCTCGTCATCTCCGCCCCGATGCGATTTTGGACTGATGAACTAACGTGCACGCTAGGAATGCCCGGTATGGCGATGGACCCAGTGGCCGCGAATCAGGGTATGTTTGGAGGCTACGGGATGAACATGAATGGCATGAACATGGGAATGAGTTTCGACGCGGGTCAGGGGATGTATGGGGGATGGGACGGCTCACAGAACAATATGTGGAATGGAGGCCAAGATAAATTCAATCCAAATGCTTTCGCAAATGGTATGGGTCCGCAGTTTGGGGGCCCCTCTGGATTTGGCGGTTATAATATGTCTCAACCCAACGGTGTTCATGCTCAAATGCAGCCGCAGCAGTTTCCTAGCCAAGATTATCCCAATGGCTCCTATGCCGGTCATGGCAGAGGCGCGTTCCGTGGCCGTGGCCGGGGAGGATTCGCCGGCGGTCGCGGTGGCTTTGGAGGGCATATGCAAGCCAATCATCCTGCTAATGCTAACTATCCAGACTTCCCAAACCATAATCCCCCTAGTGATGGTCAGGATGGCGTATCTGGGGACATGTCGGGGGAGCTCAGTACTGAAGCCAATAAGGAAGGAGCCGACGAGAATGCCCCAAGCGGCGACGTCAGTTCTGCTCAAGATGCTCCCGCAGGAGATGATGCTGCTCCTGCTGCTGCTGAAAACATGGGTGAGAACGGTGAATCCGACCCCATCAATAGAGACTCCACACAAGAACTTCCAGGTCAGGAAGACAATCAACTGCGTGGAATACCGACAATTGATAGTCTAGACCAAGTCCACGCTGCACAAAGCATGTCGGGTGGCTCTATGGGCATGTCTGGCCCGATGGGACACGGCTTTGGCAGAGGTGGCTATATGCGCGGTCCCTTCCCAGGCGCACGTCCAGGTGGCTTCAACGGTCCTCCGTTCATGACGGGCCCTAACATGTATCCTGAACCTCGTGGACAGGGTGTTGAAGGTGCACCAGCAGCTCCCCGAGCGATGCGTGAGGGTCTTCCCAACACCAGCATTCTCCGGCAACGGAATTTCCCTGGACGGTCCTCGGTGACGCCCATGAGGCTCGAAGCCTCACAAAGGTAAGAACAATGTACATGCAGTCCATTGCAAACCCGTCTAATATTAATATTCCCTTCGCAGTGTAACCCCTACCCCCGGACAAGAGGACCAGCGCCCACAGTCCGTCTCGAGATCCAAGTCGAGAGCTAGATCTGCGTCAAGATCAAGATCGCGATCTCCTCCATCTCGCTCCGATAGTCGTCGCCGGTATCGCGAACGTTCCCCGAGTGTCAATCGTGCTGCAGAGGAATCCGAGCGTAGGCGAGATCGGCCAAGGAGGCCTCGTCGAGAGGACAAGTACGAAGAGCCACTCACTGCAGAAGATGGCCATCGTGTCCGCTCCCCGTCTCTAGAATCCAGAAGGTCCACTCACCGTCGCGACAGAGAGCGGGATAGACGCAGCGGTCGTCGGTCGCATCGCTCGCATCGTCACCGTAGCTGGAGCCGCAGCCCGAGTCGCAACGGCGACGCCGCCGGACCCGATCATCTCTCTTCAAAGGCCGAAGAGAAAGAACCCAGAAACAAGGTCAGCGATGCGGTAGACCGCAGTTACCGGTCTGGTAAGGATCGCTCAAGCCGTCGCGACGAGGACCGTGAGAGAGACCGAGACCGCGACCGCGATAGAGACTCCCGCCGTCGGGAACGGAACCGGGATCGTGATCGCTATCGAGAGCGTGACAGAGATCGCGACCGCGACAGAGATCGGGAGAGAGATCGCGATCGAGACCGCCATCGAGAACGCGACAGGGAGCGTGACAGAGACCGCAAACGCTCTCGCCGCGACCGTTCTGAATCCCCCGTCAACAGCGAATACTCTTTCCGTCAGTCCCGCCGCGCGAGGCGGGACCGTGATGAGGACAAACCTTCTGCTGCAGCTGCTGCAGAGCCAGAGAAAGACCCTCATACTCTAGAGCGAGAGGCCAGGAATCGCGAGCGCATGCTGAAGGAGCAGCAACGTCGTGAGGCCATGCATGCTGACCGGGACGGTGGAAAGTCTTCGCGGAAGCGAGACAGTCGCGCCATGGCAGGCGGGCGTCGCTTCAGTTACAAGTACGAGGATGAAGAAAACGACGATGCTCGGGCTGCGCGCGTCGAGAAGGAGCGTGAAGCAGGTCGATGGAAGTAATCGCTCTCCTCGTACACCCTTCATATCTCTCTATTTCCACCACCGTCCACCTCCTACTTCCCCATCCCGACTACACCCCTATATTCAAAGCCCCTAACACCACTCACTCACCCCAAAATACTTCTACACAAGTATCCCTTTACTTCCTACCTCCTATCACCCAAAGAGCATAGAATCAGAGAAGCCCACGGATATCCTCCTAATCTAACAACAACAAGATGTCCTCTTTTCACTCAAGCGCTCCATCATATCCAACATTGCTTACATCATCATTGTCACAAATCTTCAATCAGAAGAAGAAGAAGAAGAAGAAGAAGAAGAAGAAGAAGAAGAAGAAGAAGAAAAGGCTTCCAAAATTGCATGGCGTGCATTCGTGATCGTGTCGTTGCGGGCGGATTTCATTACTATCTATACTTGAGAGAGTGTGTGCTTGCAGAGACTCAGACTGCAGCTGCAGCTGCAGCGATTTATGACAATGTAGATAAGATTCACATACTACTAGTAGTTGTCAGGTGAAGCCGTGGAGAATGTGATATACTACTTACTTGACCTATGACTCGTGTCCTTCAATGATCGTAACGATCGTTATGTGGTTGCTTGTCTTATCACTGGGGTGGAATCACTATCGAGTGGACAAAGTGTGGTGATCTATTTCTTGTCTACTTACTACTACAACCCGCCTGAGGAGAAAAGCTTCCATTCTATCCAATTTTCGCCCTCATCCCGAGTCTGATTGCCACCGCTGAATCGACAACACATAGAGATAATAAAGAGAGAGAGAAAGATAGAGAGAGACACTGGTATTCGTATTGACATTGAAATTTGCGATCATGCTGCAGGTCATCAAGAATATAACAACACACAACAATGACGGCTATGGACATAGAAGGGTGTAAAAAGAGGGGCAGGGCAAGGCTTTTCCGAGCGATAATAGGGTTGGTAGGGATGATAATAATGGTAGGACAAGACAAGACAAGATAGACGACTAAGGAAATTCAATACAGTACATTAAAGGGATCCAAAGCTCTGGAGACACAAAAAAGGAGGCTAGCCCAGCTTAGCCTTGAGGGATTCGATCTCTGCAGTTAGGCTCTGCATCTGCTGCGCTTGGGAGGCGATCGTCTTCGTCTGCTCGGCGATCAGATCCTTGATCGCTCCGATCTCTCGCTGCACAGCATCCGCGGCGACGGCAGCACCGGTGGAGATGTCAGATGGTGCGGCAACAGGGGTGATAACGGGAGAAGACTGCATGGCTGTCAGTTGGGGAAGGCCTTTTTGCTCGATATCATAGGGTTGCTCACCTTAGCAGGGCTGGCTGCCTGGGATTTGACCTCCTCTTCCTTCTGGTGCCAAGGGCTGGTCTTGATGGAAGGAGATGAGGCTTCGGGAGAGCGAGCAGGACGCTCGACGGGCTTCTGCACCTCCTCGAAGCTCGAATCCTCCTCCACGGTCTCGGCCTCTTCATCGTCGGCAAACTTGGAGACCATGGCGGCCATCGAGGCACCCTGCTCCTTCATGGACGGGGCGGGCTTGGCCACCGGGGTCGGCTCGGGGGTGGGTTCGGGGGCCTTCTTCACGGGGCTAGGCTCAGCGGCCTTGGGTGCCGGCGCCGCCTCGGGTTCAGAGGCACCCATGGTGGAAGTGGGGGCGTCCTGCACTCCGGTGACCTCCTTCAGACCCTCACCCTCGTAAAGGTTGGCCATGGAAATCTTAGGCGGGATAGCCTCCTTGCCTGCAAGCCACTCAGAGGGGCCCATAGCAGGCTTAAGACCAGTTGTAGGGGGGTAGATATCGTCTTGGAAGGTCTCCGCACGGCGGGGCACGATGAAAGAAATAGGCTCAATGTAGCTATCGTTAACGGTCTTGAAGGCACGAGCGACTTCGTTGTCGTGAGTGTTGACTCCACGCTTGGGCATGAACGCGATGCCGCGCTGGGGATCAGCAGACTTATATTCGGCAAGGTATTCAAACTTGTCGTTCTCGAGCTCGAAGTAGCGGATGTTACCGTCACTAGAGATTGTCAGCCACGGCCATTACTTTCGGGTGTCTCCGTAGACCTACCCTCTTCCTGCAAGGTACAGACACTGTGTGCCCTCATCCCAGAAAGGCATGCATACACCGGAGATAGAATCAAGGGTCTTGAATCCATTGATGGGCTCCCGGGGAGCGCGGATATCCCACAGAGCCAGCTGACGGTCACTCATCTTCGAGAAACCGGTGGTTGCGATCCTGTCGTGCTCACCAAGCCAGACTGCACGACTGTTCTTGGCACCAGAGTGTCCTTGTGTCTCATGCGCGGGGCGTTCCTGACGCACATCCCAGATGCGCAGCTTCTTGTCTCGCGACGTCGTGACCAAGAGGGAGCCGTTTGCGCTCCAGGACTGTGACTGCACAATATCGCCCAGGTTCAGGGTCAGCTTCGGAGCACCCGCTTCGATATCCCAGATCTTGACGGTGTAATCGCCGGAGGCCGTAGCCAGGATGTTTTCAGCGGCGGGGTTGAAAAGAACGTGACCAATCTTTCTGTGAGGGTATCAGAATGTGTTCGCCCAGCACGACTGTCAAAGTGTATAACAGTTGACTCACTTCGGGTGACCGGAAAGCTTGCCAACGGGTGCGATGTCCTGGATCTCATCGGGGTCAAGATCAGGGCGAAGGGTGAAGTTGTCCGGCACACGCCACAGGAAAACCTATTATGCGATCAATCAGTACTGAACACAGGACCTGCAGTGCTATGCAACTGCAATGAGATCATACCTTGCCATCATCAGAGCCAGATGCAATCAGGTCATCGTTGAAAGGGTTCCTAGTTATGTTGGCCGTGTGCTACGATCAGGGTGTTCACAACAGCCACTGCTCACCAGTCGGTATCGAGGACCACGGCAGTGTGACCGCGGAAAAGAGGTATCCTCTCAGGCAGCTTCCCGCGCTCCTCGAGAGGGATAACAGCGAAGGCACCTCCACCACCAGCTTCCCAGTTTACGGAGAGGTATTTGGGGTTGGCCTAGTTGTAGCGTCAGACGGATCTGGCAGGTGGTAAATTAGGGGCGGCGGCAACAATGGACGAACCTTGACGAGGTTGGTATCCCAGGCGTTCTTGGAAACACGAAGATTATCATAGCATTGCTCCTGCGACGAATGTGAGATGATGTCGAGCCTGTGAGGGTTCAAGGGGCTCGCAGCGCACCTTTCTCGTCGGCCGTCCGAAGACGTGTCCTACTACCTGTCAGATTGCGGGCAGCCTGTGGGGAGGGGGAGATCGAGCTCACGGTATTTCGAGGAACGCACGAATCGACCAGACATGGTGCTGGCAGTTGAGAGAGACACAGGGGGGGGATAAATGGCACAAAAACAAATAACAATGAAAGAAACGGAGGCAATTGAGAGAGATAAAAGGGTCTCAATGACCTTAGATTGGGGGGAGACGGGGAAAGCTTGTCGGTCTGAAAGCAGCCGCCGTTACGGAGCCAGTCAGGGAGAGCGAAGTGGAAGTGGGAAGTGGGCACACCCGCGTGCGGGCCAGAGATGAACAAGTGTGGCTCAGCAGGAGAAGGAGTGGACGATAAGAGACACTGGGAGAGATGGAGTACTAGAGTGGACAATGAAGATGCTGTAAGAACAATCCTCCAATATCTGTAGACTGATCTCGTCTATCCCAGTGATGCTCAATTCGAAATCAACCAAGAAGAGTTTCGTCGCAAACCAAGCAAACCAAGAAACGGTATTGTGGTATTCATGACCAGCATTACGCCTAGCCCGATGGGGCAATAGCGCACCCCGCCGGGCCGGGCTGAGTCAGCCAAGTTTGTTTACCGCCCGCCGTCACTCCAGAAACGCCCACCAAAGCTGGCCGGCAATCGATCCATCCTGATAAACTCACCTGCGCTGCCTCGACCTGCACCAAAACGACCCGCTGACGGCCCGACTTGCGATGCAGTCCTGCCCCTAACAGGTCGCAGATTGACTCTGATTTGACTGTCTTTGCTTTTGTATTCTACTAACACGCGCTTTTTTCTTCCATTGCACTTCCCTGAGCCCACATATTCTCGAGTTGTCAGGGGTCAAGTTGACCCGCTCGTGGAAGCCATGGAGAACGACCATATGGTAGATCCCATTGATCGCACTTGACGGAGCATGAGTGCTGATATAAAGTGCCAGATGCAGTCCAGACCGTCCGCCCGTTCACGAATTCCCACTGGTCTAAAAGAGATGAACCCAGCCTCGACAAATGCCCGCTCCGGTCTTGTGCAACCCGGTACCATTGCGGGAGCCGTAGCCAGCAAGACATCGAGCCTGTCGCGTATGTGTCAGGATCTGTGGAAACGGAACTGCGGACAGAAGCTGACAGTCACAGAACCATCACGTCCCAGAAGTACCACGCAAGCATCCGAGGTTGGCAGAGCCGGAGCCGGAGCAGCATCGTCGCGCGTCAACAGCACCACAAGAGTCCACACTCGCGCTAATTCGCACTCATCCTCCACCTTGACCAGATCAGCCACCACATCCACAAGAACGAAAGGAACAATTTCCGGGGTTCCCGGTGCTCGACCACACACCAGCATGTCTCGCTCACACTCCGTCGCCAGCTCCCGAAGACCGAACGGCCACGGCATCCCACGCCCCGCGACATCGTTGGATACGCATGATGAGGAGGACTCCGCCGCTACTGTTCTAGGAAAACGAAAGGGTAGGCCAGCCCCTTGCTTTGCTCGTTCTTCTGCTGCAAATTTTCGTGCCCCATGCCATACGTCAAGCAATCGTGCTTTGCGGAAGTGGCCCAATATCAGTCCTGAGACTTTATTGTGCGCTTCCCTCAAAGAGTTGGACCTGGAACCCTCCCACATTGACACATTGGATTTTGCCCCTTTGCCTTCGCAAGCACTGGTTGGATCACTACCTTCCATGATCACGACCGTGACTACCCCAGTCAAGCCTGCGTCGCATAAGTTGTTGTCCCCCAAAAAGCACTCCGCGAGGAAGAAGCCACCCCCTTTGCCGCAATTTCTTACCAAGGATTCAGCGATCGAGACATTTAACTCTTCTACAGGTGCCGAGTGGGACCAAGAAAGCCGTGAAAAGACAATGGAAGACCTCATGAAGACTTTTGTCACCAAGATGAGCCAAGCCGGGCAGGAAAGTACTGGCATGAAGGAAGCACTTGACTTGTATAAGTCTAGGGGTAAGTAGAACGTGGACAAGCACGACCGAACATCATTGAAGCTGAGAATTTATCACAGTCAGCGAGCTGGAGGCTTCCCGAAAGGAGATCACCGACATGAACCTCACACTGCGCGTTGAGATGGAATCACTCAAGGCCCGACTAGGAGCATCGGAGGATGCGCTGAAAGATGCGCAGAGAGAGCATGAGATGGAGATCGACGAGATAAGCTCGCGTCAGCGCAGGGAATTGGAGTCTGCCCGGTTCGATGGTAGAAGGGAGCTGGAGTCATTGGCCTCGCAACATCAAGAGGAGATCCGAGAACTGAAGCGACGGTTCGAGCATGAGATGGAAGACGAAAGAGCTGCTCGCCTTCGGGAGATCGGCCAGCTGACCTCACAGACTGCCATTGACACGCAAAAGTCGAATATGGAGCTTCTCAGCAAAGAACGAGAAATCACCACGCTTCGCGACGACATGCAAGCTCTGCGGGCGGAACTTGAACGTGAGCGCAAGAGCAACCGGGATCTTCGCCAGAACCTGGACACAGCCAGTACTAACAGCGTGACTTTGGAGTCTTCTGTTCGCGCGCTCAAGGCAAGAATTGAGTTCCTCGAATCCGGACGGGAGGAGCAATCGCAGGCCTTTGAGCGCTTGAACCAGCAGATGATGGATGCGTTAGCCGAGACCAACGCAACGAAGGACAAGCTGAGGAAGGAAGAGACCCTAAGGAGGAAACTTCACAATCAGGTGCAAGAACTCAAAGGAAACATTCGCGTGTTTTGTCGAGTTCGCCCATCGCTCCCCTCTGACCCTCCCACTGGCTCGGCTCAGATTCAGTACCCCGACGAGACAGAGGACAGCAAGGAGATTGCTGTTCTAGGCCCAGAAGAGAAGAGCAGTCTCGGTGCAATCACAAGAAAGAACAGCAACTTTTCATTTGATCGTGTTTTCGGACCGTCAACGCAGAATGCGGAAGTCTTCGATGAGATCAGCCAACTTGTCCAAAGCGCCCTGGACGGATACAACGTGTGCATTTTCTGCTACGGCCAAACTGGTAGTGGAAAGACGTACACGATGTCTTCGCTCGACGGCATGATTCCTCGCGCAGTGCACCAGATCTATGAGACAGCCACAGGCCTGGAAGAGAAGGGCTGGCGGTACACTATGGAGGGCAACTTCGTTGAAGTGTACAACGAGAACCTGAACGACCTTCTGGGCAACCCTGAAGAGTTGGACAAGAAGAAGCTGGAGATCCGCCACGATATGCAGAGAGGCAAGACGATCATCACGGATGTCACCACTGTCCGGTTGGAGTCTCCTGAGATGGTCGAGACAATCCTAAAGCGGGCCGCCTCTAATCGCTCTGTGGCCGCTACCAAGGCCAACGAACGATCCTCCCGGTCTCACTCGGTTTTCATTCTCAAGCTGATTGGCGAGAATGACATTACCGGTGAACGCAGCGAAGGCACACTCAACTTGGTTGACTTGGCTGGTAGTGAGCGTCTAAGCCACAGCGGTGCGACTGGCGAACGCTTGAAAGAGACGCAAAACATCAACCGCAGCCTGAGCTGTCTGGGTGATGTTATCGCCGCCCTTGGACAGGGCAAAGAGGGCGGACACATTCCGTACAGGAACAGCAAGGTTCGTATCATCCGAATTTAACCATTCAGCCGAGTGACTGACTTGTATGTAGCTTACATATCTCCTCCAATTCTCATTGGGAGGGAACTCCAAGACTCTCATGTTTGTCATGGTGAGCCCGCTGCAAGCGCATCTGGCGGAGACATTGACCAGTCTCAAATTTGCGACCAAGGTGCATAACACGCATATTGGGACGGCCAAGCGGCAAGCGCGTGTTCGTGATTCTTAATCTATGATACCTTTTGATTTTTCTGTTCTAGGTGGCCTTTATGATCCAGGCCTTGGCAGGGGTGTTTGGGAGTCCTTTTTCCTCTCTTGGGAGTGAGATATCAGCCTGTTTTGTCTTGTATACATGTGGATATTGTTGGCTTTAATTTATGCCGATTTTCTTTTGTCAGCAGCTTGAGTCCGATTCTGTCTGAATAGATGTGAATCGAGAGCGTACATACAATCCTCACATACTGTCGTTAACCACCTGTCTATGTGATCTCTATTACAGTGTGAATTTGAGCAGACCTCTTCTATTTCACGATGGTACTACTTTACCTAGTCCATACATGGGCACCCTGCAAAGCATCGGAAGCTTAAGCTTCTACAGCTTCGTCTTTGCATACTAGTAATGTCCATCAGCTACCACCTACCCAAAACCATCTGTGACAATAGTAAGAATTGAAGAGCTACTTCAAACATTTATGAAGGACAACATACTACATAATAAACACATCCATTGGAAACTACTAACTACTAGTCCAAACCCCCGTCTCCTCCCTCATATAGAGCAACCTCATCCCCCACCTCTCATAGTAGTCTCCGGCTACAAAGTCTACCGCTACAACCTCCTCAGCTGCGGATACCCCAAATGACTCTATAACCAACCGACTGGCACATCGATCTCGGCTCAAATGCATATCCTACCCTACAGTGTCTTTTGATCGTGGGCATACAGATCTCTGCGTACCATCGCGCATAAGGTGGGCGTGCTTGTTGCGCAGCAGGTTGTGGCCCGGGTGGGGGATATGGAGGATGTTGTCTCTATAGGGCTTGTTTCAGATAATCATATGAGGGGAGATTCATCTTATAGGATTACAATGAGTATGGGAGCAGCAAATCACGCTTACTATACACAAATGCGCAAGACGAAGTAGTCCCTCAACACAGCCCATATACCTGGCAATAGCAGAGCTCTTCATCTGGGCAGCTAGATTGCGCAATTAGTATCAAGCCATTCATATTGCCAGTAACAAGAACTGAACTTACTAGACAGACTCCTTGCCAAGGATGATATGCCACAGATACTCCATAACTCTCCCGCTATGAGCATCGTCGAGCGGCGTATCAATAATCCACTGTCGGATTCTGATATAATCTTCGCGTGGTCGCTGCAGCACCTGCTCTCGCGATACTGCAAACTGGGCACAACATGCAGCCGCAACCTTGTCTGGGATTTGGAGGGCATGTTTCTCACTCCCAGACGCAATATCAGTCCTATTTCGTGGCGGTGTGCTGGTGCCTTCGAAGATTTCTGTGAAGATATCACGTGTTACATGATGGTAGATAGCTTTGCACCCGGGATTCAAGTTACATCGTAGATTGGCGTAGCCATTCTTCTGGACGAAGTCCGATTGTAGGGCTTTCAGGGACCAGACGTTATCATGTAAAGGTGCATCGACATGCCAGGCTCGAAGAAAGCCCGAGCGATGCGAATGGATAAAGGCCATAGTGGAAGGGAGCCTATCATAGTGCTCTATAAGGTACGTTAGATAAGCCATGGACTCATGGCCCTTGTTAAGGGGTGTTGTGAGTTGTCGGTCATCATTTGCGACTTCGTGGGACGGGTTGACGATGTAGATAGCTCGTTGCCAGCTTCGCATGGTTAGTGAACAGTATATTTAGACTTATAGTTATTGTACTACACACTCTGGTAGTTCTTGCTCAATCCACTCTGTTCGTTCATTCTGAAGCTTTGCAACAACAATTACCTTGTCGGCTGTCCGGACTGGAGGAGATGATATCCTCTCTTGATTGACCTGATTGGAGCTCAACCAATCAAGTATATACTCCTGCGCGCGATACTGATCACATAGATCTTCGAGGTGGTTTTCCAGGAGTATTAAAGGGATGAGGCAGAATATACCAATGCATACTTGAAAGCGCGATGGCCTTCTCATGGTGAGTGGCAGGTAACAAGCGAAGACAAGGTATATCGACAGCAAGCTCTCGCACTCTCCCTGTGTGGGATTGCGCAGCGCCCAATGCCATCCATAATGTACCTCTGCCTATGAGTTAGGTGTCTTATTCGGTGTTGCTGCAAGCGTCACATACCCCGGGGGTCCGCGGCATAACTACATTGCAGTGGGTCTGGAATGCGCGGAAAAGGTATCCATGGTGCCGCTGGTGATACCGCAATAATAAAATGTACTTTGGAGATACTGGAATCCCTCGGGAACATTTTTCGTGCGTCGTCGATTTCAGTTTTGAAATGTAGTTGAACTCGAATAGCACGCTAGCTAGGTATTCAAAAGGGAAGTACTGATAACAATAACATAACTCCTTTGTGTACTAATTCTCCTCAAAAATTCGGCGTAAAGCCAGAGATCCTGGAGCAATTCTTTTGCTGTGTTTCGTTCTTGTGGATGCCACTTGAGCATCCTTTTCACGAATTCGATGAACAATCTCTTATCTTGGCCTTCGATCTTGCTAGGTGAACTTTGGAAGTTAAACTTCGTTGAGTCGATATTTGGACCGATAAATTCCCCTTTTCGATTGGTTAATGAGTAACCTTGATCAGATGCTTTTTACTGCTGTTGGCTTGTCTGATGGTGTGTAAAAGTGTGATGTTATTTTACCAGTATCTAGGAGCTTCTTTGGGGCCTGTCCCAGTAATGCCATGATGTATGCAAAGTGGTTCTGCTCATTATAACCACCAACACAGGGTGGTCAAGATCCTTGAAGCCTGCGTTGCCCTCGAGTACATCCCACAACTGAATATTGAATGTCAGTGAGACGTCACTGAACTGCCCTGGGAGAGGATTACGTACTATAATATTAAGGATCTATATATCGGCCCTGTATGCAAATCCAGCATCTAAAATGACTTCTGGTGCACGATAGATTTCTGCTTGTATGCACCCATCATTGGGTCTGTTACCACTAATAGAGAAATCAAGTCTGTGATCTGGGTAGTTCTAATAGACTTTTGAGTCAGGCCGTAGTTATTTCGTGATAAATAGATAGTACGACCGTCAGGGTAGGTCTTTCGCGGAAGTGGGGTTTTATATTCATTTTCAGCATCCTTTGCTAGAATCGAAGTCTCTTCAACTTTCACCATTATGTTATCGGGCTTCAGGTCTGATATTAAATTGCTAATACAGTTTCCGTATTTGACTTCAACCTGTGTATAATATGGCACTCAGTATGGAGATAATCAAGCCCATGGAGGATCATTCAAGCATGATCTTGAGTGCATCTGAGGGTATAGCTCCAATGAACCTTGTTCTATATAGCCAGAGGGGCTCTTGCAAAGGCTCAAATACCAACCCTTAACACTTTTTTAATCCATCATCAAACGAAAATGAATCGAGAAGGCGTCAAACAAAGAAATAGCCCTTATAATAGAAATTTTTGCCGGATATTAGTCTGATAGTATCCAGTTCAGACTGACCAGTATCGCCCTTTGTGTGGTGCAAGCTAGCATTGAGTTTCAGGGCGACGTATCTATAGCTTAACCAACGCCACCTAAACTAATCAGTGATGGCCGAGGGAAAAGAAGCCGATAGAACGACAGACTGTTTTAGATCACGAGCCAGCCATATAGTTGAATTAGTGCCATACCCAGGTTTGTCACAAGCTGATACCTATCGTTTAGAACTTCTCCTAGATGAGCCGGATAGAAGTTCACAGGGCTGTAGTATGGCGTCTTTTCCTCTTCGATGGGCTCCTCGATACCAAGCTGAGGTGCAACAGCTGGTGATAACGGCCATGGACGATGTCTTAAGGCCGCTAAGGGGTTTATAACTCTTCTAAAAAGGGTCGACATATGTCATGAGACTACGGAAACTGACGAGAGATGAAGAGTATCGTTGGAGAGAAGAGGGTTGTAAACTCGCAGTTGAACAACAGTCGGTCAGTTTGGCTGATGTAATCTGCCACTCCGCCAATCGTTCCACAGGGACATCCAAGGAAGTCTGGACTATCAAACACGCTTCCACTATTAGACTCAGGAAATCGGTGCCACTTGCCACTAACCATGGAGATGTACTCACTATCCAGTCAACTATATAGTCACGGAGTATTAGTCTCTCTAAGTACATCTACTTTTACTGGCAATAGATGTGGACAAGGCTCCTTTTCGACAAATAAGTGCTCTCTACTGGAGTAACTCACATTTACCAGAAGTTCATGCTGATGTTTACCAGGCACTTCGCGCACTTCACCAACAGGAAGTTTTGAACGAGCCCATATCTAGGCGGGCTTGGAAAAGAACACATAGTCCGCAGATGGAAGCATTATTTTAAAGGGTGGAGATCTCGAGTGACTAAGAGAGTACTAACTTGATTGCAATGCGGGGTTTCTCTTCCGACCTGCGCATATAAGAGGCCCATCATACCCGACAGTTCTCCCAAGAAAGCACTTACTAACAACAACCTACTGTTCCATATAACGCCGACGAAAATGTCCCCGCATTCCTCTCTCCCAGCAGGTTCCAAGCTCTGGGTAAGAATCAGACTTCTCTGGAGAAATCTACACCCGCAGCAGCTGATTAATCTACGAAGCTCCTCGACCTAGGCACCCTCGACATCGACGCCTCATATGTTCTCTCTGGCGCCAACGTCCCGAGAAGCAACCAGCCGCCCCAGACCCATGAAACCCGCCAATGCCTCATGATAGCCGCCCTCCTCTACCATCCCGACGTGGGCCTCATCCTCTTTGACACGGGCTCCTGCGAGGATATCATCACCTCCTGGGACAAAGAATTCATAGAATGTGCGCCCCGTACATGGGTGAAGGACATCCACTCCCTTCCGGCTGCAGTCAAGGCCACCGGGGCCGGGGAGATCACGGATATCAAGGCAGTGGTGATGAGCCATTTGCATTTAGACCACGCGGGTGGACTGGAGCATTTCTTCGGAACAGGTGAGTTTGTTTATCGGTCTGCCTCATTATAGACTAGATGGGGTCGAGATATACATCCCAAACCACAGCGAAGAAGTGCACAGGGTTAAGTTAACGTTACCCATAGATGTGGAAATCTGGTGTCATGAACAAGAGCTCAAGAACGCCTTCTGGGCCTCTGCCACAGGCTATGATGGCGGTTTGTTTCGGCCAGACTACTTGCGGGCTGACCTGCTGAACTGGAAGACGGTATCCGAGCAGGTTGTGGAGCTCTGGGCAGGGGTCACCCTACATATGTGCCCTGGGCATACTGAGGGGTTTCTGGTGGTTGAGCTCACGTTTCAGGTGTCTGGGACTGTGGTGCTAACGGGGGACATGTTCCACGTGAAAGAGAATTATGAAGAGGGACGACCGCAGGGCTTCCTGATGAGGGACTATAATACGTGGCATCGGAGTCGGGATTACGTGAGAAGGTTGGTGCAGCGAACAAATGCGAAGGTTTGTCTTGGCCATGAGAAGGCTTATTTTGATGCCTTTGTGAAGAGTCCTGGGTTTGTGGCTTAGATAGGGTTGCATTATGTCTGCTGTTAGTGATGGGGGCTTGATGGATATAGTTAAGTTTGCAATCGAAGTGGTATTTGTGCAATCTCGTCTCGGTCTTGTGCCTTGACCGGTGTCCGATGGCCAAGCCAGTGCAGTGGAGCACAGGAGAAGATGAGTCTTGAGGATGAGAGGGGTCTTCCATTTAAGCTCGACCAAATCTAACTTGATGCGATCTAGATTCAAGTAACCCTCAAACTAGGGTTCCTAGTCGCCGATTACTAAGCGGAGACGGTCCTGCTGGGCGAGTTCACCTGACATCATTGACTCGCGCACATAATTCGCGGTCTCCAGGTTGAGCTGCTGCTTTGGTATTTGTAGTGTTTGAAGACTATGCAGAGATGGTTGCGCAGAGACCAAGGCGAAGGGCATGCGACAGCTGTTTTAAGAAAAAGGTACGTCCAGGTGCAGCCGGCTGGTTGTAGATGCTCCTTACCAACTGCATCATCTAGATTCGATGTGATGCTGCGTTCCCACAATGCGATTGGTGTCAGCACCACAACCTGGCCTGTACCTACAATAGACTCCGAGGGTCAGCATACGTTGGGTATGAAATTGCCGTCCGGCATCAAGTACCTCAGCTAATCCCGTGTTCGTAGCCCAGTGGCTTCCCCAGAACCCGGGCCTAATGCCGATTATGGTGGGTAACACCTCTACGATGCATCATTTGGAACAACTAAGTGACTGAATTAGATCGACCCGGACTATCCGGTTTGCCATCAATATCCGAGATAGGCCCCCCGAGACACGCCAACTCATTCCTGAACAACATCACCTATTTCACAGGATACCACATCTTCTCCGAGGAAGGCCAGAGATGGATTGAGTCCCAGGTAGGGGAAAGCATCGAATTTGACAAGCTATTTGCTCTCGAACTTCAATGGCTCAAGCCGCTCCGATTCTTTACCGACTCTACGACACAGCCCTCGCCACTTCCACCCCTTCCTCCGAGGCCCACCCTGGAACGGCACATCCAAGTGTTTAGCGCCTCCTTCGAGTGTCTAGTATTTCCTGTAGTCAGCAGGTCTCTATTTGGGAAGACCCTAGATCTTGCCTACAGTCCTACCCCATCTCTAGGCTCTGCCAGCGCAAAATCTTGCGTATATTCTTTCCTCGCCCTTGTGTCTCTGTTTGGCTTTGACGATGCCAGCCACGATGGTATGGATAGTCGATCCTGTGCATTAGCAGCACATAGCTTTATGAGCTCGGTGATGGAGGAAACGACGATTGATGGACTCCAATCCCTAATCATGCTAGTGTGTAAAACCTGATCCCTGGCTATGTTTCACAACTGATTACTCGCCAGGTTCAACTTCAATATTTCTTAGGTGACCTGCGCTCTGCAGCTGTAACCTTGTCAATAGCTACTCGTCTTCTTTATGCGCTGGATGCTCATACATTACCCACCAAGGCGGCCCCCTCTAGTGTCCTTATTTATGACAAAAGCGACATCAGATCCCATCTGCGGGATCTATTCTGGCTCTGCTATTCATTCGACAAGGATATATGCATCAGAACGGGCCAACCACCCTGTATGAACGACACACACTGCGACTTGAGTCTACCCGCGGACTATGTGCGCCTGCATAACATCAACCTTCAGGAGGATATGATTGCGGTCAATGACAATACCATCCCTCTGTATCCCTGGGATCTTCGCCTATCTATGCTCAAGTCCCGAATTTACCAGGACTTGTATTCTGCAGCCTCACTACATCAGAGTGCATCCCAACTGCTGTCGAGTATCCGGGCCTTGGATGAAACCCTAGAGCAGTGGAGGATATCGCTTCCCTCGGAATTCCGGCCGACGTTGTACTTTTCCGATGATACACATATCAGCGCCAATGTGAATACCCAGGCCGTAATGCTCAGATTAGCATACTATTACTGCGTCACCTCGATTCATCAAGCAAGCAACCGTTATCGCAGCTCAGCCTTTGAACCTGCAGGCGCGTGGCTGAGTGGTATAACCTCTAGCATTAATCTCTCCATCACCGCCAGTCGGTCAACGCTGTCTTACCTCAAGCGAGTGTTGCCTGTTGTACACGGGGAATGTTTTTGGTACGTATCCTAGGATATACATCACGCCGAAGGAAGACTGACTAGATCTAATCCCGTTTCTTATCTAGGATCATTCTCTTCTACGCCGTCACTGCAGTATTAACCCTCTTTTGCGATACCATCTCCGATCCCCATGGTCCTGATGTACATCGCAACGTCGAGCTCTTACAAGATGTTCCTGGGTTAATTCAGTGCGTTCCAGTCCGACACCTAGCCCTTGGCGAACTCCATCATCTGCAGTATCTCGACGGGTTTACTACGGAGCTTGCTGCCATATGCGTGCGCGCCATATCAAGGCGGAAGGATAGAACTTATACCCATAGTTAAAGGTCGACCGTTGCAGCATACTACTTTAGTCATGCCCTGTCTGCTCCATATAGTACAATTTGCAAAGAATACACATATAATACATACACTCGAAGTCCGTTAGATCCTCCCAACCTACCCAACTGACCTACATTCATCCACCATCTAAACCACACAATGGCTCACGCCCCCTTCAACCAACAACTTACAATACTGAAAATGCAACCACACAATCGGCGGCGGGAAAAGATCCCCGGTTATTCGCTCCGCACCATTGTAGAAAATATTCTTCAATCGGAATTCCACCACGCCCTTATCCACGTCGACATTGGTGGAGACTTCAGATATATTTTCCATCTCGCGGCGAATTTCTGGGTTTGTTGAAGGAGACTCTGCCCCCCACATGATGATGGATGTGGGGTTTTTCGCAACCACCTTGAAGTGATTGGTTATTATTGTTCCTGTGGTCATCTCTTCAGCATGATTCCATAATCCAAGAGGGCTTATGAGTCAAACCACCTACCTTCATCATACCTACTACTCAGCAATTGCTTCTTATCCCACAGCATCGACCCCGCATTCCCCTCGTCTTTCGCAACCATACCCAGTATAGTTCGCTGGATCGAGTATCCTGCATAGCATCAACCGTTAACACAACCCATCACATCACCCATTCGTACATACATCTCCCCAGCACTATAACACATTAAGGAAGAATGGGGATAAACTTACCATACCCACCCCACACCCCCGCACAAAACCTCTCCGTCAACCGACTCCCCCCTCGCAGCGCATCCTCCACCAACTCCTTCGGTATCCGCGACAGGGGCACTTTCCGCACACACGAATCGTTCAGCGAGGGATGATTCCCCGGGTTATATCTCTTGAAGTGCTCGCTTTGGAATAACGAGTCGTTGTCGGGCCCGAATGGCTCGAAGTAACAGTTGCCGGTCCAGAGGTGCCAGCCGCTGGCACTGGCTAGGGTTGCGGCGGTGGAGAATTTGCACAGGGTTAGGAGTTTTGATGGTGTTGATTTCATGGTGGAGTGTAGCAATTGTGCTGATGGAGGTGAGGAAAGATGGGAATGAGCAGTGGGAGGTAGGTAGGATTGAGATTCGGTGTTTTTTGGTAGTAGGTTGATTTATCAGACGTGGAGGATTTTGATCAATCTATATGTATTGACTTAGGTCAAGGAGCATATAGTTGAACTTCTGGTTCCCGATTACTCAGCGGGTTCGGGGTGTTGAGTTTTCAGCCTGTGGAGAATCACTATCCATCGATGAAGCATGGGTTGACTTCAAGTTAGTTACTATTGCTATTTTTTAGTCACTGTTGGTAATCAGTGGACTATGTCGGATTGACTTCCGTATGGACATGCATGTGGGGGTGTACTGTCGGCGTCGGCGTTCTAGAAGCCTCTAGGGCTGAGCCACGTGGACAGATGGGAACAAACTAATTAGAGTTTATATGTTCGGGGTCAATTTACTTACAGTCGATAGATAGAGCCCTCTCTGCGTAGTCCGCTGTTAGTGTATTCTAACATGATTGAAACTATAAATAGCAATAACATAAAAATTGTCTATCTACCCAATGCCCCCAGCACCGAAGTCTATCTCGCTCTAATTTGAGAAGGCAGCCCTAGTCTCTCCCCCGACACCTTCATGACTTCAGTTCCAGATAGGAGATAAACCACAACAAGCTCAATCACCCCTTTGTCGACTTCTCCCAGGATACCCGAGTACACGCCAAGTGCTGTGTAACTATGCTCCTGTGAATCCGATATATATTCAGTCATCTTCCTAGAAGGATTGGAGTGATTCGGGCTTGCCGAATATGATGTGGTGGGAGGCCAAAGGCGCAGAAGCAGCTGGAACGGGCGTATGAGTTGTCGAAACTGCTTTACTATGAGCACCTGGATACGGGTAGGGATATGTATAACGTGCTGGGGAAGATGCAGGGTGGGTGGTTTCGTTTCGCGATTTGGGGAAGGATGTACGGGAGGCTGGCAGGGGTGTAGATGAGATTGTAGAACGGGGTGGACGTCGGTGTAGGTAGCAGCAGGTTGCGTAAGTTGAATAGGAGGGGGGTCAAGGAAGAAATAGATTCTGTTCGTAGAAGAATGGCTTCCCTGGTTAGTTATGGTACTTGCTTGATTTCCAGATTCTTTAGTTTCATTATGAAATTGGTGCATCATTCAATCATCCAAAGACCGTCATAACCGCTTACAGACACCTCATCCCAGCATGCCAAGTTGACCACCTGCACCAGCTTCCCATTTCATTTCCGTGAAGCCTCCTGTTCTAGGAGGCCTGACCGGTACGTTCATCACTTCATTGGCTCTCAACTTTTTGACATACGATCCTTGTAGCCGTAGCGGCGCAGTAAGAAATAGTTTGAAAGTGCATACTTCCAAGCGTTTCCTGGCCCTTTGCTGGTGGCGCGTTAGCTTGATGAGCCACCGGAGTAACTTGTTGGCCTGCTCGGATGTCTTCTGGTCGGCCAGATAAAATGACAAGCCGTCAATTATGCAGAAGACAAACGTCGTTACTGGCAGACGATCTAGGACGCATTCAATCCGTTGACACACTGCTTCCAGGTCACTCCCCTCGAAATCACCCATCTTAATAAGGGGAATGAGGTCGATATGCTTGAAAGAAGACAGAAGCTGTGACAGAATCTCGTTCGCAATGGTCGTTGGAGAATTTATGTCTTTGCTGGTATCCACATGCTCGCCGCAGAAGAAATGAACCGCAGCTATCTGATCCTTACTAGCGGGACTGTTGGCCCGCATCATGTCGAGCGCGTATACCAGCTTGGCCGCGGTGAAACTCCATGGAGATTGGAATTGGATTTTGGGTGAGTTGCCGTTCACGACCAAGATAGTGGAGGTTGGCGTACGGATCCAGGCTGCCAATTCAGGGGAACGGATCACATACACGCAACGATCTTGATCTTCAAGACATAGCCTTCCCGCAAGTTGGTGATTAGCGACAACATCAGTTCGGGCTTGATGTTCCTCATAAATGAGTCTCGATCGGACGATGTCGCGAAGATCGCGTTCAGAATATACTGAAGCTGACCTTGTCAGTCATTTCTGGTGCATTATTCAGTAAAACAAAGCTTTTGAACCGACCTTCTTGGGCCGCGCCGTGAGTTCTGTGGCCAGATACAAAGGATATCATTGCGTTTGAAGAAGGCGCATAAAAACTTTGAGCTTTAGGCGTACCATAATTAGCATATAAAAAGAAAATATGGTGAACTCCAACATACAAGATACATATGCTTCATCCGCTAATCGTGGGCTAGACTTAAGGAGGTCCGCGACAGTGTTCAACAATGGGGTCGCCTTTTCAAGTAACTCATTATTTCTGTCAATCTTTGCATTGGCCATCTTGCTATAATGGTCTTGGAGCGCTTGCGTTCTCTTTTTCTCGTTGTAGATCAGAACCATAAAGTCTTTCAGCGTTTCACGGATACCTATAGTTGTTTTGTCGATGTCCTGCGATAAATCCTTGATCTGACTAGCCATCTCCATGTTGCATACGTTAGCCTCCTCATTGAATTTATCTCTGCATCTCTGCACATTCTCGATGCTTCGGGTCAAGGTTAGCTCAAAGCTTGATTGTCGGAGCAATGCCCCCAGTGCCTTGCCAAGGGTGTGCTTCTGGGCGTAGACCAGCATATGGCCCAGAGCTGTCAGAACGGCAACGTATAGAGCATCGCTGCAAGCCCGCAGAGGTGTGGAAGTCTTATGAATGGCCAAAACTCTCTGAGCACTACCCAGCAATAGGGGAATATTACAGAGGCCACCGATGATGGCATCGCGCACCTCCTTGGCTCGTGCTATGGCCTATTTTCGTCAGCGAGTGGTAGACACCGTATACACAAGGTCTACACAATACATGCAGGATAAACTTTAGCCCTCCACAGACAACACTCATGTAGTTTGATTCGGCTGGCACAAGACCTAACCATCCCTCGACGGCTGCCTCGTGGTCCCCCAAATTCCGAAATGCGTTTCGAACCCGATTCCACATGTCCTTTTCTGTTTCACGGTTTTTGTACTTGACTGCGATAAGATCGACACTTTGCCAAAGGTCCTCCATGCTGTGCACTTCATCCACGTTGATGCCTGTTTTATACTTGGTTTTGGCGTTGTTCTCGTAGTCTCGCATTGCCTGTAGGAACCTCTGTTCTTCTTCGTTTACCGAGAGCGGCGGAAGATTTTGCTTTGGCCTGCCATAGTGCTTCTCGTCAGTCGCTACTTAGGCAATTCACGCACTTCATCACCTAAAGGGTCTTAAAGCATGTACCTATTCCTTGCAGGGTCTGTTGGAACCCACATATGGGTTTCGGTGTTATACCGAGTAACAGGGTCCAGTATGGAGCCATCTTCTTCATGCTGGGCGTATCTGTCGACAATGTGCATCATGGATTGTTGCGTCTGTTCGGAGGTCCTAAGCAGCGGCCTGATGGACTTGTCTTTGCTTGAATGCATTGCTAGAAGCTATGCTTATTCCAAGTGAATCAAGAGGTAATGTAAGACTGCCTCGGAAGCAGATAGGATCCTGCTACGTGAAGCAAAAGCCGCTGAAAATTTGGATTTCTTCAAGAGGTGACAGTCAGCGGCCAGCGATACTACCGGAAATCAGAGCGTTTGGGGGGGGGGGGCGCGCATGAGACAGTCAGTCGGCCTCTGATCATCCAAGATGTTTGCTTTTTTATTCGCGATTGACTGGCTCCGTACCTATTGTGAGTGGTTCGCACAGCACAAACTGGCAACCCCTAAAATCTCTTCTCGCAGAATGTCGACAGATTGCTTCCGCTCACTAGTCCCCACCTTCTTCTTTTCATGAGGCATTTTCGCAGTTCTCACTGACCGTCGACGTGTACTGCACAACTACTGCAGAGTATGCGCCCGAGTGCCCACACCAGGTACGCGTTCTAGCAGGGATTAACGGGGATAGTGTAGCTGATGTTCCGATACTATTGGACCGCCATTATCAGTATCGTGCCCTCTCCTCATCGTGGGATTTCGGGCACCATCTATTGCGAGGCATCTTCCCTTATTTAGAAACCCCGATGGTTAAAGCCCGGCACGATACCTCAATCCCGAGACTTTCCTGGCCAGTAGATTCCGAGATGCCGCCCACCATCCACACAAGAATAGATAGAAAGAAAGAATAGGCAATCGGACAGGCCACTTAGGAATATTCCCACGTCCTCATTCGCGGGAAGGTGCAATGAGAACTCATACTAGTGCTGATATTGCCACTCCCTCCTTCCCATATCCAACAAATCTCATATAAAATACGCCTAAGAACGCCTAGAGCAGTCAAACGAAGCGATCTTTAGTCTCCTGTTCAATTACCATTTTACGAAAATCAGATACTTGACAGACCTTATAATCAATAGCACAGTGGGAATTACTCCATGAGTCATTCCAAATCAAGGATGGACTGCACAGTTGTTGAAGCTGTTACCCCGGTGCCTATCTCGCCTGTTCATACTACTATCACCGTACAAGAGGCTCCAAACGAGGTCCCACCATCTGCCATTGGGGAAGAACTTCCCTCGGCCTCGGAAGCTGGAGAAGACGATACAAATGTCGTTGACGGTGACACGGACGGAGATTCCGATTCCAGCGATGACGAGGACTCCTTCAAAAATACCCTCAAGAGGTACAAGGAAGCAAAAAAGTACTTTGTCAGGAAGAATGGGATCATTTACGTACCAAACGCTCAATGGGATGATTACCGATTACATTGCGTTGGCTGCCACCTCTATGTTGCCTCCGACGTGCCACATGCTGCCGGAGGGCCACCAAAATCAGCCCCCGAAAGTATACCAGACGAACAGCCACATGAACGGTCAACGCAAATTGGACACGATGAGGAGCCGACAGAGATGGTGTTTCTTCCGCATCGAGTCAGAATTACCAACAGTTTACTGACACAGGCAATGGAGAAGGCTGTCGGTGTGTACCCTATAAACCCTGACCATGTGGCTCCTTTTCGATGCCTCGTTTCACATCATGGCGTGTTTCGCAAGTTACTGCAACAGCAAGAACAAGAGTTCTCCAAGCTCGCGACGCTATATCCAGATGATCCAGCCGTGAGACGCACGCACTCATGGCTCCCGGTGGACCTTGCATATCATGTCAAATACGGATTACGCCCATTACAGCCTCCCGATGGTGATATGGCAAAAGGCGTAGAACCCAAAGCCAGGGACGATGTTCTGCATGCCAGGGTCTTGTTGGATGGATTGAGAGCGCTAATTCACTTTCTGGATTATGACCTAGGGAGTCTAACGAGAGCACGCCAGCAGATTGCTCAGGGGTCGCTGGAGCGCATTCCCTTTCCTTATCTCTGGCATCTGTACCACCCAGGCCAGGTGATCGTCACTAAGAGGCCCAAGTATCAGGCCTATCGCGTGCTACAGGTGTGCGGTGGGAGGAGACCAGCAGGACACAGAAATGCTGGAGCAGCACCTGTAACGAAGCCTACCAACCTTGTCATCGACTGCTTTTACCTTGACTTTGACGGTAAAGAGATTCGGGCGCTCCCAAAGACCATATCGATCAGACCATATGACGGCCAGCTACCCATCACGGCATTGGATGCGTATCCACTGGAATATGCGAGTGAAGGTCTCTCTGGAGATCTTATTCGACGCGGCAGGAAGTTCATTGATTTGGTGAAAGTCTCACATAAAAGGTATAAAGGATTGAATCTCCGTGAAAGCGATTTCGACAAATACGAAGAGGTTCGTCTCGCATACCCCTTCTGAAAAGGCTTATTCTGGGTGACACTCGAAAAGATTGACAGTGATGTAATTGTTGATTTTGAGCTCGCCTTTCGAAGTAAAGAGGTTGGGACCGGTCTTCCAGAGTACGGTGGTGGTGTGATCCTGGAGCCGACGGAAGAAGACCCTGATGAAACTCATGACGAGGAAGTATTCTATGATAGCAAGGATATGCTGGAGAAGTTCCGGTCCGATTTTATCCACAATACCTCACTCCTTGAGGATCAAGGTACTGAAACCCAACTATCGCACGAACGCTTGATACTCCTCCCGCCCAGAATCTATGGATACGTCCTTCTTAGTCGAGCCTGGTGTACGTCAACTGTTCTACAATATCCCCCCGGTGGCTGCGAACTCTTCTAACACTGCGACAGATCCACTAGACATTGATCTGATTTCGGATATTAGAATTATCGACGGAGATCAACCTGATCCATTTGATGACATTGTTCTGCCTGACAAGCATCGTGATATCGTGCGAGCATTAGTCAAGACCCACGCTCGCTCACGAGGCACATTAGGGAGCACGGAACCTGCTAACGCACTTGTAAAGCGTGAATTTGACATTGTCAAGGGGAAAGGAAGGGGTCTAATCATTCTCCTTCACGGGGCCCCTGGAGTTGGCAAAACGTCCACCGCAGAATGCGTCGCTGCCCACACCGGTCGCCCCCTATTTCCCATTACTTGTGGTGATCTCGGTGGGGATAGTGCCCAGGAGGTGGAAGCCAACCTGGAACGGTTCTTCGACATGGCCAGGAGATGGGGGTGTGTTTTGCTGCTCGACGAGGCAGATGTCTTTCTCAGTGAGCGTATTAAAGGAGATATCAGGCAAAACAGCCTCGTATCTGGTAGGTCTTCTGAACAGCTTTCCCACCGTTTCATAAACTTCATGGCCTCTAACTATTTTCTGGACGACAGTATTTCTACGAGTTTTGGAATATTACTCGGGGATCCTGATCCTGACAACTAATCGGGTAGGCGACTTCGACGAAGCCGCCATATCACGCATCCATTGCGCCTTATATTACCCACCCTTCAACCGCGAGCGAACTCTTGAAGTCTGGCGAAAAGGAATCAACCGCTTGAAACTGCAGAATAAGAATTCCCCGTTACCCGTCAAATGCGATAGGAAAGAAATCATGAATCTTGCCCGACGGCTGTGGAAAGACGGCTGCCGCTGGAACGGCCGACAGATCAAGAACGCCTTACAGACCGCTGTTGCACTGGCAGAATGGGACAAGATCAAAGAGAATCCAGATAGCGAGGCGTGTCCGCAGCTGAAAGTCGAACATCTCCAAGCTGTGGCCGATGCCAACGCCCATTTTGAGTTATATCTGACCCAGGTGAGGTCCTCGGATCGCACACGGGCATCGCATAATGCCATTCGCCGGGACGACCTCACTGAGAAACTCCCCGATGCCTCCTCCCGACGGAAACAGACTACATCCAAACCCCGTAAGAAGGGAATGCAGAAGGCATGGCCGACCTTTGATAGCGATGACGATGAGTCCGAAGAGGAAACGGAAACAGATGACAGTGAAACGACCAGTCAGGGAGATAGTGAAAGTGGTTCTGAGTCAGGCACGAAGGTCCAACAGTCCAGAAAGGGGAAATCAGATCAGAAAAAGAAGGGTAAGGATGGAAAAAAGGATAAAGGAAAGGGAAGTGATAACCAAAAGAAAGAAGGTAAATCGAAAACCAAGTCATCGTCGAAAAAGTCCAAGAAAGAGCCGCCGCCATCAGAGTCTTCCTCGTCTTCTGAAACAGGCAGTGGCAGTGAGGCGTGATTCCAAGACCTGGAATGCTTTGTATCGCTTCATTAGTATCTGAGATTACAAGCATGGCCAATATATACTGGCTATCATGCCCTTACCAGGTATACCATTAAAACTGGGAAATGGACGTGTACTCATTTGACACAATTCGTCCGGCTCTGAGGCTACCAAATAGGTACACTGAAGTACTTAACGACAAGTTCCATAAGATCAAGGTGTAAAGAGAAGAACACTTCGAACATAGTATGGTCTTGTACCCAAAGCAATTGAGACTCAGAACTTACACATAGCCACCCGAGGTATAGCATTGGCACTCTGTGGTATGTCTTCTGTTGTATATGTCTCTTCTAGTCTCTTTCGAATGTCCAAGACCAAGAATCCAAGGCATCCGAAAGCCGTATATATACAAACACGTATATTTAGTGCCTCCTCAGGAACTCTGGGATTTCGCGCTCACCTGGAGGATTCTTGATAAACGCGGTGACTTCATCACGGAAATTGGTTTCCCATTCCTCACCGTGCGAGGGCATCCAACCCAGTTTGCGGCCCAGTATAGCCTTAGTTCGAGCACTATAATTGTGAATAAAGAGGTAAGTTCTCATCCACTTGAGTTATACCGTTACTGAGGGGGAAACCAGCTCAACTCACTTAGAAGCATAACCCAGCTCAGCCGTCGAGATACCCCCAAACACCACCCTCTCTCCCGCTTCTTGCAGAGTAATCTCCTTAACACCAGAAGAGCGCAACACCCCCAACTCATAAGCAGCGGCAGCCAGACGAGTCGAGAACTCTCGATGCGAATGCTCACCCGTTTCACAGAAATAGATACCCTTCTTCCCAGATGGAATATCCAACCCCGCGCAGATCTTGTCAAGTAACACGACAAACAAACCAGCCAGGTCTTCGACATGTACATGGCTCCATACGGTATTTCCTTTCTCTATAACACTAACGACACCGGAGCTAAGTGCATCCGCAATCAAGGACGGAAGCTGCATCGAGTAGCGATTAAACGGGCCAGTACCTTGGCCGAAGATCGTCGGCGCCATGATAATATATGTGTTTACGCCGACGGCCTCGCCGGTCTCGATGACGGCGATGTCGGTGGTGCGCGCGGGATGCGTCTCCCGGGATTCGCGGTACTTTTCGAACGAGTAGATGTCTTCTTCGTCGGTGAAGAGATGCGTGTCGGTGTAGTTGTCTGTGTAGGGTCGGTCGCTGAGGTTGATGGTTCCGGAGATTTGGATGTAGTGTATTGAATGACTGGTTTGGATCTTGCTCTTTCGTGTGCCTTGCCCGGTGATGAGGGCTTGCGCGGAGGGGGTGTGCCAGCCTGCGCCGGCGTGGATTATGACTGTAGGAGTGAGTATAGGGTGATCTGATGTTAAGAGGGTAACTGAGACATACTGTCATAGTCTTCGGCAATCTTCTCAAGACGCTCTATCTCGTTGAAGCTGGTGATTATGATAGGGCTGGCGCCTAGTTTCTGCACGGCGCTGGCTTGTGATTCACTTCGCACGAGACAGTTGATCTTGAGTTGCTTTGTCCATTGGCTTTGGTCTTTGAGGAGTGCGGATAGGATGGTTCCTCCACTGCAGCATGTTAGGGTATGGTCTATATGACTGATAATCGAGCTTACATACATGTATCCGGAGACTCCGGTGATAAGTAGTGACCGGGTTGTCATAGCGATGTATGAAGGTGAGAGGTTACGAGTGCCATTAATTAAGATGTGTTTTTGGGCGAGAGCCTGGTATTTAAGGTCTAGATGTCCTTCGAGGTATCATGCAATTCAGCAAAATCATTTGTTGATCTAGTGTTTGCGACATCGAAGACGTGTCTCCTGGTGGACGCTCTATAGATTAACTCACACGGGATTCGGGGCCTACAGCTCGGCGTTCGGAACGGAAGTCTGAACATAGTTGAGTGACTGCCGCAAAGGCTATAGAGTACCATATAGCTATGGGTTGCAAATGGTCCATACGGTTTGTGGACGGCGTTGTAACGCCGATGGCCCTGACTCTTAGTGGAAGGATTCGGACTCCGGGTTTTGGCCACTTCCGTGCACTGGTGGCTGACATGTTAATTTGTATGTTATTGGTAAGACGTGCTATCTTCTTCAGTGTCGCTTACAAATCCCCTAACAGCCGTGGATGGTGGTTATTATTGTAACGTTTCTGGTCACTGTTAGCCAGTTAGCCAGTTAATTAGCCATGGAAACTCGGATAGTATATTGTAGTTGATGCTTGATCTGAGCATGATTGATATGTTGGGCTTCGCGGTCTGCTGCTTTCTTCAGTTTTCTCGGTTGAAGCCTACATATGTTCTTATCGTTTCGTTGTTACTATCTATAGCTTAAGATTAGTAAGGTTATAAACGGCTCCAGTGACATATCAGCAAGACTGTTTGATAAAATCAGATGTTATCATATGAAAGGGGTTACATTGATTGTGTCCTATACTAACTATCCCCTAATTGTTCATCCGGTTGTATAACACACATGGAGTGATCCAACAACTGCAACATTTGTCCATTACTACAGAAGTACACACCTAGCTAATAGACATGGTCAATCCAAGCAGCCCTCCCCTACTGCTTACGCGCGGCCAAGAACTTGGACACGAAGCGTTCAGACAGAGAGTAAAGGGACCCAGCACTAGCGATGTCAAGGGTAGACATTTCCACAGCCAGAGTATCACGCAGCCAATTCCGGAATTCCATCGCGGTCAGCGAGTCCAATCCGTAGGCCCCCAAAGGCTTCGCCGGCTCCATGGGCTCCGCCAAATGCAAGAACTTGGTCAACTGGACGTTGAAGAGATTGACAGCGTGACCGACCACAGCAGCTGGGTCACTCGCTGAGGTAGCCACGTCGATGAAATTAGCCAATTCACCACTGCATTTACCTGAGTCGTCTGCGCGATCCTCGCCGTCGCCGTGCGCGATGAGAGGGAGGAAGCGGTTGTCTTTGGCATAGTGCGACTCGGGCTTGATCCGTTCGCGCATTCCAACCACGAGCTGGGTGATTCCGGTGCGCTTCTGGCTGGGGTCCATCTGTTGGAGAAGGGAGTCTCGAAGGATGGAGTCCAGATGTTTCTCGCGGATCAATGCGATATCGTTCAGGGGAAGATGGCGTTGCCAGTTACCCTGGTTCTCGGCGATGTATCCGATGTCCTCGACGGCACTGAGGTTGATACTGTGCGCGGGTAGACCCAGGCTTTGGCGGTACTCGGCGAAGGCGTCGAGGAATATATTGCCGGCAACATAGTTGGCCTGTCCAGCGTGTCCCATGACACTGAGGATGGAGGACAACATGCTGAAGAAGTCCAGGGATAGCTTGCGCTCAGCGGCGGCATTGTGAATGTTCCACGTTCCGTGCAGCTTGCCTGACAACGTGCTCTGGAACTCTTCCAGGGTCATTGTTTCCAATGGTTTATCCTATTGATTGATTAGTTCGGTGTCAGGAATGGAAAAGAGGAAAGGAACCTTACGTTCAGCACCATGACACCTTGAACGACACCGGCGATGGGGAGCCGCGCTGTGGCGAAGACACGACCAACATCGGCCGCCGACAGGACGTTGCCGCGGATGTCTTCGATCGTACAGCCCAAGCGACGACAAGCCTCGATGATGGTCTGCGACTTGTCATCGCCCAGGCCGGAGCGCGACATGACCACCAAGTTACGGGCCCCCCAACGAGCCAGAGAGATGGCAAAGCGACCACAGACGCCACGCAGGCCTCCGATAATGAGGTAGGAGACGTTGTTTCGGATGGCCGGTTGCTGAACGGCTGCCTGCACGGGCACGGCATAGTCCTGGCCTTCACCATTGCTTAGGACCAGCTTGCCCAGATGACGGGCAGACCGCATCTGCACAAAGACATCCTTGACCTTTTCATATGTGCTCACCGTCCGCTCTTCCACTGGGGGGACATGGCCGGCCTCGATGAGCTGGAAGACTTCTCGTAGGACCCTAGATTAACCGTCAGAATATATAACACTGTTTTATCGACCGGGTATAAGGAAAAGCATATAATACCTGCTAATTCTCTCAGGTTGAGCCAACACCAGGGTCAGATCCAGGGCTCGGAAGGAACAGCCACGGTCGAAAGGCTCAAGGGACAAATAACCCCTAGACCGGATGTCGGCCTTGCCAAGTTCGACGAGCACACCATCCTGGGCGCAGATACGCCAGGAATGTTCCAGCATCTCTCCCATCATGGTGTTGATCACCACATCGACTCCTTTGCCATTTGTGGCGTTCATAATGCCTGGGGCAAACGAGGAGTCTCGAGAGGAGAAGATGTGGCTCTTCGGAATGCCGTGGGCCTCATGCAGATAGTTTCTCTTTTCGTCTGATCCAGCAGTCGCGTATATCTACAAAAGCAACAGGCCAAGTCAGTCACCGGACAGTGGTGTGCATTCGTTGCGGGAGAATGATGCTCATGGTTTTGTCTTACCTCGGCACCAATATACTTCGCCAACTTAATACAGGCATATCCTACACCACCTGTGGCGGAATGGATCAAGATTGACTTGGGAGAGTTAGTAGGTCTCGAAAAGAGAGAGGGCCAGCAGCCAACGGAAGAAATTTACCTGGGATTTCTTGAGACCAGCCAGATGGAGGAGGGACAAGACCGCCGTGCAGTAGGCGACGGGGATTGAAGCCGCTGCCTGTGTGGATTATTAGTGACCTCCAGCTCGAAGATGGGCACAGGCTGGGCACATACCTCCATGGACATACTATCGGGGATGCGGATGACGTTGGATGGGGACGCATGGATACGATTGGCAAGGCAGCCCTGCGCAATCACCGCGACTCGATCTCCACATCGCAGGCCAGAGACATTGCGGCCAACTCGGCGAACAATGCCTGCACCTTCACTGCCGAGCATGTGCTCGTCTTCGTCGACCAGTTCCATGGAAATGGCGATATCCTGAAAATGGAGGTTTCCATTAGTACTGCCACCTTTGTTGGGGACACGGATGTAATTGAATGCTTACCTTGAAGTTCAGACCAGAGGCATACAACTCCACTTCGACCTTATCATCTGATAGCTCTGACTGCTCAGAGGGGAGCTGGACGTAACGTAGGGATTCAACAGAACCCACGGTCCCAGTCTGCAGACGGATAATGGAGTTCGACTCGTGCATCTTCAGGTCGGTCAGTGGCTGCGAACGGCCCAGTGGCTCATGGAAACCCTCAATTGCGGATTGCTTCTCAATCCGACTAACATGGAGCAGTCCACCGCGCTCGGCGAAGTCACAATCGGCGGCCTTGCCACGCTCCAGATGCTCCACGCGGAAGAGTATCTCCGCAATAGACGCACATCCGGCGGCAGATTCGATGTCCCCTTCGATGTCAAGGTTGATAATGGCTTGGGACGGGTCCTCCAGCCGAGCAGTACGGAGCAGACCATGGCTGACCACGTTGGTCGGGTTGCTGACCTCGATTAGTGCGCCTCGGGTCACCCAGACCATGCGGCAGTGCTTCTCCACAAGCGTCTTGAAACCGTTCCAGATCTTGTCTGTTGCCTCGGCGAACAGTGATGATTGGACTTCATCGACCACCAAGACTAGGGCGTCCGTGGGGATCTTGGTAAACGGATAGAAGTGCTCCTCGAAGTCGTAGTTGTACTGTTCAAGGGCCTTGGCCAAGGACTCAAATGGAAGGGCGTCCCCTCGGAACCGCGCAATGGCAACTGTGCGCTTCTCTGCCGAAATGGGGGTCAAATTGGGGCCTCTCCATAGGGTGCCCGAGCCAGCTGCATCCTCAGCAGTCAGGACAGAGGTGTAGCTGGCGGCTTGGAGTATCTGGTCTATGGCCTCTGAGGGCTTTGTGGGAGTATTTCCATTGGTCAGAGCATGGGCAGTCTGTTTCTGTACTGGTAGAACGGTTCCAGTGGTGGGCGAGAGCAGTGTCAGGGCCTCGGGGACCAGGACCTGCAATGTCTGGAGCTGGGTGTCTGTTTCGTAGTGGACAATGAGCAGGTCGATTTCGCCTGAGATCGTTCCCAGCTTAGGGCTGGCCGGGTGAATATATCCGACATGCACGCCTCGGTCCGCCAGTTCCTCACGGGCCTCATTGGCCGCATCAGCGTCAGCCAGCAAGTAGCGATAGTCTCGGAACTTGCGGTTCTGCTTGCTTTCAGCACCTCCAAGCCAGAGGCTGGTCGATGCCTGGGTGAGATTGACTTCGACCACGTTCAAGAAGGGGGTCTTGTGGACGATGAGGTCAATCACAGCCTGCACCTCCCGTATGGGCATATCCATGGTGGCCTTGGGGCTTTGGGCTGGGGCCTGCAAGAGTGACACATCGGGACGCCACACCGGGGCTACAGGAGACGTATCGACCCGGTCACCCCCTGAGCTACTCAGCGGCTGAACGACCATGCCTTCGACTGACGCTAGTAGCACACCAGTCTGGGTATCATACAGATTGGCATGACTTTTCAGACTATGGGGATCCGTAGGACGGCCATGACCCTTGTAATTGGCAGTGGCCAAACAAGTAGCGGTCGTCGAGGATCCGGCCATGGGATAGATGGTGAAGGAGTCGAATTCCACGGGGACCGCAGGACCCGGAATCGCCGTGCGATCTCCTTGCCAGACCACGGTCAGCATGCACTGCAAGATGGTGTCCATGGGGGCAGGATGCAGGGGATAAGACGACTGGCCCTTTTCCTGCGCCTCGTCCCGGATGAGCAGCTCTGACACAGTTCGCCGAACCCCAGGCAGGGACTTCACTCCCTGAATGCGTTGGAACGCCGGCCCGTAGTTCTGGCCTGCATTCGTCAGGCTAGAGTACCATAGAGCCCCTTGGGTCTGGGCGCCCTTCAGCGTTAGGTCCGGAGGTGACACAACCGCTACTCTTATTAGCATCTTCATCGTTGCACTCCCCAACAGGAAACGAACTGGGGGGAAAGGGAAAGGGGGGGGAGGGAGAACAGCCATACCTGGCGCAGCCTGATCCAGGCGAATCAAGCCGGAGCAGTTTACGTCCGCAACATCGTCCTTCAATGAGGAGATCTTGAACCGGGACCAGGGGCTACCGGAAGAACCGTGAGACTCCAGACTGAGCTGGATCTCGGCGGGGATATTCTCATCCAACACCATTGCCTTGATCAAACGGAGGTCCCGGATCTGGTACTGCAGCTCATTTCGGTCCAGCGGCTGGATTGCCTCAGTGGCCACTTTGGCCTGGTACAAGGCCTCCATGGCCATCGAGATATACCCAGCTGCTGGGAACACCACATCGTCGCCAATCCGGTGATCCTTCAACCAGGGATGGTCACGGAGGTGCAGGATCTTGGACCATGACGGCGACTGCCACGCCGTTCCAAGGATCTTGCTCCCCAACAAGTCGTGGTGCTTGAAGCGGCGGAACCGCCAGTCGCGACTGGGCCGCGTCTCATACCAGTACTTGGTGGTGTGGTTCCAGGCGTAGTTGGGCAAATCCACCAGCACCGCCGGCTTGGTGGTCTCGTCATCGCGCGTCCGGTTGAGTGAGTCCAGTTGGACGGACACGCCTGAATTGTACAGGTCACCCACCGTCCGGAAGAGTGGCAGCAGGCCCTCTTTGCGACTAAGCAGACCGGCGTACTTGACGCTTGTGCCCGTCTGAGTCACACTCTCGGTGATCTGCTTGACCGGTCCTGCTAGCGTGGCGCTGGGACCTATCTCGATCACGATATTGCTACCCCGGTGGGCATTGACCATCTCCTGGACGGCGCCGGAGAAGAGCACGGGGGATACCATGTTCTGCTTCCAGTAACGCGCGTCGGGGATGTCCTGCATGCGTGATCCCGTCACGGAGGAGAACATCGTGGTAGTATCAGTCCCAGTTTCTCCGCTCGCGATATTTGACTGCAGGAAGGAGTAGTAGGAATCGCCAATCTCCGTCATGAAGCGCGAGTGATAGGCAAGGTCCACCTGCAGCAGGCGCGCAAAGTGACCATCGGCGGTTAGGGGCTCCTTGACAGCCTCCAGTCCGTCGACACGCCCGGACAGTGTGACGCTCTTAGGGCTGTTGATGCAGGCAATCTGGACCAGATCCTGGTGCTTCTCGATGTATGGCTGCACTTCTTCGGGGCCCAGTCCTACTGCCATCATCCCGACCGACTCCATCGGGTGCACCTTGGCAGCGTAGCCCCGGTAGAAGGCAATCTTGATGGCGTCGGCTTTGGAGATGTAGCCGGCCGCGTAGGCTGCCGCAATTTCTCCCGAGGAATGGCCTACAACTCCTTGGGGATTGATTCCACTGCTGCGGAAGAGCTCGACCAGGGCTAGCTGAAGAGCGGTCACCAATGGCTGTGATAGCTCCGGTTGACGGATATGGCTACCATCTCGTGACTCGGTGAGTTCGTCTGTTTGTTACGGTCAGTGGTGACTCGATGTATTCACACATGATGGCGACATAGGGAATTATAAAGAGGAGAGACTGCGAGACATACCCCAGAGCTTCCAAGAGGGTGCCTCCGGAAGGGTTTGTAGAACCGCATCCAGTTCCTTAATAGTGTCAGCGGCAATGGGGAATGCCTGAAGGACTTCCTTGCCCATCTGTGGCCACTGGCTTCCTTGTCCAGTGAAGACAAAGCAGACACGGGGCACCTGCACATCGACCTTGCCATGCACAAAGTCACTCTCGTTGATCTGCAGCCGATCAGTGATGGCAAAGGCCCGGTGCATGTGGTGGCTGCGTCGCTCCGACAGCGTATAGGCGACATCCCGTAGCTCGGCCTTGACATTGATCTTGGAAAAGTGTCGAGCCAGCTCCTTGCAGTTGTTCTTCAAGGAGTGTTCATCGCTGGCGGACTGCACAAGCAGGAAGGGTCGCTTGTGACCAACCTCTTCCTCATCATCACTGTCGTCATCCAGCATGATCCCCCCCATCTTGGAGTTGTACGATGATTTATGGAAGGGGCCCGACGGATCCATCCACAGATCGGCCCCGTCGAGTACAATATGGCAGTTGGTGCCTCCGTAGCCAAATGAGTTGACACTGGCACGCCGCAGAGCATTCTGCGGCCAAGGGGTGGACCTGTTGCTGACATGTAAATTCAATTTATCCAAGTCAACTGTTCCCACGGTCAGTATAAAACGAACATCTTGGGCGTGGATGCTGGTCTTACTCAGTGGACTCGGCTTTAGGAATGTCGGGTTGCCCGGAATGAGGCCATTCTCGACGGTCAGAATGGCCTTGAGGAGACCATTGAGACCGGCCACTGCTTCACCGTGTCCGATGTTACTTTTAACCTGTCCCAAATGTTAGCATAATTCTGACGTGCTAGGGTGATTTCCAAAAGACCTACGGAGCTAATCATAAGGGGTTGATCTCGGTTTTTGGCGGGTTCAAAGGCCAGATTAATGCCTTCTACTTCGGTCAAATCGCCTCTCTGTAGTTCACGGTCCCATGTCAGCTGAAGATAAGGTTGAAGATGCATGGATTTTGACTCACCTTGGTGCCTGTGCCGTGAAACTCGACGTACGGCGTTAGACTGCGATCCTCAATGCCAGCCTTTGCATAAGCTGCCCGGATACATTCGGCTTGTGCCACTGCATCTGGAGTGGAAATGCCTGCCGTCTGGCCATCACTGTTGACAGCCCACCCCCGAATGACGCCACGAATGGGATCGCGGTCACGGATGGCATCGCTGAGGCGCTTGAGCACTACTGACCCCACTCCCTCTGCTTTGGCATATCCGTCGGCTTTGGCATCGAACGTGTGGCACTGTCCGGTGCCAGTGTAGATAGCACCCGTTGAACTAGCTGTACGGTCCAGAGTGATTAGCTCAGTCTATTGTGACGGGGGGATAGGAGATGGTGAATAGGGGATATTATCAGGCTCTGGCTCCACTTACGGTCTGTGGTATGTTCTGGACTATTTTAATGGTTAGCTGGAAGCATGAATGGTAGACGGTGATTGTAGAGGGGATTGAACATGCCTGAAGAAGAGATTGCATGCTGCAACAATGGCAGAATCCACGTCCCCAGCACTCAGATATCGACACGCCACGTCGACGCCTACCAAACTTCCCGAACAGCCAGTATCGATCGTCATACTATTTTGACGAAATAACAGGTTAGCATTGCACTTCGGCAGGGTTTCCCAATACAAGAAATCTGATATCTGCCTTACCTTGGCCCCTTGAGGTTCAGGACATGGCTGATCCGGTTACTCAAGATCGCACGCCCAATGCCAGTCAAGATGAAGTTTGGCCGGTTATCGGGATCCCGGGCCTGTATGTAGTCGTAATCTAGAAATCACACACGCAGCGTTAGTGACATGCCACAAAGTCAATTATTGGGGGGGTTTGTACCTGAGAGAAATGAACCAACGAAGCATCCCACCTGGGCCCCGTTCACAGCACTGAGCGGAATACCAGAATTCTCCAGGGACTCATAGACGACTTCCAGCAGCAAGCGCTGCTGCGGGTCCATGGCCGTTGCCTCACCAGGGGAGATATTGAAGAAGCCGGCATCGAAGTCGCGCAGGTCGACGTTCTCGAGGAACTTGCCACCAGGCGTTCTCATAGAATGAGGCTTGCGAGTCTCGTCGTAGTGAGTATCAATGGTGAACCGAGACTCGGGGACGTCACTGGAGGCAAGGCCGCCACGTTTGAGAAACTCCCAAAACTGGGAGGGCGAGAGGTTTTCTCCAGGCAGGCGACATGCCATGCCTACGATCGCGATTGGTTCAGCCATTGCTTTGTCGTGTGTCTGTTTCTTTGATGTCAAAGTTTATGTGAGTGAGAAGGGGGATTCAGAAGTCAATTCGGTTGGTGTGGATGGATTGGTCTGGAGGTGTACTGCTACCACTATATATACACTGGTGCTTCTTGAACGCAGCTTCTCTTATCCCTTCGCGTCAGTCAAAAAGTTCCAAGGCAACTGATGTTCGCTGTTTCATCCTCATCCCTCTCAACTCCGTTACGATATTCCGTTGTAATTCGACCGAAGCGATGGTTGTTTGAATACTACGATTTCACAGGTTGAGAGCTGAAGCCGATACCTCACTGTCTAGGTGGTGTGGAGTCTGACCTGCTCTAGCTTGTTGATATTAACCAGATCGGATAGGATCATCCTGGAAGTGTGATTTTCAATGCATGTAGAGAGTGTACAGGGATACATCATGGTACAAGATAGGTCATTGTCCTCACGATGACGATTGGTTTGTAGTAGATAGCACTGAGTGGCATTGTTTCTGCTCGCCGCCTATCAGCATAGATGTCATCGATTTAGATTAGTTTTACTGAACTTATGCATGTGTAACCTAATGCATCCGCCTGAATGCATGTAGCAGCTGAAGAGATATTACATTTGCCTGGCACTAAGGCTATTCAACTCCGTAGAATCCCGGATAAATGGACCGCATAGATTCAGAAGCCTCATACAGACAGACTTCGCAGCCCGATTTGTCATTGCGTAACGTAAGGCTAGATGCCTGCGGGATATAGATCCCTGTTTCATTTGCTGCATAGTTGCTCTCTATAATTCTCATACAGAAATCGATTTTAGTATATTTACGAAACATATGTGAGGAACTATCGAGAAACTTGTCCTTTCTCTATCATAGTAGGTATACTCTATCGTGAGTCCAATATCGATTCCAAATGAATCAACTTCTCAAAACTTTCTTCGTTGATATCTTCAGATAGAGTAGGCACCCGTAATAGACTCTGAGCCTGCAGTCCCAGGCTTACAGGGGTTCCCAGGTAGTGATCTACCATTACGCCACCGCGGGCCTGGCCGCCATCGTCCATGTTGCCGTGTCACCCAAGGGCTTGTTTGCGCATTCAGGCAGACCAGAAACCTGTTTTTCCTCGTATCTCAGAAACCGGACTGGCGGACATGTCGCTGGGCAGCTTATCCTGCTCTCAAGCTTTCACCATTAGGGCTGGTTAGGAATAGGCGGACATCTTTTCCGGCCGAACCCAAAGGTACGGACTCTTCGGCGGTACTCTCGCCCTCTTCTCCCCCTACAGCGAGTGATCTGGTCAGAGGCCGGAGATCGGATAGTATTAGATCAGATGGGATGGTAAGTAGCGCTGTGGGTCACTCGATAGTGTTTGATTGCCCGATTTGTTTTATAATAATTACTTTTTACCGTCAGATATTTCCCCCGAGATAGTGACATAATGATCGACTATTGAACGGCTGCAACATCAGATCGGGATTCTGATCTGCAGACTTTTCAATAGTTCCAAATGCAAGTAAGCAGAAGAGGCACCCTCGAGTGAAACCTGCCAAATGACAACACAAGGCGTTTCTGAGCCACCACCCGGCTTCCTATCCATGTAATTCCTCGAGAATAATATGCCTTTGGAACAGTATACCAAGGCTTGGATCTCTTGAGAAACGCTGCAAATCAGGAGCTATAATTATCCAGATCATGTCTACATATATCTATAGTAGAAATCAGTAATAAGTTCCATATCAGCAGCATCAGTGGCCCGGTTGCTTCTGAGTTTATTGGCAGTAAGATTTGTAGTAAAAAGCGTATTATTTCCCGGTGGATCAGAAATCCGTATCTCAATTGGCAGGCTGGGAGACTAGTGAACTGTGTGTGATGATGGCTGCAGTTATACAAAAAGCAAATCCGAAAATGAGGAAAGACAAGTAAGTCCGGCCGCCGGTCTTCGGAGAAGGCAAGCAGGGGAAAAAGAAAGCATATTTACCCCCGATTCCCCGACGGAGTGTATTGTAGCATGTCTTTCTACTGCATACAGATCCATGCTATCAGAGTCCGCCGTCTTCCGCAAGCGCTGGGAAATCTGAACCGGGTGAAAGGTCACCTAATGCCGGCATCTCGCGCGGAAAGTTGTCGCCTTCCTCCCTGGCGTGTTATTTCTTCTCCAACATGACAGCATGACCGGGTTATAAAAGGGCAGCTTGCCGTACTAAACAATAAATTATTCGCCAAAGACTCTCCTGTCACAATAACTCCAATTGAGCATCATTCGCAGCCATATCCTTCAAACTTCCCTTCTTCCATCGACTCGACACCCAGCCTCCATGTCTAGCAAGCAGAGAGTCGAGTTCAAGACCCTTGATGGGCTTACTCTGAGGGGAGATCTCTATCCTGCTGAGAGCCGTGGGCCAGCCATCATTCTCACTCCGGGGGTACGCACCTCTTCGACTTTATCTATATACTCCCTCTATCTGTCTACTCTCATCCGCTGTGCTAGCACTATGATGCCATTGAAGCCTTCAAGCTTACCACACCCATCTAGTTCCACCTCGTCAAAGAAATCCTAGTCAGTGACATCGCCCTACAGTACCAACGCAACGGAATCACCGCACTCGCCTATGACCCCCGCAACTACGGCGACAGCGAGGGTCAACCACGCAACCACGTCGACCCAATCCGGAACGTCACCGACTACAGCGACGCACTCACGTACCTCAAAGGTCTCCCCATCGTCGATCCCAACAAGATCGCCTTCTGGGGCGCCTCCTGGAGCGGCGCCGTCTGTCTCGGGGCGGCATCGCTCGACCCACGCGCCAAACTCGTCATCTCCGTGTGCCCCATGATCCAGGACATCAACCCCTCCCCAGCCTCGATGAAGATGCTCAAGAACGCCATGAAGGACCGAGAGTCCACCGTCAAAGGCAACCCCCCGTACTATGTCCCCGTCGTCAACGAGGAGGGCAAGAACCCCGTGGGATTCGGGCCGGCGTACTCCAAGGAGGACTACGAACTGTCGCAACGGGCCCGCAAAACCGTCGCGCCCAACTTCAGCCCCGAGATGACCCTCCAGTCGTACTTCCAGCTGGTGCAGTATGACCCGGTGTCTACCATGCGGTTCCTCAGTCCGAATACGGCCGCGATGCTGCTGATTCCGGAATTGGATGAGATTTCGCCCGCCCATCTGCAGAGGCAGATTTATGATAACGTCCCCGGACCAAAGAAGTTGTTCTGGGCTCCGGGTCAGCCACATCGTGGTGTGGTGACGGGGGATTATGCTGAGGAGGGTCTGCAGAAGCAGATTGAGTATTGCTGGGAAATCTTTGGGCCGAAGCCTTGATTGGCCGGATGGTGTAGTGCTAATCACCCTGATGACATCCTACGGGGACCTGATGAGTGATTGAGTAGAATATTGCTTCACTAGATTTTATTGCTTGTGTATTGTGTTATTTTCTCTACGCCATTCGTTTGTCTGTAGAATTGTAGATGTAGTGAGTCTGTTAGGGGGACCATTACAGAATGTGTACGGTAAGTGCCAGCTGCGATGCTTAGCTGTGTATCTCTATCTTCTTTCCATGGCTTAACAAGATAAACAGAGATGAAAATAGATGCCCCACATGATACGAGAAAAAGAAAAGAGAAAGAGAAAAAGCAATAGTAACTAACTGGTCATATTGCTTATCAATCAATCTAGATCCATTCGGATATGAACGGAGTTATTCCTTGACAGGCCCATCATTCTGTAGTTCACACCAGGGCTATCCCAGGAAATCCATATAGCCGTCTGCCAGAGGCTACTACAGAAGCTACTCGCGCGACGGAATAACAGGCAGCATAACCCAGCTACACTCTCTACCCACCTGCAGATGATTCAGCCCTGCAAACTTACTCGGGGCGCGATCCTCCGGATGCTGATGCGAAAACAAACCCACACCCTGCGTATCGTGACCTGCAATCTCCAGTACGAGGGATTCCCCAGCTTCCAGCACGGTGTTGGTCGGCCACATCTCCACGTCCACGGGATACCTATCATCCTCGACCACCGGCAGCACATCGGCACGGGAGTAACTGCGGTAAGGCAGGTAATGGCGGTGCAAGGGGTGGGACTCGTCTACTTTGCGGTGGGAAACGCGCAGCCAGCCCTTGACTACGGGGGTTGGGTCGCCGACGGTTCCGACGTAGAATACTTCGTTTCCGTCTTTGTCGAGCTTGCGTAGGGTGACGAAGATGTCTATATCGGAGGGGGGTGCGTCGTCAGGTTCGAGTCGAGAGGCGGAGATGGTTAGGTGGACGACGATATGTCCGGTGATTTCGAGGGGGGAGTTGGTTTGATAGTGGAATTGGATGGGGTCACTGTGTTGATGAACGGTGTTAGCACGAGAGAGTAGTGATGTCTAAGAGAGGGGGCTTACCCCTGCAGCGCGTCATAGGTGTAGGTAGCTGTCTTCTCGGCATCCACGGCAGACAGAGTACGCTTCGGCGTGAGGAAAAACTTGGTATACTGAGTATCCTGGATAGGCCAGTCCATCTCAGGGCGACCCGGCTGGTTCAACTCGTTTTTAGGATCGCAATCCTTGTTTCGCAGAGTAAGATAGACCCGGGGTTGGTCTCGTTTCCAGCCCGCGTGGTCGTCGTCTTTCAAAAAGCAATCGAAGAATGACTGTTGCAGCTCCGCTGATTCTTGCCAGTAGAAGGGTAGGTCATGTCGGCCGACAACGAAGCGCAGAAACTTGTATCGAGAGGATGCTCGCGTCCATCCGACTACATTGCCCCGTAGGTGCAGCAGGATACCACCCTTACTCTATACATTAGTACACAGGAAGACTCAGAGGCTTCGCTGTTGGCTTACCCAGTTGGCTACGCTGAGAAGAGGTACTTCGACATCCTCCACAGCGAATACTCGAGATTGGTTATGATCATCGTCAGCAAACGGATAGCGGACAGTGTTAACGACCAAGTCAGCCAGATTCTGAGCCCGGGTCTCCTCGTCCAGGTCGCCTTCGAGAGTCGGGTCACCCCATCGACCGGGGCTGCCATACTGATTGGGTAGTACCTGGCGCGCATACCAAAACCCTATACGGCTCCCAAAGCACCCGGGCAGTCAGTATCGAGAATCTCAGAGCGAGCAGATGTTAAGAGGTGGTCACCTATAAATTGATCCGCGAGGATACCCCCCTGCCGAACAGCCTCTCGATTATAATCACTAAATCCCTCCCAGGGAATAATCGCAGCCAAGCCCTTGGGTCTACGGGCCGCCACACTCCACTGTGTAGCGGCGTAGTAGCTAACCCCCAGCAGACCGACCTTGCCGGTAGACCATTCCTGCTGAGCAGCCCACTCGATCACGTCGAAAAACGTCTCGCTGGTCCCACGGGACAGGACATCCAATCGTCCGGGACTCTGTCCAATGCCTCTCTCGTCCACTCTCAAGACGATGTATCCCCGCTGGGTCCAATACCCTGGGTCGGGGGTTTCCCAGGCGGAATGGGCGGATTTGTGCTGCGGGTTCACCTCGTCGAAGCTCTTCCGGTTGAAGACGGAATATGGGACGTCTTTGCCATCTACATCATTTTAGTGTGCATATCATCAATGGTGTGCAGGTATACCAACAAGGACCGTAGGTGGCGACCACCGGGTAGGTTTGCGACCCGAACGGAGCGACATCTTTAGGGAGATAGACGTTGCCGCGGACGACTCCTCCGCCAGAGGTTCGTAAGGGGATGTCGACATTCTTCATGAAGACATAGGGATATGTCTCACGGTCGGTGTGTAGGAACTTGTTGAGGGCCATCTTCGATCGATATACTTTTCGCGCTTGATGGTTTAGCGATGATATAAGTAGGAAAAAGCAAAAGCTATCATCTCAGGAACAAATCCGGGGACGAATATATAGTCGAGGACCGACCGGGGAATTAGCGGGGAGGAAGGGCATAGTCGTTGCAAGGTACTGAGGTAGTCGTAGCCTCGGTTATTAATCCTTTCAAAGAGAAGACCATTTCCTTGAAATAGACGCAAACTCAAATGACATGCCTATTAGACCGGGACCAGCGACTCGTGTCGGTGTGTTGGCGCGAATGATCGCACCGGGCCCCTTGCTCTTGTGATATGTCATATTGCACGGGAGTACTAGGATATATCGTCACCTGCAAATATCGGTGCCCAGAATTTAAAGTAGAGTAGTATAATGGATAGTGGCATTGAAGTAAGTACAAGTGCCTCTACTCCGAACCCTAGATCTCCTGTATGGCCGGGCCATGGAATGACTCGGGGGGAGTTGGGCATGAAGCGGGGAAGAGAACGAAGTAATAACTACGAACAAAGAACCGGGAGAATATCTCTCGATTGGAGCCATGAGAGGCATATATTCCAGGTTGACATACTGACACGTCACCGGTCTTTTCCCCGCACACCTTCGCCCCTCTGGTTCTAGATCTTGGATGCTCACTCTACTTCTGTTTGCTCAATCTGACCTAGATAAGTACATTACTGTCCCTACGGGGGAAAATGGAGATAGGTCGGGTCCCCCAACAGTGGATTGCTTTTGCTTTCGATGCTTGCTACTTGGCTTGCATTATCCATATACCGATCGACATTGGTGAATATGTCGATGACGATATTTACTTAAGGGATTAGAGTGAAACAGGGTTGTTTCTCTTTCTTCCTTTTTCCTGATATTCTGGTCCCTATCGGAGTTCGGGAGACACTCGCCGATGATTTGCACCACCAGCCGGAGTGTCTGTCCCGTTTCCGGTTTGCTACATACTACTATTGGAGACTAATACTTGCATGGCGTACAATCTACTGCTATACGTCCACCTGAGATGATCGTCGATAAAAAGCAATAAGCTCAATTTCGTAGCATGTATAAATGACGAGGTTGTGGTTGTAGAATAGATGTTGTAGGCTCAACCCGCGAATCTCATGTTCCTCGGCATGTTTCCCCCGTTCTTCTTCATCCCCACGTACGCCGTGAGCCGCGGCATGGGCGTCACCCTTGCTTCATACCTCCTGGCCATCCTGAACGCCGCCTCAACCTTTGGCCGTGTCATCCCAGGTATCCTAGCCGATCGATTCGGCCGGCTCAACGCCTTTGCCATCGGCGGGATCATGAACGGGATCGTCACGTTCTGTTGGAACCGGGCCGAGAGCAATGCCGCGTTGATTGTCTATTCGGCGGTCTTTGGCTTCACCTCGGGGACGATCATCTCCGGGGGGTCTGCGGCCTGCACGATCTGCGCGAAAAGTGCCCAAGATGCAGGCACGTATCTTGGGATGGCGTTGGCTATTGCTGCCTTGGCTGCATTGGCGGGTCCGCCTATCGCTGGTAAATTCGTGGATGTTTATGGGGGATATTTGGAGGTTTCGATGTTCTCTGGTGCGACTTGCATCTTTGGGGGGGTTGTTGCACTTTTGAGTAAGATCACTACTCCAGAGGGGCTGTTTGGGAAGATATAGGATGGTCGAGTTGCTCGTTTCACGTTTGACACTGATCTTTGTCCCAAATAATCTTCGTAATTATATTTTGATAATATTATATTGTTTTGCTTTATTCGGTGTTCTATCTAAGATACTACAGCTACGTAGGTATATACCGTCTAGAATAAGAATACATCATTAACGTAAGTAATATTCAATAGTACTCTTGCGTTCACATCAACTCATAACATATATACTAAAGAATATGACGCAGGTACAGCACTATAAAATAAGAAGAATTATTCAATCATACTCCCAAATCATATAATGAGATTAGGAGATACAATCATATACTGGGACAAAGCATTATGAGTTTATTATCAGATCGTATGCTTTTAAATTAGTATAAAATGCTATCTTTTATTCTTATTTAAATTCTCCTCTCTCGGAGCGAAACAAGTAGTGAACCCCAAACATACATCTATCTATCGCTCGCAAACATACTCTTGTATCAGTACGATACAGGCAGAGTATCCATCACATAGAAATTGATTGGACGCCCTATAGATTAACTCCCACCGTGTTCGGAATTTACAGCTCGGCGTTCGGGACCTAGTACTTCTTAACGAAGTTAAGATACATACGGAGTAGTTGAGCGGCTACGGAGATCGGGGTACCACATGGCCGATCGGATGATTTTCAAATGGTCTAACGACCGGTGTTGCGATGCCGAAAGCCTGACTTGCATGGCTACTTCTCCGTGCCACTCGGCTGCAGGTTTGCGAGAGACTATTGGCACGATGTGCTGCATATCCCTGAATACACTTGTGAGTCTGTGATGTTTGTTATGATCGGCAATTTGCTGGTTCTCTGTTGGGTAGATAGAATTGAGGCGGGTTGTTGAATGTACGGAGTACTCCGTAGTCCGTGGCTCACTCCTTGGTTCGAATATGGTTTATTTGTTGGGGTTGTGATCAGCTGTGTTCCTTGGATTCTTTTTAATTAGTCAAAGTTTTCATTCTGTCCCTACTTTGTCTTCTTGTGTATGTGTGTAGTGTGATTGCACGACTAGTATCTGGAAGCTTTGATTGTCGATAGTTATTGTCAATGCGGAGTGACAGCGGGAATACTAATGGTAACAAATTGTGGGGAAAGCGGTGAGAGCGCAGCTTGAGCTATTGAGATGAAGAAATTATTTGATAGAACATTCATATAACAATTGTTCTAGGACTTAGTGGTATCCTGAAAATAGGGGTATATCAGTAAATGTGATCAGAAGTAACTCGTGCTTTGATGGGGTAAACATTGTGGTTCATCTGCTTTCAGATCTGTATACAATTCCACGATCTGTTAGTCACGTCCAAGACTAACCCGCGACTCCATAATCACCCCATAATAGTCCAATATCTCAATGAGCAAACTAGAGCAATTACGGACTAGTTAGCTAGCTTCATTAACTTCAGCTTACACTGCATCCATCTCTCTGTCATCTTCAACTGCCCACTAATAGTCAATCCAGATAGTTAACTACTTAACTACTTAACCACCCGCAATCAACATGACTCACACCATATCATCCCTCCTCCAAACCGCCACCATCGACCTCACCCCCTACGAAGACCTGTACAAATACTTCCACGCGCACCCAGAACTCTCCCGACAAGAGAAACACACCTCCGAAAAACTCGCCGCGCATCTCTCCCAACTCGGCGTCTTCGACATCCACACCAACATCGGCGGCTACGGTCTCGCAGGGGTGTTCCGCAATGGCGACAACAGCAGTACCCAAACCGTCCTCCTCCGCGCAGACATGGACGCCCTCCCCGTGAAAGAACTAACCAACCTCCCCTACGCCAGCACCACCACCATGCCCGACACCGAGGGCACCAACCGACCCGTCATGCACGCCTGCGGGCACGACATGCACATCACCTGCCTACTCGCCGCAGCCGAAACCCTGGTCCAACTCCGCGACACCTGGCGCGGGACCCTCATCGTCCTCTTCCAACCGGACGAAGAACGCGGCGGTGGCGCACAAGCAATGGTCGACGACGGACTCTACAGCCGGATCCCCATCCCGGACGTCGTCCTCGGCCAACACGTCATGCGCATGCGCGCGGGCAGTATCGCATCGCGAGTCGGAGCGATCATGGCCGCGGCGGATAGTATGAAGATCACAGTGTTCGGCCGGGGCGGGCACGGGTCACAGCCGCATCAGACGGTGGATCCGGTACTGCTGGCGGCGCATATCGTGGTGCGGTTGCAGAGTATCGTGAGTCGGGAGATTAATCCGGCGGATTTGGCGGTCCTCACGGTGGGGAGTCTCCAGGCGGGTCAGACGGAGAATATCATTCCCGATCGGGCGGAGATCGGGGTGGATTTTCGGTCGGTGCGGTTGGAAGTCAGAGAGCAGATTATTGAGGGGATTAAGAGGGTTGTGAACGCTGAGTGTCTTGCTAGTGGATCGCCGGTCCCGCCGGTGTTTACTCCGACGAGGAGGTTTCCGCCGACGGTGAATGATAAGGCAGTGGCGGAGAGGGTGGCGGAGAGTTTTGGGGGGCATTTTGGGGAGCAGTTTGATCCTGATGTGGCGAGGACGAATATCGCCGAGGATTTTAGTACGCTGGCGACTTGTCGCGGCATTCCGAGCTGTTTTTGGCTGCTGGGGGGTGTGGATCAGGAGGTTTGGGATCGGGCGTTGGAGGAGGGCACGGTAGAGGAGATTCCGGGGAATCATTCGGCGCTTTTTGCGCCGGTGGTGCAGCCGACGTTGAGGGCCGGTGTGGATGCGTTGTGTTTGGCGGCGTTGACGTTTTTGAGGTGATGCTTCATTGGAGGTAGAAGTGTATCGATGAGATACGAACTTGACATGTCCTAGTGTATACTATATGGCCTTCGATATTAGGGTTGAACTCTGAGAGATAGACACTAGCAGTGCTTATACTTATGGAGGCGATCATGGTATCTATCTGTCATGATATGGCACCTGATAAAAGCCATTGTTACTATATATCATTCATTAACTGTCACCTTCTAGATTAAGGTCATATATTAACACCATCATAGGGCTTATAAATCCTCGAAAAACCTATTGACCGTCTCCCCCAACTGCTTCGATCTCTCCCGAATGCGACTCTCATCCATCACGCCCTCTTCGCTCACAAACGCATCGATCATATACAACGGTACCCATTCGAAGTAGGTATTCTTCACCTCCACGGTCGACCCCTCTGCATCCGCCCCTTTCATGCCATCTTCGAGCACCCTCACTGCCTTGACCCCGTCGTTGCGCCAGGCACTGATGACCTCCATTGGGTCGTTGTCCTCATGATGGTCATCGTCAATCATACTCCCGACGCAATTGATCTTCTCCAGGTCGCTCAGGACAGCGATCTGTGCATTAGGGCTGACGTGCTTCGTGCAAAGCACGGCGGGTAATGACCCCGTCTTGTTGCTCACTCCCTTCGTCCCGGATATGCGATCTGCACCGAGAAGTAACAAATCCACATCGGCGGCGGCCAGAGCGGCAGATGCGTCGGTGTAGATCTTCACTTTGAGATCTTTACCTGGAGTGTCCAGGAACCGTGATTTAAAGTTGCTAACGATGGACGAGCCAATACTCGTGCCTTCGAAGAGCGGTCGCGACTCGAGAATCCGGAGTTCCAGCTTTCGGATATCCAGCGACGCATACGCTTCCAATATACTGTCCCGGATCGTGGAGCTCGCCGAAACCGTCAGAATGGTGAGCTTCTCTAGCGTCTCCCCGTGGTGCAGGAATTTGAACCGGATGTAATTCGCGAACGCATCCTTGACTTGTGTTTGCCGACTCTTCCGACACTTGAGATGGTGGTCGAGCACATTCAGGACTCGTTCCCACTTATGCTGCGAGTTGGTCTTCTCGTCGCCGAGTATATCCTTGATCTCATCTAGAACGGCAATCAGAGCATTCATCGTAGCTGCACCCATACTCTCTCGGCCGTTCTTGATGATATGCCACGCTGCCATGCGAATCGTCTTCCACCACTCCTCACTATCGATCTCGTCTTCCGTCTGCACAATGAAATCCCGAAACGCCACTAGCGCGATAGCAGTTAACTCCTGTGCTCCGCTCTCGTGGTCGCTTCGGAGACGCTCGAGACCCAGTGAGAGCGCCTTTGCTGCGCGCTCGCTCAGCTCTCCTTCGAACCACACCCGTCGCAGTGAGTCTTTTAGGCGTGGAACAATCTCCAAGTCTTCCCTGTCTAGTACCGATTGCGGATCATACCATTCCCATCCCTCGTGCTCCCAATCTATCTTGATACCGCTTTCGCCATTTCCACCTTCCGATGGGTCTTTAAGCTTGAACGCGAACGGATGGACGGTCCACTCGCGATTGACCGATCGATCTTCAAAGGTAAATGGCTTTCCGGTGCGCCAGAGGGTGAGCGAGGATTGGTCGAGCGAAGTTTCTTCAGATAATTCTCGCCAAGCTGCTTCAAGAGCAGATGCATCGCTGCGACTGATGCTGCCGGAAATCGGAGCGAGATGATGGCTGTCACGACAGTTAGTGATCGGAGAGTCTGCAGCCAAAAATGCGGGGCACCGAACCTGTACGTTCGCACCTTATCACTGCGTTTGAAGAGCGCAACCACTGGTTTCTCAGAGGGACCCTTGGGAAAGTGGAAAATAAACGAAGAAACGACAGCGCGTTTCTCAAGTTGCGACTCGTGAGGTTGCTCCTTGTGCGACATGGTGAATGTGGCGGGTCAACGACGCCGGGTGAAGCTATCTACGATGCGGCATGTACAGAAAAAGGAATAAGCTTGCGGCTGATCAGCATACACACGGGGCGATGACCGTTTCTTGTCAGACTGTCAGAAAAAAGAGAAGGAATAGAAAGAAAGAGGCAATCGTTGGAAATATAAAGATAATGCAGACAGTCGTACGGCGTCAGCTGATCGGGTAACTGCCGAAAGAAATGAGGGGATTCATTCGGTCATGGTCACATCACGCTATGGCTGCATACATCGAGAGGCAAGCGATCTTACGACGGATATCGAGGGCTGATATAGGTGTGCCATACTATTATCTTGTCAAGTGATTTTTCTTTCATCTCGTATACTTGACAAAGAAATAGCTGGATCTGTCTAATTGCTGGAGATAATGTCCGCCCCGATGATGCTCTCTCTCCGACGGGGAAGTACCCCTACCGTGACGTCAACATTCGTCAAGCGCATCGGTGTATACAACAAGCCCAGGATTGTCACTTATAACCTCACCAACAACAACAACAACATTTACCCGATTCCTGCACATAATTCACTAAATAGAATCGCATTCTACCATCAATCTACTCGACAATTAACCAAAATGCAATCCTACCCGGGCTCCTGCTTCTGCCACAAAATCACCTATAACCTCAATCTCTCATCGCCCGATGATGCCCGCACGTCACTGTGTCATTGCAGTAGCTGCAAGGTTCGTGAGCTAGTGATACACCTTAACTTTGTCCACAAGGTATTCAATTGAACTAATAGAGCCTCCGGTGGCGATTATAGAAAGCTTTCGGAACAAACTACGGTCTAACCGCCAAGGTCCCCAAGGATGCCCTTCAGATCACATCCGGCCATCCGAAGGAGTTCGTGGGGGATAATGGGTCGGGAAGTGTGATACATCGGGAGTTTTGTGGAGATTGTGGGAGTTTTATTTGCGAGTATGGGGTATGTTTCACCTTCTTTTCGCTTTGAGGGATTTGGATAAGTGCTTTGCTAATTCGAGTACAGGATGCTGTTAAGAATGACTTTCGGTATATTTGTGTAGGCACATTGGATGATCCGGAAGTGTTGCCGCCCAAGGGGGAATTCTTCTGTCAGAGTAGGGTGAGTTGGATGCCTGAGATTCCGGGTGAGTATCTGTCTGGTCTGTTGTGGTGGTGGAGAGTATCTAATTTGTCTTATAGATGTCTTTCATAAACGCAAGATCAAAGAGTAATAACTTCGCTTCGATTCTTAGCCGAATTTAGCATTTCTTTTAGTATGAAGCTGCATTATGAACACTTTGTACCTGAATATGTACACTAGAGGATATTCTATGTCATTTCTGTCACACTCTTCACCACCATATCAGGCCTTATGAGTTTCCCTTGTATATGCAGCGCATTCAGATAGTCGTTACTGTCGACACGACGGAACCCATCTTCCAGCGTCTTCTCGATCCCTGCACTAACATGGCGTCGAGCAACTCTTCCCCTAGCTTCTTGTAAATCTGCATCGACGAATATGCGATAGTCGACTAACTGCGAAATATCCCGCCAGTGTTCCTCGTTCAGAAGGAGATAGTTCCCTTCGATAATGATAATCGACGCATCGCTTGTAACAGCCATGCCATTCTCAATAGGGTCTTTGGCCTCGTGATCAAACGACGGTGCATATATTACAGCAGCGTCCGACGATGAGCCCCCCTCTGATGGAAACGGTGTGCAGTCTGCCCAGTGTCGTAGATGCTGAACAAACGTTACGAAACGCACTGCATCAAAGGTCCATGGTGCACCACGCCGGATGTATGCCTCTTCCCGGTTAGGAAGAATGTCCAATGCCGCCCGCGACAAGTGGAAGCCATCCATGGAAATAAGGGCTATTTTGTTTGGCTCTGACTCGGCTCTGAGGTGTTGAGCGACGGCGGAAGCGGTGGTTGTCTTGCCGGAGCCTGGGATTCCGGCTATCGCAACGAGAAGTCGCTTCTTGTCATTGTTGCGAGCTTCTTGCTGAATTGCTTGTGCAATTTGAATGTATTCTGCTTCCATCTTTTTGGCATTGGAGTCAGCTCGATAAAGAAGCGAACGGTAAGCGGGTATCAATAGGACAACTAACCTTGAAACACACTTGTGCACTTGATTTATTAATAAAGAATTCAGATCAAGAGCGTAGTTTGTGCTTTTGTAGAAGCTACATCTCTATATATGCGCTACTCTGTGGCGGGGGAATCGGCTGACAGTGCTCCGACGACCATTAACCATAGCGCATGTTGAAACTAGTATCCGAGGTAAGTAGATTCGACAAGTCGCGGGGAATGGCTAATTTAGATTTCATCAGTGAAGTCCATAAACATGAACGTTCTTTTGTTTGATTGTGGAGCGGTCGTTTGGTCCTCGTGGGATATCCGCCATGGAAAGGTGGCAACCGGTGCATGTCCTGGCATGCTACTGTCCGTCCGGGTCCAAGATACGGAAATGTACGATGTGATCAGTCACTTGATTTTCAAGTGTCACTTCCCTGGAGAAACCTTTACCAGTCTTTTCTCCGCATGTGGGGTGACTGGACGGTAGAGCTATCTAAGGCACCTGCCTATCTTATCGGCTGGGGGAAGTTTTATCGTGACGATGAAGAGAAGAGCCTTGTAGAAAGACGGAATGTGTCTCATTCACTCGTGATCATTATGTCAATTTGCCAACAAACGTGGCGATGAATTTACTATCTCAACGTGGCGGGAACGCGACTTGGGTGACCGCTTCGTTGGTTTCTGTGGAGGTGCCACATAAAAGCACAGGATCTGCTGATCCAAGCAATGCGAGCAGCGCGGTTTCTGCTGGTCGCAAACCACACCCCATGTCTGGCAGGCCTTGCAAGGATGACTATGCTCGTTTTCAGAGGACTGTTCCCGCAGTCCTGTATTGTGTTCTCCCGTGGTAGACGGACCACGCGCTGTGCCAGCACAGCCGTTGGTCATGGTGGAGGCACAGTTTGTCGCTCTGGGGTGATTTGCGGGATCCGCAAGGGCATCGTGGGTCCCAGACCCGGCGATCATCCACACCGACCAAAACCATTGCGAAAAGCGCTTCAGAATGCAGTCTCCCCCGATGTGGTTTTTCCTGGTAAGCTGGTAGCTCACCGAACTCTCAGCCGGCTGTGCCATTGCGTTCGACATAGTCTTTATTCCTGTCGTATCTGCGTATCACGGATCGACTGCGAGTATGGTTGGGCGGAATGCTGATTAAACTAGGCGGATCATTAGCGTCTTTCATCGGACGTGTCCATGACGTTGTCATTTTGCAAGCGCATACCTGAGACTGTCCTGAAGCAAAGAAGTAAGACGTTATAGTCACTGTCACTATGCTGGGACCATACCGGTCGGCCAACAAAGGTCTCTTCAAGCGGAGGGAGATCGCTTTGGTACTGCAAGAAAAGCGTACCCGCGCGATCTGCTAACGACGAAATCTTTCCATAGGATGAAATGGTAGGACAAGAACGGGGAAGCGGGTTTCCAACTGCTGAAGGCTGAAGAAGAGTCCGCGTCCACAAAGAAACAAGCACAACAACACGAAGGGAGAAAGGACCCGAGCACCATTATATGACAACCCCGCCTCATCGGAATGCCAACACACGGTCCTCCATGGCACGGGGCCCAGACTTGGAGTGACCCTTTTGTCATTGGGTCGCGACACTCAAATTGCATGGATCGACATTACGTCACCTGAGTGGTGACACGGTTCGTTGCGCTGTTGGGTGCAGTTCCCACTCGGTTGTGAAGGCATCCTGGTCGTGGCGCCATATTGAGTCTCGGCTATAGGCAAAAATCCTGGCATGGTGCCTATGGATACAACGATCGGAGTCCGAGCCAGGTGGACATTCAACGTCCACGTAAGAGTCGGATGATAAGCAGAGGAAACCCTCGCGATTCGTCGCCTGACAAAGTCGGTGATTAAATTCAATCGTGTGTCATCCAGGTACATCCTCTTGAGTCAAACGACTGACCGTCTGACATCCGCAGGGACAACTCTGTGATCGACTCCCTTGCAGCTGGTCTAGTCCGGTTTCATCTTAGTTCTCTAGCCCAAAGACAACCATATGCTGGGAGCAAATGCCTTGTTTAACTTCGAGCTTGTTAATCTGCAGCCTTATACTTTCGCATAAGAATCGTATGGCATGCAGGGAAATATGTGAACTATATTCTGATCCGTGCCTGCTTCACGTCGCTTCTGGTTCTAGACCGACCGGTGAGTAGTAATCTGAACCGGTGCCCAATGCAGCCTGCTACAACACATCACGTCCATACGTGTCACCATAAAAACATTTCCCAGATGAAATACGTTGGAATGTCATGGTTTAAAGTCCTGTAATTCTATTTCGTCTCCAGTGACTCAATGAATATTTGGGCCAGAGATAGGCGCTGCTCAATGTCGACGCGACTGTACTCGGCAATCATCATTCCGCTACTTATGAGATATTGCTGGCGAAATTCAGTCCACAGCTTGCTCTGCGGTCGGGGGTAGAACGGGTCATTGCGCCAAAACGCCGTAACAGCCTGCTTGACCCCTTCATCGCTCATGGGCATGAGCTGACATAAATCAAAGTCCAGCATCCACATCGTATGCGGGCTGAGTACATTGGTGATTGTCTTGGTGTTGGGTGGTTGTTCGTGGACCAGGGGAGGAGCCAGGACAAACTCGATATCATTTCCGTCCACCTCGCCGAGCCAGTGTAGGGTTGCTAACGCTTCACCCATCATACGCGCATAAGACTGCATGTCTTCTGTCGCAATGCCGATGTCCTCCATTTGGTCTTCATGTAATGGATAGTTCCGCAGTGAGAATGCTGCAAACCTCGGGGGTCTGTTGATTTCGGTCCTCTGCGTCCGTCGCCTACCCAGGTATGGCCTGATCAGACAGTCGTTATTGGCAGCACTGGTCAGTATCTCCGTTTGTATCTTTGGATCGCAGTATCGCTTAACTAGGAGCTCCCTGGTCTGCGCGGGAAATGGTGGGATGCGGTCTGAGATGATGGCATTGCAGGGTGAGTGTTGCGATGGGAAGAGAGGAAGATTTTCCGTCCACCACCGATCGCTTGGGGCGATAAAGCGATGACATTGTGAGACCTGCACTTGGGGGAGTGTCTGGCGGAAACTGTATCTTCGTTTGAGGTCTGTCAGTCGGCAGAAGCTCTGGAGGATCCGCTGGTGCATGGCAAACTCATTAACGAGGGACCTGTCTGGACCGCCATCTTCTCGCTTGATGGCTTGGCCATCTTCAGAGAGGGCCCAGACTGTTCCGCAGAATCCTGCACCAATACAGTAATATTTGGAGGCCATTTGATGGTTGATGGTGTTACCAGATGGGAGCTGAGATGGAAAAGGTACACGAGATGATATCTTTCTCCTTGTGGAAGATTTGACGTCACATTGACACCTTGCGGTTAACCATTCCGTCAGGCATTGGAAGATAATAATTGAGAAGAGCTCTTAGGCTGTATGTATGCATCTATTGAAAGGTGTCTTGGTGGGTGAATGCTCGATTAAGTAGTTCGAAAGAGGCATATCTGCACCTTTCATTATTGTATCACAAAATAGAGTAGCATACTATATCAAGCCCGGGTGGTCTAGTGGTATGATTCTCGCTTAGGGATACAAACCCAAGCATATCTGCGAGAGGTCCCGCGTTCGATCCGCGGCTCGGGCCTTGTATTCTTCTTTTTACTTTTCTTTTTGTTTCATCGAAATCTTTCTCTTCTCAATTCAACTGACTGCGTTTGTTGGGCCGCTGGTCGGTCGCTTGGGGTGAATTTCATCTGTGTAGTGTGTACACGCGATATGTCGCATGAGATCACATGCTGCTGGAAGAGTGGTCAAACACAGCACTTCGGGACGATCCGAATACAGTAGCTCTTTCTTCTTCAGCTAATGGTCAATTTCAATGAATCACTGGCTCCTCCCAATCTCAGAAGCCCGCCCATATTCCTCCCCTGGCATCGGTTCCAGATTTAGGACAGCGCCCCCAGACTACTTTTGCCATGGTCTGCAATTAGGTTTGGTCGTACCTTAAACAGGCCACCCGCCCCATGAATCCTTGTAATACCAACCAAGGACAGGCATTGTAGCTGGCCAGCAAGCTTCCATCCAGGCCCGACGAACAGACCCAAAATTGAGCACGCTCCCCTGTAGCTTAGTTGAAGGTTCACTCGTGATCCCATGACTTCACCTCTTTTGTCGTAAATATCTGAAGCTACCAGTCTACCCCGCGTAATGAGCCTAGGTTATGGATTATCTATCTGATGTCAAGACTTGAGTGGTTTGAAGGGCATTTGCACGCTTATTTAAGTTGGCTTTGATGGCGAAGTTTGCTGTCTGCGATAGAAAGAGAAGAGAAAGAGTTGGCTACTAGCTAGGATATGTCATTACCCTCTCTCTTCTTGAAGACATACTTACATCCCCATACCATCTATTGAAAGTCTCCACGAGGAGACACATTCATCGTCATGTCCACCTCTGATAAGAATACGATGGGCATCACGGTTGAAGAGGTCCGAAAGGTCGAACCTGAGCTTGAGCTTGGTGGTGGTGGTGGTGGTTGTCAAAATCACAGTTCTCCCAGCATAGAGGAGTTCATTGAGGAGGTCCCTCCTGTGGAGAACTCGCCGACTTTGATTGAGACGATTGGGTATTTGCTTTCTATTCAGGATGGCTGTACGGAACAATCACCTTGGTGATGAAGATAGGTTAACAAAGATGGCTGATTGATATCATAGATGGACCGCCGGATTCAACATGGGATGTGGAGGATTTTGATTAGAATGTTATCTGATGGTTTATGGGTTGTGCTAAGTGGCGGTGATGCTAAGGGTAGCTCTAAATTAGTGGTATCCCGGGGTTGGCATTTGGTGCTGGATAATGTTTCTTCTCCATATAGCGGACGAATAAAATGTAATCTATAAAGAGGCCCTCTTTCCAAATATGTCAAGAGAGCCTTCATCAGATCTTGGTCTTGTGGCACAGTAAGTAATCCCTTTGTATTTCATCCTTGTACAATGTCTGGTTCTGTCGGGATAAACAGGCTTTAGCTTTTCTTGATGCGTAGTTGGTGGCAACCAGTCACACATGCTACAGGTATAAATCTTGATGTTCTTCAGACTTAGTTGTAGTCAGCCACTATTATTATTCTCCCCTGTTGAAAGACTTTTCTTTTACCTCGGATTAGACACTAGGAGACTAGTACTAGAGCATATCGCACAATGTCCGAACACGAGACACAAGCAACACCGGCGTTGAGCCAGCCACCCCATGAACATAGGGAATCCTTGATTGATATGCTACACATCAGTGACATGACATCACATATAGTGAATGCAGTTGGAAACATTCATACCGCTGATGCAGAAGGTGATGCGGAGACAATGGATTGTATGCTATTCGGCCCTTGCACGTGGTAGTTGGTGGGTAGGCTAACCTCTTTTGCAGGTGATGATCACGTACTAATATTCGATAATCCATTCAAGGGAGCTATAGATGGAGATGATGATGAGAATTTGTGATTGCATTTGTTTATCACTGATACTATTGTATGCGTCAAAAAGAACGGACTATATATTATGGGACGAATGGGGAGCATGTCCTGGCAGGTGATGTTATATACCATATTCTGCAATTATGAGGTTTAAGTAGAGTAACTATTAGATAAATGACTATGCCTCTTTCCATGTATCAAGGAGGAGTTCTCTCATCTTCACAGGCTTAATATCAGGAAACATAGCATTCATACGCTCCTTTGGTAGATCGAAAGCACCCGCAATGGTGAGTCGGCTCACCAGCACGGTCATTTCGCGGGCCTCCTCCTCAGAATACCCGGTAAGAAACGGCGGAACTGTGACCTGACCTTCTTTGATCTTCTCAGCACTGTCATATACCACCTCGAATTGTTTGCCTAGTCATGTTAGCTGCATTCTTCATTTGTGCCAAGTCACATACCTCTAGCTTCCTCGGCCAGCTTGAGGAGCTCGTTGTAAGTAATATCGTCTCCTGCAAAAATGCTAAACTCGGGCCACTCCTCGAGATCCAGTAACCTCACGATATATGCTGCCAGATCGTACGAGTATGTCACACTCATTTTGTCATTGCCGTCGCCGGGGATACCGGCCCAGCAGTTGGCTACATCGATCCCGATAACGTGCTGATGGATGTTGGTTTTCACTCGAGGCATTCCCCAGTAGTCCATGAGAACTCCGGGGCAGACCCGGGTATACTGCAGCTTGGTTTTCTTCAGCATTTCAGCTACATCAAGCCAGTACTTGATGCTGGGATCATGGGGTAGAAGACTGTTCGTTCGATTAGTAAACATATCATTGTTGCTAAGGATGGAAAGCGTACTCCTCGGTCTGAATAAAAGAGTATTCGCTGGGAACAAATCTCTTGGTAACACTGGATTTCTCGGCAGCCCGGACAAGGTTCATCTGAGAACGGTTGGCTTCCTCGGTGTAAATTCCGATGGCGGAGATGATTGTGTGTATCGCATGCTTCTCCAGTATTTGGACAAGAGAGTCAATATCATCATAGTTGACTTGGACTTGCTCCGTGTGTTTGAGGATAAGATCCTCTTTGGGACTCTTGAAGTTTGATAAGTCAGTGCGCGGGAAGCGTCGTCTGTGAGGGGTCATACACCCTGAGTCAAAACAATAACCCGATACTTGGGTTCCTGCAGCAATGCCTCGACTATGGTCTTCCCTATGCCGCCGGTTCCACCGGCCACGGCGATCGTGCTCATCGTGGTGTATTTGTTTGGAGATCCCGATGTGTTCCGGTAGGAATGATGGGTGTTGGGCGCCGAATGCGTTGGCTAGATCGGGGCGTGGTAAGAGTCGGACCCTGCTGGCTGCCGAGGCCCACTTGTTAAGTTGGTGGGTCCTGATTTTCCACATCCATGGATGATGTTGTTGACACCGATTGCCCATCTACCGATTAACTTGCAGATCGCACTAGTAGTATCGTAGTGCTGAATCTGCTGAAATGGCAAGTCTCGTTGATCACATTGCCAGTTGCAGGCTTGCAAGGGAGCTCATAGTGTGCTGTGCAACCTATAGATAGTGTGGAAGTTGTTGATAGGTTCATCAGTGTTGATGAGGCGAAGGGTTGTCAGGTTATCTTGCATTGTTAATGTGTATTGTTGTGTATATTTCTTGCTTTCCGTGTGCCAGGAAGTGCATACGATGTTGTGCTACTGGTGTTGGTGACATGTGTTGTAGTACTATCGACTCAGAAACATATATCCAACCAGTCAACTACTAGTAGTAGCACTAGTAAGTGTGAGCGATACAAGAACCATGAGTGAGCAGCGAAAAACGAGCCAACATCAGCACACAGAAATACGACTTCAGCCACTCTTTTCGCATTTTCTATGAGCCATTTAGTGACGCAGAAAGCATTGCAGCAGAGGGATGTGATGATAGCATCAGGGACTCCCGAGTGAATTTGATGAAACCCGCAGGATCGCAGTGTAATGTAGTGGTATGTATATTAATGCCAACATGATTTCTGAGAATGTGTATAAAACGAGTTTCTACACCAGGTTTCTTATATCCATGGTACCCATCTGCATTGGCTCTCATTGTTCTGGCAAAGAGCATGGCCTCAATGAAACTCGATTACTTCTTAATAGCTCACGGTTGTAGGATCATATAGCCAAAATATGCAACATTCCTTCAACAATCCTCGATGGTCTAACGGTCATGATTTCCGCTTGTCAATCCCACTCGGGAACAAGCGCGGGAGACCTGGGTTCGACTCCCAGTCGGGGAGATTTCTTTTTGTTTTTGGCTTATCCCTCACGAAACCTTTTTGCTTACCATCCTGGCACAAACTTGTGTGTGTCCACATGCCGTCCTACTTTCCTTGCGAATTGCTCACTAACATGCATTCATCCATAACCCTCACGCCTTGTCATACCACAACATTCTTTATCCGGCGAGGGGCATTTTTGTGGGACACCGGGGAAACGAAGGCCCGGCGCAAGACACGCTGGGGAAGCCGCTCTGCTTAGCCCCGGACTTAATGAGTCAAGCACCGATCGCGTCATTTAAATTCTTCTGCAGTTCTTATCGCTGGGAGCAAGACCATACATACACAGGCAATTGCAATCAATCATCATGAAAAGAGAAGACATTACCTACCTGGGTGCTGGCCCTGCCAGTCTCCCCACTGATGTTCTCGCCACAGCTGCCCAGGCGCTGCAGAACTACGAAGACACCGGACTGTGAGGGGCACTGCTGATCTGTGCGATCTTATCTGCGACCGTATCTGACCTGCACTTTTAGGGGTGTCGCAGAACACAGCCATCGTAGCGAAATCGCAACGAATATCCTGAACAACGCCAAGGCTGACCTTGCCAACTTCCTGGACATCCCCGACACCTACGAGATCCTCTTCCTGCAAGGTACATCGCTGCCCTCATCTCCCTTCGCAATCTCAACTCGCTGACGAATTGCAGGTGGTGGATCCGGCCAATTCGATGCGACCGTGTACAACCTCGTGTCAATCTGGGTTGAGAAGCAGAGACAGCAGATTCTTAAGGAGAAGGGCGATATCAGCGAGGATGAAGTCGTGAGCGAGCTGCGCAAGAAGGTTGAGTCGGAACTGAAGCTGGACTACTTGGTCACTGGATCGCAAGTCACCCCCAAAATTATTGCGACCGGACATGTTATACTAATTAGTCGCACAGATGGTCCCTGAAGGCCAGCCAGGAAGCTGTTCGCCTCCTTGGCTCTGAGTTCGTAAACATCGCCAGCGACTCCAGGACCGTCAACGACGGCAAGTTTGGAAAGATCGCAGAGGAGTCGACCTGGAAGCTGAGCCGCAAGGCTGCTATGGTCTACAAGTGCGAGAACGAGGTATGTAGAACTCCTCACTTAGGAGATTTTCGCTAACATATGTTACACACGTAGACTGTTGACGGCGTGGAATTCCCCAGCTTCCCCAAGGTTCTGGAGCCCAAGGGCACCGACGAGGACCCCATTGTCGTTGGAGACTTCTCTTCTACCATCCTGTCTAGACGTATTCCTGTCCAGGTATATACCAGTGCCCCGCTGTTCCAGTTGGTTTATGTTAACCCTTTGCTAGAACTACTCGATCATTTTCTTCGGAGCGTAAGGCTTGTCAATGCTCGTGACAGAACTATCAACTAACTCCTAAAAGACAGAAGAACCTGGGTGTTGCCGGTATCACGGGAGTGATCATCAAGAAGGACCTCTTGCCCCCTGTCTCTACCCCTTGCTCTCCTGCCATCCTGCGCAAGCTCGGCTTGCCGGTTGCGCCCACCATCCTCGACTACTCCGTTGCGGCCAAGAACAACAGCTTGTACAACACTCTTCCCATCTTCGAGTAAGTGGTCCACCAGCTTGCAGGGTTGGTCCCGCTAACAGCATCCAGTGTCTACATTGCAGGCCAGGTCCTGAAGAAGCTGCTTGCCACATTCCCCGATAAGGTGGATGGACAACAGGCCGTAGCCGACAGAAAGGCGAAGCTCATCTATGAGACGCTTGACGCCTACCCCGAGGTATACAAGGTTGTCCCCGCTAAGGATGTGCGTTCAAGAATGAACGCCTGCTTCCGTGTGATCAAGGTATGTCCCCCAACCCACATTACTGATGTCTGGAGGCGGGGCTAATTGCGCAGGGTGGCAACGTCGACGACGCCGAAAAGGCTTTCCTGAAGGGCGCCGTTGAGCGTGGAATCACTGGCCTCAAGGGCCACAGAAGCGTTGGAGGTAAGTGACACTGAAAATCCATAGTCAGCAACCGTGACTGATTAAATTCCAAGGTATCCGTGCGTCGAACTACAATGCCATTCCCGAATCTGGCATTGAGAAGCTTGCCGCGTACCTGAAAGAGTATGCTAGCGCATAGGAGCGAAAAAGTACCCAGAGGTGAATTTGTAGATTTGCAAGAAAAGCACTGTTGTTATTCAACCATTCATGTGGTGCAGGTTATAGACAGGGGTAACGCATAGAGCTTGAACATAACATCTACCAGCAATAGGTTCAACCCCATCAGAATGGCTGGCTCAACAACACACTTCAGCAACGTAGTCATGTCAATAGAGAATATTCGAAATAGCATGCGCATAAGAATAAGACCACTGCCTTCTCGATTCGGGTGAGATGTGGCATGAATAGCATATTCCAATACTGTTTAGGATACTCTACTAGTAGTTCGCTTGCTACGTAGGAGATATACACTCGTCTGACATCCCTCTTTATTGCTACTTTCGATTCCTATGCGATAAATGCACCTACTCTCGAAATTATATACTATGGACTATGTCTTATAAAGTTGTTGTAGCCAGACATACCATCTTGTATTCTATTTTACCCCTGTGCACATGTCGATACGCCATACTGGTGAAAGACCCATAGAAAAGACTTCGACTCATTGGTCGCTCCTAGGAAGCGATCCCCGTTCCTTATAGTTTGATTTTATGAAGATTGAAAAAGGGGGTTTCTAGTATCCTATAAACCACTTACTTTGGGTCAACTAAGTATGTTCAGACTCCAGAGTGTGTACTAAAGAAGCCTGTGGATCAATAAACGTTTATTTGAGGTCTTGGCTGTGGGGCCAGAAAATATCATCAATACCATCTTGAATATGCTGTTCAAACTGGCATCTGTGATTTGACTGCGAACAAGAAGGACGTGCTCAATACAGTATACTACTCACACAGACATGGAAGTGGCGTTGGTAGCCATTGGAGATATTCACAAGAGTTCTATTGTATATATATAGCATGTACCACTGATGAATAGTGATTTTATCATTACGGAGTACTTTCGAGGGTTGAGTCACAATTCAAACACGTTCAATTCCGTGAATCCACACTAAACTGATCAAGCTAATTAACCTTATAGCATATTCCAGAACAGAAACAGATCATCGCACTAAAGTTTTGAAGGGATCTTAGTTCCCAGTGTAGGTGATTCTGATAGGGCAGATGAGAGGATTACCCAGAATTTGTGATTAGTGAACAGTCCGAGCCGAGGCATCTCTCCCGCCTCCCTTTGCTCAACCAGCACACACAGAAGCACACAGCCACTTAAGTGTCGGAGATATACATGCATAAATGGGACGTTTCTAAGCTGGTTTAACCTTACTTTATGCTATCCACCCCAACAAAGAATAAATGGATCCGGTCTGGACGGGCTGGAAGGAGTGACGTGTGGCGACTGGACGGCAGAACTGGATATGTCAGCAGCTCTTCTCCCTTTGGCTTTTCTCTCCCCTTCTCCAACAGCTCCTCCGTACAAACCAAAACCATCACAGTGACCGATAAATTAGTTTGTTCATCTTCACAGTAACATGAATGATTCAGACACGGCTCTACTCCCCTGGGAGAGTGTCAACGATGAGTTCTTTGGATCTCACTGTGACTCGACCGCCCCGCAGATAACTTCGTTGCTATCGGCTTGCTCGTATCCCGTGCCCCAACAGATCAGGCAACCGCAACGGAGACAAGATGTCCATCTCCCACTTCTGGGTGGAATTGTACCAGAGAACCAACTGCTTCTTTACAATAATGATACCCAGCCGACTCAGCCTGCAGTGAAGCCTTTAAAACGCACTCGCAGTAATGCGGACAAGTCCGGCTCATCGGCGCTCACTAAAAGAGGTCGACCGCGAAAAGTAGCCGAGAGCACTGCGGATGAAGATCCAGAAGAGGTATGCGAGGTTCATTCTGTACGTACGCTACTACCGGGACATTGATCAACTCGAGCAGAGACGTCGGAGACAGATCCGTCTCGCGCAACGCGCATATCGCTCACGAAAAGAGGCCAACCTCTCTTCTCTGAAGGATCGCATCTCGGAACTCGAGGGGATCGTGGAGAAAATGAGCACGGCTGTTCTATCCTTCAGTGACGTGTTGGTTCAGTCAGGAGTGTTGGCATCACATGCTAATCTCACCGAGAATTTGCGCGATACCGTACAAACATGTCTGACCCTGGCTCGGGAGGCCAACAATGATAGCCCCCAGGAGGTCACAACAATCTCGCCACCCCTAACAGAAGATAGCTTGCCAGATTTTGTGGCGCATGAACAGCATGGCCCATCAGCACAGATTGTGGAATTGGACGAAAGCAGTTCTTCCATTTTGGAGCCTAGCCTACCTATCGAGCTTAGGGATTCATTGAAATTGCGGAGCCGAAATGTTCCTCGCTTCTTCGAGTCATTGGAAGCAGCCGAAATGGATCTGACCGTGTTTATCGATAGACTCCACATGTCATGCGTCTACCAAGGGTGTTTTGCTCTTTGTGATGAATCCATTGGCATAGACAGGATACAGAAGCATTTTTGCCTGCTACTTCAGATTATGGACCGGAAACGCATCGCGTCATATTTTCAAGCCGCGCTGAATGAGAAAGAAAGTCGAAAATATTTCGAGGACTGGGAAGAGGTACCCTTTTTCAGTCTGGGCGGCGCAGGAACCCATTACGCTCGATCTTCCCTGACGGGCAAATCCGCTGATCGTCCCTTCCGGCCTGGAGTGCGGTGGGTTTCGGTGCGTTCAGTATCACACTTTCCACAACATTTACAGACCCGGCTTGAAGGGGACTGGTTTGATATGGGTGACCTCGAAGGATACTTGCGGGAGCATGATGTACATCTGCTTACATATCCTCCCATGGATCCCGCGCGCCCCCGCCTACAGGGAACAGCGATTAATGCAGCACGTTTTATACAGGGTATGGCCTCTTTTGTTTCTGCTCATTTTGTTTGGGTCCTTCATACTTACTTGATGGTAGCACTGTCCACCAATGCAATCTGTCTTGGGTGGACGCCGGGTTTCCGTCGCCGTGATGTGGAGAACGCTCTCCAGTCCTGTGTATGGAGATGAGGTAAATGGCTGCACTTGACGAGAATGTGGCTCACATTGCTGCCATTATTGGAAGGAGCATAGCTAGCCTGATTTCATACGCCTCGAGGGTGCGTCAGGGTCACTGGGGGTCTCTCTTTCGCAGAATCCAGCGAAAATACCGCACAACAGTCCATTGAAGCACAGGGACGAACAGCGAAGGGAGCTACCCATATCTGTATCCCGAATTTCTCAGCGAGCATGTTGTTCAATTATCGCAGGAAGGATGGCTGCCTAGCTGTTATATCTCACAGTCACGCGCCCGAGAATTCCATTATGGGACTTATGGTCATTCTGCACTTCATTACCACTAATGAAGAGGATGGGTAATACAGTGACCTCTCCAACTAGATCTCCCCGCGCTCGATCAGGAATCGATCTACGATCTACAACCCGCCTGATCTTCATTACTGCTGGGGCCAATCCTACACAATTTCGGTGCTGATGTCTTCGAGGACGCGATTGTTCCCGGGCTACCAGCCTGCGAACACCTGATGGGATGTCAACTTTGTGGACTTTGTAGTCAGTCGCACCGACGGTGAGTTCGCAACAATGACTCCGTGTCTCTGCTACCACCATCAGCGAAATATGCATTTGAAACCAACCCACTCCGACCGGGACCAATATAGCATGGTGCAATGGTGAGTGCACTACGTGCTGTACTCAAGATTCGTTTGGCTCGGCATCATTTCCACTATTCGTCCGCCATATTAAAGCACCGTGACCATGAGTTCATGCATTTTGTATAATGGCAAAAGTTCCCGTGACCAATTTTGAACCAGGCAGCTGTAATCATGAATCTCACAGGGGTACAGCTTTTGCGACCAGATGATTCTAGTCATGCCCAAGGCTTTCAAGAGGGGCACGATGCTGTGGGAACGAGTATTAGAAGATGGGGCTGGGCGACGTAGTAAATGACAGGACATGATCATGCAAAATTCCAAATACACATGAGGAAAAGTTCTTCATTGGCCATATGTGCGTGCGGCTAATTGCGTGGAAGAGTCCAAGGATCCCATGGCAACACAACTGGGCTGGCCCTACAGGATCTGTCTGTCACTAGCCGTCTAGCAAAGAAGATCCTAGAAGAATCGGAGCCCCAGCTGCTCATACTGTGCTGTAAAATACAAAGCCCCCAGCTTAACGTAATGTAAGCAATGTTCCACAAGGCTGCTTAGAACTTCCTTTTAGTCAATTTCCTTTAACACTGAACCGAAGATGCAGAGTACTACCGCGAAGATTTACTTTGTGTCATGGACATTGGTCGAAATGGAAACGAAAGCCATGCACGCAAGGGACTGTGAGGATGACCTGGCCTCTTAGAAAATATCTCAAGTTTAGATATACGTAAGCTTATACTCCGTCACACGAGTCCCTGATGAATGCTTAAGCGGTGGATAAGACACCGCGCGGACATTGCATCAACGGACAAGGATTGGACAGAGTTAACGTTCTACCACCGACCCATGGAAGTAGGTATCGCGGGTCATGGGAAAGGCCGCAGCTCAACCATTGGCCTGGAATCTGTGCCATATAGAACGGCAAGATCGGTAGAGACTAAAAATGACATGAATTAAGCTAGCCCAGTGGAAATTAGAAGGGAAATGGAGTCGTCGCCAGGGGGTGATGCCTTTTTGCCATTCCAGCCACAGGAGCTGAGGAGAGGAGCGTAATCCCGTGGCTGACCACGCTAGTCCATTTTGGGCCCCGCCTGCATTCTTCCAGAATTCCAACTTTCATTCTTCGTGCGTCTCCATCTCCAATTCTCTCTCTGGAACAGGAACCGATTATGAGGCTTCGTGAGCATCTCTCGTGAAATCATCCGATCGGGGGCCGCAATTGCTTTACGTATGTCGTGATGTTGCTAATCCACCGCCGTTTATTCTCGTCTCTTCTTTTAGGTGACCCTCCAACTTCCGCGATGCCGGCACCAAGAAACAACGGCGTGGTCAGCCCATCCCCGCCCAATGTCTAGACTCAATTAGCCTACAACGTCGGCTCATACTCTGCTGGAAAAAAGAGGCATGTTCCTAAAATAATTCGCCTTTCACAACTCTCATCCCCAATTACAGCCCAGGCCACGGAGTGGTGCCCCGGATCGGCAATCTTGTCCGGTTGCTCAGCGATCGCGACCTGTCAGCTGTTGGCCTGATGGGTTGGGGAATGTGACGGTTGCCAGGATAGTGGCAGGGACCGTCGACAAACTCTCTCTTATACTCGGTCGCTGGGTCTGAGGGTTCACAAAGGGAGTTCAAAATCGATATCCAGCAGGTTTCCTTTAAATTTAAGACCTGGCTTGTCCAACATGAAGGAAAAATAACTACCCTAGTGCTAGTCGAATCTTTTGAGGTTCTCCTGTTTCATGTCATCCCGCCGAGCTCTCTGGTCGTGTTTCAGGCTCCACCATCACAGTGTTGCGCTTTGTCGCTGATCCACCCAACATGCCTGGCCAAAGAATGAAGGCTGAGGACTCATCAAGACGCATTCTGTCTGTGACCGTCTTTCTGCTCTGATTCGTCGTGTACCTGCCGACCCCTCCCAGGCACGAACCGTCGTCCTCCCAATGGGCGGCAACGAGCCGCCCAGTGAATGGCCCAGGCGACAAGAACACTCAAGCTGATTTGCTATGGGCCTCAAGAATAATGTTAGTGCTCTGCAGCCACCTGGGCAGAAGCCACGCTAATTTGCATGTCGGGGTGTTGCTGTTATTATTTGTATATCGCCCGGCCTACCCCCCGGTCTGCGTCATGCTCCCACATTGTTGTGTACATTCTCTACATATTTTACTTTCGCCCATCCTTTTCCTACCTACGTTCTCTTCTACCTTCTTTTTTAACTAGCAGATTGATCTCTGCAATTCTGTCCTACCTTCCTTTTTGCACCTTGTACGCCTAGAGGGCTACTTTCCCTTCTTTTTTCGCTCTAAACGTCGATCGTTTTGAAATTAGCCTCCGCTCCCAAATTTGCTGGTTATCCTAAAACATTACAGTCCTCGGGGCTTACCTTCTCTACCCACGCAATTGATTGACCGAAAACATTCACAATGCCTACCCCATCCCTACTATGGAGCGTAGGGTCGCTCGCTCTTTCATCGGTGATCTTGCCCGCGGCGGCCAGCAGTTATCAACTTGTGGAAACGTGGAAGGGCGAGGATTTCCTGACGGCTTTCGATTTTTATACAGGCGCTGACCCCACGAACGGATTCGTCACATATGCGAATCAAAGCTATGCCGAAAGCTCGGGGCTGGTCAAGGTCAACTCTAACGGTACCTTCTACATGGGTGTCGACCATACAACAAAGCTGAGCAGCAACGGGCCTGGCCGGGAGTCGGTCCGCATTGCCAGCAACAAGTATTATGACGAGGGCCTGTATATCATCGATCTTCAGCACATGCCCGGAAGCGTATGCGGTACCTGGCCTGCCTTTTGGTCCGTAGGCAAAGACTGGCCTGCAGATGGTGAGATCGATATCATTGAGGGCGTCAATAAGAACGAAGCGAACGAGATTGTCCTGCATACGAGCGGTACCTGCCAGATTTCCAGCCAGACGATGAGCGGCACGCTTTCTTCGACGGAATGTGGTGAAGATTCCGGTACCACTGGATGTGTTGTTGAGGGTACCCAGGGCTCTTCTGGCACTCCGTTCAACGAGAAAGGTGGTGGTGTCTATGCTATGCAGTGGACAGATGAGTTCCTCAAGTTCTGGTTCTTCCCCCGTGGTTCGATTCCCAGCTCTATCACTCAAGGCGAACCCGACGTCGCTGCCTTCGGCACTCCCATGGCGCACATGCAGGGTTCATGCAACTTCGCCGAACACTTCAAAGCCCAGCAATTCATCTTCGATACCACCTTCTGCGGTGACTGGGCTGGCGGCGTTTACAGCACCTCAGGATGTCCCGTGAGCGACAGCAGCAGTTCCTTCAAGAGCTGCGTTGCTTATGTTGCCGAAAACCCAACGGCATTCGCAGAGTCCTACTGGGAAATCAACTACATCAAAATTTACCAGACTGGCGTCGCAGCCTCCACGTCTGCCTCTGCTTCTCACGTCGAAAGTGCAGCCAGTGTCGCTGAGACGGTCTCCGCTGCTAGACAAGCCACTGACTCCGTTGTTGCGACCACTGCCGCTGCGACTACTGTCGTCACCAATACCGCTAACGCAGAGACTGCTAATACGATCGCTGAAGCCACTACCGTCGCCGCCTCGACCGAGACGTCCGCTGCCATTGAAAACGGCTCTTCCGCATCGACGTCGACTCAGTATGTTACCATGACCACCACTATCTGCCCTGTTGCCGAGAGCTCCTCTGCGGCGGCTGCTCTTGTTGGCGGAAGCTCCGAGGCTACCGAGGCTAGCAACAGCGAAGGCAGTCCTGCGGCAGCAACACCATCTAGCGTCACTGGCGCTAGCGCTGAGGCTAATGGTAGTGAGAGCACTTCCGATGCTGCAGCTACTCCTTCGACTGTTACTGGGGCAAGCGCCGAAGCAAATGGAAGCGAGGGCTCATCTGCCTCCGAAGCCAAGACTGTTGCTGCTGCTACACCTTCCAGTGCCAGCATCAGCGGTGCGAGCGCTGAAGCAAACGGGAGTGAGGGTGCTTCTGCCGCTGCTCCCTCTTCAAGCGTGACTAGCGGAAGCGCCGAAGCCAATGGCAGCGAGGAATCTTCTGCTTCTTCTGAGGCCAATGCCGGAGCTTCTAGCACCCCATCCAGCGTCACTGGTGCAAGTGCTGAGGCGAATGGTAATGACAGCACCTCCTCAAATGCTGCAACCGCGAGCGGCGCTACCGCACAAGCCAATGATAATGAAAGCACTCCTGCATCTGCTGTGGCTAATGCCGGTTCCTCTGCTACGCCTTCCTCCGTTAGCGATGCAAGTGCGGAAGCTAACAGCAGTGAAGGAAGCGCTGCCCCGGCTGCTTCAAGTGTCAGTGGTGCAAGTGCTGTGGCTAACGGTGGCGAAGACAGCTCCAGCCAGTCGTCGGAGTCGCAGGCAGGATCCGACTCCTATGGGTCTGTCCCTTCAAGTGCTGCTGCATATGGCAGGCCTGCCCCAAGCTCTTCCAGCCTTGCGTTCGCCACTTCACCCTCATCTAGTGGTTCAATCCGTGCGACATCCTCTGCTACTGCTGCTAACAATGCTGCCACTGCTACTCAAGGCAGCTCTGCTTCCGGATCTAACTCCGGCTCCTCTGGTTCTGATTCCTCGTCCGCTACTACTCCCTCGACACCTGTCTTCACTGGTGGTGCGAACAAGTTGACTCTTGGAGCATCTAGCGTCCTCAGTGTCCTCGCTTTTGCCCTGTTTGCCTAAAGGTGTGATTTTTGGTCTCATGTTGATTACCCAAATTCATTTGCTTCTCTTATTATCAATCGTGAGGAGAAGCTTTGATTGCAATTTCGTGTTTTGTATGTACTATACGCTTGTTACCTTGCTTGACGCATCGTCCATGGCGCCCTGGTCCACACCCTTGGATCGCGCTCGATATCCGCTTTTTCTCGGGTCTACTTTGAATTTCCGAATTATATAGTCAATCAAATAGAACATGATATATTATCCAACATTATTCTGGTTAAGTAGAAGCTAGGGGTGAATAGGTCGCCAGAATCGGTGACTATCACTCGTCATGTGACGGTAGTGACGAAAGGAGAAACTACGTCTAGACGACCTCCAAGTCAGCAACGTGCAACTCCTGCACCACTTGCCACAAACGACAGTCCTCATCTCTTTATCGCCGACACTTGCATTTCATCTGTCTTTCCTGTTGAATAAGTTGGATCTCGAGGTACGACAGTGTTATTGTCTTCAAGATGCTCATTGTGAGAATAATCAATTAAATTGCTAACTCCAAAGCCATATGTGGTATCTAGGTCATAGGGGACTATTTACAGATAATTATCGACATGAAGAGATCACCGTAGTCTCATGGCCCTCTAGGCTGTCTTCCATCGCGTCAACCAATCCTGCGCATACCGAGTGAGGATGCCATCCTGTACAATCCTCAACCGACCATTCCTCAGGGTCATACTATCTCTTTCTGCTTTCTCAGTGAGGAATTTGACCGGTTTCGGAGCATCCTCGCTGTACATCGCCTCGTAATGAGCCGTCAGCTTCACAGCAGGATTGATCATCTCCTCTCCTCGAGCTTCACTCTCGCGAAGCATCTGCAACCAGTTCTCAAATGGGACGGTCTGGAACGAGAAACCGCTGCGTCGAAGTGTGTCGAGCAAGGATGACCACGTGAAGACGCGGGAGTTGCAGAGGTTGTAGATGGTGTCGTCGACCCACTCACCGGATGCTGCGTCGTCCCAGCGCTCCTCGAGGGAGTTCAAGGTACAGGCACGGGCCAGTTCAAGAATGGTGCAGGCAAGCTTGTCGACAGGTAGCCAAGAGCATGTCATATCGAGGTCAGGCAACGCCTTCAGTGTCAAAGCGGAACGGATCATCAGGGGGATGGCCTCTGAGTCGTTCCACAAGCCCTTCTTTGAGTGGCCGGATACTTGTCCGATCCGGAGGGAGTATGTGCGTGCACCAGCTCTGCGAGCATTGCTGACGATCTTCTCGCCGATCAGTTTCGAGCGCCCGTATCCCATCTCAAGCGCGCTAGCAAGATCCTCAATTGGTGTCTCGTCTACGTCGGACGAGGCGCCGAGAGCTGTGGAGATAGACGAACAGAAGAGCAGGACCGCTGGATTAGGGAGGTTGACGGATAAGGAGAGGTTGATGAGATTTTGAAGTCCCCTGATGTGAGGCTCGAAGCTCATGAGCGGAAGGTTGAAGTTGACGGGCCATGCGGTGTGGATTATGAGAGACACGGATTGTCGCATCTCTGCCATCATACTTTCGCCTACTCCCAGGTCAGGCTGTTCAAGAGAGCTGTTGAGAGCAATGATCTTCTGCAGGCGGTAAGGAAGGACCGAGAGGCCTTTCTGTGCGAGTGCATCAATGACCGCCTGTTTGGGTTGAGATCTCCGTGTCAGGCAGTACACAGCAGACACGCTATCGTCGTTCAGGAGCTTGTAGAGTGTGTGGGCGCCGATAGACCCGGTTGCTCCAGTAAGAACCTGCCCTTGTTAGAAAATGACTTGATGCAGCTGGTCCGGGAAAAAAAAACTTACAACACTCTTTTGGGTTGCCGCAGAGTTGGGGCTCGGTGTATGCCTGTGGAAGACGGAGTATTTCTCAATGAGACCTGGCATCATGGAGACCTCATCCTCAGTCACATCATGCTGACCGGATTGGATCAGGTGGATGTGCTCTGCTAAGCGGGCAACGTTTCCAGTTTCAAAAGCGACATTCTGGCCGATGTCCTTGGGGTCTTCTACTCTGAAGTCCCTCAATATCAAGCGACGAAGATGAATCGCCTTCAGGCTGTCTAAGCCCTCAGCAAAAAAGTCAGAAGTGGGGGTGGAGATAGGGAATCCAAGCTCTTCGTGACAGAGTTTGATCAAGTGGTTCTCCGTTGCGGTCAAGTCCAGCTTGAGAGTCCCGTCGGCTGTTTGTTCAAGTTTGGTATACATGTTTTCGATCGTTTCAGCATACTTTGCATACACCTGGGCTCTGATCATTGATCCCTTATCTGTCCGAGGACAGGCGCAATCTTGAGGCAAGACGAGGATCATGTCGCGGGAGATTTGAGAGAACTGCTCCGCTCGAGAATTGGCTTCTTCCACAGTGGGCCAAAGAAGATCCAGAAAGTCATCATCAGAGAACATCTGGGAGCTTTCCGTGCGGAAGACCAGCAAGCCAGGAACAGCCTTGTTGACGCCAACAACAACTGCTTCCTGAACCAGAGGGCTCTGCTTGATGCAGCCTTCAATTGGGAGAGGAAGGACCTTCTCGCCATTGACAAGCGTGATTCGGTCGTCCAGACGCGAAACGTACTTCCATCGGTCGGGGAGAGTTGGGTGGGGAGTGAAAACGTCACGAGAGTGGTATGAGCCAGGGGGCTCATTCGAATTCGATGCGGTCAATGCAGGGTGGCCTTTGAGATAGACGACCTCGTAGAGCGCGTCACTGATGGGCTTCATCCAGATGAAGGGCTTAATGTTGTCGAAGAAGCGCATGTAGTTCCAAAAGGGATCCCCTACTGGTCGAGAAATTGACTCTGCAACCAGGCCGGCTTCAGTTCTGTGAATGAGTTAGCAAACAGCTTACTGGGAGGTATTGATGGATACATACAGTCCGAATGAACCGCCAAATCTGACTCCCTCATCTACGAGTCTATCACCCAATTCGTCGGGGCATGGTGCACCACCATATGTGACAGACTGGCAGGCTCTCAATGCTTCCAGTCCTCGTGGGCTATCGACAAGAAGTTGGAGTAGGTATGGTACGCCTTGGACCGATTCCGGACGGGCTGCTTCCAGCGCAGCAACGGCCGTACTCGCGGTCAATGGAAGAGAGGCATCCCACATATAGGCCGTTCGTCGCATGTACATGGCTTGCAGGGCCGTGGATAGCCCGTGAAGATGATACCATGGCAGCGAGTTAAAAGAAGTAAACCCAGGACCCCGCATCGGATGCGTCATCAGGGCTTTGTGACTTAAATAGAGAGGCTTGGGGGTACCTGTTGAGCCTGAAGAGTGGAGAATCAGGGCAGTTTTCTCGACTTGGAGTTCGCGACGACTCCTCCGACAAATCACAACAGCGTCCGAGTCTTCTGATAGCTCTTCTGGAGAGGGTCTTTCGATGATTGGTCGGCACGCAACCAATTTTAAACGAAGGACTTCGCCCATTGTGGAGCGAATATTCGGCGATTGACCGTAAAGTATCGTGTTACAACCGACCGTGTCTAATAGTGCCACACATGCTGTGGCTGATAGGCGTGGCGACAACATCATGACCGTATATCCGAGTCTGCTAAGAGCGAAGAAGGTGATCACCATGTTGAGGTCTGATAGAGTGAAGAGAGCAACTGTCGCTCCTTCTTTTCCTGCCTAAGGAGGAGTCAGCATCACGGTTGATCTGCAGAGCTTCCTAACATACCGGCTTGAAACCGTAGTCCATTAATGTGCAGACCGCATAGTCGATCATGCAGTCAAGGTCCTGACCCGTGAAGTACTCATACGTCACGGATCCATCTTCAGAGGGCTTAGGATAAGCCAAGATAGGATGTTGAACATAGTCAGCTGCTCGCAGGCGAATCAAGTCATCTAAGAGATGAAGACGGCCAAAGCGAGCAACGACCTGGTCTGGGGTGTTTGTTGTTGGCTTGGGTCCCTCGGCCGGGACCCCGTCATACTGAGGAATTCCCATGATGAAAGTTGATGAAGCTGAACATCAGATAAACCTGAGGTGCTGAATGCTGGGGGGAACCAGGGCCTATTTAAGTCCAGGAGCCAGGCCGAGGTGGGTAGATACATCGATCATTTTTGCTATTTCGCCTAGAGGACGGTGGAGATGCACGGAGTCCGAACCTAGGAACCGTCGCGGCCTGTTGGTGCCCACAGTTTGCAAATCGGAGCGGTGTATGACTCGGAACGCAAAGCAGTCCGGCTGATGATCTCCACTGGGGGTACTATGACGATGAGGAGGGTTAATTACAGAGGCCACTACGTATGCGAACGGTGGCAACCCCCAAAGCTAACCAGAACCCTAAAGCCAGAAGGCCCAAATCTGGCCGCACCACGGATGCACGATCGCGATCAGGCGCTGTCAAATCAAGGAACTGAGCTGGCTTGATTTGGTCTCAGATTACACCAAAGCTCCTGCCCGTCTGTGCGATGGTCCGAGCTGAGTGGGTGACAGCGCGCGCGGGTGCGGTGAAATTGGTCAGTCACACTGCAGCAGATGATGCACGAGCGGAAGCAGAGTTCGCAGCATGATGGGCTGGTTGCATTATGTTTGCGTCCCGCGACATAAGGACGGACCCCCATAGCGCAGGGATTGCCAACAATCAGCGTCCATTCAGCTGAGAGACTAGGGCAGGCTAGGACGAACTCCCGCCCCAGTAACCGGGTTCCCGGCCCAGGAACCTGGATCGCGCCCTCGGGAGTGGAAGATCGATCGCTGATCAGCATTTTCTTACAGAGAACAGCTAAGCAGTGGGACACCCCCTCTTTGCTTTGTTTTTCTTCGATGTTTGTTTTTTCTTCTCTTCGGCTTTGTTCGCTCCCTAGGTGTGGTGTGGGCTGGGACTTTTGGGAAGGGAATATGCGAGGCCCGACGTCCTTTCAGGCTGACAAATGGCCATCCCCCAAAATAGAGTGTCACAGGAAAATTGGCTGAGGATGCTTGCTCCACCGACAAAGGACGATGTACCCGTGCAGAAAGCCCATGTCCGAGTTACTCGTGTTCAACCTTCCTCGATGGCCTGTTTCTGACCTGTCTACTGCCTGGGTGGGGCCTGAGAAACATGGCTGTCGCACACTTCAGCCCCGGGGGCGTATTCAGCTTGTGGTGAAAACAACCAACCCCTTGCACCGTCAGGAAGTACGACGGACAGTGAAACTGGTCTCACGCCTTGCACCGCCACCGGGAATGGCTTGGGAATAGAATTCGCTAGTTTGGGTCGAGTCTGTATTGTCATATCAGCCATAATCGCCGCCCTTCAAGTCGACGAACTGGCCCGTGCTTCGGACTTCTGCAGCTGTCTACGGAGTACTTTTCTCCTTTGCAGCTATCAAAGCCCGGTACTACTTGGCCAGTGCGGACCGTGCGAGTATTCATCCGCAACACCGGAGCGAGGTGCTCGACTGACAAATTCTCCGCCTCACTCCTGCTCAAATTTCCTTTCCCCCAACTATTGCGCTCTATATGATATGACTTCGATAATGGTTCTGGGTTTGAAATCCGTCTCAGATACAATGCTTGCCACTGGAGCTAGAAGATTTTGCAACACGGTAGCCTGATCACTTTGATCGGCTCGGGTCTAACAATAGGTAGGTCCCAATTTCCCACCCGATCGGAACGCCACGAGCTGAACTTGGGTGGATCTAACTAAACAGTACTTCTTACGATGTGACCCATCGAGGGGAGCAAAAGTCCTCCGTGACTTGCCGGGAAGCACCGCCGACATATTGTCACTGACCCGCTGTTGAAAATTCACCTGGCACATTAGTACTACCTGAGGGGATCTCGGCGGCTACGATGGAGACAAGTACCCATAAGGTCCCGTCCAAAGTGGAGCAACCAGGGCCGGGAGGCTGATCGGCCGATAACATTGCAGGTTTGGGATTCCGCGTAGGCACCATGAGGTGCAGACTGAAGGCGCCAATGCTGTCAGTATCCATTGGGGTCGGCCTATCGATTGCTTTCTCCTGCTTTCAGCCGCTCACCGAATCTTACACAAGCACCCCTATCGACAATGCCGGCTATCCGATCCGTCACCCTTAGCCGAGAGCTGAAAAAGAAATGACCAATATTGGGTTACCAGCGCATGATCTATCTAATCTTCCGCCTTTTATTCCTGAAATAGTGCGATCATTCGTCACGAATGCCTGGTCCGTGTACCAAATTGCACCCGGAAGTTTAACGTAAGGCGGATTTGTTAAGGGATTGACGGTCTAGCCCACCACTAACCACCCTATAGCTCGCATCACTGGACCTTCAGGAGAGATAAGCACCTTGGTGTCTGCGGTCAAGCGTCCACTATCACTCGCTAAGGCAGAAGCGCACAGCTCCTCCCCCGGTACTTGGGCCAGAACAGTAATATCGAGAAAAAAGCAACAACCAGCATTGTACATTACACCGTAGAATGACTGGGCCGGGGAGTAAACAATGATCTACGCGGGTGTCACATCGCGGCCGATTTCCATACTGTTGGTAATGGCTCTGCAGTTGTGCATTTTATCGTCCGCCTCACTCTATACTTGTGAAGTACTAGCACCAGGACTAGCAGCAATATCGCTCGAATCCGAGACTGCGATCGCAAACGTGTCGGATGAATTCATAGCTCTGTCGATCGTACCACAAAACCACATCCCAGACCCTTCGTTAGATGTTGATACGCTTGCCTCACTTGACGGCGATAAGCACGGACCTGGAGTCTATTTGGCGGCCATTCCAGACCCGGACACCAATCGGATTCTGTAGATAGGTCTCTACCCAGGATTCTGGGACGCATCCGTATGGCTTAATCTCGCAACAGTGGCGGGAACCGTCGATACCGCGTCTGGTAGGAGCGCCTGGTTTAAACGATGGGCTCGAGTAGCCAGACCCCGAGGGAGGGGTTGCTTCTGTGTTGCTATGTTGGACACATCTGGGTGGTCAGACCAGACGATCTCACCCAGCGATCTCCACGTCGGACAGACGGCTAGTGGGAGCCATAGCTTCATACATAAAAAGCACACGCACATATACATACAGACAGACCGACATACAGGCTCTAGGGGGAGCTTGGGCCAGCAGGGAGCGGTGGCCATATTACGGGCACTGACGGACATTTAGCATTTCGTACTTTCGGAGTGGCGTTGTGGCGCTGGTCCAGGAACAGGGTAATCGGGAGGCCCCCATCCAGCGGTACTGCGCATCTATTCAGTGGGGAACTATCTTGCTGAGTATGTCCTAAGCAATGGGCGGAGCAGTCCGGATTACGACAAAGTTCTGCATATGCGCCAGGATTCATTGAACTTTCCTCAGGAGGAGGGGGAGCAAACCCCGTGCGGAAGTGACCTCAGGCTATCGAAAGCCCTTTGCCACAGATAGATTGGATGTCCCGTCATGGGGGAAGGTTCGTCAGCTGGACGAAGAAAAAAAAAAAAGGAATTTCTGGGCGGGATATTCAGAGAAGATACGGCTGGACCATCTCCAGCCTCTACCCCGTGCAACGTGACTCATGCGGCGATGCGTCTGCTACTGCTATTGTGTCATGATGATCTGGGGCCTCGCCTGACAATCAGCATCCGGACTTATTGGGAAAGTGTCGACATAAAGTCCCAATGCAGTGTCCTGCAGCTATCCTCCTTACCTTGGGGGTTCCGGCGGATGCGACCGGCTGCCAGGCTTGCTTTTTTTGGACCCGGGTACAGGCATCATTGCACAGATGGCCATCCTTGCTGATTGATCGCCTACTGGGACTATTGATTGATTCCAGTTCTGGACCGGTTTTCTGTTCCGCGGAAAGTGCTATATAATCCCTTGACCTGCATGTTGTTTCACCGCTGCTCCATCTTTGCATCTCAACGCATTTTCATACCTTCCAGCTATCGTAAATTCTTCTGTATATTCTTCCATTTACTACTTGTATGATAGAAGATGGCTGTCGACCAGGCCAAGGTCCTCTCCCTGGTGGAGACTATCAAGCAGACAGCTTTGCAGGACCAAGGTGCATGCCGCTCTGCACAGCCGCATTTCCAGCTGCTCGGTCTGATCGACGAGCTGCGTCTTGCAGTTGAGACTCCAACAGAGACGGTCCTGCGCTTGATCTACCAGGTAAGTTGCATCTTTCCCTTGCGCTCAGGTGACTGTCGCCTAACGTGCATGCAGCCACCACAAAATGCCGCCCTCCGCACCGTTATGGATCTCGGTCTCTTCCCATTGTTGGTGGAGCAGAGCAAGCGCGGACTGTCGGCTACGGAGCTGGCAGAAAAGACCGGAGCTGAACGGGGATTGATTGGTAGGTTGATCGCGGCAATCTATTTGATCTCTGCTGATACCTATAGTCCGCTTGATGCGCGTCATGACCGCACTCGGCTTGTGCGCAAACCCTGAATCCGAAGTATACGTTGCGACGGAGAAGACGGTTGCGCTCACTCAACCAATAGGAAGAGATGGTATTCCTTGCATGTAAGTCTGATAGCCCGCATTATTGCATACAATATTGACAGTATAGATACGATCTTACGCTACCCACTCTCGCCAAACTTCCTGACTATTTTCGGGAACACCGTTACGCCTCCCCGAAAGAGTATGCCCGTTCTCCCATGCAATGGGCAGTTGGAAAGAGTCAGTTTGAATGGCTTGCGCAGCATAAGCACCGCCAGGCTCTATTCAACTCGTACATGTCCAGTCGCCGCCACGGCAAACCGACCTGGTTCGATGTGTATCCCGTCGAGCGACTGACCAATGATGCAATGGACTACCAGGAAGGTGTTTTCCTTGTCGACGTGGGCGGTAATCAGGGCCATGATCTGGTGAAGTTTCATGACAAGTACCCTGAGGTCCCTGGCCGGCTTGTCCTACAAGATTTGCCCAAGGTTGTGTCTCGCTGCCCTGGGGGGAAAGTCGAAGGCATGGGGTATAGCTTTTTGGACCCACAGCCTATCAAGGGTATGCAATGTTCCCTTCATTGCTTGTCAAAGCTAACGTACAACCAGGCGCAAGAGCATACTACTTCCGTGCTATCTTCCATGACTGGCCAGACCACATCTGCCGCAAGATTCTGGTCAATACGATTTCTGCCATGGACCCTGAGTACTCTCGGATCATCATTGTGGACTTTGTCCTGCCGGATACGAACGCCCCGCTCCTGCAGTCGTCGCTGGACATCCAGATGATGAGTATCGGGTCGGGTGTGGAGCGCTCTGAGCGCCAGTGGCGCGAGCTGCTCGACGAAGCGGGATTGGAAATCACCGGCATTTGGAACAGTAATCCCGGGATGGAGTCTGTCATTGAAGCTGTGCCAAAGCAAAGCCAGCGTCTTCCCTCCCTTTGATGGTGTAGCTTTGATTAATTTCTTCGGCGTTGGATCTGTCATATGTCTGTGCGTTGCGCTACTCCGCATTTTGTTTGAGTTTGCTACTCCGTACTTTGTACTTCCTTAGATATCCCAGTGTTAGATTGGCTAACTGTTTCCTTTTTTAACAATTATATTGATGTGATACGAGGTGTTGACCCCTTGCTTGAAACATCGCTTATTGAACCTTTCTTAGTAGTGTCATGCTGACAGCTGTGTTGGGCTATACGTCATGCAATAATAACAATGAATGAACCCCCTTGCCGATAACCTTTTTTTGTCTTCGATGAATTCTGCAGAAGGTGCAGAACCCGTTAGTTGATCTTGCATATTCACATACTAGTACATAGGCACTTATGTAGTATGTAGTATGAGATGCAACACGCCAAAGTTTGTTATTTTTATACTTCGTATATTACTTGCCCCTCCATTCCCTTCCCCTCACAACTAATCTATATCTTTACCGGCTTGCATATAGATATATCCCGCATGCATACATGCATATATAGATATATTTTCCCTGCACGATTGCCGTTTCAGATGCAGGGGATGGGGGTTGGCGTGCGGTGTCATATACATCCCTAAGTAGTCTCTATGTAGTGGGTTGGGATTGGGGTTTACTTTTGTCCTGGGCAGTACTAGAGAAGTGAGATGGTGATGGTGATAGCGGTTTCACCGCTAGTATAGAGTTTCTTTTTACAGATATCATAATGCCATTGATTATTAGCTTGGGGTGTGACTGGGGTTGGTTTAAATACCAGTAGGGCTGCCACAGTTACACAGGTTGAAGTATGTTCTTTCAATTCGGTTTACTCATGCTACTACTACTATAGTACTTGTATTAGTATATACTATCGGTTAGATGGTATATATTTAGAGTACTAGTAGCACTATAACGGCGTGTTATACTACTACTACTACTACTACTATATCGTAATTTTTGCTCTTATTGCAGGACCATAGTAGCGAGCCTACAACCAACAATTACAAGTTAAAAATGAACAAGAACAAGAAGGTAATGTGCAACTCCCAACCCAAAGTAAGTGACTACCTACTAACCAACCATCGACCATTTTCTGCCACCTGCTCTCAAGGCGGTGAAAAAAGTATACAGAATGCTGACTCATTTTTTCGGAGCTGTACGAAATTGATATCCGTCTATAGCCGTCTATATCCGCACTTTTCTTTGCGAGGTCGACGGCGTTCTGCCGCTTTGGGCGGTCAAGCTAGCGGTAAGGTAAGCGGTCGGGGTGGGCAATTAGAAGCCGTTCTTCTATTATTCTGAGGTATTGGAGAGAGTCAATCTGCTGGACAGTGGTTGTCTGCGTCTGGCGTAATTATCCAAGGGTAAACCTGTTTACTTCAGATTCTTCTTACTCATCAATCAGATAATATGATATAATCCCATGGGTTCTCATTCTATGTTTGGTAACCCCTTGGACCTGGTTCTTGGAACCATGGATCATGGTTCCTGAACTACAGCGTGCCTGTTTTGTTGGAGTTGCTTGTAGGCGATCTATCTACTCGGTGATGTCCGTGTGGTGACCTTTTAATCTTTTGGCGTTTGTATCATATTACCTGGGATGGAAGATGAGGGTTGCATTGTTCATTTCTTGCTTTCTGGTTTCTTAGGTTCTTACGAGCGCTTTCTTCTGCTGTCTTGGTTAGTGGGTTTGGGTCGGTGGTGGTACCTTTTTAAGCCTCGGGCTTTAACCTTGTGGTTAATTCTATGTTCCTTGAAGTTGGGATTGGCTGGTAGGTAGCTCCGTGTGATTCTTGTTTTTGTTCTGTTGCTGTTGTTGTTGCTGCTTGTTGTTTAGGTTGTCGTTGGGTAAGGCGATCAGGGTATGGTGGGTAGGTAGGGATGTGTAGATTTATGCCTGGTTGGAAGAGGAAATTCCCCTTACAACAGCTATATCCCTCCGTCATGGATCTATCGTCAGGCGTCATATCACCGCCACATATTCCCTGATGCTCTCTCCGATCGTAGCTTAGTGTACTGCTGACCCGCTGTCTCGTCTCTACCGCGGGAAAGCACTCTTGATTCGGGTTCTGCAATACTCTGCGGTTTTACCGTGTGCTAGAATCCCAAACAACGTATCTGATTCCTGTTTCACGGTGGTCTCTGCGCCGTATCATAGTTCCATCTGTGTCTCCTCTACTACTTCGGGGATCCGTGAGAAGCGTGCTCGTGTTGTGTGTTGTGGTGTACGGGCTGTGCAAGAGAGGTGGGAGAGCGTCTCCGATCCCTCGTACTTTATTGTAACGGCGTTTCGAAGTTGTAGCCTATTTATTTACTTCCTTCAGTCAGTTACATATCTCAGCCAGTGTCAATTGTCTTATGGTAGATATGGGGGTACTGGGTAAATGGGTGAAGTACACACTGATTCACACCAGACGCCGACACTAAGTGCCGCGGCCAGATGGCCTGCCTTATACATTGGAACGGGCTTGACGTCCTCTAGTTATATGCAACATACGCAGACATCACTGGATGAAGTATTGTTGTTGGCATTAAGATATTTGCAGACGGTCACTTGTAGTCATCGGTATGAAAGGTTGTAATGGATGGCTGGAAAGAAGCGGGCAATGGTGGCTCCCACATTGATGGTAGTGCACCTGACAGCGTGTGATAAGGCATTGTGGAGTTGGGAGTAAATGTATGATCCTTGTGGACGTGATGAGAGTAGAGCAGGAAGTGAGATCATCGAGGATGTGATGGATGTTTGCATTGTTTGGCTGCCTGGCGCAGACGAACGCCTTGATGCCTGAGGAATCATCGTCATCCTCGCCTACTCCCCCTCTCCCTCTCTCCTTTTTCTACTTATGCCTTCTGCTCTCGTCAGTCGCATTGAAAACAGTATTGCATCAACCAGTACTTGAAGCCATATCTTTGATGGAAAGTAGCAGCAGAAATCTTGGCCATATTCTGAATTATTGTCGCAGCGACCGGCAAGCTTTCTCGCCTGAGTTGTCCATCTGGTTAGCTCGCCATACCACGAGCAGCTGATCGTGAGGACTCATGAAACTCAGTGAACGATGATCGACGGGCGCGTCCCACTCGATTCATGGCATCCATTCTTTGGTCCAATCGTCAGAGTGGAGCAGAGCTAGCCAACTCAAACTGAGCTTATCACTGGGACAATAGCATTGGGCAGCTACAATCGTTACTCACTCGATGGGAAGCGGACCATGGCACACAGCCTTTGGGAAACAATCAGATATTCTTTATATCAATGGCCTGTTTGATCCAGAGATGCTATTTGTCGACCTGCCTAATAGCCGGAACGATAACATTCGAGTGTCATTTGACAGCTACAGCTACAGCTACAGGAAGCACATTCGCTTCGCACATGCGTATGCAGAGTAATTCCCAAGTATATATAAGAGGATACTGGAAACAACGGCTGTAAAGATAGGTCGTCCTTCAAATATCAGGCCGAAGCCGGCTTGAAGTATTCTCATAACAACTGTAAGGGCCCAAATTTAGACTGCCTTCGCCACGACTACGCCGTGAACATATATTTGAGACAATACTAACCGGCTTCCTCCCCGGCAGGCCGCCCTGCGGTGATATCACTACGCAGATTGTTTGACCTGATTTCGTACTTGCACGGGAAGCGGCCGTGTGCAGATGCAAGGTAGGGTGGCGTTGGCTAAATTTGCCAGGGCGAGTAGGCCAAGAGCTAAGGCTCCAAGCCTTTTGCAGTTCTCTACAGCAGTTCTCTACAGGGTCGCTGCGAACCCTTGAGGCAAATGAACCCTTGAGGCAAATGAACCCTTGAGGCAAATGAACCCTTGAGGCAAATGAACCCTTGAGGCAAATGAACCCTTGAGGCAAATGAAGCATTTGACTGGGTGGCTCTGTGAGTCCGAAGACCGTAGAAGCAGGATATTCGGCACCACGAGTTGCCTTTCTCGTCAACAATGGGTCGCTAAACTTGCCGATTGGGCGCTGCAATGAACGGCAATGCATGCATATATTGTCTATAAAAATGCAGTATCACATCATATTCTGTGATTGGTCATATCCGCTTACTGGACGCCTGAAGTTCACCAACCGGGCTCGAACACGAATTGCGCCACGCTGCTGACCATGTGTCCTGGTGGTAATCTAGGCTTATATCAGACTGATTGGACATCAGCCGTCCCCATAGACAGTGGTGATTGGATGGCGCTCACGAGTTTGACTCAAGTTCAACTGACCCAGAGAGCCCGGTAAGGCACCGCCCGAGCACGAACTACAGCAATCTCTCGCCATTCGTCTGCCGATCAGCTGAATTCATACATGAAGCTGACTTCATGGCTTACAACATGCTCAGCCCTGCATATGCGGTGAGTCAACCAGCCAGTCCTGCCAGGCTATTGTTATCCCCACAGGATCGACAGTGCCCCGACACTGCCAACTTGTTGGACACCTCAGCCGATGAAGGGAGCGGAGCTGTCGGGCAATGTCGGCCTTTTAAGCTCAATGTCGCCCAATTTCGGCACCGGTCCACTTGAAACTCTCCAAGCAGCTACCAAATAGGAGCACAATGAGTCTCGACCCGTGCAACTGCCCTCCCCCAGACCGTCCGACGCGAGAGTTGGTTCTCTGTTTCGATGGAACGGGGAACACATTTCGCGTGGATGGCGGGGATAGTAACATTCTCAAGATCTTCCGCATGCTAGACCGCAAGAAGGAAAACCGATGTAAGTCACCTTGGTGGATGTAATGAACCCTAGCTAACATGATTAGACTGCTACTACCAGCGTATGTTGCCTCCCCTGACACAGAATTCCACTTATTAACCTTATATAGCCGGCATAGGAGAAGACATCAGACCGGGGACCTTCGCCAACGCGGCTGTCCGTCCCTTTAGCAACATCGCCCCCAACGCGATCATCGATGAGGCGCTCGCGACCTCTTTTGCCCAACATGTCATCTACGGATACCGATTCCTCGCGCGCCGCTGGATCCCGGGATCGCACATCTACTTGTTTGGTTTCTCGCGTGGGGCCTACACGGCGCGCTTCCTCAATGAGATGCTTGACTTTATCGGGCTGATCTCAGCCGACAATGAGGAGATCATGCCCCTTGTCTGGGAAGCGTTTACCTCGTACAAGTTTGCCAACAGCGGCAAAGAATCTGAACAGGCAGAGTATTTCCTCCGAATGTGCCGCGACACGATGTGCCGATCCGTGGGCCGCGTGCATTTCCTTGGTCTTTTCGATACGGTGAACAGCGTGGCGAAGTTCAACATCTACGACGACCAAAGAGACATGCGAATCCAACCGAAGCCGCGAATCATGCGACATGCGGTTAGCATTGATGAACGCCGAATCAAATTCCAACCGGTGCTATTCGAGAAGCTGCGGGCGCATGGGAAGATCGGCCGGGTGAGTACCTGGGCTGAGCGTGCGGATATTGAGTTCTGGGGTAGCGACTTGCTGGCGTCTCAGGAGACCGAGTTCGAGGAAGTCTACTTCGCCGGTGACCATAGCGACATTGGTGGTGGGTGGCCGCGGGAGTTGGGCCGAGACTGGGTGGCCAGTCAGATTCCCCTTATGTGGATGGTGGAGGAGTCCATCGATGCCGGCCTGACCTATGAGCCGGAGCAGCTACACAAGCTGGGCTGCTTTGATTTTAAAAAACAGGAGCACAGCAACCCAGATGTGATACACGATGCCGAGCGAGCTGTGCTGCATGATTCTCTCATGTATGACTCGGGCAAGCCGCTCGAGACGTTGTTCTGGCGCGTGCTCGAGTGTCTGCCCATCAAGCGGCCTAAAGTGGCACCGGATGGAAGGGTGCAGTCAACACGATGGCATGTCGGGGGGTTGCGACGACCGCTTCCACAAGGAGCCAAGCTGCACTACAGCGTGATCGAGCGGCTCAAGCGGGACCCGGACTATCGGCCGTACAATCTCGGGGTGGGACATCTGGCGGAGGTGGACGATGTCATCGAGGGATGGAAGCATATCGTGCACGACAAGGATAGCGGCCATGACAAGGAGATCGAGGAGGCGGACGAGATCCATGAGGACGAGCGGACTCGGCGACGTCGGACGTTATGCGAGTATTACGTTTGGCATCGAGAGGCCGTGGATGGGAGGACGCGAACTCGACGGTCGGACTTGTGCTGTTGATGTTGATGTTGATGTTGATGCTGATGACCATGTATGATAGATTGTTGCAAGCGTTTTTGTTGTTAGATAGTATTTATTAGTTGTTTATACATATAATTGGATTTACTTGATATTGCTGAGGAAGGCTGCTGCGGTCGTTGCATCGCTGAGGTGATAGTTATTTGCCACAACGCGAGGAATTTCGCCTTTAGCTAATATCACCGCACTAAACGATGACGGAATCGTCAAGTGTGGAAAACATTGTGTATGCGATGCATGCCTTCGAGTCCCTTCGCTTCGGGCTCCCCGGAGGCCTTGGGAACAGCCGAGCAACTGACCACCGTAGCATGTCCTGCTGCTTATTATAGCTTTATTCTACCATCTAAGTTATTGGAGATAAGTGTCACTAGAATGAGTACCAGGGATGAGAACTAGAGCATGACAATTACGAGAGCATATATATATATATATATATATATAGTATCTTTGGTATGTCTGTTTCGATTCTGCGCACTTGATAGTTTTACTTCATTGTATTTTGCTTAATTGAGATAGGCTAACATAAATAGATACAATGGACCCTGAGGAGTGATCTTGCCAGAGGCTAGACACATTTTACTCATTGTGGGATATTCTTAGCATCAGTACCTGAGTCAGATTGATGCCTTGTGTATGCCTCAGGAAGACACTGCATCGCGATGCTGTCACGGGGTCCAATATCCGAGCTGTGCCTTGGAGAATCAAAGCATTACCCGATCGGCAATTGATTATCCTATCCAGTCTAATATCGAATGTAATCTATCACCCAAGGAGCACTGAATACCAATGAGGTATATGTCAGAATGTCCAAGGTCACCCAGATCGATGATGTCCCATCAACCTTCCACGCCACCTGCAAGAACCCCAGCTCGTATCACGCAAATCCCGAATTGACGTGGCCAGTCCAATTGCCAAACGAGCTCCCGGTGACTGTGTAAGCCCTAGCTCCCTGCTCATCCTCTCGGGTCATCCGAGAGAGAGAGAGAGAGAGTTGCAGAGACGAGCTATCAGCCAAGAGGCCAAGCTCGCACATTCCGGGGTAGCAAAAGGCGGGGTAAACTGGGATCCAACCGAAGTCCGGGGCGAATTTAGTCATTTTGTTGGTGTTTGGCCTGTTGCAGGTTCGAGGGCATCTCGGATATCCCGACACGGGTCTTCCAAGCGATCCAAGGGATCCAAGCCCTTCGTAAGATCTACCCTGTGATGATGGCCTACATAATTGCCGGACCCATGCCGACTACTAGTACTACTGAACTACAGTGAAGTACTCCCCTTTACCCTACCTGTTTTCCCTTCTACCATCATCACCATGGACGACGACAAGGCCACCTTTGGCCATATCGATCACGCTGCAGAGGAACATGGCCTCCCGGATCTTTCCAATGACAAGGAATCTATCACACCTGCCCCGAATGATCCTCAGGTACATCCACACATCCACATCTTTTCCGTTACCATGAACCCACCTAATGTGCTAATTTCTAGAACTGGTCCACCGCGGCCAAACTCACCACCTACCTGACCATCTGCTTCTACACCTTCCTGGCCAATGTCAACAGCAGCAACTTCACCGTCGCCACCAAGGCCATCATCGCCGAGTTCCACGTCTCCCAAACCCAAGCCGGCGAACTCGTCTGCTTCAATGTCTTCCTCTTCGGCGTCGGCAACATCTTCTGGGTGCCCCTGATGCGCGTCATCGGCAAACGCCCCGTCTATCTCATCTCCATGCTGTTCCTCTCCATGATGAACGTCTGGTCATCCCGGGCCACCAGCTACGGCGAGCTGCTCGCCGCACGCATCCTCTCTGGCTTCGCCGCCGCCGCCGCCGATGCCACCGTCCCAGCCGTGGTCAGCGACATGGTGGCTCCCCACGAACGCGGCCACTACCTCATGATCTTCCATCTCGCCCTGACTAGCGGGCTGTTCCTCGGCCCTCTCATCAACGCATACCTGGTCCAAGATGAGAACTGGCGCTGGATGTGCTACTTCCTCGCGATCGCCGTGGGAGCAGTCTTTGTCGTCGCCATCTTCACCGTCCGCGAAACCACCTACCTCGCACGACACGCCTCTGCCCGGAAGATGAGATACTGGAGCTGGCTATCCCTCACCCGGGGATACAACCCGGACGCGTCGTTCCTCCATACCGTCTGGGACATTCTCCGGAACGCGATGTACCCTCAACTGCTGTGGTCGTCCTTTACTATCGGAATCTCAGTCGGATGGTAAGTAATCCCCATAACCCCATACTCCCTTCCTTTGCAACCCCCCAAGCTAAAGAAAGAAAAGGAACATCGTCGTCCAACTCACCGCATCACGCACCTTCACAGCGCCGCCCTACAACTGGGCCGCAGGGAGTATCGGCCTCCTCTCCCTCTCCGGCTTCATCGGCGCCCTACTCGCCTTCTATCTCGGAGGACGCCTCATCGATACCCTCTCCACCTATTATACCCGTCGACGCGGGGGTCAACGTCTGCCCGAGTATCGTCTCCCCGCCATGGTCATCGCCGGCACGATCGGACCCGCGGGGATCCTCATCTTCGGCCTGTGCGTGGCGAATCAGACACATTGGGCGGGCGCAGCGGTGGGATATGCCATGCAGGCGTTTGGCGTGGCGGCGATTTCCAATGTGGCGGTCACGTATTCGTTGGATTGTTATAAGCCGGTGAGTTAATCCCTTGCATGGTGGCGTTGATAGCATGAACATGAACATGATGCTAATCTTGGCTTTGGCTTGGGGATGAAAATTAGATCACCGGCGAAGCATTAGTGATTATATTCGTGATCCGGAATACAATCGGGATGTTATTATCGCTGTATGCGGCGGATTGGATTGCCCAACAGGGCGCGGCGAAGGTGTTTGGCGAAATGACGGCGATTCAGGGGGCGAGTGTGTTGTTGGCGGTGCCGTTGTTTCTTTGGGGCGCGCGTCTCCGCGAGGTGACGGGGAGATATGGACCTATGAAACGGTTTGTCGGAGTGTCTTAGATTCATTTTATTATCTATCATCCATGAAGAATTTTTTTTTTTCGGTAGTTGATTAGCATTTGGCAGTGAATGATAACTAACTAATTAGTTGTGAGTTGTTCCTTCGCTTAGTAGTGCTGTTTAGCCTGTGTCTTATTGCCATCATAATCTAGTCTAGTAGTCAGACTACCTAAGGGTGAAGATAGGTCCGGTCCGGCAATTGAAATAAAATGATGACGCAGAACACTCCATCAAGTGTCCACTCGTATCTCTGGTAGACGGTAGTAGTTACTAGTTATCTGGGTTAGGGACGACCGGATATCGCCGCGGAAATGTCATCCAGAAGACTCCAGTGGAGTGTTTGACTGTGGTAGACACTTTGACTATCTGTTCTGGACCAGTGTTCCTTTCCGTGCCTGGAAAGTCTATTATATTAGAGACTGTCTCCACGACCAGTCTCCCTTCGAGCAAGAATACTATCGACCTTGAAGCTATTCAATTGTAAGTTCAATATCTCCCCTCTTTGATGCGACAGATGCACCCCGCACTATTGAAAATAAAAACAAGTTCTTCAGGAACAGAAACAGAAAACAGCAGGGAGCGACAGAGACAAGCCCATGTTCGGATTAAGGGATAAACACCAAGTGTTAACTATTTGTTAAAGTTTTTGCACAACCGAGGAACCGGATACTCCACTCTACTAGTGTTTAGTGTGTGGCACACACACCTGGCTAACTAGCTAGTCTAGTTATGGAGATGGCGAACCCCGAGGACCAGGATTATTCATCTTGGTAAATGAGGAGAACAACTTTGTAATTTCAATTAATCTATTAAAGAGATAAATTGGCTAGTTCGGGGCACTTGTCTCGTATTCGATGGGGCGATGGCGAGAAATCCTTCCCCGTGCATTGGTTCGGTTGCCGAGATGGCTGGCGTGCCGCCGTGCCACATCCATGGGTCTGGATCTGGTGGTGATGCTGTCAGAACTTTAGCTGTTCCTTTGTCTATTCTTTATGACTGGTGTCATAGAATGGATTCATTCTATTGTCTTCTGTGTCGGTGGTTAGGTGGCGAGGAAGTAGTCTAGGGGGGCAATCAACCCCTATCCTGGACGATCACCACTCCTTTGCAGTTCGCGCAGGATATACTCTGGCTAATGGCTACTGCCTCGGTTATCTGGGTGGCTCCACACACTACAGGAACATGCTACTGCGAGTCTAGCAGTAGTGCCATGGTGAACCTGGCCCTGCCAGTGTTTCTTCTGGTGTCTGGAGTATCCACGAGGAAGTGGATAGAAGCACGATACCAGTGAGTGAGTGCTAAAGGGCCTGAGCGTCATGAAGAAATCCCGATCGCACACACTCAAATAGAAAATCGGATCAACTCAAACGAACCATACTGGTTTAAGAGGTTGCTCCGCGCCATCCAGATCATCCGCCATACCCAGACAGGCATCATGGTTGCTTCTTCTGAATGGTGGATGTAGGAACACTAAACTGTACTGCAATCATCGTATTCCCTGCATGGAAGCCCTTTCTTCCATGATGATCATATCTTGTTTCCTGCTTTAGACACTTCCACTTTTCCTTCTCCTCCACTTCCTTCTTTCTCCTCCCCCTCCGTGTGGATTCTGCGACTTCCAACAGCCAAAGATCAAAGTCAAACTAATTCCAGACAAACAACAAGACAATAAGGTTTCCGCCCGTCGTTCGGGGGGAAATGCACCTTGAAACCCGCGTCCCAGATTTTGAGGTCAGCTCAGCTCAGCTCCCTACTGCAATGGCACCCTACATATAGTAATCATTTAGTCTCTCCACCAGTTTACGCCCGTGCTATTTTGAGTCTCGCTGTTGGGGTTTATTTGAGCCGCTCTCCTCGCCGTCCTGGGCCCCGGAGTGATCTGAGGGCGATTTCTGTTGTTGCTTCTGCTGATTGCTGCGCTACCATGAGTAGCCCTGCTGTCCGATATGGCGAATAGCACCATTATCCCGGCCATGGAGCCGCCTCCTGGCCAGGTATCCAACTTTGTGGATCCGCCTTACTCGGGTGCCAAGTTCCTCGTGGTCAATTGTGTGTTTTTGCCTGTGGCGCTGATAGCCCTCTCGGTGCGCACCTGGACGCGGGTGGTTGTCGTGCGCAGTGTCTCCTGGGATGACTGTAAGTGCTACAGAGGGGTGCGCTGGTGAAGTTGGGCGGACAGACCAGCTAACTGAACGCTAGACTTGATGATCTTCGCAGCGGTAGGATGATCTGGTTTTTGGTGTACTCCATACTAGATACACGTACTGACTACTGACCCATCGGCAGATCTTGTCGACGGTTATGACTGGAGTCACTTTGAAGAGTAAGTGATCGATATCCATGACCGGTTTGGCCCCGCTGACCAGCAGTGCTCGATTTTGGTTTGGGCAAGCATATGTGGGACGTGCCCTTGGAATATTTTACCCCTTGGTTTCTTAAGGTATTCCCTTTTGTCCCATCTGTCGTACATGAAGCTCACCCGATAGTTCAACGTCATCGCGGCCATCATCTACTGCGCCGGTACAGGCTTCACCAAAGTCTCTGTCTGTCTTTTCTACCTGCGCATCTTTCCCAGTCGGGGCTTCCGCTTTGCCGTCTGGTCCATTGTGTTCGTCGCGGTGGGCTACAATGTGGCCAGTGTGCTGGCCAATGTGTTTAGCTGTACGCCGATCGCGGCCGCATGGGACTTGACCCTGCCGTCGCACTGCATGAACCGGCCGGTGTTTTATTTTGCCAATGCGGGACTGGGCATATTCACGGATTTCGCGACGGTGTTGGTGCCGATGTATGTGATCCTCTTGTTATCATGATGACATGGGAGCTGACGAGACAGTCCGTGGTTGCGGCGATTGCAGATGCCGGCGCGACAAAAGGTCGCCGTCGGGTCCATGCTGGCGATGGGCTGCTCGTAAGTACTAGTAGATCCCCTAGTCTGATCTAGGATCTGATGATGATAGGGTCGGTATTGTGAGTTGCATCCGACTGGCGAGTCTCTATGTCCTCATGAACAGCACCGATCTCACCTGTAAGTCGCTCATCCCCCATCCCATCACCGCAGCTAACAGAGCAGGGGCCACGACGAATGCCCTCTTGTGGTGCACCGTTGAATTAAACTTGGGTATCACCGGTGGCTGCATGACCGCCATGCGCCCGTTTGTGCGACGTTATATCCCCAGATTGTTGGGCCTGTCGTCCTACGCATACGGCCAATCCGGATCACGCAAGTATGGCCATCCACTGAACTCGATCCCACGCGAACAGCCCGACTTCAACAATGGGAGTCGTCAATATTCGACGCGATTGCAGGGGGGTACCGATAATGGAAGCGAGGAGCACATCTTGCCGGCCGAAACGTGTAAAGGGGAAGAAGATGGGATCCTCCGAACAGTGGAGTTCAACGTGGTCAACACCAGACCTGCTGGAGCCTAATTTCTTTTATAATCAAATTTCCTTTGTATACATGAACCATAAACATAATGCGACCGTTGACAGCCACAATGGAAACCACGAAACAAGCGACCGTATCAACTGACCTGAATTGATTGTCCGGAGTTCATCGGTGGAAAAGTTCTCCTAGTCTTGCCGACTAAAGCCTCACTAACCCTCACTAAACTTCTAAACCACCACTAATTGCTCCACTCTCCTCTCAACTAGTCTGCTCTCGGGGGTTTGCCCGAGACGAATTTCTCAGTTTTCACCAGGAACCACCGGTCCATTGACTCAGTTCCCCCCTCCCCCTTCCTCTTCCCCCAATTCTGCACGGCATGTTCTTCTGCCTTTTTTCCTCGGCTATCCGGCTCCCGTTGCCAAGGGCTTCTAGTCTACTCCGTACTGTCCGGTGTATCTCCACCACCACCACCACCGCCAGGCACGTCAGCTTAGCTCTCCACACCGGCTGGACCGCAGTTAAAGCTCCCTTTACCCCTCTCTTTCGTTGCCTTCTTTTTCTCTGTAGTGCCATTGTCAAGTAGCATACACTATGCGCATCGCCTCCCTTCTTCCTTTGACGGCGGCGGCTGCCGCCACGGCCACCTCGGCCGGCTGCAAGGCTCTGAACAAGTCGCTGTCCAGCTTGGTGTTTGCGCCTAGTTCTACTGTGTACGAGTATGAAGCGCAGAACTTCTGGTCGAACACGGAGCTCATGTCGCCGGGATGTGTGTTCCGGCCTCAGTCGGCTGAGGAATTGAGTCAGGGTGTGAAGGCGCTGGTGAAGGCCAATGCGCAGTTTGCTGTGCGTGGTGGAGGACATATGGGAATCAGGGTTGCCACCACCTTTGATCTATACATCATAAAATGCGCAGTGACTAATGGAGTGTTTAGGGATCGAACAACATTGACAATGGTGTCCTCATTGTCATGTCCAACCTGACCACCCTTGAATTGTCTGATGATCGCTCCGTTGTCTCGGTTGGTCCGGCATACAGGTAGCCTCTCCCCGCTATCTTCCAATCAAGCTATGATAACTAATCTAATGGAAGATGGGCCGCCGTCTACGACTACCTCGAAACCTACGACCTCGCCGTCGCCGGAGGCCGTCTCGGCCCCGTCGGTGTCCCCGGTCTGCTGCTGGCCGGCGGTATCAACTTCTTCGGCAACCAGGTCGGATTCGGCTGCGACACGGTCATCAACTACGAGGTGGTGCTTGCCAACGGCACCATCGTCGAGGCCAATGCCACTAGCCACAGCGATCTCTTCTGGGCGCTGAAGGGTGGCAGCAGTAACTTTGGTTTGGTGACTCGGTTCGATATGGAGACCATTGAGTCGACTCAGGTCTGGGCCGGAACGTATACTGTTTCGGCGGAGTATATTGATCAGTTTTTGGAGGTATGCCATGCCCTATACCATGCCCAATTCATTTATAATATGATTGCTATATGTGGACAGGGTATACTGATGATATGCAGGCATCCGCCACCTACGCGGCCAACATCTCCGACCCCAAGACGCACATTGTCCCCGCCGTGGTGCCAGAGGGCAACACCTCCGTTGGCTCGGTGATTCTCTTCTACGACAGCGCCACCGAGAGCTACCCGGAGATCTTCAAGCCGTTCACCGATATCCCGGCCGTGAGCAACACCATGGGCTTCAAGACCTTGGCGGAGTTTGCGGCTGAGACGGGTGCGATGGTTACACCGCATATCAAGTACGCGCGCCACACCCGCCTCCACACTTTAACCCAACCCCCTTCATTAGCAGCTGAGCTGGAAGTAACTATACTAATATATGATAAGTGACATCTTCGTCGCCGGCACCATCAAAGCCACCACCTACGCCGACCTCTACCGCGGCATCAGCATCATCAACAGCACTTTCGCCGCGCAGCTGCCCTCTCTGTACGCGCAGATCCCTACTGCTAATATCTCCATCATCGAACTGGACTGGCAGCCCATCGGTAGCTCATGGCTCACGGCCTCGGAGTCCCGCGGTGGAAACGCTCTCGGTCTGGACAAGGACCAGGTGTATCTCTGCTACGCGGAGGTGGTCGAGTGGATCGGTTCCGAGTATGATGAGATTGTGGGTGACTGGGTGGTGGAGACGACCTACAAGATTAACAATGCTACCCTGGAGGCGGGTCTCTATGATAGCTTCAACTATATGGGTGATGCCGCGTGGTTCCAGGATATCTTTGATGGATATGGTGCGGAGAATTTGGCCAAGTTGCAGACCATTGCGAAGAGGTATGATCCCGAGGGTGTGTTTCAGACTTTGATGCCGGGTGGGTATAAGATTTTTTAATCAGTGGAAGATACGTTGTGTATATAGTATAGCACTATTTCTAGATGATACTATAATAGTCATATTCATACCATCCTACCATAAACCAACACTCCTATCTCATCCCCCAACATAATCTAAAGAAACCAGGAAAAGAGATTAAGAAGAAATCCCCGCAGCCTGGACCAAAAACTGCGCCGCCTCCTTCGCATCACTCCCATACGTCAAATGGGCCATGACATTCACCCCATTCTCACACACGGGATCCCCACTGGCACAAAACTCCTTGACCTTACTACTCGACAACTTCCCCACACCTTCCATCTTCAACGGATCACCAAACAGCACGGCACCGGCCAACTGATCCGCACTGAGCTGGTTCGCCGCATAATGCACCACCATGGAACCCTGCGAGTATCCGCCCAGCACGACCTTGGTGTTGGGGCATTGCTGAAGGGCTTCTTTCACGTAGGATGCCATGGTGGGGCCGCCGGAGGAGCCGAGGGATACGTTTCCCTATACATTATACATTCCATAATTAGCCTCAATACTCTGGGTAAATATGAAGTGGGGAATTGTTACCTCCCAATCAGCAGGATAATTCACACCCTGCACAGTGACTTCATTCCCCGTCAACGAGGCCAACTGCGTAGCCACCTCCGGACCGACCACGGTGCCCATGTTACCGATTTCAGTCGTGCCGCGCGCGAAGATGAAGGTCAGTTTCTTGCAGGTGCCGCTGTGTTGGGTTACGCCGTTTTCGGTGGAGGAGCCTTTAGTTTATTAGTTTGCGTTTACTTTGTCTTTGGATCTGGGGCTGAAATGGATGAAGGGGAGGATGGTGACGAGAAGGAAGGACGGGCATACCACTACCACTACCCGAGAACATGCTCATCAGGCTACTTAGGCCATCGCTACTGCTGCTGCTACCGCTGCTGGTACTGCTATCGCTGCTCGTAGTAGACGAGGAGGATGGGAACAGCGATGCTAGGGCACTGAGGCCGCTAGATCCGGTGCTCGTTTCCGAGCCGGTGCTACCAGTCGAGCCAGTGCTGGCGGCTGAACCAGAGCTCAGGGCTGAGAGACCGGAGGTCAATGAGGACAGGTCGAATTGACGGGCCTGGAGGGTGGAGGTGGGGGCGCCTAGGGCGGTGGCGATGAGGGAGAGAGTGATGAAGGATTTCATTTTGGTTTGAATATCAAGTATAATAGATAATTGCTGTGTGTAACGAATGTATGGAACGCTGCTCAACGAGTGACTGAAGTGATTGATGTGGGAGAAGGAAGAATAGGTAGGTAAGGAGATTGGCGGTGCACTGCACTTGCTGGATGGGAAATGTCTGGAGTTGATCGAGGGTTTATATACACTACATCGGTATCTTTTCATTTCCACTACCAGAGAATGTTCATTTTTGGGTCTGTTAGAAGCTTGAACTGAATGGGATCGGGGTGATCACCCGGTGTGGAGACTGGCTGTTTCATGTTGCAACTTGCAAGGCTCGTCCGATGTTCAAACTTAGGGTATCTAGTTTAGTCTACTCCGTAGTAGAGTATGGAGTATAAGAAAGTTTGCTAAGTGTTAAGGTTAAACTAGGACACGGATCAGGATCAGGTAACGTACCTGAAACTCACTAATCTTCCAGAATTTCTCCCTGAAAACTCCGTAGTGCATCCATCCATGGTTGCAGTCTCAGCCTGCGACACATCCTACAGTATGATGTATCATCTGCAGGAACCGTTATGTGTCGTCAAATAGAAGTAACTACTCCGTAGTTAGTCTAGGCATCCAAACCAGGGTCCGTCATCGATAAATTAAATCCCTGGGGTGGTAATCAATCTGCGTCCGGGCGCGGCTACTTTGAGTCTAGTGCGCGCGGTTCGCGGGCTGCTTTTAGGGCTGCCCATTTTTGAGTCTCTTGGCCCGAAACTACGGAGTACCACTACTATCTAGTCTGGTTGTCGGGCCGGGAGGTCTTATTCTCTATCGAACAGTATTTCTCTGTTCAAGATGGAATTATGGAAAGAGATTATGAGGAGAGAATATATGTTGGGGATTCCCGATGCTGTGCTGCTATCATGCAATTTGGTGGGAAAATCTGTGTAATGGATAAACTTCGGCCTTCAACTGAACCCTTCCTTACTTCTGAAACAAACGAACCCGATCAGCAGACCAAGCACACTACTTGTCGACTGCATTGCCTCGGCTCACAAGGATTGCCGGGTAGCCGGATGGACGTTCACGCATGATTATTGGCGGATGAGCTGGTTGATCTGGCCATAGAATGTTTACCCTCAGTATCGGGCACAAGATACTGTCGGGTTAGAGTGCAGCGGGCCTGAGTGATCGGTCACATATACTAGATTAGAAGATGGTTTAGAATCCGAGATGAAGGATTGTTTCAGTGTTTGCTTCCATGGTTGATTGTATGTAAGCAGACTGATTGATCGTGGAGTGCCGACTGCCGGTAGTGCTTGACTACTGGTTATTAGGATGAGTAAGGCAGTATTGTGAACAGATCATTAGGCAGATACAGACTTGGACCTTGAAGGATGGTTATCTTTTGATGATTTCTTTGATGGTGTTGTCTCTACAATTGAACTTCAGTGCACGTCTTTATGATGAGACTAGAACATTCTGATTTCTCATAAATATAGGAAAAAACTTTTGTATGCCGAATTCAGAGTATACGCCTGACTGGCTGCCAGAGACGTCAGAAGTCAACACTGAGACCATGGGCATGCTAACAATCTTGCTTGATGAAGTAACCCGAAATGCGAACATAAAGAGTGCAGGTCAAGGGAAAAGGCAGAATCAACAGAAGAAACGTTAACAGTCTTGATAAATGGAGTAGCCCGAAATGTGAAGTCAAGGAGTGAAGGTCGGAAGTGAAAGACAGAGTGAAGGGAAAAAGTGAAAAAAAAAAAAAAAAAAAAAAAAAAAAAAAAAAAAAAAAAAAAGAAACGAGAAAAAGAATGAAGCAAAAAGCACTGAGTACGGAGATGAAGATAGGACAGAAGATCAGAAAACGGTCACATCATTTCACTTAGAATCCAGGCAGCCGCATCTTTTGCCGGCTGATTTCACCCTCACGTTTCACCACGAACTCAATCATCAATTTATTCCTGATATACTCAACCGTCCATTCCACGTCTATACCGACGCAACGGTCACTACCAACTGTGATATCATGCTTGGAAGCCTCTTCAGGAAGTGTGAAAGAGATGAGACCGTTCGCCTCGGCCTCTAGAAATAATAGGGGAAGTGAGTGAGCAAGACAACACGCATATGGGCCCAACTTTTGGGCATGGAGGTAATGAGGCCTCAGAATACTCACTATGGTCATCTTCCACCGGTGGCACCTCAGGGTGCGAAAAAAACGTAGATATAGGCCGTCCTCGTGTCCTCAGGTTTATAATACCCGAACAAGCTGCATGTGCCGGTGTAAGGTGTCTCAATCTTCTCGCCCTGGAGATGCGGTCGTCATGCCGTCAGTCTCAAGCCGGAGTTGTCCCAGTGTCTGTGTGTGGAAAGGGGAGAGGGGACAGGTGTCAGTACTAACCTTGCGTAAGATCCATGTTGGAAGTGGCTTTTCCGCCCTGGTAATCTGCTGCTTCCAACCATGCTTCTTTATTTCCGCTTGCTGCGAAGGTGCTAGTCCAACACTGACGGCAGCTTCCACGCTCACGGTCACTTCTCCTCGGAGACCACGGAGAACTGCTCCGCGGGCCACTATACTCGAGCTGGATAATGGTCATTTTGATGTCTAAAGGTAAAATATGAGGAACGAAACATACTATAACATTATATCCTTGGTGGATACCACCTCTGTTGTGGGCGGTATACCTTCCTCGACTTGTTTCCGTAGATGAGGCATACAACTAGGGCCTCCGACGAGAAGAACGTGCTGTTTGAGAGATCCGTCAGTGCCAGCCATGAACGGTTTGGACGAGGGAAAGACCAACGGAAATGAGCTTCTGCATCTTTTGTGATGAAGTAAGGTGCTGATTGATGAGGTGGATTATAGCGTCGATTGTTTCCTGGAGGCATTTTTTGAAATCCTCCTGAGAAAGGATGATACCGCTGAACTCGTCAATAATAACTGGGAGGTCCCCATTGCCTTCATAGTCCTGCTTCACAAGACTAATCTGGTCCAACTGAGCTTTTGTTAGCGATTTTGACCCTCCGATTGTCCGAAGAAGATGGGTTTCTATGCGTTTGACAACCGCAGCATCCATAGCTGCACCCCCAAAGTCAGCACCTGTACAGTGTCAGCAGCTCCATAAGCATCCTGGATTGGCCGACGTCACATACCAGCAGTGCCCTTGAGGGGAGCATAGAGAGGATTTGCGCCTTCGCCCCGTATCTCGAATGCGGCAATGTCCTACTAGATCGTCAGTCATTGAGACGAACCGCTTGTGACTAGATGGGGGAGCGCTTACTGTGGTACCACCGCCCACGTCGCATACCAGAATACGACCATCGGCCGGCTTCGTGAACATTCGTCAGCCTGGATATGATGGGGAAAAAGGGCTGGGTCAAACCAGGAATTATGTACGAACCGGCTTGTACCCTTGAAGGTGTGCAAAGTACAAGGCGACCGCTTCGGCCTCGTCTATGAAAAACACTTCGTCCAGAGGGCTAGTCCCAAAGCCTGCGCCCCTCACGGCTTGTGCCATTTTTCGTTGATTGTCATCTGTCCAACATGCTGGCCGTGCGAAATAGTATTCGATTCGTGGATGCGGAGCCTCTGACCAATTGATGTTAATCCATTTATGGATTTCCTGGTAAATTGGACGGAAAAAATCCGAGATCGCTCTCTCGGGCGTTATGCTCTCTGGTAGGATTAGAAGCTTGGACTGTTTGAGCTCCTGTAGGATGGGATGATTGGGATTGTAAAGGTAAAGTTTGATCCAGGGATATACGGGATATCCACTGTCCTGAGCGTTTGGTCCCCAGGCAACGCCCCCATTGTTGCCACCCTCATACGCAATGACGGAAGGGAAAGCAGTCCTCCGGTCGATGGTGAACGATGGGATCCGAGGCTTTAGTTCACGGTGAGGACTCGAAACGGCGTACATCACCCCTACAGCCGACGCGCAAGACGTTAGCTGGGATCAACAGTCAGACGGTAGTATGAAGATCTTACGGGTCTCTGTGGTCCCGAAGTCAATACCAAAGATCAACTTTGGTTCACCTGCGGAAGAAGACATTCCTACACAGACAGGCGGACAACTTTGGTTGGGGAAAGAGGGATGACAATGGATCTCAGTGGGATTGGGGTAAAGGGAACGAAAATCGGACAGGGATCCAAAGAAAGGAAGAATTAGATCTGTACTTGGGCGGGAAAGAAGAAAGGTAGGGGAGATGAAAGAAATAAAGAGCTCCAGAGACAGACGGCGGATTTCCTGCTTTGTTAATTCTTTGGCTGGTTTGGATTGCAATCAGCCATGGAACCCTAAAATCCGGTGGGAATACGAGGAGCGGAGGAAGAACGGAGGACTGCAGGGCGACAACTTTCCTGGATCTGTCGCCCTTTCAGCCTTCCAAAACAAAAGAAAAAAAAAAAAAAAAAAAAAAAAAAAAA